>NC_091062.1:66515943-67149876 GCF_000393655.2 Nicotiana sylvestris | reverse complement strand
TTTTTATGCTAGCTGTTAAAGCAGTTGATGCTAGATATGCGAAGATAAAAGCTGAAATGTGAGCTAAAATAAGATTGTGGGTGAACCGAGGGGTTAGCTGTCCGGGCCTCGGACTAGCCGATGAGGGGCCTCGAGGTCCATGCCTAGGCATGGGCTCGAGCTATCGAGGGTACTCAGGAAAGGGCTAACAGTTAGAGTATAATCGTTAGAGGCTCTTTATGGCCTATGGAGAGCAATGAATAAAGAACAAGTATGAAAGCAATAAATGAAAGTGGTAGTCTCGGGTTAGTAAGTTAGAGAGAAAAGAGAGAGAGAGAGATATTATTGATCTTGTGTAGAATAGTTGGAGCAATAGCAACCCCTTACAAAGTGATGAGGATACCCTTTATATAGGAGGATAAATCCAACATAGTACAAAATGAATTAATTGTAAAGGTATGGAGATGGGACGGCTAGACGTGACACCTTGATCGTTGTCCATGCCTTGACACCTTGTACAAAGCAATAAGTAAGTTTTCGCCAGCTTTCCCCCTTCATCGTTGTCCATGCCTTGACAATCCCAAAGTCTCTTTCTCATTTTCCCTTTCTAGCTCCATCAGTCCTTGTTCCAAGTATTCCAATCTTTCAGTTAACTTAGTGGCAATCTCCTTCCATTCCCTTATCGCCTCCATGTTCACTTTGTGCTGCTCCAGATGCTTAGCTTCGGACTCAAACACCCTTTTGTGTAGCCTCTTGTATTTCACCAGTGCCTCAGAAACATTATCTATGATCCTATCCTTCAGATTGATTCCTGGTTTAACGCCACCAACTACGTAATCTTCCATCCATGATAGATAGTAGTACATATGGTCGGCGTGATACCTGTTTGGCTCAATAGTTTCTTCTTCCACAATGATCTTTAGTTCCACATGTGTTGCACATCTAACTTAAATAGGATGACATCTCCCTTGAAATATGCCTTGTATTGGATCATGTTGGAAACCCTATGACCTATTTTCTTCCAGCTTGCCTCATTACCCTTATGGGAGATTAAGAATAGATGCCTCGCAGCCCAATCAATACCAAATGAGTAGTCCCCCTTGACCTGATGATGAACTCACTACTAGGAAACTATTCAACAATCCCATGCATCTGCTTGTCTGTTAGATTGCTAAAGAATCACACCTAACTTACAACATTTCCAGGCTGTGCAAACATGTATGGAATAAACGTCATTTTCTTTGGGTGATGGTTGGCTATGTAGTCATTCAGTGGCCTTCGCAGAAAGCTCTTGACAATACTCTCCTCTCTGAAAGTGTTCCAGCAGCCAGACTTGTAGCAATAGATTACAACCTTCAAATGTCTGAATCCCTGCTTGCACCGATCTAGAGCGCGATACATATCAACTAAGATCATGGGGTTGATAGTGTAGGTTTGTCCTTTGATGCCATCCATTAAGTTCGTGGTGACCATGGCTAAGCGAGTACGAATCCTTCCCCCTTGCATCGGAAAGATCAACAACTCCAAGAAAAAGACAATGATCACATAAACCCGGTGATGCACCCATCCTAAGAAAGTAATGGCTAGTTCATCATGATGAAGGCGATATGACTTGTTATGCCCATAACGCTCGTAAAGAAACTCAAAAGGGATGTATGATTTCTTTAGATAGAGCAGTTCATCATTTTTCTTAAAACCTAACATTTTCAGAAACCCACGGGGAGTGCAATTTTCTAGCACTAGCAGTCCTAGACTTTCCCATGGTCACTTGCTATTTCTTCAGGAGAGAAGTCATTTCTATATGGCCTAATTGAAAAATAGCTCTTTTCTCATCCCAGAACATGGTGATGGCCTCGATCAATTCCCTATTTGGTTGAATGTTTAGCATGGATGGTAGGTCACCAAGTACTCTCCTCACATGATTTTTGTCACAAGGTGCAAGGTTTTTCCACCAGTCAAGTAGCAAAGGCAGAATATTTCGGACCATAACGAGCCTGGGGATTTCGTGCTTCATATTCTGCAAACAAATAAGAGTTATCCCTTCTCCCGCAACAAATTTGACCACTTATGCAATAATGATCGACATACTGGCACATTTTCTCCAAGTAATACGTAAAACATAATAGTGTCCTTTGGGATTATCAAAATCCCGTCGGAATTTGGACAAGGTTTATCTAAGCGGGTTGTTACGTCAATAATGCTTCAACCCGTACTAGGTTTAGCATGACTCATGTACATTTCAAATTGGAGTGGGGTTTATATAAAGGTCTAGAATGGTACTTCCAAGTGGTAAACTTGGGAGGGAAAGGCACGGGACCATTGACTGCACCGATTATCGACTATTCTACCAAAAATAAGCCTTTCTGATTTAAAAAGGGTGATTTCAGGAAAGCGTAGACACTCATCAAGCACCGCTATGTTGATAGTTGGCACGAGTGGAGTATGTTGCAGAGCATGCTTTATGAAGAAATGATAACACGTTGCCAAGTATTTGCATGATAAAAGTACATAAGAGCAGTAAATAACATAGTAAAGGCGAATCATGAAAAGAAGAGAAAATAAAAGAAAGACAAAAGAGAGAAGGCAATTTAGCTCATGAAAATATGCGAAAACGTAATGAAGCAGGTAGGGAAATAGGGACGGGAGAGGATTAATATAGCAGTCCTAGACAAGATAAAGGAGATGGAGAGAGGTCATACATGTCATAGCAAATAAAGTAGAAGAATAAAATGGATGGGCATGTTATAGCAATTTAAACCAAATAAAGGTGAATAAGGGAAGGGATGTGCATGTCGCGGCATTTTAAAACAAATAAGGAAAGTAATCCACATATGTCAAGTTCATTATGGTAAGAGCCTAAGTATATTCCCAATAGAGTCATTATGTTGTCATGCTCCGTTTTTGCGGGTTTAGACGTGTGACAACTCTCTTAAATGAGTGTTAAAAGAGAAGAGTTGCTACCTAACAATTTTTAAGGTGCGTTAAGGCACCTATTTACAAATAACTCCGTTTGACTAGTCTATGTCACCAAAGATCGGGTAAAGGCTTAAATTACCTCAAAGAGAAGGTGTTAGGAACTATTCGAGGTCCACAACTGTAGTTCCCCGGCGAATTATACACTATGTGAGTTAGACAATTAAGCTAGCTGATCATATAAGTGAAGAAAGATGTGAGAGTTGAAAGTTCTATTATAACATAAACCAGTATAAGGAAAATAGCATTAGAATAAATATATGAATAATCGGTACAAGTCTTAAAGATATGAAGGAGTACAACTGCATTGATCTATGAATAAGTGTGAACATCAAGCGTATAAAAGGAAGGGAGGGTCCTAAGTTTTTTAACCTAAAGGATCACCCCATGCAACATAAATAATACTTCGCAACTCCCTTAGGGTAGGGGTTGCTCATATTATTCGCGGGCACAAACTATCATCTCCTGCAACCGAACTACTATGTTGAAGTTGTTACTTAAAGGCGATCTAATTCAATTCTAAATCATACCCTGCGTGTGCACTACCCGTCCTATGCCTATGGTGAAGGAGACTTCGGACCTCTATTTGGGTGGTTCTAGACTTCTCATAGGTTGCTCAAGATGATAAAAACTAGGCAACATTCAAAACAAATAGGACTTCACATAAAGACAATTAAAGTCCCAAGTTAGCCTCCACACATAAATAGCAAATGCACGCGGGCCGTTAAGGAAGTATATAGTTTCAGAATCAAGACTTAGAGTCCTATATGCATGGTTTCTAGGTGATTATGGATTCCAGTACAATATATGAATCGTTACTATTCTAAAAAGCTTAGACGAGGAGGCAGTAAACTGTCACGACCCAAACCGATGGGCAGCGACGGGCACCCAGTACCTTACTCAATCGAGTACCAACATAACGTATCTGTTCATGTCATACCATCATAGATAACTGAGTCGGAAGGTTGCCGTGAGATATGTAGAATACAACTTATGATACCAACTTATACATAAGACATATGGGGCTATAATGCCAAAATAACCACTCGTATACTGAACATAGGCCGACAAGGCCATATAATATTTTACGTACATGACATCTGTGTACAAGCCTCTAAGAATACATAATTTTCATAAAGGACGGGATTGAGTCCCGCCGTATCAAACAATACACGTCTAAGCCATACTAACCAAACAAGCAACTCCGAAGCAAATGGAGCGCACCAACATCTTCCGCTGAGCTGATAGCCTACTTAGAGGGCTCTCGACCTGTCTATTGGGACCTGCGGGCATGAAATGCAGCATCCCCAGGCAAAAGGGACGTCAATACGAATAATGTACCGAGTATGTAAGGAACATAAATAAGTATACAATAGACATGGAAGAAATATAGAGTAAATAACTCAACTTGTAAGTCTGGATAACTCTGTAATTCATGAAATAATTATAGTGTCATGCATATGCGTATGAATGTCATGTCGTGCATAGGTAATGTTTCATAACATCATCAAGCCTCTGAGGTCATCCAATCATATCATCTTGGCCACTGTGGGTAAATCATCAATATATACCAGTTGATCAGGTGGTGATGTGTATATAATGCCGTAACCTTTTCCCATGTCCCATATACATATATATACATATATATGCGTATATACCGCCGTCTGAGTCATGGGTAAATGCACATGTAAATGAATGCAATGCATGAGAAGTACTTTAATAAAACTTCTCGGAACATCATAATACCATTATACCTCTGATTAATATCATGAAATAAACTTTTTTTTTCAATTACGTATTTTTCTAAGACCCATGAACAGAAGATGTAATAATAAGACATATGGGAATTCAAGAATATAGGCACATCTAATACTTCTATGAATAGAGTCATTTATGGAATAACATTACCTTTACCTATCGTTACTTGGATTATGCCAAAAGAAAGAAGGGATGGTCATACCGTACCTTTATCGCCAAATTTCTACTTGTATCCATGAATAATCACCTTAAAAATGGACGAAAGACGATGTTTTAATTACTGCACAAGCCAATCATCATCTAGTTTACCAATTATAGATTGAAATATTGAAAGAGAAAGCTCATTTCTCAGTATATCCTTGACAATGAAATCGAAAATGGATTTGGGGAATCCTTCAGCCATAGTTTGAGGAGAAGAAAAAGAATGGTATCTATAGAATAAGAACAAGAAAGAAGAGAGATGCCAAATTGGTTAACTTTAGCAAATGCATCTTCTACTTCTGCCTAAATTAGATGCATATATCGACGAGAAGATTTAATGGGGTACACAAATAAGGAAATCCAATAAGTTATTTGAGCATGGAAAGCAAACTTTATGACTTATGTTTGTTGAATAGATATGGAAAAAGAGCTCTTAATTTTGGTAGTTGCTTCTGCCAACTTTTATGAAAACTTATGACGCACCAAATTGAATTGGGGGTGCTGCCACGTAGGAAGGTGGGAATTTTGATCCTATCCAATAATTAATTAATTAATTAATTAATTAATTAATTAGGTAATATACTACTATCCGATAATTAACTAATTACTCGCATAATTAAGAATTATCTCAAATTACTTAAAATTTTACTTATTTTTAATAAATTTTGCACATCCTACTATCATGGTCATATGGTACCTTGTATGGTACTAGTCCATAAATATCGGGTATTATCACTCGGCCCGCACTTTACCCCAATATGCCAAACTTGGACGAAAATTCATTTTCTTTGACTTGCTTCCCCTCTTACCTTCACGAATTTACTTATCACTTGTTTGAACTAGTGTAATACTTATAATTCCAAAATAATCTCATTCCCGAACTTACGTTGATTATCTTACAATGAAACTCCAACGTACGAAAATACGGGATGTAACATCTCATTTCCAAGCTTTCATCAATTTACTTGGCGTATTTTCACGTACAAAAATATGGGGTGTAACATCATTTCCCCCTTTGGAACATTCGTCCTCTAATGTTGACTGATGCACTTATCATTTTCATAACTTATGTCTTCTGAATAACTTTGTACTCTCCTTGCTATCTAGGCAACTATTATGTGAATAATTCCAAAGGCCAGGGCATTGCCCCCCTTAGGCCTCATTTTCACACCACGACTTGTGGTTGGAATCCTTCCAATCTCGTAATTGTTGCTACCTTCTATCATGCAGCCTGTATGACCTTTTCCTTGTAAGTGCACTTATGCGACTCTTCTTTCCCTTTTCCTCCAGTTTTTAGCCCATCTCTAGGCCTCACTTTCTAAACATATACAAAGCCTGACAAGATCTCCCTTTGGGTATCTATAGATATACTGAAGTTTTTCGCTCGGTACTTTGTCAAACTTACGAATATTGCTATATCTTATTTCATAAACCCAGTTATCTATCTGTATGACTTTACTGCATCTAGGTAGGTCATACTATGCCATAACTCTTTCGTCGATTTATCGTTACTGAGGTCTGCTACCAAACTAGGTTACTCTCGTTGCTTATCCTATATATATATAATCTAAGTCTTTTAATGCTTCCTTATTATTGTTCATCTTAAGAATGACAACTTAATCTCATCTCATGCTTTGTATCTTTTATCCATCCATTGTTGATTTATCTCAATATTGATCTATAATCTATCAATGATTCTTGACCTTTTATGTAATCACTAGGGCTCACATTGGATCGTAGAATATTTGAAGTGGTTTTTCTGATCCACCTGGGGCGATACTATACTTCCATGACCGTATTTCATAGCATCCCAATGTAATTCCCTTACGTGGGTATTTTAGTTCCGTACAATTCATAAATCCTCTTCAAATCATTGCTCAATCGAAGATCCAAATGTCATCCTTTATGTATCATAATTACATCCTCATTCTACTACCAGGGCGGCATTTCATCTCTTCTAAATGCTATTAGTCTTAGACTCATTTGAGTTCACTCAGGCTATATTGAGTTTTCTATAACTTAGAGAAACCATTAGCTCTCTTGTTTTCATGGGCTTAATCTCAAAAACTTATCCATTCTCGTCACCTTCTCACTCGCCCTTTCTTATTCTTACTCCTGTCTTCTAGAACATTGTCGCTTTACCATACAATAGCTTGTGACCTACACATATCTATTTATTTTACTCGCAACCTTTCAACTTGATTGCATCATAGATTTTATTATGTCCTTCTGGAACATCAAGCGAGATATCACATTGTCTCTATTTCCCCTTTACTCTCTTAGCTAGACCTCTCGATAATCAGAAACCATATGTTGGATGATATGCCACTGATGATGCCGCTATCATTCCTGGATACTGAATCCCGACGCTTCTAGCCTTCTATCTGAAGTATGGATTTCTTACAATTTTCTGCACCTAAGTATCTCGTACGTTGTTCACATTTACCTTACTTACCTTAAAATATTGCGTCACCTCTTCTACTCCTTTCATAACCTCCTTTCCACATAGGTATAATTCACCTCCACAACTTGAAGCTTTATTATAACACTTGCACCTTTTTACATGATTCGATAAGAGCCTTTTACTGACTTCTTATGAGGTTGGTACTCTTCTAATTGGCTTTATCATAAAGCCGTTATAAAATATGACTACTATATATTCTCTCTTGTACCTCTGATATTTGGAGTGATTCTGTAATGTTCTCAATCACGAGTTCTATAATTTTCTAGGTCCAATAATCAGATTCCTGATTTACTTTGTTGATGTAACTATTTAGTTCCCTCCTCCTTCTAATCAGCCTTTATGTAGGCTTAATCTATATTCCGAACTATGGCTCATGGTATTATTTATTATTTTAGCCTTTCGTGGGCGCTACTGAATATCCACGATACAATCTTCTAACAATTCAATCATTTGTCTATGGCATGGACTCAATTCTTTATTTTAACTTATACCGGAGTCATCTACGGTTATATGATTGTCAACATATATACTTCATGGATAATACTCTAAAATCTTAAGTGCGTTCATAACGTAACTAACTATGGATCATTAGTCGAATAATTCCTTCCATTCAACCTTAGCTTTCTTCAAACGTAAGCAATTACTTTTCTTGAACTTCCTACCCCTTATTGTGTGCATACTTAGCTTACCTTAGTGACCACACATATTGGAATTCCATACAACTCATATGATCTTGAATATCACTTCTGATTTTACTTCCCGTTCATTAGCCACAGTAGTTGCCACTTTTTTATGGAGTGCATACAATATTATTGTGAAACTATTATTATAAGACCATTTCCTCTTTAGGTCACCGAGCTTAGGTTGAGGCCTTCTCCCTTACTTTCTCAGCTAGTCTTTTATTCTAGTACTTAGGGAGGACCCTCTGACTCTTGTAAAGCTGTGAACTTATTACATTGTATACTCGACGAACCTTTTGATGTCCTTCCTTGCCTATAATTATCCGTAGTTACTTACTTCCATGCCCCTATTCTTATAGGGTTGCTTCTGAATTGATATTTTGACTGTCTTTCCAGTGGAATTCTCTTTTATTTCCGTAATACTCATACGTTACCTTTAACTACCCCAACTCCTATCTGAATATTTCTCAAGGATCACGCTGTCATATCTGCAAGACTGAATTCCCTATGTTGGGGTTCACTATATTTATCTTGCACGATATGTTGATTTGTCCGTAACTTCTTGTCTGGTCATGACTAGGCTCTTCCTGAATCAACTACTAACTACTCGTCGGCCCATTCTCATATCAATATTTTACGTTATCTTTCTTGAGTTGCTTCCTTTGTCTCAATTTATGTTTTGCACTGGCTCCTTATTTACCCCTAACATCCTGGGCAGGAACCTTTACTTCCTTTCCTTGACATTGTGTTTGCATAATGTTCTAGAATCGTAGCATATCTGTAGGCTTTGAATAAGTTCAATCTCATCCCTTTTTTATTTTTTATTTTTATCGCATTCTTCCTTTACCATTCCATAATTACTAGCACCGCTTAATTCTGTCTTAATGTCATATCACTCCATATTCCCCCTTTAGAGGAGTACTATGAGTCGGAGCTACGACGATCTACCTATAGATGTTTTAACTCTTCATCTTTGGTGTCTTCTCATATCATCGATGACCCTTACTCGTCTAGCGGTAATCCTTTTGTACCAAAGATAGCAACTTTCCTTACTCGCGAGGGTGACACTTAGTATGACTGGCACATACAGTTCCTTACGCTTAACTTTGCTCACATTGCTTGTTTTAGGAAAGCGTCTCTCTGAATGACCTTTCTCTAAATTTCTTAGGAATATTATTTTGTTGTCCATTCTATTATCGTCGGCACGCAATATGAAATTCTCATGATGTCGATCATTATCAAATCACTCAGTCCCTAATTCATGTTTGGTTTATCTTGTTCACCAGCCCATACTGATTTCTATTACTCTGGGGTCTAACTTTTTCTTTTAGTAATCGCGTTAGAGTCGTGAACTTATTTCTCAAATTGAAGATATGACTCATGGTGTATACTCTTTTGTTGCCTTAAGGCCTATCACCCTTCGTCTTTTCCTTCCCTTGACTATTGACTCTGTAATACTGTCTTATTTTTCTATCGTTGTTATCCATGTATCACATCTTACTCGTAATGCTTCATTAACTCTCTTCTTATTCCCCGCTAACATTTATATTTATCACTTTATTTTGAAAACTCGAACAAGACATTCTTTTTCTTTTAGCGCCCCTTGTTCCATCTATTGGCTCTTCGGGTTTCCTAACATTCTTTATCTACTAGGGACGGGAGCTACACTAATATAATTTTTATCCCTTCAAGGCTTTCAGAGCCTATATTTATAGTGCTCATATCTAGCTGTACTATTCTAGAGTGCACCATCTGGGTATCTCACAAGGAGATCTATTAGCACATTTGCAATATCCTTCGGAAATGTCAACTAACGCAAACAATCCATCAACCAGTTTGGGTTACTCTAAATCCAGCCGGATCCTAATATTCGTTCTTCTCTTATAATACTTCTGTTAGCTTCCATAGGACATAAATGAGATAGGTGTGTCCAATTTTGCATACCTTTGTTATTGTTGAAGGTAACTCAAAATGCTTATATCTTCCTTCCTGAATGGTAAATAATGATAATCTTCATTAACTGGGCCTCTCGTACCCTTCTTCACCTTGCTTCTTTTACTGGTTAAAACTTGTATCTACCTTTTGATTCTATCGTTGCTTTTTACCATAAGGGTGGATAGATATTCTTGCCTTAAGGCTCCTTATCAAGAAGCTTACACATCTCGATACACACATGATCTGCTGAATACCTCACATTTACTTATCATAAGCATGATACAAAGTTGAGTTCCTCTTACTCAACACCTCCATAGACATATCTCTTACCAACCATCTTTCTGGATGTAGGCATCGTCGTATTATGAATAAAATAGAATTTAGGAATTTGAATTCCTACGACTAAGCTCTACCACACGATCTAGAGTAAGAAGAAAGAGTGACAGTCCTAAATGCCTGGTAGCCCCCTACTTATAAGTGTGGTGCATGACATACCCATAAATAAGACTCTACTAGACACGGCTTGTAGACTCCCTAGGACAGAACTGCTCTGATACCACTTTTGTCATGACCCAAACTGATGGGCCGCGACGGGCACCCGATACCTTACTCAATTGAGTAGCAACATAACATATCTTTTTATGTCATACTATCATATATAATTGAGCCAAAAGTCTTCCATGAGATAAGTAGAATACAATATGTGATACCAACTTATACATAAGACATACAGGGCAATAAGGCCAAAATAATCCCTCGTACACTAAATATAGGCCGACAAAGCCATATAATATTTTACGTACATGACATATGTCTACAAGCCTCTAAGAATACATAATTTTCATAAAGGTCGGGACAGAGTCCCACCGTACAAAACAATACACGTCTAAGTCATACTAACCAAACAAGTAACTCCGAAGCAAATGAAGCGCACCAACATCTTCCGCTGAGCTGATAGCCTACTTGGAGGGCTCTCGACCTGTCTATCGGGACTTGTGGGCATGAAATGCAGTGTCCCCAGGCAAAAGAGACGTCAGTACGAATAATGTACCAAGTATGTAAGGCACATAAATAAGTACATAACATACATGGAAGAAATATAGAGTAAATAACTCAACCTGTAAGTCTGGATAACTCTGTAATTCATGAAATAATTATAGTGGCATGCCATGCATAGGTACATGTTTCATAACATCATCAAGCCTCTGAGGGCATCCCATCATATCATCTCGGCCACTGTGGACAAATCATCAATGTATACCAACTAATTAGGTGGTGATGGTATATAACGCCGTAACCTTTTCCCATGTCCCATATACATATATATACATATATACGCGTATATAACGCAGTCTGAGTCATGGGTAAATGCATATTTTAATGAATGAAATACATGAGAATTACGTTAATAAAATTTCTCTTAACGTCATAAGACCATTATACCTCTGATTAATATCATGAAACAAACTTTTTTTTTCAATTACGTATTTTTCTAAGACCCAAGAACAAAAAATATAATAATAACAAGAATATAGGCACCACTAATACTTCTATGAATAGAGTCATTTATGGAATAGCATTACATTTACGTATCGTTGCTTGGATCATGCCAAAAAAAAGGGATGGCCATAACATACCTTTATCGCCAAATTTCTACTTGTATCCATGAACAATCTCCTTAAAAATGGACAAAAGATGATGTTGTACTTACTGCACGAGCCAATCATCATCTAGTTTACCAATTATAGATTGAAATATTGAAAGAGAAAGCTCATTTCCCAGTATATCCTTGACAATGAAATCGTAAATGGATTTGGGGAATCCTTCAGCCATAGTTTGAGGAGAAGAAAAAGAAGGGTATATGTAGAATAGGAACAAGAAAGAAGAGAGCTTCCAAATTGGCTAATCTTAGCGAATGCATCTTCTACTTCTGCCTAAATTACATGCATATATCGACAAGAAGATTTAATGGGGTACACAAATAAGGAAATCCAATAAGTTATTTGAGCAAGGAAAGTAAACTTTATGACTTAAGTTTGTTGATTTGATATGGCAAAAGAGCTCTTAATTTTGGTAGTTGCTTTTGCCAACTTTTATGAAAACTTATGAGTCACTAAATTGAATTGGGGGTGCTGCCACGTGGGAAGGTGGGAATTTCGATCCTATCCAATAATTAATTAATTAATTAGGTAATATATTACTATTCGATAATGAATCAATTACCCGCATAATTAAGAATTATCTCAAATTACTTAAAATTTTACTTATTTTTAATATATTTTTTACGTCCTACTATCATGATCATATGGTACCTCGTATGGTACTAGTCCATAAATATCGGGTATTATTACTCAGCCCGCACTTTACCCCAATATGCCAAACTTGGACGAAAATTTATTTTCTTTGACTTGCTTCCCCTCTTACCTTCACGAATTTACTTATCACTTGTTTGAACTAACGTAATACTTATAATCCCAAAATAATCTCATTCCCGAACTTACGTTGATTATCTTACGACGAAACTTCAACGTACGAAAATACGGGATGTAACATCTCATTTCCGAGCTTTCATCAATTTACTTATGGCGTATTTTCACGTACAAAAATATGAGGTGTAACATAAACTATTTGCAGACTCAGGATCATTAGCACTAATTTTATAATTGGTGTCTTAGGTGCGTGACACTGTCCTATCAGCATGATTTCTAAGATTCTGACTTTTAATGTCAAACAGGCAGTGCTACTGTTCCAAATTAGCCAATTTGCAAATCACATGTGTTATTAAAACCTATAGACATTATTTCTAAGTTGTTTGTGTGAGGAGCAGTGATGACTATTAGGAAACTTGAAATTATTAGCGTTTGATTCTATAAACATTCTCTTTAGGCGATAATAGTGTTCTTATAGGCAAGATTTCTAATAATTGATATTTGAACTTGTTGCTATCAAACTTATTTCTATAGGTATGCTATCTAGGCGGGAGTGTAATAAAACAACAATTGATTAAGATATTAGTGTCCTATAGTCATGATATCTAGATGGATAGTACACCAAAGCAATTTGATCAATTAATTATTTGAAACCCTACGGACATGATATCTAGGTTAAAAAAACATATAATACACATCCTATAGGCATGTTGTCTATACAGACAATAATAACATGGAGATAAAGTATGGAGATTAATAGCATGCTTGAGATAGAGTACGAATATTAGACAAATTAGGTGAGGTGTGTGAAATTCCTATAGATATGATTTTTATTAGCGTGTAGAAGTAAATCAAGTTAAACAAGATATCAAAGAAAGCAAGTAAACCATATAGGCATGATCTCTACCCTTTATGCAAGAATAAAGCACACCCATTCCCCAATTTTTACTAATACCCCAATTATTCATTAATACAAATTACAGGACCAATATGGATTAATACAAACTCAAAGGTGACAAAAATACATATTGAAACAAACATCCCATATCAAACAGTATAGACCTGCTACAAAATAAACCAGTGAATTTCTGGGCCTTCAGCAACCTCAATCAACCAACAGACCCAAATCTCAGGCTCACAAGGGAAGTAGAATCTTCCCAGGTCCAACAACACATATAGCCCAACACCAGGCCCAACGAATAACTTACTTGGCCAAATGGATGCCAAACTTAAACCATACAGGTCACAAACCACTTATGAAATTGATTAACAACTTTTCACACTTAAATCCTAAAGCTGTAACTAACAACAGTTCTAGCCAAAACACATAGACAAGAATACATGAAATACAGACATGTTTACAAGGTAGATTCACGCTTGTATTTTCAGAAAAAAGAAGAAGCTAAAGTAATAGGATTGACCATCATAGGATAGTGAACTATTCCAAAAAGAATTTCAAAAGTACTTATTCACAATTAGCCTAAAAGAATTTTAGTCATAATATTTAAACATGAAAATCTAATAGAGTCATAAACAAGAACAAGTAGAGCATAGCCTTCACTTGAAAGTTTGAACATGAAATCTTCGTGAAGACAACATAACAAAATAGGTTCATGATCGAGCAATCACTTAGTTGAGAATGAGAAAAACTTTGACATGCTAAGTATCAGTTACAATACCAGAAAATTTATAGTAAACAAAAACATGTCAACTTCACATCAATAGGATAGACAAGCATCAAACCTTATACTAGTTGGCCACATATAGGAGAAAATATTTGTTTATGATATTTACTCTAAAGGTCTCGACTAATACTGAGAAACACAGGATTGAGCAAGAAAAAAAAACAATAGAGTTACAAATAGCATGTAAACATGTCATAGCTAACGGTAGAACTCTAGAAAGATTAAAGGTTGGGCATGAATGTCTCAACAGGAATTAGAACTCATTTTGGGTATGAGTTGGTGATTCATAATAGTACATGACAAGGCAAGAAACCAAATTCAGAATAAACAACAATAGTAGCATTCAAGCACATACATTAACAGGCAAGCTTAAGAAGGCAAAGCCAAGGTAACAAATAGGCAAGTTGAACTACTAGAAGGCCTAGAGCCTCAAGAAGAGCTCAAAACATATAATGGCATGCTGATTCATACAAATTCTCAAAGTCATAGATATGTAAAGTAGGAATACAAACGGACAGAAATGAAATTACACGAGTCATAGGCACATTACTAGTTATAGAGAACAAGTAAATAAGAGGAGTAATTTCAGCAACACTTCAATGTTGATAGCAAAACGAATAGTAGAACCCATGAATCTCAGTGCGTCAGAGTTCCCAAGGGTTTTGAATGAACCCTGGGCAGTGCTCATACTAAGAAAGGTTCGAGAATCGAATTCTGGTGGCCTTGGCTTTCAGCATTGAGCCTCAGAATAGTATAGGACAAGAAAGAACAATAGCATTTTTTTAGCAATTAAAAGCTCTGTCCAAATGGAAAATTAGAGAAGGGTTATATAGTGGTAGGAATCGAATAAGCAAACATGGAAAACAATTAATTGAACACAAATAAGGAAAAAATGACATTAAATTGATAATAGAACCAATAAAGGAAAACAAAATTGAAATTTCAAACCCTAGTTCGACGGAAATTAAAGATTGGCCGATGATCTTGGTAAATCAGACCCATATAATCTGGTAGTGAGTGTATATAGATGAAATATTATCTAAGTCTAGAATATTGAGGACGATTGTTCAAAACTCAAGGCCTGGTACTTGCCAAGAATAGGCGAGTACTAGGTGATGCCAAAATCGTGTAAGTAACAAGATGATAGAACGTATAAGGTAAGGGAATCATGGATTGATTCCATTTTTGGGGCCGAATTCAGAGAGGATTTGAGGAATGGAGAGGTTTCGGAGGCGGTTGTTAAGGTGGTAATGTCCCTAGGGTTTAGGTTAAGGGATATAAGGAAATGGGGAAGGTTATTGTGGGCCGTTAATCATTTGAGATCAACGGCCATGATCAAAAAGGGAATGGGGTGGGTCGTTTAAACGGGTACTGACCGGATTAATTTAAGAGGTTGTTTGGTTTGGGCTGGGGAATATTGGGCTAATGTGTGGGTGTTTGGTCCACTGAATTGGTCCAGAATTGGCTCCAAATTTGGGCTATAAATTAAATACACAAAATTATTTAAATAAAATAATTAATAAATAATAAAATATTACTTATGTGATAAAAGAATTAAAAATAATAACTTAGCATTATAAAAAACATAAAAAATGCTATTTTAGCATGAATAATGTAATAATTGTAATTATACATAGCATATAGGCTATTATTGCAAAATTATGTAAATAGCTTAAAAATACAAAATATAATTATAAAAAATAAAGTAAAATATTATGAAATATACAGGTGGATGAAAATAATATATTTGGATGATTAAATCATCGCAAAATAATTTAAGATATAATTAATCCATATTCAAGTAATTTAAATGTAAGAAAATTAATTTTAAAGCTTTTAAAAAATTATGAAAAAATTATAAAAAAGATACTTGTATAATTCTTTTAAATTAAGTAATGATGCAAAATAATATTTTCATAGTATATATACTATTTGAAAAAATATGAGGGCAAAATTGGGTATCAACATTACCCGGTGACACTTGATGAAAATAGCCCTTCAGAAAACTCCCCAATCGCCCAAGCCAAGAGAAATTTGATTAAATGAGCATACGTCCTGATATGAAACTTATATTCTGCCCAGACATCCTTTATCACAATCGCGGAAGAAATCTTGCGATCGTGAAGGCCAAAGCTTCCCCTGCCCATACCTTCTTCTATCCGCGAAGTCCATTGGCCCTCAACCCTCCGCATTCATGAAGTCCATTGTCCTCCAACCATTCAGGTTCGCGGTTGCCCTGCCATGTTCTTGAAGGCCATGCTTTTATGTCCCTTCTTTCCTCTTCCTTCTTCGCTTTTGCATATTCTCATCTGCAATGGCGAAGGATAGTCAAGTCCTCCGTCACATTCATGCGGCCTTCTTCACATTCGCGAAGAGCAATAGCTGCCCCCTCCAAATTCCTTTATTGTGATCGTGGGACCACCTTCCTAACGCGAAGCACACCAGCACCACCAAAAATCTTCCAACTTCAACATTGCTCTGGGTGGTTCGAAACCCACCTGAGCCATTTGGGACCACCTCTAATTGCACCAACAAGTCCATAAACATAATTTGGACCTACTCAAAGTCTCATAACGTATAAAATAACATCGGAGCCAAGAATCACACCCCAAACCAAACTAATCAACTTCTAAACTTTAAACTTCTTCCAATTAACTCTAAACACGGCGAATCATACTTGGGCAACTCGGAATAACACCAAATTTCACACACAAGTTCGATATGACAAAATGAACCTACTCCCAAGCTTGGAATTCCAGGCGAGGTCCGATAACACCAAAGTCCACCTCAAGTCAAACTTAGAAAACTCTAAAACCTTCATAATGTCAACTTCCAACTATAAGCTCTCCAAACTCTCCCGGTCTTTTCAAACTCGGTCCGAACACACGCCCAAGTTCAAAATCACCATATGAACCTATTGAAAACCTTTAAATCTCAATTCCGATGTTGTTTACTCAAAGTATTGACTTAAGTAAAATTTAGCCACCTTAGGCCACATTATAAAACTAACTGTTCTAAATTCTACCTGAACCCTTTCAAAACCAAATCAATCAACCGCACAAGTCATAAAGCAGTAAAATCACATACGAAAAGTCTTAAATAGGTGAACGTGGTTCTACAAATTTAAATGACATGTAGGGTTGTTACAATGTGCTTCAAACTGTATCAAATGGATGTGAAGAGTGCCTTTCTAAGTGGGTATTTGAAAGAGAAAGTGCTTTTTCGACAACCCCTAGGATTTAAGAGTCATAAATTCCAAAATCATGTGTACAAATTGAAAAATGCACTGCATGGTTTAAAGCAGGCTAAATGGTCTTGGTATGAAATGTTGTTAAAGTTTCTCCTGGAGAACGAGTTCTCACATGGAAAAATTGACAATATGTTGTTCCTATTATGAAGTGTCAAGAAAATGTTAATTGATGAAATATATTTGGATGACATCATCTTTAGAGCCAAGCGGAGTCCTATGTAATAAATTTTCTAAACTATTGGGCAGTGAATTTGGAATGAATATGATGGGAGAAGTGAATTTCTTCCTTGGACTTCAGGTTAAGCAGACTGCAAAAGGAACCATGATACACCAACAGAAATACATTAAGGAGATACTCGAAGGTTTGACATGGACAATATAAATACATTTGCTACTCCTATCTTTACAACAACTAGGTTGGATATGGATGAACAAGTACCTTCATTAATGAAAAGAAATATAGAAGCATGATTGGATCTTTGCTCTACTTAACTACAAGTAGGCCAGATATTGTGTATAGCGTGGGGTTGCATGCAAGATTTCAATCAAGTCCCAAAGAATCGCAGTTGAAGATTGTTAAAAGGATCTTAAGGTATCTCAAAGGTACTTAAGATCTAAGGTATCCAACTGGAGACTCCTTTGATTTGATTGGATATGCAGATGCTGACTATGTTGGATATTTAGTGGATAGGAAGAGCACATAAGGGATGGATCATTTCCTTGAGTCATGTTTGATCTCATGGGCATCAACGAACAAAACTTTGTGGCTTTATCAATTGTAGAAGCTGAGTATGTAGCAACTGCCTCATGATGTGCTCAGCTATTATGGATTAAGCCACAACTGGAAGACTATTGAGTGATTACCGAACGGGTTCTCATATATTGTGATAACACAATGGTATGAACATGGAAAAGAGCACGGTCCACAAGAAAACCAAATATATTGATATGAGGCACCACTTTTTAAGAGACAATGTTGAGAAGGGCCATATATATATGGAGTTCTGCAAGACAGAGGAGTAGATTGAATATATATATATATATATATATATATATATATATATATATATATATATACACACCAAAGCTTTGACAAGGAATTACTTTAAAAGAAATTTCTTGGAGATTGGTTCGATTAAAATGGATTAGGACATTTTTGACTTCCCTCAATTATTGGTTGTGTCTTAATAAATTGTATAGTGAGTCGATGAGTAGAATAATGTCCAACATAGTCTTATATTGTATAAAGTATGCATGCATGGCATTGATTTTAGGGCATGAATGCTTAGTCTAATTGTCCAGCCCCACCCTTAGGGAGCGCACCGATGCTCAATCGAGATATCACAGTCAAGCAAGCCTACTTGATGCCTTCTACCCAACCTTACCCATGAAAAATTTGAGAGTTAGTAATAAGAGATAAACATGAGAGGATAAAATGCACAACGCCACATTTCATTATTTATAGAAGCTTCGTTTATGATTACCAAAATATACAAGTTCATAGTTTGAAAGTGGAAACATTCAATTACTTTCAATATTCTTAGTTTATTTTTCCCCACTCAAAACACAACCCACAATGTGTCTATGGAGCTTCCAAATAAAACAGAAGAGTAGTATGAAACTGTCGGTGACAAGGCCTCGGCTATACCTCAAAAGAAATGTACAACAAAAAAAGACAACATATGGGCCTCGGTGTAGAGTAGTGCTCACTGAAATCCGTTGAGTAGAGGGTATGCTGCTATCAAGGACCAACACCACCTATTGAGGAACCACCTGCATCCATTAAAGATGCAACGCCCCCGGCAAATGAGACATTAGTACATATGAAAAAGTACTAGTATGTAAAACTAAATACTCTCTCATGGAATGGAATTCCAACATAAAAGGAAAGAAATATTGAGGCAGTAAGTAAATCATTATTATTCAAATGCTAAATTAAGGCAAAGAAAAACTTCAAGTAAGCATTATCATTTTAGGTTGGGAGCTCCTTGGTATCGACACACCATCATGCACATGGAATGGATTGCGATCTCAACGCGATCGGCTAAGCCGTCTTACCCTAACATTTGCGGGTGGACAAAGTAGATATATAATGCCACCATGTGTGCGGCATGGCGTCCGATCTACGCTCGATCGGCTAGACCATCTGATCGCGGCCTACTCCGCACTACTAATTATGTAGCGAGAGAGGGTCGGAGCAGCTTTTAACCGATTTTGGGTCGGGATCGATTTTCACAAAGAGCTAGAATTTAGAATCGAGTATCTATCTAGTTTAGGATTACATATGTGTTCCAAATTACACTTTTAATCAATTTTGGGATTTTCTTTTTACTTCTACTATTATCAAACTACAAATGGTAAATGCAACTAGATTAAGCTAAGAGTTAATGCTATAGGTTGTTCAAATAATTTAAAAGGCACTAGGGTAATTGAATCTAAGACACGATTGACATAATTAGGGAGTATGATATAACCGTTGCACGATATTACCTGCTCTACACCTCTCGGTGGTTCGAGTGATTTTGCCCGAATTGACTTTCTGAAGACCAATTGGGTATGCAAATTTGCACAAGCAACTAGGGTTCAAGTCGGGTATTATTCTCTGGAGGTTTAACCCTTTAATTGGGGCTATCAATCTCTTGAGTACGCCCCAAATCCTTGTTGAACCAATTTCGGAGACTTAGGCTCTCTTTCTCAAGAAAAGCCCTAGTTAACCAAACACAAATTAGTGTTTGCAACCACTAATTCAGCAATTAACCATGAAATTGGCCCAAATATCAAACACCCATAGTCAATCTAGCCCTAAAATACAAGACCCATCAATTACCCACACTAGGGTTGAGCCACAACCCTAGCTTATGAGTCTAGCTACTCATAAGTAAAGAAGAAAAGCAAGAAATAGATGAAGAACAACTCATATTAATTAATCACTAAGGTAAATAACAAGATTCGATGATGAAAAGTAGATAAAATTGCCCAAAATGGCTAAGAAAGTCGAACCCACGAGTGCAGCTACGTTACAAAACTATCTGATATTCTAAAAATGGGAAAAGAAGCTATTTATACTAAGCTGAAAATTCTGGATAAAAAAGCCCCCGCGGGGTTAGTGCGGACCGCACAAAATGGTGTGCGGCCTCACTAGGGCTCTGAACTTGAAAATACAACTCTCTGAACTCGGGCAATGCGGACCGCACAGAATGGACTGCAGACCGCATTGGCTTGAAACTTCAAAACTGGCATCTCTCTGATTCTTGGGTCTGCGGACTGCACTAAGTTGAGTGCGACCGCATTAACTTCAGTGCGGACCGCACAAAACCTAGTGCGGTCGCATTGCCTTTGTGCCTGAATGTCAACCGCTCTGAATCCCTAGTGCGGACCACACAGAATGGTGTGCGGCCGCACTGGGCCTGTTTTGCCTGAGCTTTGTCTTGTCTTGGGACTTGTGCAAGTTTCACTCCTTTTTGAGCTGATCTTTGATATTTTGTCACTTTGTTGATCAAACCTGCAATCAAGCACAACTTGTGAGCCTTTTGGGACTATTTTGTATGAATTTCTAATCAAAGCATAAGAAAGAAGGAGTATAAAATGCATTAAAATCCCTAGTTATCACCATCTCACCACAATGTCGTGTGGGTCGACACGGTCTTTTCTAACTATCCATTCATCCCAATCAAGAAAACTAATCTGAACATATCATAACGGGAGTTTATCCCTCAACCAACTCCTACACAGGCACGTGTAGTTTCGGGCATGGGCATTTATAACTCAGCCTTCCTCGGTGACCTAAAGAAACTCCCAAAAACATTCTATACAAAAGAAAAGTATGTAGCTCATAGCCTTTTTATAATTCTTTTCATTCCATTGGCTCTCTTGGACATACATGATATTCTATATGCTTGGCACGATGGCCGCATTTCATATTTCATATTATCATTCCTTCACTTTCAAGGATCATCATAAGTCATCAACATGAAAAACATTTGGAAATCATGACTTTAAATACATGATTTATAAGAGTCTTAAACACATTGAATTTTCTTCCCAAAAGAGAGCATAATGATTTTCAATCGAAACATGAGCTAAAATCACAAGCACTTGGATAAATTAACCATAGAAGCAATTTGGAACAATAGGAATATGAACGTGATCAAACCATAATTGGAGATACGAGGAATTCGTGTAATCCGATTCTACTGAAAGTATTGGTCAACACACCTCAATTGTGATTTCCTTAGAAATACTACAACGTTCCCCTACTCTTAGCAAATTCAATATATAGGTACATAATCAAATTGGACAATCATTAGGGAGTCGTTAATAGACTTATCCATTATTGGTATTTCATCAAACACTACATGTGCAAATTCGACTACAAGTTTCTATAATAGAGTTCCTTCACCCCACAACCAATTTCAAACAACAACCTACCCCTGATAGTTCAACAACCCCCATATCACATTCATCTATACATGCATACCCAATGATACACCCTCAAATCAAGAACCATACCTCACATTCCTCTCACACATACCAAATTCAAAATAGAGGGCTTAGGCTTTCGATCACCATACCTTAGACACCACAATAATAAAATATTATTCATAAATTCATTATAGGACATTTCATGTGAGCTAGATGGTAAGGTCTTACCTCTTTAGTAAAAGACTTGGGAGTTTTCCTCCTTGAATCCCCAAGATTTGAGCAGGAGTTTAAAGAGTTGAAATGTTGGAGCTTCTCCCCCTATCTCTCTCAATGTTACTCCGCTCACTCTAAAAATGTTCGATTATGCCTTCCAAAATGACCCATGATGCCTTTTATTAAATAGGGTCGGGTTAGAAAATTCTCAAAAATGACCATCTGCACCAAATCCGCGATCACAGAATGTGCCTCAAAAATGTTGTGCAGTCTACAAGCTGGACCACGAAATAGTCTTTAAAAATTAGGTTGGCCTGATCAAGTATGCAACCGATTTTGGGGTCCACGGATCGATTGGACCGCGAAATGGCCCTCAAAATCTAGATTCTCCTGGTTCAGTCTCCGATGCTTCCGTGGTCTCATAATGGACCGCAAAAATGCCATATTATGCAATTTTTCTCCCAACTCCATAATGCATTGCACGACCCAAAAAGTTCTACAACCTTTCAAACATATTAGCCTACTCTGGCACCATAAAACTTTAAATCCTTGGCAAACTTTTACGGAGCCTTACACTAATGACAAAGTCCTGGATCATAAAAGGTTTATTTTAGCCAATATGAGGAAATTAGCCAGGGAACCTGTTTGTGTGACACTCAGGTATGTACCCCCTTTCCAATTGATAGTTGTGCTTAACTGTTAAACTGCTACGTCAGTAAAACAAGGTTCCAAAATAAAAATCGTCAGTCATAGGGTAATCATGACTAGCCCCGGTCTGCGTGAAATCATGATCAGTTTCATAAACTACCTGAACAAGTCTCTATAAACCAATTAAATATCCTAACCTCTTTTTATAAATTTGAATATCTGACGGTTACACTCTTTCCCTCTTAGAACTGGATTATGAGTAATTAAAGCCGAAAAGTTGTCAAATTAGTCCCTATAAAACCCTCTCTCTCACCTACTTTTGCATTCGATCGGATTGCTCGAGAAAGAACTGAAACCCTAACTTTTTAATCCTTAAAAAATATTTAATTATCAACAATGACGAACTTACCAAGTCAAGTCATATCTGAAATTCCTGAACCTAACACTAAAGTAATTCTACTACACCTCCGTCCATACCCACTCTAGTCAAGCCTTCCTAAGATCAATCTTCTTCATAAAAATCCCGAAATGTCTTTGCTAGATTAGTTGACTATTATGATGAAGAAGAAAGTGAATGCTCTAATGGTGAAAACCTAGTAGTGAAGGAGTCAACTCGAGGGGCAAGGAAATAATGAGCAGGCGAAGGAGGTTGATATTGAATAAACAGAAATAAATGTTGGTGTGGAGGCAGTGATAATGAGGTGATAGAAGAGGTGGTAGGAGAGAAGCAAAGTGAGGTAATGGAATTTGAAACTCAGATAGAAGTAGATGCAGTCAGTGAGCAATTAAGAGAAAAAAGGTGATCAAATTATTAATAAAATAGAGGGAATGAAGAAACAAATGGAAGAACCTAGGGAAGAAGAGATAGTAGGGAGTGGTAGTGCTACAATAGAAGCACCAAAATTCCCTTGAAAACAACCAGGTTCTTCTATTGCTGGTGAGGGAGAAATAGTTGAAGTAGGGGATATTGAATAGACTGCTCAGAAAGAAATTGATTAGGTTCAAGAACTTTGTTCTTTGAATGCTGATCTTGACAAATCTGAATCTTTTGACTGGACCGGTACTGAGGAAGAATGATAAAAAGAATGACGGATAGAAGTTAGGAAAGAAAGTAGTGTTAATACTGATGATGAAGCACTAATAAGTATGATTTTCATGGTAAAGGTGAAAAGATAGGTAGAAGAAAAAACCACATCTAGAATAAAGAAGGTTGTGTTGCCTCTCGGGTCTGTCACTCTTGGGTATAGAACACCTACTACTAGAGGAAAAAGTAAGGCAACACTCGAGAAGGACTTGGAAGAGAGTAAGAAGAAGAAAAGTAGACAAGATTTTAGACTAGTAGATGAGTCTCATGTGGAAGAGGTTAATCTAGTGAGTGAGGAACAAGGAGGAGCAAGGAGGAGGAGGAGAAGGAAGAGGAGGAAGTCCTCTTCAAAGAAAAGGAAATAAGAAGTTTGAATCATCTTTAGTCACTCCAAACGAGAGGTCCTCCAGAAAAAGAAAATTTGCAGTTTCTGAGTCTGAAGCAAAATGAACCAGTTCCAAACGCAGAAAAAAGCTTCAAATAAAAATTGCCATTATGGCATAGAGAAATGGTTTGCGGGGATGATCATGTTAAAAGGGTCATGTAACTGAACCAACTGTTGTGAACTTGTTTGGGGTGAAGAAATTGATGGAGAAACTTGAGAATCAGGGATGGACGCATATATTTTTGTGCCCACTCCTAGTCATGTATGGTCAGGCAATGCTTCATTTTTACAAGAAATTCATAGTGCCGGAGGATGGTACAGTGAGCTCTAAAGTAAAGGGAGTAGACTTGGTTCTAGACGTAAAGATGTTGGGGGTAATATTGAATGTGCCAGTGGAAGGGTTTGACACTTATGTGCGGTGTGAGTGGCCTGAGTTGTGAGAGAAGGAATATGCTATGTACTTGACTTCCAAGTACACACAAGAAAGGGAAAAGGTAGTTTCAAGAAAGGTATGAAATGGGGAGATAAAATCGGTTCACAAGCTCTTGTTTGAATTTGTGAACAAGTGTTTACTGCCTCGATCAGAAAGAAGGCATGAGGCCACTTACCTGGACTTGGAAGTAATGGAAGTTCTAGACCAGAACATGCCAATCAACCTTCTCTTACTGATGCTTAAGCATGTGGAAAGGAAAGCTGATCAAGAAAAGGGCACTCATGCTCTGCCTTTTGGATTCTTATTGACTAGGGTGTTTGATCAATTAGGATCTCCATTGAGAGGTCCTAAGAAATAAATTAAAAAAGACATATTTGATGAGGAGACCTTGAAGGAATGTGATTGTGTTGCATGACCACCAGGTACCAAAATTAAAATCATAGTCACAAATCTTTTGGAGGAGTTGGTTGCTGCAAATAAGGAACGGGAGAAGATGAAAGAGGAAATTGCCTCATTGAAAGAGGAAAATATGAGGCTGAAGGAGGAGATGAAGAAAGAGCAGGAGGCCTCTGTTGCTAGGTTTGAAAGGCTTCTAGGAAAATTCAATTGAATATTGTCTTCTTCCAGTCAAGAGAGAAGAGGTTCTCTGTAACTCTCTCTCTCTCTCTCTCTCTCTTTTTATATATATATAGTATTACAGTGTTTTCACCACCATCGAACTATAATTGGGGGGCAGGCCCCTATTGGGAAACCTTTGATAAGATGGTAAATTATATACTGAGCCTACTATGGTCGGCCACCTATGAGCGAGCCTAGAATGGCCGAGATACAGAGCGTAGTATGGCTAAGCGCCTATGAGCTAGCCTACTACGATAGAGCAGTTACACATTCCGAGCCTTATAGGGCCAACCATTTATTTTACTTACTATATTGGGAGAGTTGACTCAGTATCAGTAGGTAAGTATATCTCCAGATTATCTTTGACTCCCAGTTACTTTCAGTTATTATATTATCAGTTCAGTTTCAACTTTTAGTTATTTTGTTGTCTTACATACTTGGTATATTATTTCGTGTATATATGTATATAGGTTATAGGTAGTTCGGGGCTCTGTTCTGATCACAGTACATGAATCAGTAAAGGCTTGTAGACATATCATGTGAGTTAGTGCAGTATATTGGTCTTGTAGGCCTTGTATGTATATTTTGTTAGTTTGTCAACTGTAGTAGTTATGACGGCCTTGTCAGCCCAGCTTTGTATTGATGTTTAGGAAGCGTTAGTTCCCGTTCAGTTTTATATTTTGCTTCGCAAATTGTGTTGCAATGTGGCCCCACTGCCAAAGCATGACACTATATGTTCAGAGTCCCTTAGTCGCAAGTAGGTATGCAAGGATAGGTGAGGCACTGGGTGTCGGTCTCTCCCCCCAAGTTCGAAGCGTGACAAACTTGGTATTAGAGCAGTTTTGTCCTAGGAAGTCTACAAGCCGTGTCTAGTAGGGTATTATTTATATATAAGTTGTGAACCGAATTATATAAGCAGGGGACTACATGAATTTAGGAGTCAGTTACCCTTCTTTCAAATCTAAATCGTGTTGTGGAACTGAGTTATAGGAAATTTGAGTTAAACTTACATGTTGGCATTTGCATGCACAGATGACAGTGACTAGGAAGACTACGGCTAGCTAGAGGAGAGATACAATAGTAGGTGATGGGGCTAGTAGGGTACCCCAAGTAGATGGGGCCCAATTTGAGGCCTACGGAGAGACCCCTACTCAGCCATTACCGGCTCCTCTACCACCTTAGGAGATTTCTAGAGAGACCGCACATCCAGTTCTCCCTCTACTTCCATTAGATCAGGACTTGAGGAGTACAGTGCTTTTGTTGAAACAATTGGTAGCTACCCAGCAACAAGCCAGGGCATCCGCTAGTGCAGGATCTTCTGAGGGGTATGAGAATTTAAGGGTCCGAGAGTTTATTGCTTTGAGTCCCCCAGAGTTCACCGGGACAGATCAGAGGGAGGACCCGAAGGATTTCATAGATCAGCTTCATAGGATCTTTCGGGTTATGCATGCCACGGAGAAAGATGTAGTTGAGCTAGTAGCTTTTTGACTCCGAGCCATATCCATCCTTTAGTACGAGGGATGGGAGAGGTCCAGGGGATGTGATACACCTCCAGCTATTTGGGAGAATTTTTCAGATGCCTTCCTTGGCCAGTACTTGCCGTAGGAGATCCGACAGGCTCGAGTCGATCAGTTTCTAGACCTTTAGTAGGGCAATATGAGTGTTTGAGAGTATAGTCTCCATTTTGACTCATTGGTCAGACATACACCATCCATAGTTGCTACTATGCAGGACCGGATTCACAAGTTTATAACAGGGTTGGACCCAGAGTTGACCGAGGCATGTGCCACTACTGCATTGCAGGATAGAATGGTTATCTCCCAAATTCAGGCATTCGCCTTGAATATAGAAAGGGGTAGGCATCGGCAACAGGGTACAGAGAGGACTGAGTCAGGACATCGTAAGAGGATGAGATTTGCCAGGTCTTAGGAGCAGTCTCAAGGTAGTTATAGGCCCTAGTACTTCAAACTACCACCTAGGTCTCCGCCACTCAGTTACAAGGTTACATGTATGACCGATATACTCATTCAGGACCAGGTGAGAGCTCACGAGTATCAGGTTTGCAGCGACAGCAAGGTTCCGGGTAAACATGGTCATTTCCGCCGTGGTATGACATCTGTGTTATAGGACACTTGGGCCAATGCCGAGCCGGTTCCGATGATTGTTATACATATGGATGTCCGGGGCATATGATGCGAGATTGCCCAAATAGAGATTTTGGGGGTATGACACAACTAGCGAATTCAACAACAGGATTATCTATGTCTATGCATCCTTCAGGGCGCGAGTCTTAGTTTTCGGCTGGTAGAGGTCAAGGCAGAGGTAGAGGTTCTAGTTCAGGTGGTAGCCAGAATCGTAGCTATGCTTTAGCGAGTCGACAGGACCAGGATTCTTCACCAGAGGTTGTGAGAGGTATGTTGACCATTTGCTATCACGATGCTTATGCCTTGATAAACCCAGGATCTACTTTATTTTGTATTACCCTATTTGTCATGGGAAAGGTTGGTATAGTGCCTGAAATACTAACTGATCCTTTTGCGGTATCTACACTAGTCAGAGAATCGATTATTGCTAGACGGGTTTACCGAGGTTGTTTGGTGACAGTTTGTTGTCGTCAGACGTCAACCGACCTAGTTGAGCTAGAGATGCTAGATTTATATGTTATCGTGGGCATGGACTGGTTGGTAGCTTGCTATGCCACAGTTGATTGTCGAGCAAAGACAGCCAGATTTCATTTTTCGGGTGAGCCAATTCTTGAATGGGTAAGTAATACAGCGACACCCAGTGGTAGGTTTATTTCCTATCTAAAGGAGAGGAAAATAATCGCAAAAAGGTGCATTTATCATATTGTGCGAGTTTGAGATGCATATGCTGAGATACCTACACTTTAGTCTATTCCAGTAGTCAAAGAGTACGCAGATGTATTTCCAGATGAGCTTCCAAGTATTCCTCCAGAGCGAGAGATTGATTTTAGCATTGATTTGCTTCTCGGAACTCAATCAATATCCATCCCTCCATGTAGAATGGCACCTACCGAATTAAAGGAGTTGAAGGAGCAGTTAAAAGATTTTCTGGAAAAAGGTTTCATCAAGCCTAGTACCTCACCTTGGGGTGCACTAGTACTGTTTGTACGGAAGAAAGACGGCTCGCTGAGGATGTGTATCGATTATAGGCAGCTGAACAAGGTAACTGTTAAGAATAAGTATCCATTTCCAAGGATAGATGACCTGTTTGATCAGTTGCAGGGGGCTAGATGCTTTTCAAAGATAGATTTGAGGTTGGGGTACCACCAGGTTAGAGTTTAGGAGAAAGATATTCCGGAGACTACATTCAGGATCCGATATGGCCACTTCGAGTTCTTTGTCATGTCCATCCGGTTGACGAATGCACCTATCGTATTTATAGACTTGATGAATAGCCTATTCCGACCATTTTTAGATCTATTCATGATAGTATTTATTGATTTTATTCTTGTTTATTCACGTTCAGAGGATGAGCATGCGGACCGCCTACGAGCAGTACTTCAAACCCTCTATGATAGTAAATTGTATGCTAATTTTTCTAAATGTGAGTTCTAGTTTAAGTCTGTAGCATTCTTAGGGCACACTGTATCCTATGGAAGTATAAAGGTAGACACTCAGAAGATTGAGGCTGTGAAATCCTGGCCTAGACCTACCACTGCGATAGAGCTTCGTAGCTTTCTAGGCTTAGCAGGATACTACCAGAGGTTCGTAGAGGGTTTTTCTTCCCTTACATCACCATTGGCGAAGTTGACGCAGAAAGAAATTTAAGTTTCAGTGGACGGAGGCTTGCGAGCAGAGTGTCCAAGAGCTTAAGAACAGGTTGACCTCAACGCCAGTTCTAACACTTCTAGAGGGTCCAGATGGTTATGCCATGTATTGTGATGCCTCAAGTGTTGGGTTAGGATGTGTCTAGATGCAACATGGGAAGGTAATTGTGTATGCTTCAAGGCAGTTAAGGAAGCACAAGCGGAATTATCCGACCCATGACCTCGAGTTAGCTGCGGTTGTCCATGCACTTAAGATACGACGACATTATTTATATGGTGTTCATGTTGATGTATTCACAAATCATAAAATCCTGCAATATATCTTCAAGCAAAGAGAGTTGAATTTACTATAGAGGCGATGGCTTGAATTATTGAAAGATTACAATGTTAAAATTCTCTACCATCTAGGGAGAGCTAATGCTGCAGTAGATGCCTTAAGTCACCGATCTATAGGTAGCTTAGCACATGTAGAGGTCGAGAAAAGACAATTAACTAGAGAGATTCATCAATTGGCTTGTTTGAGGGTTCAGTTAGTAGACTCTGGAGATAGCGGGGTTGTGCTCCAAATTACTACAAAATCTCCTCTCATAGATGAATTAAAGGAGAGGCAGTACGAGCACCCAAAGTTGGTCGAGTTGAGAGAGAGAGTTCCGCAGCAGAAGAAGTCGTTGTTAGAGCTCAAGGGAGATGGGGTTCTCAAAAATAGGGGTCATTTTTGTGTTCTAGATGTAGCAGGGCTACGAGACAGGATTATGTCAGAGGCACATTATTCGTGGTACTCCATACATCATGGGTCGACGAAGATATACCATGACATTAAGGATGTGTACTGGTAAAACGATATGAAAATGAACATTGCTGAGTTTGTCGCTCAGTGTCCTAGTTTCCAGGAGGTGAAGGTAGAGCACCAGAAGCCCGGAGGGCTAATGTAGACTATAGAGATCCCGACGTGGAAATGGGGGGCGATAAACATGGACTTTGTCACGGTTTTACTTCGTTCTCATTGTAAGTTTGATTCTATATGGGTGATAGTCAATAGGCTCACGAAATCAGCTCATTTCCTACCAGTTAGATCTACATATACAACAAAATATTATGCAAAGTTATTTATTAAGGAGATAGTGCAGCTACACGGAGTACCAATATCTATTATATCTGACCCTGGGGCCCAGTTTGCAGCACATTTTTGGAGGTCATTTCAGAGAGGTCTTGGGACTCAAGTAAATCTCAGCACAGCTTTTCATTCACAGACTGATGGAAAATACGAGCGCATAATTTAGACGCTCGAGGATATGTTACGGGCATGTGTGTTGGATTTTAAAAGAAGTTGGGATGAAAATTTACTTCTTATCGAGTTTGCATATAATAATAGTAACCACTCTAGTATCCAGATGGCTCCGTACGAGGCTCTGTATTGGCATAAGTGCAGATCTCCTATAGGGTAGTTTGATGTTAGAGAATCTAGGTTACATGGGTCAGACCTGGTTCAGCAGGCCATAGAGAAAGTAAAGCTTATCTGGCAGCGACTGTTGACAACTCAGAGTCGTCAGAAGTCATATTCTGACGTGCAGCGATGAGACTTAGAGTTTGGGGTTAATGACTGGGTATTCTCAAAGATGTCACCTATGAAGGGAGTGTTGAGGTTTGGCAAGAAAGGAAAGCATAGACCACTGTATATTGGTCCTTATAGGATCATTCGGAAGGTGGTCCAAGTAGCTTATGAGTTAGAATCTCCCTCAAAATTGGAGTCTGTCCATACGGTTTTTCACGTATCTATGCTACGGAAGTGCATTGGCGATCCTACCTGAGTGGTTCCCATGGATGATGTACAGATTATAGAGGACTTGTCATATGAGGAAATTTCGTTTTCCATCTTAGACCGACAAATCCGCAAGCTACGGAATAAGGAGGTAGCCTCCGTAAAGGTTTTATGGAAAAGCAAGAATGTGGAAGAGATAACATGGGAAGAGGAGGAAGAAAAGAAGTCTAAATACCCTCACCTATTTCAAACTGAAGATATGGCTCAACATGGGATGTTACAACACATCTCTATTCAGGCTAGTAGGTCATCAGGTAAGCTCGTATTTTTGACTTTCAGAATTTATGAGCTACGGCTGTGTGAGGCAAACTGTTGCTATTCATAGACATTGGCCATGAGTGGCATGCATAGTATGTTTTTGGATGTGTGCAGGTTGGTTTTAGTCTAGTAAATGGAGGAGACTTTGGCAAAATTTTCCCAAAGTCTCTAAGAGTAAACATTCGAGGACGAATATTTCTAAGGGGGGAGGATGTTATATCTCGCATTTTTTACGTTAAAGTTTTATCTTCAGTTAATTAACGTAGACTCGGGGATGAGAATATCTTGATTTAATAAGCATTTATGCTATTTATAACAAGCGATAAGTAAGTATCGTGAAAGATAAAGGGTAAACGAATCAAAGAAAATGAGTTTCGTTGAAGGTTGTCTATTTGGGATAAAATACAGTCCGATCTATACTACCCGATATTTATGGACTAGTGCCATATAAGATATCACATGACAATGATAGCAGGGTACATAAAATGTGTCAAGTGAGTAGTATTTTAAGTAATTTGAGATAATTCTTAATTATGTGAATAATTGGTTAATTATTGGCTAATGGGAGAGGGAGAAATTAACAATTATTAAGGATTAGTGGGTACTTAATTAAGGCTTTAGATAAGCCTTAACGTGGCAGCCCCCCCCCCCACCTCCAATTCCAAAATTATGACTCTTATATTATGAGTGAAAGGTGGCACATTTAAATAGATTATGTGGGTTAATCATTAGTATGTGGGGCTCACACCATTTAAAGCCTAAAACCTCTCTAATTCAAAGAGAGGTCTTATATCAAAGTGTTAAGCAAACGGATATTCAAACTAGAATTCAAGAATTCAAGAAAAAAAATTCCTTAAGCATCTTAGTCACGTGACTCTAAAGAAGCCCGGTATAATCTTTCTCAAGAATATCATACAGATTTTTTCCTACTCCGATCTTGCCGTCACGAGTTTTGTCGCAATATCGTGCATTAGAAGGATATTTCAGAGAACGGATCAGGTATTTTAAAGATAAGCCCTTCCTTCATCTTGACATGATCTCGTAATTACATGTGTTTATTAACGAGGCATAAAAAGAAGTTCATACTCTCGAATTTATATACATTATCCTAGTCTCATAAGTTATAATATTCTCCCTTATCGGGACTTTATATTCAATTGAGTATTGTCTCTCCCACTCGAGAGAGAAGAGGTTATATATATATATATATATATATATATATATATATATATATATATAGAGAGAGAGAGAGAGAGTATTATATTATTTTCACCACTATCGAGCTATAATCGGTGGGCATGCCCCTATTGAGAAATCTCAGATCGGATGGTAAGTTATGTACTGAGCCTACTTTGACCGAGAACCTATGAGCGAGCCCAGAATGGCCGAGATATTGAGCCTGGTATGGCCAAACGCCTATGAGCGAGCCTACTACGGCGGAGCAGTTACACGTTCCGAGCCTTATAAGGACGGACATTTATTTTACTTACTATATTGAGAGAGTTGAGTTACTATCAGCGGGTAAGTATCTCTCCAGATCATCTTTGACTCTCAGTTACTTTCAGTTATTATATTATCAGTTTGATTTCACTTTTCAGTTATTTTATTGTCTTACATACTTGGTACATTATTTCGTACTAACGTCCCTTTATTCTACGGATGCTGCATTTCATGCATGCAGGTTTAGACAGATAGACGGGTAGACCTCCTCAGTAGGTGTTGCCCGAGTTCAACTTTATCAATAAGCTCCACGTCCTTTGGAGAGTTGCCGAGTCTAGAGTTTTGTGTACATCTTATGTATATATGTATATAGGTTATGGGCCGGTCGGGGCCCTGTTCCAATCACAGTATATTCATCAGTAAAGGCTTGTAGACATATCCTGTCAGTTAGTGCATTATGTTGGACTTGTAAGCCTTGTATGTATATTTTGTTGGTTTGTCAGTTGTAGTAGTTATGACGGCCTTGTCGGCCCATCTTTATATTGATGTTTAATCAGCGTTAGTTCTCATCCAATTTTATATTTTGCTTCAAAAATTATCTTGCAATGTGGCCCCATGGCCAAAGTATGACACTCTATGTTTAGAGTTCCTTAGTAGCAAGTTGGTACGCAAGGATAGGTGAGGCATCGGGTGCTGATCCGCCCCCCAGGTTCGTGGTGTGACAAAAATCCATTTTCGACAACCAAATTATCAAGTAAAAAAATAGAGGCATATGATATCATGTCAAATACTACTTAAAAAAACTTGCTGAAATATACGACGAGGTTTAAAGAATACATGTGCATGATCAAGACTGTCACCCTCGTGCCCCACATATCATCAGAATAACAATATAACCCTTATGCTCCATACCACGACACAATATCAATATCTACCATTATGATCAATACCCCGAAACAATAACAATATCTATCCTTATGCTCCACAACCAGACAAAATAATAATATCCACCCTTATGCTCCATACCCCGTCAAAATATCAATATCTACTATTATGATCAATACCCCCCGAGACAATAACAATATCCATCCTTATGCTCATGCCCTGACAAAATAACGATATATATCCTTATGCTTCATAACCTGACACAACAACAACATGCACCCTTATTCATCATAACTCGACACAAGCACAACATGCACCTTTATGCTCCATATTTCATCTATAACAATATCCGCCCCAACATGTCCATAGGTTCCATAATCATCAATGCAATATGCCAAATTTTCATCGAAAGACATAGGCTCATAATTTATTAACAAGGGCACAAGGACATGATAATAATAAAATGTTGATGGTGTTCAATATATAAAGTATGACCATGACAAAACCAATTGTAGAAATAAAGTTCATGTATTCCAAGGTGAGTAAGCGTGTTTTATATAAAACATATCATCAAAATAAGGCATATTAGAAGTCTAAGGACAAATCTAATCATAAACCACACATAGCACATGTGTACACGCTCGTCATCTCGCATACAAGTCGCTTTACACATAACACAATTATGCAAATAAGGTCAAATTCTAAGGTTATTCTTAACACAAGGTTAGGTAAGATAGTTACCTCAATAAGCCCAAATAAATCCTTTAAAATAGCTTTTCACTTAAATATTACCTTCGTCAGGCTCGAATCTAGCCAATATCAACTCAATAATATAAAACAATGCTAAAGGAAAAATTCCAAATAATAAAGTCCCAATTTTTACCCAATTACCAAAAAGTCAACAAAAGTCAACCTTGGGCTCACAAAGTCAAAACCCGAGTTAAAGGTTAGATCCCGACTACCCATAAACCCAAGAATCCAAATACATGATTAGATTCCAATACCAAGTCCAAATCAACTCTAAAATACCCAATTTTTATTTTGCAAAACATAGACACCCCTATAAGGCCCCGTGAAATTTTACCTAAAACTCGGGGTTTCATGGTGCCGATGTAGACTTATGTGTTGATGATTGTATAGATTACGAACATTTTGGGTTAAACAGTGCGTTGGGGAGTTGAAGAAAATTTTTGGCAGTGCAGGGCATTTCTGCTGTCCATTTTGCGATCACAAAACTGATTTGCGAATCGTAGATCTATCGCAGAATGAAGTAGAAACTTGAGCTAATTTTAGGACCATTATGCTATCCATAATGCGGGCGCATAATCGTTTTGTGGGCCACACATTCGTCGTAGAAGCCAGCATGAAAAGTTTCGGAAGGAGGTTCTGCGGTCCTTTCTGTGATCGTAGAATTGGTCTGCGGACCAAAAACCTGTCATAGAGTGAAGCAAAAATGCCCTGTTTTGGAGGACCATTATGCGGTCCATTTCACAGACTACAGAAGTGCTATGCGGTTGCATATGCGACCGCAAAATCACATCGGGGCTCCATTTTTTCTAATCTTTTAACCCGACCCTATTTTAATATATAGTCATTGAAGACCATTTGGAAGGTAAAAACCTGATATTTTGAGAGAGGGGAGGTGCTCTAGAGTGAAAGGGGATTCCTAAATTAATTGTTAACCAATCATTGCTCAAGTCTTGAAAAATTCACAAGACAAAGTCAAAAGGTCTTCATCCAAGAGGTAAGGTTCCATACCATAGTCTTCAATTTTGAGTTTGCGGTCAAAGATGGTTAATGAGGAGTGTGATTCTTAGGTGTGGGGGTGTTATCTATGCATGCATGTACCAACAAAAATGTAGGAAGGTTGTTGAGCTAAAAAAAAGATAGATATTGAGTTGGGATGAAGGAACCCACCATAGGAGGACCTTGAAACTTTAATGCACACTTAATGTTTGATAAAATGATCAAATGAGCTGGAACCATGAATTCCTTCCTAATTTGTGTTCAGTTTTACTATATCTCTAAATAGATTGAAGTGGCTAAGATTTCCATAGCATTGTAGTAACGTAAGGAAAGCTTAAGGCGAGGTATGTTGGCTAAACTCCTCTTTCAGAATTGAACTCCACAATGTCCTTGTAAGTACCGAGTTGCTCATTATAAACTGATTATTCTGAATAAGTCTTGTGTCAAAAGACGTATGTGTTCAATATGTATTCCGAATGCTTTTATCTTATTGTGTTATCCTTCAGGAATGTTATTTAAGTATGGGTTGCGTGTTAATATGCTATGACTTCAAAACGTGATTCTAATGAAAGCTATCATGTCAAATTGTGTAAGAAATCACATGTGCCTAAGATCCTTATTTGCTCAAATATGTACTTAAAATGTTGAATAGAAATGTTGTTGTTGATGATCCGTGATGATGTTTGAAAGTGAAACAGTAAGCATAAAATATGAAATACGGCCAACATGCCAAGAACGACATTATAATGGTGGCTTCAAGTGCCAATGGAATGGAAATATGTGTAAAAGATGTTGAGATGAGTTGTGAATACTTTAATAGTAAACACCTTGGGAGTATCGTTAGTCACCGAGGAAGGTTAGGTGGAAATGTCCTAACCCCGAAACTACACATGCCGATGTAGGAGTGGATTGTAATTATTCTCCTTTATTGGGATGAGATGATTGTTAGAAAAGGGGTGACGTCGATCCACACGACATTGTGGTTAGACAGCCTAGCCGGTCGGGTCGTGATCAGATGCCATGTTGCACACATGGTGGTAATTGTGCTTGAAATTGTGATCGAGATAATGATTGAAACTGTGAAAGTAATTGTGAATGTGGTTGCTATCTCTGGGTGAGACAGCCTAGCCGATCAAGACATGATCGGACTCCATGCTAAAATCACAGTGGTATATCGGTGCTACGATCTTCCAACCTAAAATAATGGAAATTTACTTGAAAAACTATCTTTCTCCTAACTTGATGTTTTAGTACTATTTGAGGCTTCCATTGATTTTATGACTGTTCTTCCTTATGTTGTTACTTGTTCTAATGAGAGGATGTTTAGTTATACATACTAGTACTATTCCATATGTACCAACGTCCCTTTTTCCGGGGGAGCTGCACCTTTAATGAATGCAGGTGGTTCCGCAGTAGGAGGTATTGATCAGTGATAGCAGCGCACCCTCTTCACAACACATTTGGTGAGCCCTACTTCATTTCTGCGTCTTCTATTTTTTGTTCCTCGTGTATTGTGTTTAAGTTATCGACGGAGCCTTGTTGCCGAAATTATCATAGTATTCTTTTGTGTCCATTAGAGGCAACGTAGACACAGTATGAGTTGTATACATGGGTTTTGGGAAAGTCAAACTAGTCTTGTTGTATTGGAATCACTTGTTTCACTTCAACTATGAAAGTGTATGTATTTTGATATTTTAAAATGAAGTAACTAATGGTATTGGAATTAGTGTGGTTCATGAATACTCTTGGTGTTAATTAATAAAATTTATTGTCCTTTTATTTATGAGTAAGCTGGGTAGAAGGCAATCTAGCAGGCTTGCTCGCCTCACCTATTTCAAACTGAAGATATGGCTCAACATGGGATGTTACAACACATCTCTATTCAGGCTAGTAGGTCATCAGGTAAGCTCGTATTTTTGACTTTCAGAATTTATGAGCTACGGCTGTGTGAGGCAAACTGTTGCTATTCATAGACATTGGCCATGAGTGGCATGCATAGTATGTTTTTTGGATGTGTGCAGGTTGGTTTTAGTCTAGTAAATGGAGGAGACTTTGGCAAAATTTTCCCAAAGTCTCTAAGAGTAAACATTCGAGGACGAATATTTCTAAGGGGGGAGGATGTTATATCTCGCATTTTTTACGTTAAAGTTTTATCTTCAGTTAATTAACGTAGACTCGGGGATGAGAATATCTTGATTTAATAAGCATTTATGCTATTTATAACAAGCGATAAGTAAGTATCGTGAAAGATAAAGGGTAAACGAATCAAAGAAAATGAGTTTCGTTGAAGGTTGTCTATTTAGGATAAAATACAGTCCGATCTATACTACCCGATATTTATGGACTAGTGCCATATAAGATATCACATGACAATGATAGCAGGGTACATAAAATGTGTCAAGTGAGTAGTATTTTAAGTAATTTGAGATAATTCTTAATTATGTGAATAATTGGTTAATTATTGGCTAATGGGAGGGGGAGAAATTAACAATTATTAAGGATTAGTGGGTACTTAATTAAGGCTTTGGATAAGCCTTAACGTGGCAGCCCCCCCCCCACCTCCAATTCCAAAATTATGACTCTTATATTATGAGTGAAAGGTGGCACATTTAAATAGATTATGTGGGTTAATCATTAGTATGTGGGGCTCACACCATTTAAAGCCTAAAACCTCTCTAATTCAAAGAGAGGTCTTATATCAAAGTGTTAAGCAAACGGATATTCAAGCTAGAATTCAAGAATTCAAGAAAAAAAATTCCTTAAGCATCTTAGTCACGTGACTCTAAAGAAGCCCGGTATAATCTTTCTCAAGAATATCATACAGATTTTTTCCTACTCCGATCTTGCCGTCACGAGTTTTGTCGCAATATCGTGCATTAGAAGGATATTTCAGAGAACGGATCAGGTATTTTAAAGATAAGTCCTTCCTTCATCTTGACATGATCTCGTAATTACATGTGTTTATTAACGAGGCATAAAAAGAAGTTCATACTCTCGAATTTATATACATTATCCTAGTCTCATAAGTTATAATATTCTCCCTTATCGGGACTTTATATTCAATTGAGTATTGTCTCTTCCACTCGAGAGAGAAGAGGTTATATATATATATATATATATATATATATATATATATAGAGAGAGAGAGAGAGAGAGAGAGTATTATATTATTTTCACCACTATCGAGCTATAATCGGTGGGCATGCCCCTATTGAGAAATCTCAGATCGGATGGTAAGTTATGTACTAAGCCTACTTTGACCGAGCACCTATGAGCGAGCCCAGAATGGCCGAGATATTGAGCCTGGTATGGCCAAACGCCTATGAGCGAGCCTACTACAGCGGAGCAGTTACACGTTCCGAGCCTTATAAGGACGGACATTTATTTTACTTACTATATTGAGAGAGTTGAGTTACTATCAGCGGGTAAGTATCTCTCCAGATCATCTTTGACTCTCAGTTACTTTCAGTTATTATATTATCAGTTCGATTTCACTTTTCAGTTATTTTATTGTCTTACATACTTGGTACATTATTTCGTACTAACGTCCCTTTATTCTACGGATGCTGCATTTCATGCATGCAGGTTTAGACAGATAGACGGGTAGACCTCCTCAGTAGGTGTTGCCCGAGTTCAACTTTATCAATAAGCTCCACGTCCTTTGGAGAGTTGCCGAGTCTAGAGTTTTGTGTACATCTTATGTATATATGTATATAGGTTATGGGCCGGTCGGGGCCCTGTTCCAATCACAGTATATTCATCAGTAAAGGCTTGTAGACATATCCTGTCAGTTAGTGCATTATGTTGGACTTGTAAGCCTTGTATGTATATTTTGTTGGTTTGTCAGTTGTAGTAGTTATGACGGCCTTGTCGGCCCATCTTTATATTGATGTTTAATCAGCGTTAGTTCTCATCCAATTTTATATTTTGCTTCAAAAATTATCTTGCATGTGGCCCCATGGCCAAAGTATGACACTCTATGTTTAGAGTTCCTTAGTAGCAAGTTGGTACGCAAGGATAGGTGAGGCATCGGGTGCTGATCCGCCCCCCAGGTTCGTGGTGTGACAAAAATCCATTTTCGACAACCAAATTATCAAGTAAAAAAATAGAGGCATATGATATCATGTCAAATACTACTTAAAAAAACTTGCTGAAATATACGACGAGGTTTAAAGAATACATGTGCATGATCAAGACTGTCACCCTCGTGCCCCACATATCATCAGAATAACAATATAACCCTTATGCTCCATACCACGACACAATATCAATATCTACCATTATGATCAATACCCCGAAACAATAACAATATCTATCCTTATGCTCCACAACCAGACAAAATAATAATATCCACCCTTATGCTCCATACCCCGTCAAAATATCAATATCTACTATTATGATCAATACCCCCCGAGACAATAACAATATCCATCCTTATGCTCATGCCCTGACAAAATAACGATATATATCCTTATGCTTCATAACCTGACACAACAACAACATGCACCCTTATTCATCATAACTCGACACAAGCACAACATGCACCTTTATGCTCCATATTTCATCTATAACAATATCCGCCCCAACATGTCCATAGGTTCCATAATCATCAATGCAATATGCCAAATTTTCATCGAAAGACATAGGCTCATAATTTATTAACAAGGGCACAAGGACATGATAATAATAAAATGTTGATGGTGTTCAATATATAAAGTATGACCATGACAAAACCAATTGTAGAAATAAAGTTCATGTATTCCAAGGTGAGTAAGCGTGTTTTATATAAAACATATCATCAAAATAAGGCATATTAGAAGTCTAAGGACAAATCTAATCATAAACCACACATAGCACATGTGTACACGCTCGTCATCTCGCATACAAGTCGCTTTACACATAACACAATTATGCAAATAAGGTCAAATCCTAAGGTTATTCTTAACACAAGGTTAGGTAAGATAATTACCTCAATAAGACCAAATAAATCCTTTAAAATAGCTTTTCACTTAAATATTACCTTCGTCAGGCTCGAATCTAGCCAATATCAACTCAATAATATAAAACAATGCTAAAGGAAAAATTCCAAATAATAAAGTCCCAATTTTTACCCAATTACCAAAAAGTCAACAAAAGTCAACCTTGGGCTCACAAAGTCAAAACCCGAGTTAAAGGTTAGATCCCGACTACCCATAAACCCAAGAATCCAAATACATGATTAGATTCCAATACCAAGTCCAAATCAACTCTAAAATACCCAATTTTTATTTTGCAAAACATAGACACCCCTATAAGGCCCCGTGAAATTTTACCTAAAACTCGGGGTTTCATGGTGCCGATGTAGACTTATGTGTTGATGATTGTATAGATTACGAACATTTTGGATTAAACAGTGCGTTGGGGAGTTGAAGAAAATTTTTGGCAGTGCAGGGCATTTCTGCTGTCCATTTTGCGATCACAAAACTGATTTGCGAATCGTAGATCTATCGCAGAATGAAGTAGAAACTTGAGCTAATTTTAGGACCATTATGCTATCCATAATGCGGGCGCATAATCGTTTTGTGGGCCACACATTCGTCGTAGAAGCCAGCATGAAAAGTTTCGGAAGGAGGTTCTGCGGTCCTTTCTGTGATCGTAGAATTGGTCTGCGGACCAAAAACCTGTCATAGAGTGAAGCAAAAATGCCCTGTTTTGGAGGACCATTATGCGGTCCATTTCACAGACTACAGAAGTGCTATGCGGTTGCATATGCGACCGCAAAATCACATCGGGGCTCCATTTTTTCTAATCTTTTAACCCGACCCTATTTTAATATATAGTCATTGAAGACCATTTGGAAGGTAAAAACCTGATATTTTGAGAGAGGGGAGGTGCTCTAGAGTTAAAGGGGATTCCTAAATTAATTGTTAACCAATCCTTGCTCAAGTCTTGAAAAATTCACAAGACAAAGTCAAAAGGTCTTCATCCAAGAGGTAAGGTTCCATACCATAGTCTTCAATTTTGAGTTTGCGGTCGAAGATGGTTAATGAGGAGTGTGATTCTTAGGTGTGGGGGTGTTATCTATGCATGCATGTACCAACAAAAATGTAGGAAGGTTGTTGAGCTAAAAAAAAGATAGATATTGAGTTTGGATGAAGGAACCCACCATAGGAGGACCTTGAAACTTTAATGCACACTTAATGTTTGATAAAATGATCAAATGAGCTGGAACCATGAATTCCTTCCTAATTTGTGTTCAGTTTTACTATATCTCTAAATAGATTGAAGTGGCTAAGATTTCCATAGCATTGTAGTAACGTAAGGAAAGCTTAAGGCGAGGTATGTTGGCTAAACTCCTCTTTCAGAATTGAACTCCACAATGTCCTTGTAAGTACCGAGTTGCTCATTATAAACTGATTATTCTGAATAAGTCTTGTGTCAAAAGACGTATGTGTTCAATATGTATTCCGAATGCTTTATCTTATTGTGTTATCCTTCAGGAATGTTATTTAAGTATGGGTTGCGTGTTAATATGCTATGACTTCAAAACGTGATTCTAATGAAAGCTATCATGTCAAATTGTGTAAGAAATCACATGTGCCTAAGATCCTTATTTGCTCAAATATATACTTAAAATGTTGAATAGAAATGTTGTTGTTGATGATCCGTGATGATGTTTGAAAGTGAAACAGTAAGCATAAAATATGAAATACGGCCAACATGCCAAGAACGACATTATAATGGTGGCTTCTAGTGCCAATGGAATGGAAATATGTGTAAAAGATGTTGAGATGAGTTGTGAATACTTTAATAGTAAACACCTTGGGAGTATCGTTAGTCACCGAGGAAGGGTAGGTGGAAATGTCCTAACCCCGAAACTACACATGCCGATGTAGGAGTGGATTGTAATTATTCTCCTTTATTGGGATGAGATGATTGTTAGAAAAGGGGTGACGTCGATCCACTCGACATTGTGGTTAGATAGCCTAGCCGGTCGGGTCGTGATCAGATGCCATGTTGCACACATGGTGGTAATTGTGCTTGAAATTGTGATCGAGATAATGATTGAAACTGTGAAAGTAATTGTGAATGTGGTTGCTATCTCTGGGTGAGACAGCCTAGCCGATCAAGACATGATCGGACTCCATGCTAAAATCACAGTGGTATATCGGTGATAAGATCTTCCAACCTAAAATAATGGAAATTTACTTGAAAAACTATCTTTCTCCTAACTTGATGTTTTAGTACTATTTGAGGCTTCCATTGATTTTATGACTGTTCTTCCTTATGTTGTTACTTGTTCTAATGAGAGGATGTTTAGTTATACATACTAGTACTATTCCATATGTACCAACGTCCCTTTTTCCGGGGGCGCTGCACCTTTAATGAATGCAGGTGGTTCCGCAGTAGGAGGTATTGATCAGTGATAGCAGCGCACCCTCTTCACAACACATTTGGTGAGCCCTACTTCATTTCTGCGTCTTCTATTTTTTGTTCCTCATGTATTGTGTTTAAGTTATCGACGGAGCCTTGTTGCCGAAATTATCATAGTATTCTTTTGTGTCCATTAGAGGCAACGTAGACACAGTATGAGTTGTATACATGGGTTTTGGGAAAGTCAAACTAGTCTTGTTGTATTGGAATCACTTGTTTCACTTCAACTATGAAAGTGTATGTATTTTGATATTTTAAAATGAAGTAACTAATGGTATTGGAATTAGTGTGGTTCATGAATACTCTTGGTGTTAATTAATAAAATTTATTGTCCTTTTATTTATGAGTAAGCTGGGTAGAAGGCAATCTAGCAGGCTTGCTCGCCTCGGTTATCTTAGTTGAGCACCAATTACGCTCACCGAGGCCGAGGCGTGACACTCCCCGCCTAGGTTTCAAAATAAAAGAAAATGGGTCTATGTCCCGAAATGCCTTCTAAATAATAAGTTGCGAATGTCGCAATTGCAACCAAGGGTTCGTAGCTGTGAGCCTCACAAATGCAAGAAATGGCTCACAAATGAAAACTAGATCCCTCCGCCTTAGATATCGCAATTGCGACTAGGAGGCTTGCAAAATGTGAACAAGTGTCGCAAATGCGGACTCCCCTTTGCAATTGCGGATGTGGTATTTTTGACACCAGCTTTGCAAATGTGAAGCTAATCCCCACTATGCAAATGTGAAGCATCACAAATGCGAGCAGGGCATCTCAATTGTGAGGTTTGTAGAACCATCAAAATCTAATCCTTCTCCAAGCTAATCCGTAACAAATCCGAAAACGCACCCAAACCCCTTGGGGCCCGTACCAAACATCTACACAAGTATATAACCACGTAAGAATTCCCTTGCAAGACCAAAATATCAAAATAACATCCAAAACCATGAATCAAACATCAAAACGCATTATGCAAGCCTTCACATTCAAGAACTCCAATATTTACAAGCAAGCGTCAGATTCCTACCAAACCAAATTGGAATGAGACCAAACTTTGCACACAAGTTTCAAATGACAAAACAGACCTATTATATGTCCTGAAACAACAATTTAAATTCAATGGCCTCAAAGTCAATTTCATGTCAAACTTATGAAATTTTTAAACCTTCCAATTGCCAACTTTCGGGAAAAAGAGACAAATCATCTTAGGAACCTCCAAATTAAATTCGGAAATACGCCTAAGACCAAAATCACCATACAAATCTATTGGAACCATAAAAACACAGATTCGGAGGTCCTTTACACAAAAGTCAAATCTTGGTCAAGTCTTATATATTATGATCTAAAAAATAGAACTAATTGTTCCAACACACTCTGAAACCTTCACGGGACCAATCTAATAATCCTTGCAAGTCACAAAATGACAACCAAACATGCAGAAGCATAAAATGGAATAACGGTGCTCAAATACACAAAACGACATGTTGGGTCTTTACATTCTCCCCCTCTTAAATAAACGTTCGCCTTTAAACGAGATTATAGTCATACCTGAAGTGCCAAAAAGATGAGGATATCTGCTCCACATATGATGCTCGGTCTCCTAACTTGCAGCCTCGACTGGTTCACCTCTCCACTACACCTTCACCGACCCAATATCGTTAAACCTGAGTTTCTAGCCCTGCTGATCCAAAACGGCCACTGGCTCCTCCTCATAATCTAGATTCCTGTCCAACTATAGTATGCTGAAACCCAATACATGGGACATATCTTCATGATACTTTGAAAGCATAGAAACATGGAATACTGGATGAACTCCGGAAAGACTAGGAGGCAAGGAAAGTCTGCAAGCAACCTCGCCAACTCTCTCCAACACCTCAAAAGGACCAATGAACCTCGGGCTCAGAATTCCCTTCTTCTTAAACCTCATCACTCCTGTTATAGGCGGAACTCAAAGAAGGACTTTCTCACCCTCCATTAATGCCACATCATGGACTCTCCTATCAATATAACTCTTCTGCCTGGGCTGTGATGTGTGAAGCCTCTCCTAAATCAACTTCACCTTCTCCAAGGCATCATGAACCAAGTTTGTTCCCGATAGCCTAGCCTCCTTGGGCTCAAACCAACCGACCGAAGAACGATATCGCCTCCCATATAAGTCCTCTTATAGATCAATCTAGATACTCTACTGGTAATTGTTATTGTAGGCAAACTCTTCTAGGGTAGAAACTAGCCCCACTGGTCTCCAAAATCAAAAGTACATGCCCTCAGCATATCCTCCAAAATCTAAATGGTTTGCTCGAACTTCTAGTTTGTCTGAGGGTGAAATGTAGTACTCAACTCTACTTGCATGCCCAACTTACACTAAATCACCCTCCAAAAGTGTGAAGTAAACTATGTGTCACAGTCTGAGATGATAGAAATAGGTACACCATACAAGCGAACAATCTCCTTGATGTAGATCCTAACCAACTACTCTGAAGTGTAGGAAGTCATGACCAGAATGAAATGTGCCGATTTGGTTGACTGATCCATAATGACCCAAATGGAATCAGACATCCTCAAGGTCCGCGGCAACCCTACCACAAAGTCCATAGTAATGCACTCCCACTTCCACTCCGGTATATCAATCTTCTTAAGAAAACTACCCGGTTTGATGCTCAAACATGACATGTTGGCAATTCAAACACCTAGAAACATGTCCAATAATATCATTTTTCACCCCTCTACCAATAATGATGCTTCAAGTCATGATACATATTCGTAGAACCCTCGATGAATGGAATATCACAAACTGTATGTCTACTCAAGTACAAAATTTCTTAATTCGTTGACATTAGGTATACAAACTCGACCTTAAAGTTGCAACACACCATCATTGCTGATAGTCACCTCCTTAGCATCACCGTGCAACATCATGTCGTTAAGGACAAACAAATAGGGGTCATCACATTGGCAATCCTTAATGTGCTCAAACAAGGACGACCGAGATACAACACAAGCAAGGATCCTGCTGGGCTCTGAAATATCCAATCTCACCAATTTATTGGCCAATGCCTAAACAACCATAGCTAAAGTCTTCTACAAAGATGGAATGAACTCTAAACTCCCATGCTCTCCGCTTTTGTACTCAAGGTGTCTGCAACCATATTGGCCTTCTCATGATGATAGAGAATAGTGATATCATAATCCTTCAACATATCCAACCACCTTCATGCCTCAAATTCAAATCTTTCAATTTAAACAGATGTTGGAGACTCTGATAATCTGTATATACCTCACAAGACACTCCATATAAGTAATGCCTCCAAATCTTGAGCACGTATATAATAGTTGCTAACTCCAAATCATGCACTTTATAGTTCTTCTCATGTGGATTTGGCTGACGCAAAGCATAGGCAATCACCCTACCATCCTGCATCAACACACACCCAAGACCAATACGTGAAGCATCACAATAAATTGCATATGGTCTCGATCTTGAAGGCAAAACCAAAACCGGAGCTATAGACAAAACAGTCTTGAGCTTCTGAAATCTCTCTTCATACTCGTCATACCACCTGAATGGAGCACCATTCTAAGTAAACTTCATCAATGGGGATGCAATGGATGAAAACCCCTATACAAGCAATGATAATACCTAGCCAAACCTTAGAAACTCTGGATCTTCGTAGTTGTAGAAGGTCTGGGCCAACTATGAACTACGCCAATCTTCTTTGGATCCACCTTAATCCCCTTAATGGACACCATGTGGCATAATAACACCATTGAATTAATCCAGAACTCACACTTAGAGAACTTGCATATAACTTTTTCTCCCTCAGAACATGATGCACCATCCTCAAATGCTACTCGTGCTCCTCCCTACTACGGGAATATACTAAGATATCATCAATGAACATGATGACCAAGGAATCCAAATAACATGGGAAAACATTGTTCATCAAATGCATGAAAGCAGATGGGACATTGGTAAGACCAAAAGACATCATCAAGAAAACAGTGACCATAACAAGTCCTGAAAGTTGTCTTAGGAATTTCCGAAGCCCTAATCTTCAACTAATGGTACCCCGATCTTGAGTCAATATTTGAGAACACCCTAGTGCCGTGAAGCTGATCAAATAACCCATCAATGCAAGGTAGTGGATACTTATTCTTGATGGTAATTGATAAGTTGGTATTTTACCAACTTATCTCCTCTTGATACTTAGGCTTTTGTATAATTTTGTAAAGAAACTAAGGCATTTTCTGAGTTTTATTGGCATATTTTAGGTATGAAGTGATTTAGAGAAGATAGGGAAGAAAACAAGTCAAAATGTGTTAAATTGAGAAAAATAGACTGCTTCCAGAATATGCTCTTCGCGATCGCGAATTTTCACATGCGATCGCAGTGGTCCAGGAAATTATGCATCGCGAAAGCAGGGCCAATTCTGCGAACGCAAAGAAGAAGATGGTCAGTGGTTATTAGGTGTTCTACGCAAATGCGTGATCCGGTTTGCGATCGCTATGCTTTGCATCAGTACTCTACGCGAACGCATGCCTATTTACACGATCGCGATTCACAAAAACTAGGCAGAAATCTAGGATGTTTTGGCATTTCACGGTTTGACCCCCAAACCCTTTAATACACAATTTAGCTCATTTGTAAAGAGATCTTTTCGCTTATTTTCAGTCTTGAAGACTAGAGAGAATAAGTTTTGGAAGCTAGGGTTTGCACACACACTTAGGTCTTGAAGATTTGAAGCTTTTGGTTGTTTCTTACTCATTTATGCTCATTTCTTCATTTTCTTGCTTTGTAGTGTATGTTTAAGTGTGTAATATTTTATCCAACACTTGAATCTTATTTATGGAAATATTAATATTTAAAGTGTGAATTAAATATCTTGTTGTGCTTATATATTGAATGTTTTTTTTATCTTTTATGATATGAGTTATTGTTTCTTTAATTATTCTTGTTCTTTAGTGTTCCCAAAGGGATTAGCTAACCTTAGGACTCGTCCATTAACTTCGAATTAATTTTGGGAAAGATTATTTGGGGTTGGGAAAGATTAATTAATAAGAACTTGAGGTTTTGACCATAATTGTATAGATTCTACCTTGGATAGGATTGAACTACTTGTATCCATAATCGGGTATGCTTAAATCTCCTAATTGTTTTAGGGATAATTCAATTAGGAAGTCTTATTAGTCTTTGGAAGAAGATAATATAGAATCATTACTCGAGGCTAATTAACGTAAACTCACTCATATTTATAAAATCATGAGATACATTGGATCGTTACTTTAGTGTAATTCCCCGTGTATCCATACTTATAGCTATTGATCATTTTACTCTCCTTCTAGGTTAGTTTACATTTTCGCATTTAGCTATAATATTTTCACAATCACCATTCTTAGTGTTTGGCATCGCATAACAAGTGATAATTCTCTTACATTACTAATCGCCTACATATTGTTCTCTGTGGGATTCGACCCCGACTCATAGCAGGGTAAATTATATTTCATGCGACCGTGTCCATTTACTTTTTATTAGTGGATTTGGACGTCATCAAAATTGGCGCCATTATCGGGGAACAATTTGGCGTAATTTAGGTTGTTTGAGAAATAAGCATAAGTGTTTGGGTCCAAACTTGTGAATATTTGTGTAATTAATTTTTCTTACCTTTGTCTATTTTTCTTGTTTATTTCCTAATTTTTTTTTTAAAAATGGCATCATATAATAAAAATTGGTCGGATGGTAGTTGTTCATACTTTGATGACCCTTGTCCTTATTGTGGAGGACCACACTCGTGGGAAAATTGTTTAAATTCTCCCGGGGGCGGATTGTGCGCACAATCTCAAACTCATGAGTGGAGTATTTGTGATAAGTTTGATCATCAAAATGGTCATTGGGAGTATTGTTCTTATTTGTCCTTCCCTTCCTCAAGTCCCCGCTATGATGATTCGACTTTTTGTGATGAAATTTATAGGGATGTGGATGTGGAAGAAATTGATCATGGTCAAAATGGAGAGTTCAAGCTCATATTAGAATGCCTAATTGAAGGAGGAAACAAAGAGCAAAGTACCTTGGAAGAGCTTTTGGAAAATAGTCCCCAAAATGACTTGGCGCTTGAAGGTTACATTCACAAATGAGAGAAATGCTTGAAGCTTTAGAGGTCCAAAAAGTCTTGGAAGTTAATGATAGCCAAGAATCTTCATTGGAGATTGAAGCCGAAAATCCTTCCTTGGTACTTGATCAAAACCAAGAAGAACTCTCAAATGCTAAAAATGAGAAAATGATGCTCATGTTGGAGGCCATTCTTGAAAATGAGGAGAAGAAAAGCTTGGCACTCGAGGACTTGAAACAAGGCTTGAATCAAAACAATGAGGATATCCATACTTTGGAAGACCAAATGAAAATATTGGTTGAGGCTCACTATGCCCACCATCTTGATAGTATGGAAAGAAGTCAAGAAGAGTCCGACTACGAGGAAGAAACTGAGCTTTACTTTGAGAAATCAAGAATTGAACATCCACCAACCGACTCCTTGAGTGTTTGTGATGCATAAAAAATATGGAATTAGAGTCAACCAGTATAAATGAAAATATGGCTGAAATTGACTCTAATCCAGGGGAAAAAAAGGATGTCAAAATCCGGGAAGAACTGCAATTTGAAGGGTTGATGTCACATTCCAAGCATTTTTCAACATTGAAATTGTATGGTGATATGGTAATTGAACTACATGAGTCAATGAAGAAATGTGACGATGAAAGACAAAGGCCATTCTTACAATTTGAGGGAACAAGAAGGCAAAATGACATTCCTCATATGAAAGCCAAGAAATGCAAATAAAGAAATTAAAGTTTGGCTTGATCATCAACTTACCACCCCCCACCGCTCGTGGTCACAAGCTTGATTCCAAGTTGGGTTCCAAATTCATATCGTCAAAGTGGCAAGAAAAGTGGTAAAGTGATTTGTGTCATACCACGACGTTAAATGCGGCGCTTGGTGGGAGGCAACCCACTGTTTTCAAAACTTTTATCGTTTTTGAAATTTTCTTTTTTAGAATAGCTTAGTATATTATTTAGCTGCAGCAAAATTGCATAAAACTGTAGACAATCGCGATCGCTTGAAAAGCCACGCGTTCGCAGTGTACAAAAACTTTCTAACCCTATGCGATCACAAAAACCAAGATGCGATCGCGTCCTGTTGGTAAGTTTGTTTTACGCGAACGTAGGTACTTTCTTGCGATCACGGTTAATAGGTAAGTTCCTAATCTTTAAACACTGGAAAACAAAAAGAAACACCCACTTTCACCCAAACAAAGATACAACACTCTTCTACTCCCCTAACCCCTGAAACCGTCTCCAACCTTCCTCTTGCTTCAATTCCATTGCCTCACTCATTTATCACTCTCAAGGTAAGTAGATTTCTCCCTTAACTCTCACTTTTTCCAATTCTTCTTGCAAAATAGTAGAAGGGCAGCCCTATTTTCAAGGTTTTAGGGCTTGAATCTTATTTTCTTAGTCAAATGAAAATGTTGTGTGCTTTGTGTGCTTGCTTGCTACGAGAGATTGGTTGAGAGTTTGAGTGATGTGTTTACCGTAAAAATGGTAATAATAATTAAATTTGTAAATAGGACTCTAAAAATACGTGATCTATTTTTATGCTAGTTTGGTAGAGTAGTTGATGCTAGGTGTATGAACTTTAACGATGAAGTATAAGCTAAAACAGGGCATTAATCAAACCGAGGGGCTTGCTGTCCGGGCCTGGGGTTAATTGATGGGAGGCTTCGAGGTTGATGCCTGGGCTCAAGTTTGAGCTATCGGGGGTAATCGGGAAAGGGATAACAGTTAAGATGTAATCAAAGAAGGCTCTTTATGGCCAATATCAGGCAATAAATGAAGAACAAGTATGAAAGAAATAGATGGAAAGAGTAGCCTCGAGCGAGTAAGTTAGAGAGAAAAGAGAGAGAGAGAGATATATTATTGATCTTGTGTAGAATGATTGGAGAGAGATACAACATCTTGCTATAAAAGTGGTGAGGATCCCCTTTATATAGGAGGGGAATCCTACCATAGTACAAAATATATTAATTGTAAAAGCATGGAGATGGGACGGCTAAATGCGACATCTCGATATGGCCTTTGGGTAGGCCGGCTCTGTCAGACTTAGCCGTGTGCTTTGGGAATTCCCCATTTTTTTCTAGCCTCGATCTTCGTCTTCTTTGAGTCGATTCTCAACGAGCCTCGAGGGACAGGACTTGGTCGCAACTCCACATCCTCAAGGTCTCGAGACATTCTTCTGAAGTGACTTGATAACAAGAAATTAGGCCCTCTGATTTCGCCACATACAGATAGTCTCCACATTTCTCAGAATAAAGCGAATGGAAATGATTCTGTCACCTGACTCCTCGGGCTTCTCGTGATGACGCCATACTGATGACTCAACCTACGGCGCGAGATTTTGCGATAACCGGGACATCCCATGAACTTGAGTTTTCGACATCATTCAATGCACTGTCGATTCCCTTCTCCAAGGTGAGAGTACCGTCGTTGATTTGGTTCTGCGTAAGGACCCCATGCGAGCTTTTGTAATTGTATATAAGGATCCCCCGAGGGCCGTTGTAAGCCAATATTTATGAAATATGATAACATCTTCTTTACTTCTGCTTTTGATTTTTGTCATGTTCTTGTATATTCTCGGAGATTTTGAATGTATGCCTTTGTTGACGATCGTCAATATTCTTCCCAGTCTTTGGTCGACAAAATGGCTCCTTTCCGAGCTCATCATTGTTCCCGGGATAAACCTAAAGCAGCCCGGCAAACTTGGATCATCGGGGCCCTCGAGCCTCGTGGAGATAGAGCACCAAAGTGAAAGTTAACTTCAGGCACTTGGAGCTTTTACTTTGAGCTTTGACGTAGACAACCTTTAAGGTGTTTGTAGGCGGGTTTCTAAGGAAGGGGAAATTCATACTTAGGCGATTTCCTAAGGTCAAGCCCTCATGGATGGAGCTCGAAGTTCTTATTTTTCTTCTCAAGGGAAATTTCGAGGTCGGGTACCACCTCGGAACTGGAGACGATGTTGCTGACCCTATGTGGCCTAACTTCTTCTTGACGGAGATCTCTGGGGTTGAGTACCACCTCGGATCCTCGCTTCAGTTTGCCAATTCTACCATAGTTATCGCTGCTATTCTAGGGCATGCCTGGCAGGGAGGGGAGAGTTCCATTCCTAGTGCTCAAGATCCGCGGGAGTTCACTCTGAAGACTATGTCTTCGATAAGAGAGGAACATCTGGAGGTGGTGAGGAGAGACTGCAGATAGGGCGAGGGGGTAGCATTGCAGGCATTTTCCCCGGATAAGGGTATTACGGACCCCACCGATGGATTCCTGAACATATACTTGTACCCTTTAGCACTAGGCCCCCTTGATAGGGTTGTGCTTGATTCCTGCTTGAAGTAACGGGTTACTTTGGTGGAGATACATCCATCATTTTGGTGAGTAGTGCTGATGATGAGATGGATGGGCTTGAATACACGCTTAGTCACCTCGTCAGGCCGTATCGGCCCTTTTATCATCGAGGCCTGCTAACCTTGCGGTGACGTTCATCTATGCCCTTTGTTGTTGATGATGAGGAAGATGGGGATCGAGAGTGGGTAAGTCACTTTGTTCGGGTCCGGATGATTGACATTATCCCCGTGGAGCTCTTGCCATTTCCTGAGGGATAGAATTATGCACATGAGTGGAGTGTCTCATGCTTTCTTAGATTTTCTTATAGCAAAAACCAGTTTAGTAAATGTGTTTCCTCTTTTTCTGCAGCAACTTCATGGGCACCGGGTGAAGTTCCCAATTTGCCCGGCTGGGTACGGAGGTTGGCGACCCAGTCGACTTGCAACGAGCGTAGGTGGCAAGTTGTGTCCTTTGCCGCCATAGGTATCGGAAGGTCACCAGTGGCGGGGCTGTGCTCCTCCAGAGAGGGGGAGGAGTTGATGGCTTCCAAGCCAAGGGACGATGGCGATAAATAGGATATGCACTCGCAATGCGATGGAGCTCTTAGCGGGGGCTAAACAGGTCTATGTCTTCGAGGAAAAAATGTCGCCCAAGCCTGTTGTTTCTGAAGTGTATGGTTCCGGAGCGGTGGTTCCTTCGAGTGATCATGCTTCGACCGAGGTTGGTTCTTCCAGGGCCGAGGGGGCTGGACCAATATGAGTGTGCTCGGCCTTCGAGGAACTCCGTCGGCTTCACTTCGTGGTGAGTTTCGGCATAGTCCATCCGCATCTCATGTCTTCCCTTCCTTATCGAGGTTTTCTTCTGCAGGTTTTTAATAGTCTCAGGTATGAGCTGCTCCATCATGGGTATTGGCTTCGGGAGGCCCTGGATAAGGGTAGGTCCCTTAGGCTCCTCTGCGAGGAGAAGGAGGTTGAGTTTATTCACTGGCGATATGAGGCATTCTAGAGATCGAATTATGAGAGTTATTTGATGGAGCAGGTAACCTCTTGTAATACGCATTTTGCCTTTTTAACCCTTAAGGTTAATTTTTTTTGCCTATCTCAACTGCAGAAAAAGACGGAGGCTCTGGAGTACCTTAGGGGCGAAGCCGACCGAGTTAGGAATGATTGTGGTGAACTAAGAGCTCAGGTGCAGGCTCAAGCTTCAGAGGAGAAGGGTTCCTTCGCTAAAATTCCCGCCTTCGAGGCCCGACTCCACTTGGCTCATGAAAACACTTCAGTTCAAGGGGATATGATCGCGAAGCTCGAGTCCGAACTCTTGAACGTCAGGGCTAAAATCGTCGATGTTCGGGCTGAAGCAGCATTGAGTCGTACTAAGGTTGATCAGGATATGGTGATTCACCTGAGGGATGCTACTGATGCCCAAACCAAGTTGAAGAGGGCCCTCGATCGTGAAAAGAGGATCGAGGAATATGTCCATTGCATATCCCGAAGAGAGGTGCTTGAAGGGATCGGCGCCATGGGTTTTGTTCTCACGGAAGAGCTAGCTCGAGCGAGGGTAGACGAGCGTGATGCTCGGTCACTTCTTTCCGACGCTGCAGGGAGTGAAGATGAGACTGGTAGGCCGTAGCCTCCTGATGTGGGGCGTAGATTTTGCCATTTGGAATGTGATATTCGCAGAGCACATTTGTAGATGGAGAACGCACTTTTTGCGTATGTAAATAAAAGAAAGCCTGAAGCTTTAACTCTTATGTATCCCTTTCTGCTTTGCTTTTGACCAGGCAGGCTGGTTCCCGAGTTGGCGAGAATCCTTAGATTCGTAACACGGTTTCGGAGCTCATCAGGCAGGCCTGAAGGCTCCTTTATGCTTGGTTGATGCGGTCTTTAATGCGAGCTGGCATCGGAGCTCTTATGCTTTACTCAGCTATTTTGGGTTTGGTCTCCAGGTCAGGTTTTGACTCGAGCCTACTTGACCTTCAATCTTTTGCGCCTACATGGGCGGATGACAATGGCTCTTATGCCTTGCCCTAGGGCATTTGTATTTTAACTATTTTAGGTTCAGTCTCCGAGTCGGATTGCGACTCGAGCTTAATTTGACCCTCAAGTTATTTTTTGTGCCTACATAGGCGGATGACAATGGCTCTTACGCCTTGGGTCGAAGTGACCTTTTAGGTATGTGGCCCTGAGGCTTGTGAAGCTGGCGACGGTGGCTCTTACGTTGTGCCCTTAGGCATTTATAGTTAACTATTTCGGATCCGGTCTCCGAATTGGGTTATAACTCGAGCTCATTTTAATCCTAAAGTTTTCAATTCTTAAGCTAGCGACAGTGGCTCTTACGCTTTTAGTCGTTGCGACCTTTTAGTGTGTGGCCCTAAGACTTATTTGGCGGCGACAATGGCTCTTACGCTTTTGCCCTTAGGCATATGTAGGCTTTGTTTTTCCCTCATTAAGGTCTTTTTGAAATAATTTTGTCTGACCCATCGTCGGTTCAGGAAGAACCTCAATTTCAAGTCATTAGCGACGATGTTTGAGCACCTCGAAAAGTTTAGCTCATAGGCTGAGTAGCTCGTAGAATGTGTAGCTCGAAGCCTTGTGATTTGGAGCTGACATGGTCGAAGCTCGTTTGCCTGTTGAGAGTAGCCTATTTTAACCGGTTCTTTTCGAATTAGATTCGAAGTAATGGCCTGTGATTTTTTTGGCGACCGTCGGGCATCCCCGAGTCGTGTTAATTTGGCTGGTGCATCCGTTTTGACCGTAGTCATATATGTTTGGCCGGAGCTATCTTTGATCCTGAATGTGATAGTTTAGGTGTCTGCATCGAGGGTATGCCCATTCGGGAGTCTTACAAATGCAACACATAGCCTAAACTTCGGGATTGAGTTTTATGCCTGTAGTAAGGTCTTACAAAATTTTCATGCCTGTTGAGGTCTTACAGTTTTTTCATGCCTAGTGAGGTCTTACAATTTTTTGTTGTTATGTAAAATAGATCTAGCTAGATCGAGTTTGCCCGCTCGGGGTCTTACAACCTCGGATTTTCTAGTGAATGGCGATTGATGACAGTCTCCGAGTCATCGAATTTGCTTAGGCTCGAAGGCCGTTAATCATGAGCTCAAAATTGCCTCATTGGGGCCTTATAAGCATGGAGTTCCGACCCTGAAGTCGTGTGGATGACAAATAGTTAACGCTCAGTCTCCGAGTGTTTCAGGACGTACTCGGTGGAGGGATCCTTGTCGTGAGCATGCTGAATTTTCTTTTGGAGTACGAGATGCCTTTAGCGAAAGATATTCTTTGATTGCTTGGCATAAATACATGTCATTGTGTTCCCATAAACCCGGCTTATGCGGACACTGTTCATTCGACCGTTTGGCCCGATACATCATTTCCCATTGGAACATCGTTTGTCATTTCCCGGTACAAGGTTGATTGCGAAGAAAATCTGGTAGGCTTGTTGAGTCCTCCATAGGAAGTGCGTGGACGTTGCCTTGTTAAAAACCTTGCCGGCAAAAACCCATTTCAGGATTAAAAACCAGTCGAAGGAAAAGAGTGCAACAGATGCTTTGAAACCTCAGGGCCCTCGAGTCGGAGCGGCATCCCGACTTCCTTGGTTGCTGGCCTGCACAAGATTTACCGTGAAGTAAAAGATAGGAAAAATGGGAGAGGTGATCATACCTTAGTGGCAATGGCGTTTTCAGGTTCCGGCATTCGTTTGGCGGATGTTATGTGGTCCTTTATTTGAATATGTCTGGGGGCGAGCATCAAAAGATCGTGTGGATGACGTGTTGGGGCTCGTCTGCTTTGTTCTTTTTGGTTGTTTCCCTTTCTCGGGACTGGTTTTTAGCCTGGTTGCTGAGAAATTCCCAAAGGTACCCGTTATCGAGTAGTCGGGCCACTTCCTCTCAGAGTTGCTTGCAATCCTTGGTTCTGTGCCCGTGCGAGTTGTGAAACTCGCAAATCAAGTTGTAGTTCCTTTGGGAAGGATTCGTGTGTATAGGTATGGGCCAGCTGGCGTCCCTGATTTTGCGGACGGCGAGCATGATGTCCGATACATCGACTTTGAAGTTGCATTCTGATAGGCGAGGTGCCCCCGCTGGCCCCGTGTCCCCATCGAAGCCACCTCTATTGAGGGGTCCCCAAGGGTTCTATCCTCTATTCACCAACCAATCATTGCGAGGCAGATTGCGCCTCGGAGCATTCCTCTTATCATTGGGGTACGGCTGGTACCTCTCTTTATTCGGTCTTGACTCCTTCGCTAAGAGTCTCTTCGGATATACTGAGCTCGAGGGGGCTCCCAACTAGTCATTCTCGACCCTGATCTTTGACTAGTATCGATTGTGGACGTCCTACCAGGTTACAATGGGATACTCGATCAGATTATCTTTCAGCTGCCGTGAGGCCATCGAGCTTTGTTCATTCAGGCCTTAAGTGAAGGCTTGCACTGCCCAGTCATCGGAGACCGGGGGTAGTTCCATTCGTTCTATCTGGAAATGAGATACGAATTCTCGCAGCATTTCGTTCTCCCTCTGCTTAATCTTAAATACGTCGGACTTCCTTGTTGCTACCTTGATGGCACCGGCGTGCGCCCTTACGAAGTAATCTGCTAGCATGGCAAACAAATCTATGGGGTTGGGGGGAAAGAGTGTGACGGCTGTCGTTAAGGCCTTGGGATCTTCAGGTAGGGTTAACACTTCTGGATGCCCTGGTCGGGTGTCTGCATACAGGTTAGTGTAAAATAACGAAGGAGGGAGGTGATCTTACCTTATCGCGGGGTGTGTAGGCGATGTTCCGAGACCCGATATGTCCCTGCTGTTTTGGAGCAAGGACTCTGTACAGCCCTCCTCTATGTTTAATCGGGCTTGGCCAAAGGCATGATTTGATTACCCTTTGACTCTTTCGAGAGTGGAGATATTGGTACCGGCGATACGTTATGTGACACGAACATCCCCCTTGCCGCGTGTTGCTCCCTGCCGACGGTTTTAATTCTGTCCCTTGCAGAGGGTTTCATCCTTTGGCAAAGAGGGGATGGTGCTGCCTTCACACAATGCATTCGTGGTCATCTTGAATAAGGCGTTTATGCCTTGCGCCTCCTCTGATGATACGGAACTTGGTGTTCCGATCTGGGCGAGTCGTGCTGACTGAGAGAATGGTCATTATTCACGTCGTCTCGATCGCTGTATGGAATATGCCAAAGATTCGAGAGGCAGGTGTGACTTGGTTTGGCGCCGCCCTATCATCCTCGACCCGACAATGTTGATCGAGCCACCTGAATTCATGAGCATATGTTTTATTTGAAATGTATCGAATGAGGAAGAAGGTTACCAGTGCATCGGTGTGAGGCTGAGACACGATCTCGGTGTCCTCTTTGCTGAATGTGAGGGCGTCCTTGGGAATGCATCCCCTGATTCATTTTTCTTTGGTGACGAGCATTTTTACCCTCTTATTTATAAGTTCTTGGAGAGTGTCGTCGCTCGTCCACTATCATGGTAATATGTCGCGGCCCATTCGCTTCGTTCTTCTCAGCCGCCTTCATTACTCGAATTTGAACTTGAGCCCGATCGCTCGACAGTTCTCGGCGGTGAATTTTATTGAGTAGCTTGGCTTTTCTCCTATTGAGCTGGTGGCCATCTTCGGCCCCATGGCTGTGCGTATTATATAGTTCGCACAACAAGCTATGATCCCTCTGAGAGGGATTCAACTGAATGGGCCTGGGCCCTTTGACGTCCCCGATTTTGCTGACGGTGGACACGATGTCTGATACAGCGATGTTGAAATTGTATGTCAATGGGCGAGGCACCCTTACTGGACTTTTGTGCCCGTTGAATCTGGCTCTGTTGACGATTCCTTAAGGATATTGTTCTTGATCCATTCTCCTATCGTGGCGAGGTAGGTTGTATCTCGAGGCATTTCTCCTATCTGCGGCGTATGGCCGGTATATCTCCTTGTTTGGCATCGGTTTCTTTGCCAGGAGCCCATTTGGGTATACTAAGCCCGAGGGGGCTCCCAGTTGGTCATCCACGACCCTGATTTGTGACTGGTGTCTGATGGGGGCGTCCGACTAGGTCTCGATTGGATACCCGATCAAGTTTGGACTTGAAATCACCGGGCTTTGCTCGTTTAGGCTTTGAGTAAAGGCCTGCATTGCCCAATCGTCTGAGATCCGGGGTAGTTCCGTTCGTTCCATCTGGGAACGAGATGTGAATTCTAGCAGCATTTTATTCTCCCTTTGCTCAATCTCGGATGCGTCGGGCTTTCTCGTCGTTGTTTCAATGGCACCGATGCGTGCCTTCATAAAGGAATCCGCCAGTATGGTAAGCGAGTTTATGGGGTGAGGAGCTAGGCTATGATGCTACATCGTGGCCCCCTTCGAGGGTGTTTCTCCGAGCCTCTTCAATAAGACCGGCTCGGTCTCGTCATATAGGCAGTGATGTATTCGTTGGGATCTAAGGTGCCATTGTACTTAGGGAGTTCCACCATTCTAAACTTCTTTGGAATGGGTTTCAGGGCTGCCTCCTCGGGGAACGGCCTTTGTATGAACTTCTTCGAATCCACGCCCTTGAACACCCGGGGCGCGCCCGGGATTTGGTCTACTCTGAAGTTATAAGTTTCGACCTTCTTATTGTTGGATGCTATCATTTTCTTGCCTGACTCGATCCTTTTGGCGAGGTCCTCTCATGATGGCAGGATTGGCTACCGATTCGTTACTGCTCGACCTCTTCGATACCGGTTTTGCCGGGAAAGTACTTCCTGGCGCTACTGTGCTGGGAGTCTTCGGGTGGCTTTGCAACTGAGCGATAGCCAAATGTTGTGCCTGCAACATTTTAAAAATAACATGAAGACTAACTTTCTATACTTCCCGAGCCGGGGTCTTCTGGGCTTCCTGTTGGTTGCCATGTTGTATACTCCTGTCGGTGTGTGAGGATTCTTTAACCTGCTGCGCGTCTTGCGAACCTGTGTCCGCTGGAATCAGTCCATGTGCGTTATCGAGGTTCTACGGTGGCGTGCCAATGACTAGAACAGCCACACTATTTTCCCCATGGTTTCTGAGGTCGTCGTTCTTGACTCTGTTTGCTCAGCCGGACATTTTGTCCTGAAATCAAAAAACCATGGACAAGAATAAGCGTGAAAGATAACTTGTATTGTGTAATGAAACCATCAAGAAAATAATCACTATTATTTTTAGCCCCACGGTAGGCGCCAAACTGTTTGCCATGAAAATGGTAATAGCAATTAAATTTCTAAATGGGACTCTAAAAATACGCGATCTATTTTTATTCTAGTTTGTTAGAGAATTTGATGCTAGGCGTATGAAGTTTAACGATGAAGTATAAGCTAAAATGGGGCAGTAATCAAACTGAGGGGCTTGCTGCCCGTGTCTCACACTGATCGATGGGAGGCTTCGAGGTTGATGCTTGGGCTCGAGTTTGAGCTATCGGGGGTAATTGGAAAGGGGATAACAGTTAAGATATAATCAAATAAGGCTCTTTATGGCCAATATCAGGCAATAAATGAAGAACAAGTATGAAAGCAATAGATGGAAAGAGTAGCCTCGAGCGAGTAAGTTAGAGAGAAAAGAGAGAGAGAGATTATTGATCTTGTGTAGAATGGTTGAAGAGAGATACAACAACATGCTACAAAAATGGTGAGGATCCCCTTTATATAGGAAGGGAATCCTACTATAGTACCAAATATATTAATTGTAAAAGCATGGAGATGGGACGGCTACATGCGACATCTCGATATGGGCTCTGGGTAGGCCGGCTCTATCAGACTTAGACATGTGTTTTGGGAATTCCCCATTTTTCTCTAGCCTCGATCTTCGTCTTCTTTGAGTCGATTCTCAACGAGACCTGAGGGAGGGGACTCGGTTGCCAATCCACGTCCTCGGGGTCTCGAGACATTCTTCTGAAGTGACTTGATAGCAAGAAATTAGGCCCTCTGATTTCGCCGCATACATGATGTTTTGTGAAATTTTGGGTTAAAAATCCATGGGTTGATGGTGTGAACTTGCTGAGAAAATTGGGGTACACAACCTGTTCAATGGAATGCCCAAGCGAACTGACTCTGGGCGAGGAAGAAGACCCTCGCAATCGCGATGCCTCATTCTGCGATCGCGTAGGTCTGATTCTGCTGAGAACCAAAATTTTAAATCGCGATCATGTGAATGCTTCTGTGATCGCGTAGCTTTATTGCAGATGGAAACAAATTTTTCTTCGCGATCGCATGCCAATTTCTACGTTCACGATTCATTGACGCCTAGGCAGCAAAATAGTAGACTCGCAAATTTTGATCCTAATGACGTACAAATCCACTACTAAAAAGTAAATGGACACGGTAGCATGCAATATAATTTACCCAACTTTGAGTCGAGGACGAATCCCATATAGAACAATATGTAGGCGATTAGGAATGTAAGAGAATTATCACTTATTATCCAATGGCAAACACTTAGAATTGGTTTTTGGAAAATATTTATACCTAAATGCAGAAATGTAAACTAACCTAGAAAGCAAGTAAAATGATCAATGGCTATAAGTATGAATGCATCAAGAATTACACTCAAAACAATCCAATGTATTTCACGATAAATATGAGCGAGTTTATGTTAATTAGCCACGGGTAATAATTCAATATTAGCTTCTTCCAAAAACTAACAAGACTTCCTATGTAAGGCCACGGGTCCTATTTTCTAACTTTTAAAACCCGACCCCATTCCGTTAAAATACCCCATTAGACTCTTTGTGCTATTTTCTACTACATCTAAGGTAAGAGAAAGTGTTCTAGAGGGAGAGAGTGATCCTTACCAAGTCACCATTCAATCCTTGCTCAATTCTTTGAAGATTTTCAAGTAAAGCTTCTAAGCCTTCACCCTAAAAGGTAAGAACTTGTGCCCTAAACTTTGATTTCAAAATTCATGGTAGAATAGGTAATTAACAAGTGGGTTCATGGGTATTAGGATGGATTTTCTTGCATGCATGTGTAATAAAGGGTATGGGGAGATTATGAACTAAAAATGTAACAAAAAGGGGTCTTAAAAATCATAATGCACACTTAGTGCTTGAGAGTATGCTCAAGTGAGTTAGAATCTTGACTATCCCTCTAATTCTTGATTCAATTTGTAATTCTCATAAAATAGATCGAAGTTTCTAAGAGTTCCGAAATTATTGTAAGAATTTAAGGAAAGCTCTATCGAGGTATGTATGGCTAAAATCCCCTCTTCTTAGAAATTGAGCTCCCATGGAGTCCATATAAATGTGTAAGTCTGAAAATTTTTAAATGTAGTACTTGTTACTTCAAATGAAATGATGTTGCAAGATTAAATGTGGAAGGTGTGTTTCAATGTGCACAATATGCTATTCTTGGTGAATTGAGAATGTGTGAAGAATGTGAGCTATGTGCTAAAATACCTAGATTTGAAGTCAAGCTTAAATTGAGATTGTTGTGCCAAACTATGTGAATTTCTTTCTATGTTTACAACTTGAATTGCTCTTGTATGTTCCAATTATATCAAATTGCAAAGTTAATTTTGAGAGTGGAAATGATGTAAAACGTGGGAAAAAGAGTTTGAATAGTGAAATGTGGCCAAGTGCCAAGTATGATATGATAATTGTGGCCCCAAGTGCCTATGAACTGATATATGTGAAATAAAAATTAAAGTGAGATGATTAATGAAAAAGGGTAACGTCTTGGTAAGATGACCTAGCCGATCGGGCCGTGATCGGACGCCATGCTACACACATGGTGGTATTGTGGTGATATTGAAACCCGAAAGTGATAATGAAATAGTGATTGAGGTATATGTCTCAAATGAGGCAGCTTAGCCGATCGGGCCGTGATCGGACTCCGCGCAAGAAAGCGGTGGTATTGTGAATGATGATGCAACAATATGGAATGCCCCAACCTAAAATTATGGAAATTAGTCCATATGGGTTCTTTATTCTTGTATGGCTGTTCTTTCTAATAAAATGGTATTTAGTGATACATACTAGTAATATTCCATGGTACTAACGTCCTTTTTGCTGGGGGCGCTACATCTTTTGAATGGATATAGGTGGTTCCATAGCAGACAGTGTCGATCGCAGGTAGCAAAGCATCCTCCTCTCGGAAGTCTTGGTGAGACCCTTTTCCTTCAGGGGTTTTGATGTACACCTTTTGTTATAAAATTTCCACTTTTGAGGTATAGCTGGGGCCTTGTTGCCGGCATTATCATAACTGTCTTTTGTATCCTTAGAGGCTCCGTAGACGTTTGTGTGGGTTATGTATGGCTATTGGATGGGTCACTAGACTATGTTGCAATTCTAAACTCTTGTTTCCTCTAAACGGAAAATGTACAAAATTTCGAAACTTAACTATGGTTTGAGGATTGTAATGTAAAATGAACTAGTATTGTTTCATGTACAATCTTTCCTACTGTCTAATTTAAATGAAAGAATGGTATCTTGATCATAGTGAGTTGGGTGGAGGTGTCAAAAAGGCTTGCTTTAGTTGGGTTCACTCGATTGAGTGCCGGTCGCGCCTCCTGAGGTTGGGGCGTGACATCCTAATTGAATTATCCCTAAAACAATTAAGAGATTAAGTACACCTAGGTATGGCTACTAGTAGTTCAATCCTATCCCTAGGTAGAATCTATAAAATGAGGGTTAAAGCCTCAAGTTCTTGTTAATTAATCTTTCCCAACCCCAATTAATCTTTCCCAAAATTAATTCGAAGTTAATGGGCAAGTCCTAGGGTTACCTAATCACTTTGGAAACATTAAATAACAAGAATAATTATAGAAACAATAACTCACTTCATAAAAAGATAAAAAAATCATTCAATACATAAGCACAACAAGATATTTAATCCACACTTTAATTATGAATATTCCCATAAACAAGATTCAAGTGTTGAAATAAATACTACACACTTAGATATTCAATGCAAAACAAGGAAATGAAGAAGTGAACATAAATGTGTAAGAAATTCTCAATTAAAAGCTTCAAATCTTGAAGACCAAAGTGTGTGTGCAAACCCTAGCTTCCAACCTTGTTCTCTCTAGTCCTAAGACTGAAAATAAGCTAAAAGGATATGTTCCCAATAGGTTTGGTCATGTATTTGTGGGTTTGGAATTGAGAAAATGTGAAATGCTAATCCAACCCAGTTCTGATGCCCGTTGACCGCACATGCGGAAGAACTCTCGCAGGTGCAGCTTCGCATAAGCGTAAATCCTAACGCATAAGCGAAAAATCAAATGAACTTCTGGCATCGCAGATGCGGGATACCAAGCGCAGATGTGTAACCGCAGAAGCGGTAATCCATAGCAGATGCGGTTTCTTGCAAAGTCACTCATCTTCGCAGATGAAGGCCTATTCACACAGAAGCGGGGCCAGCCCATCCTTTCAGAGGGAGGAACAGTTTACTAAATATGTCTGAGTCATTTCCATCATCATCTTCCCTAGCAAAAATGAATATGTCTCCTACTCTATATAAAACCTTGTCCAAAAAATATGATTACCTCTATGAAGTAGATATCCTGCCCGATGAAAAAAAAGTATCCTCCACTGAACTATCCCTCATAAACCCCTACTCAGCTTTTGCCAAAAAATCATTTGCACCTTGGACCCAAATTCATTCCTTAGTCCAACACAGACCAAAAGGAGTTAAAGAATATATTGCTGCCTCAAAACTTGACCAGTATCCTATTCTTGCCACTCGAGAGGAACAATTTATCACCCTTCAAATCCCAGATGATTTTCCCAGACAATGGAGAGATCATGGTTTTACCCATATCCATTTTGGTGATATCCGAATCGCTTTAACATATCACGGAAGAAAAGGTGAACCTGTTGTAGCTCGACTTTCTCTTCTAGATACAAGATACTTGGAGTGCCAACATGCAAATTTGGGTACTACAGAAGTTACCCTAAATGCTGGGACTGTCTTCATAACTATCTTCCCAAATTTCAACATGTCCCTTTATGATCCATACTTAACCGAAGCAGTAAAAATCCAAGTCCAAATCCATGGAGCCCCTCAAGCCAAAGATTCCATCCAAGCCACTCTTCATCACCAAATGGTGTAGTGAGTCCAAAATCATGCCATGGATCTTTGCTTTCCCGGAGGAGAAAATGCTTTACTCTTAAATATTGATGCTACCAAAGGAAACACCATGTGCACCCAAATACCCAGAAAAATTTCCAAAGATGAACTTGTCAAAATTCTTCCTGATTCCTAGATCACAAATTATGAAAAGTTAAGAGAAGCAGAGGAATCTCTGCAATCTGGTGAACCAACTTTTACCAAAAGAAATGACTAACCCGTATGCATAAGCTTTGACCATTCCTATCTCAAAAAACCCAATGAAACCATCTTTTCTTGCCAAATGATTCAACCCCAAATGATTCAACCCTAAGATACAATAGATACATACCCTGAACATGATGGAGAGTACTTTTGGAATATACAAAGCATCATGGAAGAACATGACTGGTGTCAAATTTTGACAGAGAAGGAAAAAGGTCTTGGTGGTTCAAATGCCCCTTTATAGGACACTGCCCCTGGGATCTTGATTGTGACTGCCAAGACTGTTTGGAAGATCCAATTGGAGAATATGATGAACACCACCAGCGTCATTGGGAAAGGTTTGGCCTTAACAAAACCAAACCAAAATCCAAGAAAAAGGGGAAGACCATTGAAAAACAATTTCGAACCAAATATGAAAATAAAGATCCTTCAATTGGCTCATTAAGCCAAAATTACCAAAAAAATTCTCTCCAAGCTGGGAGGATAGTGAAACCACACCCAAACCCAAATCACCATCAGCTCATACCCCAGAATCAAAAAAACCACCTGAACCTGAAACTTCACCAACTCAAAAAACCACAAATCCCACACAACCACAAATATTCATGCTAAGTCCTTCAAGCTCCAATCACACCATAGATTTTCCTTCACTCCAACCTTTTGAAAAGGAGGGTATAAGCCATGCTCCAAAAATTCCCAAGAAAAATATAGTGCTACCTACTGGAGAAAAACCCCAACAAGTGACATCAAAGCAACAATGAACTGGCAATTAGAAAACTCCATCTGCCAAAATAAGGTATTGAACAACATTGGCAACACCATAAATAATGTGGCCCATACACAAAAGAAAATGATGAGAAAAGTGGAAACAATTCAGAAAAAGATGGAGCAAACATCGTCTCACTATGTCGGACTAATCAAAGCCTTGGAACTGAGGTTGGCAAATTTACAATACGAGATTTGTCTTCCAGGAACTTTACTTCTCTAATATTTCCAACAACAACAAAAGGAGACAATTTCCATCAGAGAACAAATTCAACTTTTGAGAAATGGCCACTTTGAGCCACAAAAGACCCTAGTTTTCCCCTCAAAACTTAACTTCTTCCTTATGTCTCCACAAGCATATTCCCCACCTAAATTAGACTACACCATTTCTACTTTTCCATCTACCTCGCAAAATCCAATCACTTTCACCCAACCATTAAAAGAAGAACATGATTTTGATATTGCAAAAATGGTTTGGGAAAGAAAGGACGCTCTTGCGGAGCAAAAACAAACAAAGAAAAGGCGAGACCAAGGAGAAAGTTCAAAAGGATCGAACCCTGAAAGTCTGATGATTTCTGACTAGAAGGCTCCAAACCTCTATGTCTCCCAACCAAGATACATATCAGAAGAAGATACTCCATGGTCGGAATCTCTGAATTCATCAGACGATGAAACAATGGAAGATAGCTCTCAATCAAGCATTGAATCCACAACAAACTCCTCTGAAGATGACAATCCCCAATATTTGTAAATCAGCCAAGAGACCCAGAAGTATCTGAAGTAGATGAGGAACAAGAAGGCATGACAGATGAACCAATCCCAGAAAGAAGATATGAGCCAATGGCGTCAAAACTAGTTAGAACTGGCTTCTACACTTCCACCGTAGATGATGTCAAGATTTCAAGATGGACTCAAAGAATCCAAGACTTCTATACTTGGATGGTGACAAAAAATTTGGTGGAACGAGAAAAGTATATCATCCTGTCAGAACTCACTTCACGGTTCTCAGGAATTCTCAGAGATTGGTGGAACTCACTTGGAATTCAATACAACAATACTTTTCTTACTTCCCAAGATTTTGCCTTCAACATCAGAATCCTACATGAAGTTTTCTGTGGAGATACTGGCCAAGGACAGGAGAAAATGTGAAGACAACTCTTCGAGATGAAGTGTGTATCATTCGACAAAAATGACATTGACAGGCATTTTCAAAAAATGGCGAAGATATACTTCGAGATCGGTGGAGACATAAATCTAAAGCAAGCCTTTGTCTCTTCCCTTCCAAAGTTGTTGGCAAGCCCAACCATGACCATCATTGAAGAAAAGTTTCAGTCTATAACAACCCCTCAAATTGGTTATATCAGGCAAGCTATTTTCGTCACATTAGATGACATTTGTACGAAGCACTCTACCCTAAAACAAATTGTCCAACACAATCCAGCGCTTGACAAAGCATGCCGCAAATCTAACCTAATTACTAGGTCAGGATGTTCCTACCACACATCTAGGCGACGGAGAGAATTTAGAAGGTTAAAATGGCCAAGAATTCCAGACGGGAAATCAAGGTCCAAGAGACGCACAAAATATTTCAGACATAGAAGGCCAGGAAATTTTCACAAGAAAAACAGATGTTTTATTTGCCACAAGATTGGACATTTCGCTAAAAACTATCCCCAATCGAGAAGATCTGTCAAACTCCTTGAAGACATTGAAGATTACACTGGCATACATCTAGGAAAAGAGGAGGACCTTGAATCCATATTCTCTGTGGATGATGAACCTAATGAAGAAACTTTATTCTCTCTTGATGTCTATGAAGATCAAGGCAATGATCACTACCAAATTTCAGAACCAGTTATCGAAGCCCGAGAAGAGATCAACGCTCTCGTAGTCGTTCCTCAAGTAGAACTCAAGGTCTATTCATCCAAATGGGATAAAACAACTCGAGTTATTTCTTTCATAGACACCGGAGGTGCTTCCTCACTCATAAATCCTGTTGTTCTCCCTGAAGATCAATGGGTGCCGCACTTTAAGGATTTTAACACTGCATCAAATGGAATCCTGACTACCACCGTCATCACAAAGCATCCAGTCACAATTGAGTTCTTTCCAAGATTGAAGTACAGAACCAAGCTGATAGGGTCTGATGTACCAAGAAAAGATCTTATTGTTGGATTCGACATTTACAGACAACTTAGGGATTAACTCCAGATCAAGGCTAACGAGATAGCTTTTAAAAAGCAGTTCAAACTTTATTCTGAGATTCCAAGGCTATTCCAAATCACCAATGACGAACAAATCAAAGAGATTCAGCAAAATCTCATTGAACATTTATGTGCTGAATCCTACAAGGATTTCATGAAGAAAGGGAAAAGCCCGTTATGGAAAAACCAAGAGTGTTTTATCAAGTTCCCTTTCAAGAAAAATGAAAACATCAATCCGACAAAGGCCAGTCATTTAGGCATGAATCCAGATCATCTTCAGCTTGCAAAGAAAGAATGCGAAAAACTTTTGGAATTTGATCTGATAGAGCCATCGGATTCACAATGGGCATGCGAAACACTTTATGTCAACAAAAGAGTTGAGAAGACAAGAGGAAAACTCAGTTTAGTTATTAATTACCAGCCACTTAACCATTTCCTCAAAGATGATAAATTTTCCATCCCAAATAAACTCACTCTTTTCTCCCACTTAGCCAAGGCCAAATATTTTTCCAGGTTTGATTTAAAATCTGGATTTTGGCAATTCGGAATCCACCTTGAAGAACGACCCAAAACGGGATTTTGCATCCCCGATCATCACTTCCAATGGAAAGTCATGCCCTTCGGGTTGAAAACTGCACCCTCCTTGTTCCAAAAAGCCATGATAAAAATCTTCCAACCCATCCTCCAAACCTCCTTAATTTACATTGATGACATCCTGTTATTTAGCGATACATTGGAAGAACATGTCCATTTGCTTTGTCAATTTGAGCCATTGGTAACACAGTACGGGGTCATGCTTTTAGAAAAAAAGATGGTTCTTTCTCAAAAGGAGATCGATTTTCTCGGAATGCATTTTGTCCTAGGTGAATACAGTCCAAGACCACATATATTTCAGGAATTACTCAAATTTTCGGATACCAACCTCACAACAAAGCAGATCTAACAGTTCTTGGGTGTAATAAATTATGTAAGAGATTTCATCCCAAATATCTCTACATATATTTCACCACTCACAGAAATGCTCAAGAAAAATGCTCCATCATAGGGAGAGAAACAGGATGAAGCAGTCAGAAAAATAAAGGAGATATCTAAAAATGTCAAGTTCCTCCACATCCCTTCAGATGGAAAGAAGACACTGCAAACTAATACCAGTAATAAATATTGGAGTGTTGTTCTTTTTGAAGAAAAAGATGGCCAGAGGAAAATATGCGGATACACCAGTGGAAAGTTCAAAGATGCCGAGCAACATTATCACTCCACTTTCAAGGAAATTCTTGCAGTAAAGAATGGAATCAAGAAATTCAATTTCTTCCTTATTCATACAGAATTTTTAATAGATATGGATATGAAGGCCTTCCCAAAGATGATCCAGATAAATGAAAAAATTATTCCCAATACTCAGCTTCTCATATGGGCTCAATGGTTCTCTCCATACAAATTTCAAGTCAAGCACCTAAAAGGAAAGGATAATATTCTCGCGGATTTTCTGTCTCGACCAGAAGAATTCTCAAAAAGATTTTCCCCTGCAAAACTGAAGTCAAAGCAAAAGCTAATTAGCCACATCTTCATGCTTTCAAATATACCAGGAACAAGTTCATTAAAGCCAACAGATCATCTACCGGAGTTGTTCAACCTTATGGATCCCTTTGATCCATCAATTATTATGGAAAGAAGAACTTATTATGAGCTCCAAGTTTTCCGGCAACATGGAGGATCTATTCTCAAGCCATATGGGGTCAATCCATAATATTCGTTCTGCCATATATTCATAGCTCAAGCCAAGGATTTTCCACAAGAACTATTATAGTTTTTCTGGTACCTATGCCATCAGTATCATATTTTCATGGAATTCAAATGCAATGTCTTCAAGGATTTTGATAACATTGCACCAGCCCTTAAAGTATTTTTGCTATGGTTCAAACCTAAAAAATATTGGATAAAATATTTCAACGATTCCTACACAGCAAAGGTATTCATGTTCCACAGGCCAGTGAAGATTATTAATAGAAACGACCAGGCACAAGCAGAGGCATCATTCTGGTGGAAATTTCCCATGTCCATTTTATCAATGGAGGAAGAATATAGTAAGGCACAAAAAATCCTTTTCCAGCAAAATAGGTTCATCCCAAGAGAGATATGGCCAAAAGATTGGGCAAGCTGGAATTATACCAACACTCATCCTCACTGGGAAAGCTTCCCTGAAGCAACAAAAAAGTATCAAACCCCATACGAAGTCATCTGAGAAAAAATCACTCACGACATTTTCAGATTAAAGTTGTGGATTACATCTCTCAATCCAAAGGAGAAAGAACACAACGGAGAAGAACCGTCAAGTTCCAGGCATTACTACACAAGGTCTTTGAAAAGATGCCTAGAAGACAACCCTAGAATCAATGAAGGATAATTATTTAAATCCCTACTAATCCCACCATAATCCTACATTACCCACCAAAAAACCCTTCAAAATCATCTACCCATGCCAAGACAAATTTTCACATCTTTCCATACTATCCGGGCCCCACTTCCACTTGTTTTCACATGCTTCGTCACATGCAACACCCTACTTTCACATGTTGTCACATGCTCCCTCATACTTTCACATGCTACACCATATATATTTTTCCCCCTTCATATGTTTTCAGGAGCTTTTTAGCTGTTTTGCCTAAAGTTTTTCACATGCCAAGAAGGACTCACATGTCGATAAGTTTGCCATGTAAGATAGGTTTATTTTATCATGTAAGTTTGTCTTGTAATAATCTCCTAGTCATATATAAATGAGGCCTTGTAGTAGTTGGAGGATCATCTTGTAACCTTTGTAAATCTTTTGTGATATATTACATATGAGTGCTTTCTAAATTTCCCTCTTGTTTTTTTCTTTCGAATGGATGGAAAGGTTGTTCCATGTATGAAAATAGAGTAAGAATACTCTTTGAAAGTTAGCTTATTGTAGTATGAAAGTTTTCTGAGTTATAAACAGCTAACGTTGGTTATAGTACAAAAGTTTTCTGAGTTGTGTAGCTTAGCAAACTGTTTCTTATGGGTTGTTGAAGCTAGCCCTTTTGTAGGAAAACTTTTGTGACTATAAACAAATTAACTGTTTGTGTAGCTTGGCAAGCTGTCCCTTATGGGTTGTTATCACACCTCCTTTTTACACACCCGAAGGTATATAAGGGGAGTTTTTCCAATTTAAGTGACATTATTTGAAATGGATTATTTATTCTTGTTCAGAGTCGCCACTTAGGATGGTTTGTTTTCTGGTGTCCTAAGTCACCAGTTTATTTTAAACCCCAGATCGAGGAATATTCGACATTCCTTTTAAAGGTTGCGAATCAAAAATTCCGAATAAGGAATTCTGTTAATCCGAGGGAAGGTGTTAGGCACCCCCCGAATTCCGTGATTCTAGCACGGTCGCTTAAACTATCATAACTGGCCTATTATCTGATTTTAATACATATTTTAGCCTGTGGTATAATTTTACATTAATAACCGCTTTTAATTAATTTTAAGGAAAATTCAACGTTATCTAAAACACGTCTTTGAACCACGCCACATGAAATACACTCGCGGTCCGCGATACATTTTATTTAACATTGTTGAGATTTGGATTTGGGTCACATGAAATGCACACCCGAGTTTAGGAAAGTGATTTTTTAAATAGCGCGCCTAAAGCAACTATGCACTTTCCAATTTGCGAGGGCCACGAAAAATTCAATTAAATGGCACACCTCTATTTCTAAAGGATTAAAATTAATTAAGTGAGGGCCATGCATTTTGAGATTTTATTTGGCACGGCACACCTCAATTCGGATTTTAAAGGAAACTCAAACTAAGCTTTTGAGAGCCATAACTACATTTTCCATAATATGACCCACCTCGAATCTAATTATAAAAAAAAGTTAATTAATTAACGAAAGCTCTTGGGGAAGGTTTGAAATTATTTCTAAACTAAAGCTTGGATTGAGTTCAATAATTAGAGGACTGGTTTTAAGGTACAATCAGGCCTTGATTAAGAGGAAGGCCCAACTAGCTATAAGCCCAATTGGCTTTTATAAACCTTCATGTTGAAGAAGGATTAAGTGAAGCCCATAACACACTGGGATGTCAAATGGACACCGGGCCAATGTTCAAATCCCAATGGCGTTAATCCAATGTAACCACCTAAACAATAATACAATTCTTCATAAGAGACTAAAATTGAAACAGATAATGTCAAACTTTGCAAAAAATAAAAAGAAAACTTGGACGAATGCAAAATAGGTTTCATGCTATTAAATTCCATCCTACAATTAGACATATACTAAGGCTATCATAACTTATGTACTATTAACTTCATTCCCATAATAATTCGAGACATATGGCCAAACAACAACACAATTCTTAAACAAGGAAAGCATTGACTAACATGGGCCTTAGCTGAACATTTTTGGTTTCAAGTCTATGCTGGTCACTTTGGCAAACTCAATCGACAGTCAATCCCAAAATAAATGCTAAGTTCAGCTTGACCAGAATAGATCTAAACGTATGCGAATCAATTAAACCTTCTAATACCAAAATTCCCAAAAATCCATACACATTCAAACCATGCTTTAGTAGTCTCACACCCCAAACTACTGGATTGGAACAAATGTTAAATTTTACATATCAAATTTAATCTAGTAGCATTGTATCTAATAACATAAAAGGAGTAAATCATACATGAGAAAGAACTAACTTAATACAGATTTGATTGAATTCAAACTACAGAAGATAAACTGATCAAACGTATAAGCCCAAAGCTTCCAACTCAAACAACAATAGCAAGTCTTTCATTTCACCATGCCAAAAGAGGTTCAGTAAATACCTGGTTACAGTAAATAAACAAGGAAAATTTTGAGGTTAAGAAAGAGCAGCAATAGTAAACCAGCAAAAGTGGAACTAAACATCAGTAATTTCAGCCAAGACCAAACAGAAAAAACAGCTTTCAAACCATTTCTTGATTCTCAAATGTGTATGAGACCTTTTGAAAGTTCTAAGTCTAATAGTTCAAAAACCCAAACCAGAACCAAATTGAATAAGAAAATGCAGAAAATTCAGTGTTGTTCTTTAGCCGTTTGCCTTTTTTCAGAATCTTTTAATCTCTCCCCTCTCCCTTACTAATGAAGAAACTATGCCTTTATAGGCAAGCTTTAGGGCAATAGAAAAATGAGTTCAGTTTTGCACTTCTATCCTTTTCAAATTTTCATTTTTGCTCAAGTAACCTTAGTTTAAAATCAGCATTTTAGGTTTAGTCCTAAAGATAGCTTCTAGGAAGCTTCCTAAGTTGGTTACAATAGATTCTTTCACCTAGAATTCCTAAATTACCCCTTAGGACCCTGTTAATTACTTCTGAAAATTCATGGGTCAAATTGACCCAAATCAAATTGTTATAGGTCTATATAACCCAGGTTGAATCCCCTTTTGGGCTTTCTGATTTTTAAAACCCAAATTCAAGTCAGCAATCGAAATTTGCCGGACTAAATGACCTACAGAGTCCTAAAGACTCATAAGGTCGTGGGCTCAAAATACAATAGAAACAAATAAAACTTGAACAAAATCTAACACAACAAACAGAATCATGCTTAATTAATTAAAAAAACATAACACTAATATGCATAACAAAAATGACTCTGAAGAAACTGGAAAACAAAAATAATCAAGAAGAAGAGTAAGAAGCAGAAGATAGAGAAAAGAAAAAAAAATGAAGAAAAGATAACCAAAGAAAAGGAAAAATACCTAAAAAACTCGGACAAGTAAAGTCTTCAAATCTTCAAATTTAAGCCTAGTTTGACATTAATCATGTGTTCTTATCAAGAACACACAAATAAAATCCAACTAGACCTCAATTTTCACTGAAATCTCGATTTGGGGGGTTTTGGGATTTTTAGGGCTTGGGTCAGATTTAAGATTCGACCGAACCTGGGGTGATTCGAGGGAAACGAGTTAGAGATTGGGGAAGAGGAGGGTGTGAGGCTTTTGGGATGTTGATTTGGGATGATTTGGGGGTGGCGCCGCCGGCTAGAGACGGTGGAAAATGGGGACGGCGCTATTAGGATTCTGGTTCGTCTCTGAAGAGAAGAGGAAATGAGAAAGATGAGTGAAAGGGGGGGTAGGGGCTTTAGTACAGTTATATAATAAGAGGATCCTTAGTTCCGGACCGTTCGATCAAAAGAGATCAACAGTCCTGATCGAAGGTGAATGAAACGGAATCGTTTAGTTGATTTAGTGAGCAGACCGGGTTGGGGAACGGGTTTAGGGCTGGTTTGAGCGGATAATTGAGGGTAAAATGATTGGGCTTGAGAGAAGTGGCCCAAAATCTAATTCCCTCACTCTTTTCCTTTTCTTTTTATTTTTCAAAATTCTTTTCCTTTTCAAAATTAAAAATTAAAACCTACATTAAATCTTATAACTTAATTAACCTATCAAAACTATTAATTACTCAAGCATAATATTTACAAAAATTAATTAACTCCTAATTTGAAAGAAAAAGCTACAAAATTCGAAATTAAAGAGTAAAAATGCAACATGAACTATTTTTGTGACACAAACTAATTTACTAATTAATCTAAAAATGTAAAATTGAATCCTAAATGCAATATATTTTTGTAATTTTTATGAATTAAATAAAATTAAACATGTACACAAAAATGCAAACAATCAGAAAAATTCTATAATAATTCCTAAAATAACAAATAATTAAAGAAAAATCTATTTTTTTTGGATTTTGTAGGAGTAATTTTGTGAGGCAAAAATCACGTGCTCACAGCTGCCCCTCTTTTCTCGGAGACACGAAGGGTTTTCGGGTAAAGATAAAATGAGCAATTATGAGGGATTTTTGCCCATCTGAAATTCCATGAGAAGCATTTTTTGAAAAGAGTCTGACCGAACCTTGCTTCAAAGGTTGTCTACATACCCTTGGCTATAAAGAAATCAGGTCAGTGTAGTTCTGGAAATTTTGGTAGCTGGGACTACCGGGAAACTGTGATTTCACTGTTGCTGCTGCTGCTACTGCTTGCTGAACTCCTTATTACACCAAAAAATGAAAAATAAAAAGCTAAGCCAGCTAATCCTATCAGCTACGAGTTACAAGATTCCTATCCATAAATCTCTTGAAACTTGATCTTGAGTCTTGGCTAGTTCTCACTGCAGACTCCAATCTGAATCTTGATGCTCGTCAGTTGTAGGTGTCGGTTCTTTTTTCAGCTTTAGATCAAGGCGGGACATGCGAGGCCTGTGATTTCAATCATATCTTGGGCAGTCCGTGTCTTTCTCTGCTTCAGGACTCTGAGTTCACTTCTTTTTGTTCTTTTCTTTATTTTGGATTGTGACTCATTCTTTTGGTCATCTCGAATCATGTGCCTCGAGTTCATACCTGCTCAAACACCAAAACAAACAAACGAACGAAATTTTTCTGCCCCAGTTTTTACTAGGAAAATTTCATGAGTTATTTGTAACTAAGATCTAAACCTCCCCCCTTTTTTTGAAAGCAATAAAATAAGGATTGTGTGTCATTAGTAGGAAAGATTGGAGAATGGAGCCCTATATCTGAAATTCTCAACTAGGGAATAGAGGCCCTATGTTGGCAAAAAAAAAAGCCGACTAGAGAATGGGGGCCCTATGTCTAAAAATTATCAACTAATGAATGGAGCCCTATGTTGGCAAAAGGCGACTAGGGAATGGAGTCCCTATGTCTAAAAATCTCAACTCAGGGATTGGATCCCTAATGTTGGCAAAAAGGCGACTAGGGAATGGCGACCCAATGTCTAAAATCTCAACTTAGGGATTGGAGCCCTAATGTTAGCAAAAAAAAGGCGACTAGGGAATGAAAGCCCTATATCTAAAATCTTAACTTAGGGATTGGAGCCCTAATGTTGGCAAAAAGGCGACTAGGGAATGGAGGCCGTATGTCTAAAAATCTCAATTCAGGGATTGAAGCCCTAATGTTGGCAAAAAGGCGACTAAGGAATGGAGGCCCTATGTCTAAAAATCTCAACTTGGGGATTGGAGCCTTAATGTTGGCAAAAAGGTGACTAGGGAATGGAGGCCCTATGTCTAAAAGTCTCAACTTAGGGATTGGAGCCCTAATGTTTGCAAAAGGCGACTAGGGAATGGAGGCCCTATATCTAAAAATCTCAACTTAGGGATTAGAGCCCTAATGTTGGCAAAAAGGCAACTAGAGAATGGAGGCCCTATGTATAAAAATCTCAACTCAGGGATTGGAGCCCTAATGTTGGCAAAACGGCAACTTGGGAATGGAGGCCCTATGTCTAAAAATCTTAACTCAGGGATTGGAGCCCTAATGTTGGCAAAAAGGCGACTAGGGAATGGAGGCCCTATGTCTAAAAATCTCAACTCAGGGATTGGATCCCTAATATTGGCAAAAAGGCGACTACGGAGTGGAGGTCGTATGTCTAAAATCTCAACTTAGGGATTGGAGCCCTAATGTTGGCAAAAAGGCGGCTAGGTAATGGAGGCCCTATGTCTAAAATCTCAACTTAGGGATTGGAGCCCTAATGTTGGCAAAACCGTAAAAGATTGAGGTTGGGAATCCTAAGCTATACTTTTTTTTTAATTTTCCTCTTATCTCTTTTTTTTCAGTTCAATTCATTTTTCATTTCATTTTTTCTCTTTTTTTTAGTAAAAATGCAGGAAAGAATTTGGAGGAAACTTCTCTTTCGGGTTGACTATTACTGCGAAGCTGTTTCTAGCTCTTGCGCATCTCTTCCCTTTTGGGTGCACCTATTTCTTGCACGGTTGTTTTGGATTGCACCTGTTTCAATTTTCAGACAAAGAACAATCGTAAGTTTGAAACGATGGTTGGTTTTGTGGCCTTTATTGTTTTTGATCACTTGATCTCTGCCCAACTCTTTTGGTGAGAACCTCTGCTGTTTGCTGGCTTTTCTGAAGATTAATCTCTCTCCTAAAACCAAGGAACTCAACTTTCCAAACTTTCCAGATGATGGTTCAACTGTGTGGGGCTTTTGGCCATTTCACCTTATTTTGCCTCCAGGGGCTTTTGACCTTGTATTTCTTTTCATTTTTAATAACTCTGATTTCAGAGCATCAGTCATCATGGCCAGTCGGGATCGACTTGATGCACCCGCTGAGGCTGGGTACTTTTCTTTGGGCTTGGCTTTTATTAAGCAGAACCCTATAAAACCAATCTTGTCACCTTTTCTTTGTATTAGTTTGAGAACAGAGTTAGACCGATAGTGATTCAAGGAAAAATAAACAAAGGACAAGAAAATGAATTTAAGGAGAAGCGTCCCTTTCGGGGAGGAAAGAAGGACTTATCCGGGGTGCATGCAGACTTCAACAGACATGACATGTTTCTTGGACTGGATACTCGATTTGCACAACTATCCAACTTCTCATAAACACATTGTGACCCGTGTTTTAAAACCGAGAAACCTTTCCAGGATTCTTTCAATACCAATGGTGGTGAGGGGTTTCTTCCTTTCGATCAACGGTGCCCTTTGCGGGTTTTTGCCAATCGACCTCTCTCATTTCTCTTCTCACCGTTGCCTTATAGTGCTCTTTACGAGTTTTCACTGACAAGACTCTCTCATTTTCATTTTCTCTGCTCACCGTCGACTTATGGCGCCTATGGGTTTTCACCAATAAGACTCTCTCATTTTATTTCTCTCATCTTGATTGTGTCGGATCCAAATAGATGTGTTCTCCGATTTTGAAAACCTTTCGCCGATTGATCGGAAGGACTTGAACAAGGTTTAGGTAAAAAGAGTTGGATTGAATTACAACTTTGGAACCGTTCAGCCAGGATCATCGCCGAACCATTATGAAATCTACCCCAATTTCACTTTTAGGGAAAATTGGATTTTTGTTTTGGTGTGACTGAACCCCAGGAGAGAGGCTGCCGACATATCCTTTTGGAATCAAGTCGAACGTAGTTCAAGGAAACATTTTGTTTTGTTGTTTTCTTTTGTTTGTTTTTGTTTTGTTTTCTCTTCTTTTTTTTCATCATTTCATTTTTTTCATTTTTTTTTACAAGCATCTTCGAGTTCCAAAGAGGGTAATGAAAGAAAGGTAACCGGCTCAAAGGGTTAGCAAATGATTGGAGTGTTTGGGGTAGCGAGAATGAAAGCCTTCGTCATCCCAATAGGATAATGCTATTGCTGCAGAAGGATTAGACATAATACCTTTTGACTGCATCTGCACTCACAGCTGTTTCAGGGTCATTCCCTTCAATGTCTCCCAGATACAATGCCCCTTTTGGCAACAATTTTCTGATAATGTATGGACCTTTCTAGTTGGGAGCAAATTTTCCTTTTGCTTCCTGATGATGGGGAAGAATACGCCTTAAAACGAGTTGCCCCACTTCAAAGTTTCTAGGCTGCATTTTCTTGTTGTAGGCACGGGCCATTCTTTATTGATAAAATTGCCCGTGCTAGACTGCGGACATCCTCTTTTCATCGATCAAGGTTAACTGTTCCAAACGGGTTCTGACCCACTCACTGTCTTCAATTTCAGCTTCAACAATGATCCGGAGAGAAGGGATATCAACTTCCGCGGGTATTACGGCTTCAGTGCCATAAACCAAAAGGTGTTGCTCCGACCGATGTGTGCACTGTGGTGTGATACCCCAATAATGCATAAGACGACTTTTCATGCCACTGCCTGGAACTTTGAATCATCTTTCTCAAAATCTTTTTGATGTTCTTGTTTGCTGCTTCGACGACACTATTGGCTTTGGGACGATAAGGAGTAGAGTTCTGATGCGTTATCTTGAATTGTTAATATATCTCCCTCATCAAATGACTATTCAAATTTGCAGTATTATCCGTAATGATAGTTGCAGGACTACCAAAACGGCAGATGAGGTTGGAATGTACAAAGTCTATTATAGCTTTCATGGTGACAGATTTGAGAGTAATTGCTTCAACCCACTTTGTGAAGTAGTCGATAGCGACCAATATGAATCTATGACCATTTGAATCTTTCAGCTCAATCAGCCTAATGACGTCCATGCCCCAAGAAACAAACAGCCAAGGTGCTAACATGGGATGTAGTTCCGTAGGCGGTGCATGAATCAAATCACCATGCACCTGACATTGGTCACATTTTCGGACGAAACTGAAGCAGTCTTTTTCCATAGTCATTCAGTAATAGTCCGCTCGAAGGATTTTTTTGCCAAAACATACTCGTTCATGTGGGTTCCGCACACTCCTGCATGCACTTCATACATGATTCTTCCGGTCTCTTCGGCGTTAACACATCTTAACAAGTTGAGATCCAGAGTCCTTTTGTACAAGACATCACCGCTCAGGAAAAAACCACTTGCATGTCGTCTAATCGTTCTCTTTTGGTCTCCACTGGCTTGCTCGGGGTATTCGTTAGTTTTCAGAAATCTTTTGATGTCATGACACCATGGCTGAAAATTTGGTTCTGCCTCAACCGTATTACAGTAACCGTGCCTTTCCCGGATTTGGATTTCCAAGGGATCAATATGGGCATTGCCTGGGTATGGCAGCATCGAGGCTAAGGTATCAAGTGCATCAGCTATTTCATTGTGACAACGAGGGATGTACTTGAACTCTATTGACTTGAATCGCTTGTTATGATCTTCCACATGTTGCCTGAAGGGAATAAGTTTGACATCTCGGGTCTCCCATTCTCCTTGAGCTTGTCAGATAATCAGATTTGAGTCTCCCATGATTAACAATTCTTTGACATCTTGGTCAATTGCCATATTCATACCTATAATGCAGGCTTCATACTCAACAGTGTTGTTTGTGCAGAAAAATCGAAGCCGGAATGTGGCTGGATAATGCTGACCAGTGGGTGAGATCAAGATTGCCCCGATTCTAACACCTTTTGCATTTACCGCTCCATCAAAGAACATTTTCCAAGCATTAGTATCTTTGAATATTGCCTCAACTGAATTTACCTCTTCATCCGGAAAGTAGGTGCTCAAAGGTTGGTATTCATCATCAACCGGGTTTTCTGCCAGGTGATCTGCTAACGCTTGGGATTTCATTGTCGTGCGAGTGACGTAGACTATGTCAAATTCAGTGAGTAGGATCTGTCACTTTGCTAACCTTCCCATGGGCATTGGTTTCTGGAATATGTACTTTAAAGGGTCCAACCTGGTGATGAGATAAGTGGTGTAGGCCAACAAGTAATGCCTCAGCTTTTGAGCTACCCAGGTTAGAGCGCAACAAGTCCTTTCCAACAGAGTATATTTAGCTTCGTAACTTGTGAACTTTTTGCTCAGATAGATTGCTTGTTCTTTCCTCCCGGTCACGTCATGTTGCTCGAGGACACATCCAAAAGAATTCTCCAAGACTGTCAAATACAAGAACAGAGGCCTTTCTGATTCAGGTGGGACCAAGACTGACAGGTTCAACAAGTATTCTTTGATTTTGTCAAAAGCTTCTTGGCATTCGTCTATCCATTTAATTACTGCATCTTTCTTTAGCAGCTTGAAAATGGGTTCACATGTAGACGTCAACTGGGCAATGAATCGGCTGATGTAGTTCAATCTTCCAAGCAAGCTCATAACATCTTTCTTGGTTCATGGAGGAGGCAGATCTCGAGTGGACTTTATCTTTGTTGGGTGTAACTCGATGCCCCTTCGACTGACAATGAATCCCAAGAGTTTTCCAGATGGAACCCCAAATGTACATTTGGCTGGGTTTAGCTTCAGATCATATTTACACAGCCGCTCAAAGAATTTTCTCAAATCCCGAACATGGTCATCCTGGGTCTTGAACTTGATGATCACGCCGTCTACATACACCTCTATCTCTTGGTGCATCATATCATGAAAAATGGCAATCATGGCCCTCATGTAGGTTGCCCCGGCATTCTTCAGACCAAAAGGCATGACCCTGTAACAATATGTGCCCCAGGGTGTGGTAAAAGCTGCCTTTTCTGCATCCTCTTCATCCATCAACACTTGGTGATATCCTGCGTAACAATCCACGAAGGACTATTTCTCATGTTTGGCACAGTTATCAACAAAGATGTGGATGTTCAGCAAAGGGAAATTATCCTTAGGACTTGCTTTGTTCAGATCTCTGTAATCCACACACACTCGGGTTTTCCTGTCTTTATTTGGCACTGGAACTACATTGGCTAACCATGTAGTGTATCGAACCACTCGGATCACCCCCGCTTTCAACTATTTTGTGACCTCTTCTTTAATCTTGTCACTGATATCGATTTTAAACTTTCTTTGCTTTTGTTGGACAGGGGGATAATCGGGGTAAGTTGGCAACTTATGAACCACCAAATCAACACTTGGCCCTGGCATGTCATCGTATGACCAAGCAAACACATCTTTGAACTCAAACAAAAGTTGGATCAATGTGTTCCGAGTTTTTCATCTGTGTGAATGCTTATCTTGGTTTCCTAATTTCTTCAGAACTACCCAAATTAACCAGCTCAGTATCATTTAAGTTCGGCTTACGTCTATTCTCAAATTGTTCCAATTCTCTATTTATTTCCCTAAAAGCCTCTTTTTCATCATATTCCGGTTCTTGGTTCATTATTTCACAGTTTGATAGCATGTTTGAATCTGAGCATGAAGTCCGAAAGCATGTCATGTTATTTAAAGCCGCATTATTAGAACTAAAAGAAGAAATAAAAGAGAAAAATAACAAAAATCAGAAAGAATAAGGAAAGATGAACGATGAAATATTGATTTAATTTCTTTGAATTTGAAGATAACAGGGTTTACATTGGGAATTAAAGACATGAAACTAAATAAAACATCCGAGTTACACCCTGAAATAACTCGTGATACAGAAAATGTGGCAGGACTGGACTACCGGGATTCCCTCCTGATTGGGAACGGAGTAGCCTTCCAATTTTGCAGTTTGGCACTAGGTCCCATGTATAGCACCTCAGCGGTGCTTGAGCCTTCCCCTGGTTGGACCATGTGGGTTTCATACAGCATCTACCTCATAGCCCCACAGATTTCTTCAATTTCCTCGGCCGTAAAGGCATCATCTTCCTCTTCCTCATTGTACATAGGCTTGACAAATGTCCTATAGAGATGCGGAATCGGCTGAGGCAAAACCCAACCATTGTTCTTTCTTTCATCCGCCCATTTTCTATCAGCTGATGTGGATTGGAAATCCACCCCAAAGAACTTCTCACTAGCAGCTAGAGTTATAGGTTTGGCAATTCCTTGCAATGACTTCCCGAGGCCCTTCCCAGGGTTTGTAACCATGTCTTATCATTTCTTTGGCCACCATAATTGATTGAAAGAAAGGGCTGGGGCAAGGGTTTCCTTCTTCATATTGGTTCACGACCACAATCTAGAAAGTCTGATAGACTATATGTTCACTTCCTTCTCTAGCTTCAAGACAAGGGACTGACGGGTCCCGATAAATCGATTGCTCATCTTCCCCGTGAACTACAATCTCCTGATCTTCATGTTCAAATTTCACCATCTGGTGGAGAGTAGAAGACACATCCCCTACTGCATGAATCCATGGCCTTCCCTAGAGGAAATTATATGAAGTATCCATGTCCAAGACCTGAAAGGTCACTTCGAAGTCCACCGGGCCGATAGTTAGAACTAGATCAATCTCGCCTATTGTATCTCTCTGTATGCTGTCAAAGGCACGTACACAGATGTGGTTGGGTCTGATTCTCTCAGTACTGATTTCCATTCGCTACAGAGTTGAGAGGGGGAAATTATCCACCCTAGAACCACCATCTAGCATGATCTTTTTCACATAATACCCCTCGCATTTAACTGTCAAGTGAAGGGCTTTGTTGTGTGCGGCCCCTTCCGAGGGCAAATCATTCTTGCTGAAAGAGATTTGATTCACTACAAAAAAACCTTCCTGCCATCCTCTCCAACTGTTCTACAGTTGTTTCAATGGGCACGTATGCTTCATTAAGAGTTTTGATCAACACTTTTTGATGCTCAGTTGAATTCATTAGCAAAGACAACAATGAGACTTGGGCAGGAGATTTTCGGAGCTGGTCGATTATCTCGTAGTCTGCCATTTTTATTATTTGAAAGAACACTTCTGCTTCTTCAGCACTCACTGGCTTCTTAGGTGGGAAACGCTTCTTTGTGGCATTATTCACTTCCTCCAGATTGAGGAACTTCTTAGCCGGGTTATTTTCCTTAACTTCTCTCGATATCTCTTTACCTTTGTAAGTTACTACCGCTTTGTTGTACTTCCATGGAACGATAGTGGGATCCGTCATGGGCCTTTGCGGTGCGCGGCCAATAACCACAGGCTCGTTCAGCCTTGGTGGAATTATCAGCCCCCGCACCACGTAGGTCCCTTAGGGCATATACATTTTAGCTTCCTTATTTAGCTCAAACCTTTTAGAAGGACTCAATGACATCTGTTCTTTCTTATGGCCTCGAGGAACATGGAGAACACATCTTTGGAGGGCGCTGCCCTAGTTTCAGCTTCCACTTTCTTTTCTGTATTCTGGGGGTAGGTTTGCTCTTTTTCTCCCTCTTGTCTTGTCTCGTTACAGCTTTTGGCTTCTTTTCTACATCGGCTATGGCAATGATGGCTTTTAGAGCTGAATTAAATTCTCTATCTTCACAGATCATTCAAATAACCGGCCCGTTGTTGTGAGCCAGTAATGGATTGTTGGTTACATTAGGAACGTCTTTGTCCTTTAGCACTATTCTCTTTTGTTCTATCAGATTTTCCACAGCCCTCTTCAAGGTCCAACAGTCATCTATATCATGCCCTTCTGCCCCTGAATGGTAGGCACATCGAGTACCAGCTCTGTAAGCGGGCGACGCTGGGTTCTGCCGGGTTTGGGGTACAGGCTGCAGCAAACCCATCTAAACAAGTTTGGGGAATAGGCTGGAATAAGACTCACCAATGGGTGTGAAGTTTGGTATCTTGGGTGGTTCCCGGGTACGGAAGTTGTTTTGTGAGGTCGGGGATTATAGTGAGCTTGGTGAGGAGGTTGATTTCTGGGAAATAGAGCTTGGTTCTGATTAAATTGTTGTTGTGGCCTAACGTAGGGTTGGGCATTCATCACTGCGTATGGATGAGGAACCATAGCATAAGCCACATCTTGGTAGGGATAGTAATGTTGTGGGGTTCTTTCAAAGAAAAGAGGTCTGGGTGGCTGGGGTTTTCTTGCACTTGAAGTTGTCATTGCTGCTTTTTCCTCCTTCTTCCGGTTTGCTACTCCTCCAGACCCACCTTGGATTGCTTGGGTGGTAGCCCTTATAGCAGACTGACTCAAGATTCGCCCTGTTTTCAACCCATTTTCAACCATTTCACCGATTTTGATGGCTTCGGCAAATGGCTTACCCATTGTAGAGATCATGTTTTGATAATAATCAGCCTCTTGGGCTTGAAGGAAGACACTGACCATCTCTGTTTCATCCATTGGAGGTTTGACTTGGCCGCTTGCTCGATCCATTTAACAGCATACTCTCGGAAGCTCTCCGTGGACTTCTTCTTTAGATTTGACAATGAATTCCTGTCCCGTGCGATGTCGATGTTATATTAAAACTGCCTGACAAAGTCCTGAGCCAAGTCGTCCCAGATATGCCAGCAAGATATATCCTGATCCATATACCATTCCAAAGCGATGCCGACCAAACTCTCTCCAAAGTAAGCCATGAGAAGTTCTTTTTTTTCGCCTACTCCCCGCAGTTGGTTGCAGTACCTTTTGAGGTGAGCAATGGGATCCCCATGCCCGTCATATTTTTCAAACTTTGGGGTTTTGAAACCCAAGGATAGATGTACGTGTGGGAACATGTACAGGTCAATGTAAGATACGCTCTTCTGCCCACTTAGACCCTGTATATTTTTGAGACTTTGCTCCATGCTTCTCATCTTTCTGGTAATCTCCTCTTGTTCAGGGGTTTTTGTGGTTTTCTCCTCCCCTGCGGTAAACTCGTACCGAGGCGGCTGAGGGTAAGTATTGGTAGTAAACTGAGTTGGTTCCATTGGGAAAGATGGTGCTTGAAATGTGAAGAAAGATGGATCGAAGCTAGGCCTGGGTAAAGTAGGTTCTGCCGTGGCTGAACAATGTGGCACAGTGAATATATTTGAAGTCGCACCTGAAGTTAACACCTAGGGGTGGGCCTCAGAAGGTGGTCCAGCAAAGTGGGCTGAAATGGTAGGATATCCTAGTGGGGTATTTGGATAACCTATGGGGATGTTGGAGGTCCCACTTGCCCTGGGAAACAGCTCAGGGAATCCGGGTATTGCACTTGGTGGTTCATTTCCCTTTGCCCAAGTGTCCCACATTTCCATCATGTAGAGACGCAGAATCCTATTTTCCTCAGTAGTTGTTGACGCAGAGGTTGGAATTGCCGAGATTGGATTACTTTCCAGAATAGGAACTGTTAGCAGAGGAATTTCCGAAGACATTTCAACACTTCCTTTTGACCTCGTGAAGTATGGAGGTGAAGCCAGACTACCATAAAACCAACCACTTTACTATAGAACCTGGACTTACAGTAGACCACAAACCGGTCAGTTTGGAGCAGTTAATCACATAGGTAATCGCACGTTGGGGGTATGATGCACCTATACAGTTAAATGTGTTTCTACATGTTTAGCCACGGTTGCATGTTTCATCCCGGCTTTACTTACTTTTTCCCCAATTTTCTTTTCTTCCACTTTGGCTTTTTGTGCTTCTATTCCCATTTCCGCTCTTTTCTTCCCTCTGTTTCCTTGCTTTTTTTTTCGTTTTTCTTTTAGTTTTTCTTTGGCTCACTTTTTCTTTCTTTTTGGGTTTTCTTTTGGTTTTTTCCTTTCACATCCCTCTCTTATTTGAGTTATTTACAAAAATCATGACCAGATCCGATGAGGATTGCCTACGTATCACGACGCGGTGTGAACCAGATCATTACGTAGTTCAAGAAAATTAATGCAAAAAATAAAGAAATAATTTTTTGGGGAATTTTCAATTTTCATTAATAAAACTCCTAAACCTTTCTATTACAAAAGACTTCAAACTACTCAATTTCTTGGAATTTTAAAACTACAAACAGACTCAAAAATAAATTCTAAACTAAAAACTGAAATACAGACTCGATAAATGAAAAATCATGAGTACATAAGTGCTTCAACTCCTGGTGCCCATGGGACATCATTCGGTCTTGCCACGGGACTACGTGCGATATCCCCTTGAAGCCGCTCCATATTGCTCAATATCTGGCGGACAAATGTCATTATTGCAGCTAAGAAAGTGGTCTGAGTCATGTCCTCACAGGCGTGGCATTTCATGATGATGTAGTCAGCAATGGCTCTAACCCTCTCTCGGATAATACCCTTTTCCTGAAGCAGGCGCCCGATTTGCTGATTCTGAGCTTCTAGCACCTGAGTGTCATGATGGCTTTGATTCTGCAACTATTGCATATCTTCCTCCATCTGGGCCATCAAAGCATAACAATGTTCCCTATCGGCTTTAAAGTTCCTAGCCTGTTTGTCCGCCTCATTTTCAAGGGTGGTTAGCTTTCTCTTCAGATTAGTGATTGTCCCCTCATATTTTCTTTTCATTTGTCGCACAAACTCTGCCCGCCCTTCTGCATTCTTTGCCAATCGTGCTCGGACTTTTTCTAGACTGGTCTCAGATTTTTCTAGGTCATCTTGACATTCGAGTACTTTCTTTCTCAGACCACTTATAAGCCTTTCATCTGCTCCGCTTCTTTTCGGGTTTCTAGTAGCTATTCTCATTTTCTGAATCTAAGCTTTGAGGGCTTCATTTTCCTGGGTTAGCTTCTTCTTCTCCTTTTCATCTACGGCAGCTTGGATACTATTGCCAAATTTTGAGGTCCCTGATTTGTCCCTCTAATTTACTGATCTTGGCCCTATAGCTTTCTTCTTTTGCCAACCAGCCTCATTATTTCTGCGAGTCGCTAGTGAATTGTTGGACATAGGGTCTCTTAGCAGGTCTGTCGGGAATCTGAAACCTTTTACCGAACTAAATCATGTAATTGAAGTCTACCTCACCTCTAGCTAGATCCTGCACCATAGTCTTAGGTTCGAGAAATCTGCACCCATTCTAAACTTGGCGAACTCTTCCTTCTAGAAATACAGCCTTGGGTCTAGTTCGACGACATGTCCACTCAAATCTTCGTCATGGGGGACGGTTTGAAACCTGCCCAGTTGGTGCAAAACCCTGTGAGGAGCATATGGCTAGATGCTCCGAATGCCCATTAGGAGAAGATAGCACACTTCGGCTGACATGTATACGACTTCAGTGGCAGGGAGCCATCCGAACGTCCACTCAATTTTATCCAAAGTTAAAGAACTCAAGTGTGCAAACCAAGCTTGGTACCCTCTGGAAATTCAACACCCTCCACTCGGCTTTCAAATTCTTCGATGAGATCTAAACCGGTCATGCCGTAATTCATATACCCGACACGGTGGCAGAGATGTTCCTGTATCCACAATTGTAGTAGTAAGTTGCAGCCTTGGAAGAATTTTCCCCCTTCTTGGCAGATGGTCAAAGCTCGGTAAATCTCAGATGAGATTAGGGGAACCAGATTGCCATTATCTTTCTTGATGGCGACATCAACCATTCCCACGAGGCCCAATTCTATGTTGTCGTCTTTTCGCGGACAGATTATAACACCCAAGAATGCTACTATAAAAACCAAACCCCGTCGTGCCTCCCATTTATTTTTATTTCTGGCATGGGTCAGACCAGTATTCGGTGCATCAAAACCTTGGGGGTTGCCATAGCGTTGGTACAAGAACTGGAAAGTACAAAATCCTTCAGATAAATTCCCATCTTGAATATCCCGGCTAATACTCAACATATCCAGAAACTTGTGAGGAGATACTGGTCTCGGTGACATCGGGTACTGACCTCTAAGGTTTCCGTTAAGGCCGGCGTAACCCGCAATTTCCTCTAGCGTGGGTGTGTGCTCAAAATCAGAAAAGCGGAACACATTCCGAGTCGGATCCCAAAAAGGTATCAAGGCTTCAATCACATCCAATCTTGGATTGATATTCAAAAGTCCGACAAGACCACCCAAAAATTTTACCACGGTTCCTCGGCTGACTTTTCCTAACTCGTTCCACCACATGTAGAGCTGTAAGGGGATCTCCTTAAGAGCTGCGAAGGGTTCATTTTCATCTGTGCTCATCCTACTCATTTATTAGGGTGATTTAATTAAAAAAAAGATTATGACTCATTTTGACTCAAGAAAAAGTTATCACTATTTCTTTTTTATCAAAATTTTCATAAAAAATCCGGCTTTGCAAATACGGCCTTTCAGTACTTCGGGGAAGAAGATTTTAAGGCTGTGTTTGCTAACCGGCCAAAAACCTTGAAAAAGTGACCAAAGGTTGTCGTTCTTGCAAAAACGGCCTTCCGGCGCCCTTTTGGGGACATTCGGCTATTTTAAACAAGAATGGCATCACCTTACTTATTTACAATAAAAAATTTTGTTCTTTTTGGGCTAATTTTGCAAAAAGGAAAGTTGGACCCGATGGGGGTTGCCTACGTATCCCACATCCGGTGAGAATCAAACTGGCGTAGTTCGGGCAGTTTTGACAAAATAAAAACAAAATTAACTATTTTTAAAAATAAAATTTTCTTTTTCTTTTCCCTTTTTTTTCAAAATTTCGGCAGAGTTTCGATATAGTTTTGGACATTGGTTTCTTCAAAAACAAGCAATTATCTCTCTTAGCCCTCACATTGGTTTTCTTTTTCCCAACTTTTCTCCTATTATTCATAAGCCGGTCAACATACAAATTCGAAGCAAATAAATGCACAAGTAGCAAGTAGGATGCATCAGGATGGTCTTTTTATTTCGGGTACACCTGTCCTAGACAGACCCAACCCCTGTGGTGAGTCTCCAAAGTCAAATGCACGTGATGCAAACAAACGTTCCTACTATGGATGCGGCATGAGGTTTTGTTATACTAGGTTTAAAACCTGGGTGTATTGTTCTAGATCTGGCTTAGCCAAGCGGACAGCTTGAGCCGAGGGGGGCAGCATATCGGGATACAGAAGCTTCACCAGCTTTGCAACTTGTCTGAACCTCGTTCTAAAATTGGATAAGACTCTAAACAGAAGAGAAGTCACACGAAGTGCACACTCCCCAGATGATTTAGAAGACTCAGAAAGAAGAAGGGTTTCGTAGCAGTTTATATACAGTTCACGAAATATCAAAGCGGTAAAAAAGAGGCATTTAGCACATTAGGCTCAAACATGTAAAAAAAAAATAGATAATAAATAAAGCCAACTACAACAGTTATTCTAAGCTCGATTTCTTGAACCCTGAACCGAAGTTCCCAGTTTGGATCCCCAACAGAGTCGCCAGAGCTGTCACACCTCCTTTTTACACACCCGAAGGTATATAAGGGGAGTTTTCCAATTTAAGTGACATTATTCAAAATGGAATTATTTATTCTTGTTCAGAGTCACCACTTGGGATGGTTTGTTTTCTGGTTTCCCAAGTCACCGGTTTATTTTAAACCCCAGATCGAGGAAAATTCGACTTTCCTTTTAAAGGCTGCGAACCAGAAATTCTGAATAAGGAATTCTGTTAATCCGAGGGAAGGTGTTAGGCATCCCAGATTCTGTGGTTCTAGCGCGGTCACTTAAACTATCATAACTGGCCTATTATCTGATTTTAATACATGTTTTATCCTGTGGTATAATTTTAAATTAATAACCGCTTTTAATTAATTTTAAGAAAAATTCAACGTTATCTAAAACACGTCTTTGAACCACGCCACATGAAATGTACCCGCGGTCCGCGACACATTTTATTTAACGTTGTTAAGATTTGGATTTGGGTCACATGAAATGCACACCCGAGTTTAGGAAAGTGATTTTTTAAATAGCGCGCCTAAAGCAACTACGCACTTTCCAATTTGCGAGAGTCATGGAAAATTCAACTAAATGCCACACCGCGATTTCTAAAGGATTAAAATTAATTAAGCAAGGGCCATGCATTTTGAGATTTTATTTGGCACGGCACACCTCAATTCCGATTTTAAAAGAAACTCAAACTAAGCTTTTGAGAGCCATAAACTACATTTTCCATAATATGACCGGCCTCGAATCTAATTATAAAAAAAAGTTAATTAATTAATGAAAGCTCTTGGGGAAGGTTTGAAATTATTACTAAACTAAAGCTTGGATTGAGTTCAATAATTAGAGGACTGGTTTTAAGGGACAATCAGGCCTTGATTAAGCGGAAGGCCCAGCTAGCTATAAGCCCAATTGGCTTTTATAAACCTTCATGTCGAAGAAAGCTTAAGTGAAGCCCATAACACACTGGGATGTCACATGGACATCGGGCCAATGTTCAAAGCCCAATGGCATGAATCCAATGTAACCACCTAAAAAATAATACAGTTCTTCGTAAGAGACTAAAATTAAAATAGATACTATCAAACTTTGCAAAAAATAAAAAGAAAACTTGGACGAATGCAAAATAGGTTTCATGCTATTAAATTCCATCCTACAATTAGACATATACTGAGGCTATCATAACTTATGTACTATTAACTTCATTCCCAGAATAATTCGAGACATATGGCCAAACAACAACACAATTCTTAAACTAGGAAAGCATTGACTAACATGGGCCTTAGCTGAACATTTTTGGTTTCAAGTCTATGCTGGTCACTTCGGCAAACTCAATCGACAGCTAATCCCAAAACAAATGCTAAGTTCAGCTTGACCAGAATAGATCTAAACATATGAGAATCAATTAAACCTTCTAATACCATAATTACCAAAAATCCATACACATTCATACCATGCTTCAGTAATCTCACACCCCAAACTACTGGATTGGAACAAATGTTAAAGTTTACATATCAAATTTAATCTAGTAGCATTGTATCTAATAACACAAAAGGAGTAAATCATACATGAGAAAGAACCAACTTAATACAGATTTGATTGAATTCAAACTACAGAAAATAAACTGATCAAACGTATAAGCCCAAAGCTTGCAACTCAAACAACAATAGGAAGTCTTTCATTTCACCATGCCAAAAGAGGTTCAGTAAATACCTGGTTACAACAAATAAACAAGGAAAATTCTGAGGTTAAGAAAGAGCAGCAACAGTAAACCAGCAAAAGTGGAACCAAACAACAGTAATTTCAGCCAAGACCAAACAACTTTCAAACCATTTCTTGATTCTCAAATTGAATAAGGAAATGCAGAAAATTCAGTGTTGTTCTTCAGCCGTTTGCCTTTTTTCAGAATCTTTTAATCTCTCCCCTCTCCCTTGCTAAAGAAGATACTATGCCTTTATAGGCAAGCCTCAGGGCAACAGAAAAATGAGTTCAGTTTTGCACTTCTATCCTTTTCAAATTTTTATTTTTGCTCAAGTACCCTTAGTTTAAAATCAGCATTTCCGGTTTAGTCCTGAAGACAGCTTCTAGGAAGCTTCCTAAGTTGGTTACAAGAGATTCTTTCACCTAGAATTCTTAAATTACCCCTTAGGACCCTGTTAATTACTTCTGAAAATTCATGGATCAAATTGACCCAAATCAAATTGTTATGGGTCTGTATAACCCAAGTTGAATCCCCTTTTGGGCTTTCTGATTTTCAGAACCCAAATTCAAGTCAGCAATCGAAATTTGCAGGACTAAATGACCTATAGAGTCCTAAAGACTCATAAGGTCTTGGGCTCAAAGAACAACAGAAACAAATAAAACTTGAACAAAATCTAACACAACAAACAGAATCATGCCTAATTAATTAAAAAAACTTAACACTAACATGCATAACAAAAATGACTCTGAAGAAACTGGAAGAATCAAGAAGAGTAAGAAGCAGAAGATAGAAAAAAGAAAAAAAAATGAAGAAAAGATAACAAAAGAAAAGGGAAAATACCTAAAAATTCGGAAAAGTAAAGTCTTCAAATCTTCAAATTTAAGCTGAGTTTGACACTAATCGTGTGTTCTTATCAAGAACACACGAATAAAATCCAACTATACCTCAATTTTCACTGAAATCTCGATTTGGGGGGTTTTGGGATTTTTAGGGCTTGGGTCAGATTTAAGATTCGACAGAACCTGGGTGATTCGAGGGAAACGAGTTAGAGATTGGGGAAGAGGAGGGTGTGAGTCTTTTGGGGTGTTGATTTGGGATGATTTGGTGGTGGCGCCACCGGCTAGAGACGGTGGAAAATGGGGGCAGCGCTTTTAGGGTTCTGGTTCGTCTCTGAAGAGAATAGGAAATGAGAGAGATGAGTGAAAAGGGGGGTAGAGGCTTTAGGACAGTTATATAGTAAGAGGATCCTCAATTCCGGACCATTCGATCAAAAGAGATCAACGGTCCTGATCGAAGGTGAATGAAATGGGGTCGTTTAGTTGACTGAGTGGGCGGACCGAGTTGGGGAACGGGTTTTGGGCCGGTTTGAGCGGGTAATTGAGGTTAAAAGGATTAGGCTTGAGAGAAATGGCCCAAAATCTGATTCTCTCACTCTTTTCCTTTTCTTTTTATTTTTTTAAAAAAAATTCCTTTTCAAAATTAAAAATTAAAACTTATATTAAATCTTAAAACTAAATTAACCTATCAAAACGATTAATTACACAAGCATAATATTTACAAAAATTAATTAACTCCTAATTTGAAAGAAAAAGCTACAAAACTCGAAATTAAAGAGTAAAAACGCAACATGAACTATTTTTGTGATTGTTTTTTTATTTTTGTGACACAAACTAATTTAATATTAATCTAAAAATGTAAAATTGAATCCTAAATGCAAATGCAATATATTTTTATATTTTTTATGAATTAAACAAAATTAAACATGCACACAAAAATGCAAACAATCAGAAAAATTCTATAATAATTCCTAAAATAACAAATAATTAAAGAAAAATCTAATTTTTGGGATTCTGTAGGAGTAATTCATGTGAGGCAAAAATCACGTGCTCACGGTTGTTGAAGCCAGCCCCTTTGTAGGAAAACTTTCGTATCTATAATTTAGTTTGCATTCTTGGAGTCTCTTACTTTATTCTTTATATTTGCATGTTTTCACCCTTTTTTGCTCAATTCCACTCCAATTGAATTCAAATCACTTCATGGCATCATTTACCTGGAAATCTAACAATACACACCATAAACGACCTTATATTATAGTTAAAGGATATAAAACTAAAGAAAAGAGATAAGAATGAGTGGTAAAATCACCACTCATCAACACCCCCAATTTAAAGTTTTGGCTTGTCCTCAAGCAAATCAAAACCAACACTTCAATGAGGTTTTACCATTTAAAGCACAAGTAGTATTGCTACTATTTACAAATCAAATTCTCCAATTAAGCACTATACTTATGGATTTGGTTGATACTAATAATTAGGCTCAAGCACATAAATCTTAACCAAATAACTCCCTCATTTAAAAACACTTTCAAGAAATGCAAAGGACTTTTAAAGTAGTCAAGTGACAACAAAAAAGCCTCAAGAAGTGACTCAAAAGCACTAGTCTACTACATATGCTCTATTTACTTATTTTTGGATACAACAATGTTACCAATCCATCCTAATTCATGTTCCCTCACAAGAAAGAAAGCCCCAAAATTACCATATTTACAATAACAACACAAGCGACAAATGCATAAAGATGCTCACTCTTAACAAAGAATTTCAAGTGTTACAAAATATCATGCCATAAGCTTGCCCTTATTTTAATTCGCCGCCTATTCAAGAACATTTGGTTGGAGATCCCATAAGGACTTTTTAAGCTTGTAATATAGGTTTAGGAAAGGGTAGGATAAGCATTTGTGATACAAGTGGCTACACCCTCCTTGAACACTACTCACACTTGTCTTTCTTTTTGCATTTTGCTTCTTTTTAAACCACATAGCCTTTATTGGCATCTAGTTACCAACGTAGAACCACCTTGAAGTTCCTCTCTAATTTTCTCAAGGCTCTATATTTATATACACATATTTTTTTTGATATAACTACTTCCTTTTGGAGCTTGAGTAATTATACCTCAATATACAACTTTACCAATTTCCACTTTGACACCAACACTCCCAACTTAGGCTTTCAGCCTCGTTCTCAATATTCAAGGAGGGACGGGTTCAAAAGATAAAATTATTTCACAAAAGGGTAAAAGTTTGTAATGAGGTGGTCAAAGAAAAGGTTAAAGGCTCAAATGGGGTAAGCTAGTGATAATATTTATGCAATGGTAGGCTTGAAAGGCAAAAGAGATTTTTTAAAGATCACAAAGAATGCCTAAGGTCATCCCTCCAACCAAACATAACTAACACTAGCATTGAAAGACCAACCGGGCAAGTTCTAGATGATATAAGTAAACACAAGAATTATTTCTAACAAAAACTAACACACGTAGCACATGAACTAGTCAAGATTATTTTTTTTCACTTTCTTTTTTCTTATAAGATCATTTAGAGCAATATCATGCCAACTAGTGCACAAAGAGTCACTAAAAGAGCCAAAATTTATCACAAAAATTATTTCTTCCCATGCATTAACTTTTTCAATTTAAAACCAAAATTTGGAGGGGTATTTTTAATTCACACTTTACATGCAAGAGACTAATTCTATTAGTACCAAATAATCCAAAAGTCTCCACATAACAAAACAAGACTAATTCCCTTAAGAAAGTCGTCACGCCATCCATATAGGGAAAAGTCACCCGGTTCAACACAAAAATATTCCTCGGGAAAGAACCGTAGCATAAAGAAAACCAAAGAAAATACTACTAAAGAAATAAAATAATGAAAACTACTAAAAAATAATTAACAACAACAACTAATAGTAAAGGAAGAATAAATAAAGGAAGAAAGAAAAAATAAAATAGGACAACAAAAGTGACTAAACTGCACATATATAGCTACTCACACTACGCTCGGCAAGAGCACATGATACACAATATCAAAACAAACCCGACAAGGGCACAAAATATCCCTACAACAGAATAAGCCCGGCAAGGGTACAAGTCAAAGTAGCAATGTATAGAAAAAATGTACGCCACCCCCAACTAACAACATTGCAGTTTCCTCAGTGCACAATATCAAAAATAATACACAAGTAGTTTGAGGGTCTCCCTAAGGTCTGCATCAGACTAGCAGACTATAGTAGAAGGGCGGATCACTACTGTGCTTAACTCACATCCTCACATCATCAATCTCATCATCATCATCATCATCACCAGTAGCGTCTGACATGAAGGAATACTTCTCGCTATCATCTTTAGCCTCCACGAGTATCTTCTTGCCTGGATGCCCCCATTTGAAAATGGCTTTTATGCCTCTCCACGTCTTGATCATGAATTTGCTCTTCTTCTTGTTCTTCACCTTCTCCTTCTGGAACTCTAACTAAAGATCTGCATGCGCCTTGGCCAAGTTGCCATAGGCTGTCTCGAGTCTGCCAACTGATGTTGCTATCTTCTCCTGAGACTTTGCTTGACTTTTCTGTGCATCTAAGTATCTCCTCATGTCTTCCCTGGAGAAGTACTCGGGCCCGGGCTAGGAGGATGAGGGCCTACTAGAGAGCTGTGACACTAACTCCCGGATGGACGTAAGATAGGAGTTTAGCACCCCAAATGGTCCCTTAGGTGCAGCTGCCTGTGAGGATGACTCTGGACTGGCAGAAGTAGTGGTGACTATCTTTTTCTTGCTTTTTACTGCACTGCCCTCACCTATTACTCTCAGTGTATGAAAGGGTTTATCGGTTGGCAACCAATTATCGGTGCTACGCACCTCAACCTATGACCTCATGCATAACTCTATGATCAGTGAAGGAAACATCAACCTGCATCATTGTCCAACAAATACTCTCTCAGCTCCCGCAGGATATAGCAACCGACATTTACAGGAATATCATCCAGGATGCATGCAATGATCAAGGCCCTGGTGTAGGAGGCATCTGAGACATTTCCACAAGGTGACACCCTGTTGCAGAGGATGTAGAGCCACATTTTTGCTTCACCTGTAAAGTCAATTGACTTCAAACCCTTCTCCTGTTTCCCTATTTTGCTCTCATGCTTGGAGGGTAGAGTTTTGAGACAATCCATTCCCCGCCTCTCGCACTGGCTCAAGTGGATAGTTAGGAATCCTAAGTGTGTCATTGATCTGCTTCATCCCAAACCTCAATATTTTCCTCTACTAATGAGTTGTGGGTCGATGAAGTTTGTGCACTTAAGATTTGCATAGAATTTGCGCACCCATTCCTCATTGGCTTTACATGGAGTGGGAATGAAACATGACCATCCGGAGGCATGGAGACGGGCATAGAAATCTAGGAGCCGCTCGACCAATTTCTCCTCGGTGATCCCTTTTTCAAGAACTATCTTTTTGGTTAAGAGATTGTCATAATATCTGCGTTGACAGTCAGCCGACATGAAGCGTGAGTTACCAAATGGTTCATCAACCTCCTCCTCAATTTCATGATGTTGTAGAGCATTTTCGTTCATGTTTGCGTCCATTTTAGCTCAAAGTACCTTCACAAAATCAAAACAATGTTAGTCGGGCAATAGAATCATGTTAAGCAATTTAAAATACTGCAATTAAGCCAAAGAATCAAGTTTAACGGGCCCGGGAGTTTTCAGTTGCAAAGCCACTGGAATTTGGCAAACTGCCCAGTTTCCGCAACTGCGGAAATACCATCGTAGGTGCGGTCCCGCTTCTGCGGGTTTTCTTACGCATCTGCGGTTTTGATCAACATGGCAAAAATTGCACCTGCAGAACAGTCAACGTAGGTGCGAGACCACATCTGCGGTAAATTTTCCGCATCTGCGGTTTTCATACAAGGGTTCAGACACCCAAATATTTTCAACACTTTTCAATTCTGAAACCCAATTTTGGAACCTAATTTATACTCAAGACTTCTAAATTAGAGCACTACATGAAACTCTGATTCTATTGAGACCGATTTTGTGGCATTTCGCAAGCAATTTTCTTTTAGACCCTTTGTCGAACACCTTGCAAACACTGATAATATATGCTTTTTGAATTAAAATTGGTACTCAAACTTCCCATCATTTTGATTCAACAGTAGCAGCACACACATATGCACTCTCAACCAATTTCCTCACCCTAATCTCAACATAAATTAGAGGGAAAAGGGGAATTAGGGGAAGCAACCATGGGAACTCAGAAATGGAGAAGAAAAACAAGAAAAGAGAAGTAGAAGAGGGGAGGGAGTAGGCCGAGTTACCTGTGTGGTCTTGTGCTTGATAAATTCGAGTGAGATCCGTGTGAGGAGTAGTAGTATGAGATATGGGGGAGTTTGGGGTTTTGGGAAAAGAAAAAATTCAGAGACTACCTGATGAAATGAGAGATCTATTTTTTTAAACCTACCCGATCACCGCACCTGTGGTTATTTAAATGCTTCTGCACAATCGCTTCTGCGTAAAAGGAACCACTCCTGCATAGAGTTTGTTTCTACGGCTTGAAAACCGCTTCTGCATGAACCCATCTGCGAGAAAAATTCCGCATATGCGGTTACACTAGATGACTGGTGCCCAGATTCTGTAGCTACTGTTTTGTGCATTCCAAATCCTCAAACTCCTCAATTCAACTCCAAAAAATATAAAACTTGGCAGATTAGTCAAAAATAATATTCTAAGCTATTCTAAAACAAGAAAATCTCGAAAATGACTAAAAATTTTGAAAAACTATAGGTTGCCTCCCACCAAGTGCCGCATTTAACGTCGTGGCACGATGCGAATCAACTTTACCACTTTTCTCGCCACTTGGACGATATGAACTGGGCACCCAACTTGGAATCAAGCTTGTGACCATGAGCGGTGGGAGGTGGTAAGTTGATGATCAAGCCAAACTTCAATTTCTTCATTTTGCATTTCTTGGCTTTCATTTGAGGAATGTCATTTTGCCTTCGTGTTCCCTCAAATTGTAAGATATATGGTTTTTGCCTTTCCTCCTCACAATCTCTCATTGACTTGCGTAGTTCAACTCCCATATCACCACACAACTCCAATGTTAAAAAATGCTTGGAATGTGACATCAACCCTCCAAATTTCAATTCTTCCTGGATTTTGACTTCCTCTTTTTTCCCCGAACTAGAGTCAATCTCAACCATATTTTCATTTACACCGGTTGACCCTAATTCCATATTTTTATTGGCATCATTAACACTTGTGGAGTTGGTTGGCGGATGTTCAATTTTTGATTCCTCAAAGTAGAGATCACTTTCTTCCTCGAAATCGGACTCTTCTTGACTTCCTTCCACAATCTCAAGTTGATGGGCATAGTGAGCCTCAACCAATATTTTCATTTGATCCTCTAAAGTGCGGATATGTTCATCATTGTGAGTCAAGTTTTCTTTCAATTCCTTGAGTGCAAAGTTGTGCTTCTCCTCATTTGCAAGAATGGTCTCCAACATGAGCATCATCTTCTGATTTTGAGCATTTGAGAGTTCTTCTTGGTTTTGATCAAGTGCCAAGGAAGGATTTTCGGCTTCCACCTCCAAGTAAAATTCTTGGCTATCATTAACTTTCGAGGCTTTTTGGACTTCTAAAGCTTCAAGCATTTATCACATTTGTGAGTGCAACCTTTTAAGTGCCAAGTCATTTTGGAGACTATTTTCCAAAAGCTCCTCCAAGGCACTTTCTTCTTTGTTTCCTCCTTCAATTAGGCATTCTAACATGAGGTTGAACTCTCCATTTTGACCATGCTCAACTTCTTCCACTTCCATACCCTTATCATTTTCATCACAAAGAGTAGAATCATCATAGCGGGGGCTTGGGGAAGGGAAGGACAAATAATTACAATCATCCCAATGACCATTTTGACGACCTTACTTATCACAAATACTCCACTCATGGATTTGAGATTGTGCGCACAATCCACCCCCAGGAGAATTTAAATAATTTTGCCACGAGTGTGGTCCTCCAAAGTAAGGACATGGGTCATCAAAGTATGAACAACTACCATCCGACCAATTTTCATTATATGATGCCATTTTTCAAAACTATCAAAATAAACAAGAAACAAACAAGAAAAATAGACCAAGGTAAGAAAAATTAATTACACAAACATTCACAAGTTTGGACCAAAGCACTGACACTTATTTCTCAAACAACCTAAATTACGCCAAATTGTTCTCCAGCAACGGCGCCAATTTTGATGACGTCCAAATCCACTATTAAAAATTAAATGGACACGGTCGCATGCAATATAATTTATCCAACTATGAGTCGGGGTCGAATCCCACATACAACAATATGTAGGCGACTAGGAATGTAAGAGAATTATCATTTGTTATGCAATGCCAAACACTTAGAATTGGTTTTTGGAAAATATTTATATCTAAATGCGGAAATGTAAACTAACCTAGAAAGCAAGTAAATTGATCAATGGCTACAAGTATTGATGCATCGGGAATTACACTCAAGTATCGATCCAATGTATTTCACAATTTTACAAATATGAGCGAGTTTATGTTAATTAGCCACGGGTAGTAATTCAATATTAGATTCTTCCAAAGACTAACAAGACTTTCTAATTGAATTATCCCTAAAAACAATTAAGAGATTAAGCACACCCGGGTATGGCTACAAGTAGTTCAATCCTATCCCTAGGTAGAATCTATAAAATGAGGGTTAAAACCTCAAGTTCTTGTTAATTAATCTTTTCCAACCCCATATAATCTTTCCCAAAATTAATTCAAAGTTAATGGGCGAGTCCTAGGGTTACCTAATCCCTTTGAAAACATTAAAGAACAAGAATAATTAAAGAAATAGTAACTCACTTCATAAAAAGATACAAATCATTCAATACATAAGCACAACAAGATATTTAATCCACATTTTAATTATGAATATTCCCATAAACAAGATTTAAGTGTTGAAATAAATACTACACACTTAGATATTCAATACAAAATAAGGAAATGAAGAAGTGAACATAAATGGGTAAGAAATTCTCAACTAAAAGCTTCAAATCTTCAAGACCAAAGTGTGTGCGAAACCCCTAGCTTCCAACCTTGTTCTCTCTAGTCCTAAGACTGAAAATAAGCCAAAAAACATATGTTCCCAATAGGATTGGTCGTGTATTTGTGGGTTTGGAATTCAGAAAATATGAAATGTCAATCCAGCCCAGTTCTGATGCCCATTGACCGCACCTGTGGAACAATTCTCGCAGGTGCGGCTCCGCATAAGCGTAAATCCTAACGCAGAAGCAAAAACTCAAATGAACTTCTGGCATCGCAAATACGGGCTACCAAGAGTAGATGTGCAACCGCAGAAGCGGTAATCCATCATAGATGCGGTTTCTTGTAAAGTTACTCATCTTCGCAGATGCGAGCCTATTCATGCAGAAGCGGGGCTGCTTCTGCGACCAATCTTTCGCAGATGCGGAATCACATGGGATTTTTGCATGGTTTTCACCCTTTTTTGCTCAATTCCACTCCAATTGAATTCAAATCACTTCATGGCATCATTTACCTGAAAATCTAATAATACAAACCATAAACGATCTCATATTATAGTTAAAGGACATAAAAACTAAAGAAAAAAGACTAGAATGAGTGGTAAAATCACCACTCATCAGATCCTAAGGCCTTTTGATCTCATTCTTTATCCTAAGTACCTTCTAATACAATGCTTTAAGTGTCCATGCTAGTATTTAACATGTTTACTCCTTTTGTAGGTACTTTGAGCTCTAAAATGGATCCAGCAACAAATGAAAATGTTCAAGAAATGTCGAACAACTTTTCGAAGAGGAGTACTTTGATCAAGACATATTATCATCATTAAGTTGTGCCTACCGCTACGACAAACAACTATGTAGAAGTATGATTAAAGAAAGAGGCATTCTCTTGATCGACCTTGAAGGTCGATCGCCCGAGTTCCATGGAAGATTGATATTGAGTGGATGGATTTGCTTTGTAAACGAGCCAAGAACAGCCAATCATGAAGTGATAAGAGAATTTTATGCAAATGTTGTAGAGACCGACTTCAAAAATGATTTGGTTGTTACTGTTAGAGGTAAACAAGTCCGCTTTGATCCAGAGATGATAAATGCATATTCTTCCCAACACTGACAACCAGGTGTATAGGGATAGATCTAAAGAAATGGGCACACAGTGGTTTGTAGATCATTGCATGGTGGAAAGATGTCGAACTAGATAAGAAATCACTCAAGGATTGAGTCTTCTGAATTCACTGCTGAGGCCAAAACTTGGCTCTCTATTATTTGTGCTCGATTCATGCCTTCACGTAATGAGACCGAGGTGACACTTGAGAAGGCAAGGGTGATTTGCGCAATCATAGAGGGCATACCAGTGAATGTGGGACAGATCATTGTTGATGAGAAAGCTGAGGTTGTTGCAGAGAGGACTAAGAGTTTATTCTTCCCATCCCTGATCACCCACTTATGCTATGAGGCCGGGGTGGAGAAGAGGACTACAGAGAAGGAAAGGAACCCAGAGAAGCTCATCCATCCACTGTTGAGAAAGGGAGCAGGGAATGCACAAAATAAAAGGAAGATTGATACAGCATCTCCCTTATTTGTCCAGTGTCCTGACACTACCATCGAGATACCCGATTATGCCACAGATGCCACAGATGCCACAGACTGCCATTGTACCAGTTGATCAGGGACCTCTCACACTCAAGTATATCTCTCGCCAGGTTTATGGCGTGGAAACACAGGTCCACCAGATTGTAGCTGGTCTCCCTTCTAGATCGTCTATAGAGGGCACATTTGTAGGTCCAGCTGGCCAAGGAAAGGTCCCAACTTTGTCAGATCTTGCTAAGGAGAAGCAAGCCATTAAAGCCAAATTGGGTAATATTGAGCGGAGGTATCTAAAGCATAGAGAACATGAAAATAAGAAAAGCAAATTCTTGACAAAGATGATGAACACCTTGAGGAAGTTTTGTGGATCATAGGACGGCGACGAGGAGTACTTGGAGCTCTCAGTTCCCAGTATCTCCATCTCGGAGTGATGCCATTCAGGGAGCACCTCTTTCATTTTAGCTTGTTTTTTTATTTGCATTGAGGATAGTGCAACAGTTTAGGTTGGGGTTGACTCATTTACATGTGATGATGTAGTTGGAACACGATTATTTTTTGTGATAACTTGTGTAGATTAGTTGACATTCGTAGTTTATTAGTAAAAATTTGTAGTTTAATTCTAGCATGTTAGGTTTAGAAGTTTGTTATTAGTCTGTTTTAATTTTCATAATAGCATTAATGAAACTCCTTGATTTTTCTTTATACCGCAGTTCTTTTCCATGGAATTAATTTGTGTTGAACCGGGTGACTTTTTCCTATGATGGATGGCGTGACAACTTTCTTAAGGGATTAGTCTTGTTTAGTATTTCTTTTTTTTTAGGTAAATATTTTTTTTAGTTAGTGTAGTAGCCAGTAGTGAATAAATTGGTTATTGGGTGTAATCTTTTGTCCATAAACCAACGTGTGGCTTGTTTAGTACCAACATATTTAAACTTTGACATATGTAGTTTTGATCTTTAAAATGAAAAATGATTGAAGTGACAATCCTTGTTGTGACTTTTAGGTTCTATTTTTGGCTCTTTGATTCATTAAATTGTCTTTTAGGATATATATGATTTCTTTGGGTTCATTGATTTTAATTGGATTTTGGAGTTATATGTCACTCGAGTTTGCATGTGCCATGTGTGATGAGATTTGTTGTAAATTTTTTTGCATTATTTGTAGTCTAGAACTTGCCCGGTTGGTCTTTCAATGCTAATATACGTTTGATTGGAGGGATGATCTTAGGCATTCTTTGTGATCTTTGAAAAAGCCTCTTTAGCCTTTCAAGCCTACCATTGCATAAATATTATCACTAGTTTACCCCCATTTGAGCCTTTAAACTTTTCTTTGGCCACCTCATTACAAACATTTACCCTTTTGTGAAATAATTCCCTCTTTTAAACCCGTCCCTCCTTGAATATTGAGAATGAGGCTAAAAGCCTAAGTTGGGGGTGTTGGTGTCAATTTGGAAATTGGTAAGGTTGTACATTGAGTGAAGAAACATATACCTCAAAGTGTTCTTATGAAATTACTCAAGATCCAAAAGAAAATAGCTATATATAATTTTTTTTTTAAAAAGAGAATATATATATATATATATATATATATATATATATATATATATATATATATATATATATATATATATGGAGTCTTGAGAAAATTAGAGAGGTACTTTAAGGTGGTTCTATGTTGGTCACTAGATGCCAATAAGGGCTATGTGGGTTAAAAAGAAGCAAAGTGCAAAAAGAAAGACAAATGTGAGTAGTGTTCAAGGAGGGTGTAGTCACTTGTATCCCAAATGCTTATCCAACCATTCCCTAAACCTACATTACAAGCTCAAAAAGTCCTTATGGGATATCCAACCGAATGTTCTTGAATAGGCGGCAAATTAAAATAAGGGCAAGCCTATGGCACTACTTTTGTGCATTTGAGTATCTTTTTGAGAGTGAGAGTTAATTCTTTTCATTTGATATCTCATGTGTGTTTAAATTACAATTTATAAGTTGGGATTCTCTCTTAAGTGTGAGGGCACATGAAAAGTTTGAGTTTTGAACTTAATACAATCTCCAATTGGTAGGAATGAACGAAAGAAAATTATTTGTGATAATGAGGCAAATTTTGAAGCTCTAGTGTCATGACTTGGTTGCGACTTTGATTGATGTGGTGTTTGAGCACTTGAATTGAAATTAAATTTGTGAGAAGTTGGTGATTCATATGCTTTAGATTTATTTTTGGAACCAACTAACGTCACTAGATTGTGTTTAGTTTGACCCTTTTTGACTTGAAATGATATTTGGTATGCCACTGAGCTTAATTGATGATTTTACTGAAGTATGTTCTTAGTTTTTGAATTGCTTGAGGACAAGCAATAGTTTAAGTTTGGGGGTTTGATAAGTTGGTATTTTACCAACTTATCTCCTCTTGATACTTAGGCTTTTGTATAATTTTGTTGAAAAACTAAGGCATTTTCTGAGTTTTATTGGCATATTTTAGGTATCAAGTGATTTAGAGAAGATACGGAAGAAAACAATTCAAAATGTGTTAAATTGAGAAAAAGGGACTGCTACCAGAATATGCTCTTCGCGATCGCGAACTTTCACATGTGATTGCAGTGGTCCAGGAAATTATGCATCGCGAACGCAGGGCCAATTCTGCAAACGCGAAGAAGAAGCTGGTCAGTGGTTCTCAGGTGTTCTACGTGAACGCGTGATCCAATTTGTGATCGCTATGATTTGCATCAGTACTCTATGCGAATGCAGGCCTGTTTACGTGATTGCGATTCACAAAAACTGGGCAGAAATCTGGGCAGTTTTGGCATTTCACATTTTGACCCCCAAACCCTTTAATACACGATTTAGCTCATTTCTAAAGAGATCTATTGGCTTATTTTCAGTTTTGAAGACTAGAGAGAATAATTTTTGCAAGCTAGGGTTTGCACACACACTTGGGTCTTGAAGATTTGAAGCTTGAGAATTTCTTACTCATTTATGCTCATTTCTTCATTTCCTTTCTTTGTAGTGTATATTTAAGTGTGTAGTTCAATTGTCCTTGGAATACTGATGCACATCCTCATAGAAGTGGCCTTCTTACAAATAGAATCGGTGCACCCCAAGGTGATACACTCGGCCTGATGAAATCTTTATCCAACAATTTCTGCAATTGTTCTTTTCTTCAGCTCTGCTGGAGCCATCCGATACAGTGGAATAGATATAGGTTGAGTGCCCAGTGCCAAATCAATATCCATATTAGGTAGCATGTACAGTAAGTCTGCAAGGAACACATTTGGAATTCTCTCACTACATGGACTGAATCACTATAGAAGTATCAACACTGACATCTCTAACAAAGGCTATGTACGCCAAATACCCCTTTTCAACCATCCGTTGAGACTTCATAAAGGAAACCACTCTACTTGGAATACAACCCAAAGAACCACTCCATTCCAACCTCTACAGCCCTGGAATAGTAAATGTCATGACCTTAGCATGACAATCAAGAATATCATGGTACGAAAATAACCAATCCATATCCAAAATCACATCAAAATCGACCATATTAAGCAGCAAACAATCAACCCTCATAGCATAGCCCTTAATTGTGACCACACATGAATGCTAGACACGGTACACTATAATAGAATCTCCAACGGGTGTAGACACATAAATAGAAGTAGCCAAAGAATCACGAGTCATATCCAAATACGAAGCAAAGTAGGATGACACATAAAAATAAGTGGAACCTGGATCAAATAAAACTAAAGCATCTCTATAACATACCAGAACAATACATGTAATGAGTGCAACTGATGTGATTGCCTCAGTCCTACCAAGAAAAGCATAACAACGAGCCTGACCTCCCCTATAAGACGACCTCGACCTGTTTGTCCTCCACCTCTAGCTGGTTGTGCAGGTGAAGTACCATCTGGATAGGGAATCATATCTTGAGTAACCTACTAAAGTATACCCATCCGAAGTCTGGGACAATCTCTCAAATTTTTCTATTATCACCATACGACAGAAAGTGCACTAAAGAATGATTATTCGGTACAAGTGCTTTGAAACCCATGACTAGTTGGAGCACTACATGAAACCCAAAGTGAGGACTAAACTAGTCGACTAAAATAACGTCTACCATGTCGAGCCTTGACCTCAGAGTAGAAGCCATTGAATCTTTCATAACTGTGAGGCCTCGTAGCTTCCTTATCCTCTTATTCCTCCTTGCGGATACACTCTAACCTCCTAGAAATCTTCATAACCTGCTGAAATGCAGTCCAGTCTCCATATCCTATGCCATCCTAAATCTATGGTTGTAGGTGAGGCCCTCAACAAATCTATAGACTCTCTCTCTCTCTCTCTCTCTCTCTCTCTCTCTCTCTCAGTGGAAAACAAAGGAGCTACATAGCCGGATAACTATGTGAACCTTACAACATACTAGGTCACAGTCATATCCTCCTGGCGCAAATGCTCAAACTCATTGTGCAACTTTTCCTTTGGGTTTGTGGGATAACCCCCCAAGGAAACTTTCTGAGAATCGGGGCCATGTAAGTTGTGATGCACCAGTTAACCTACTCGCCTCACAGTTTGCCAACATCTCTATACCGTCTTATTAAACTAAAAAGTAGTAAAGCTGACCCCGTTCAACTCCACCCAACCCAAATTATGCAAATTTCGATGACACTAATCCAAGAAAATTTGTGCATACTCATAAGACCCTCCATTAAATTAGGAAGGACAAAGTTTTTGAAACATTTCGAACCTTTTTTGCTCCTTAGCAAACATGACTGGCCCTACCTCGGGATGACTTACCACTACTAGCTGCACCGATAGAACACTAGGTGTCTGGTAAATATAAGTTGTCTGCTCTGGTGCGTGGTCAGCGGGAGTCTAGGCGCCTTCCCCGGTCGGTGAAGTAGTTGGTGCAACTGAAAATAACCCTACCTCGAACAAGCTTTCAAACATACCCATGAAGTGAGCTAGAGCCTCCTGCTCCAAAGTTGGAACTACTGGTAGCTCCAAAACTGCTGCTCCAGTAGGGGCTCTAGCTGCGGCGTGTGCCCCGCCTCATCCTCTACCTCGGCCCCAGCTTCTCGCAGCTCTTATGTGTCCTCACCATCTATGAGATAATAAAAGAGTAAAGTTTCAAACTTAGGGAACAAAAAAATTTCATGATAAAAATGCAAGAAAGTGAAGATTTCCTAATAGTTCGATAGCCTCTCAAAGATAAGGCCAAATATCTCTGTACCGATCCATGGACTCTACTATACTTGATCATAACTCATAAAACCTATGAACCAAGGGCTCTGATGTAGTGCGATAATTCCATATATTTTGACGTTATTTACATTACTTGCTTGTTGTTTGGATGTTAATTTGTGTGACAATTGTGCTTAATAGGTCTTATTTCATGTGTAGGAATGCTTGGACATGAATTGGAGAAAAGTTGCACGAAATTGTACCTCTGAGCTACAAAATTGAGCAATAAAAAAGACGTGCAAGACAATAAAAAGTCATGGTTATAGACAGTGCAAGGCGTTGTCCAGGGCACTATCATTGGCGCCCCCGATAGTGTCTCACACAGAAATATTGGTGCCATAGACAGTGCCTTGCACAAAAATATTGGTGCCCCAGACAGTGCATTGCGACGACGATGCTATCCGAGCCAATTTTATTTCCTCCTTAGTTTTGGATGTGGACACGTTAATCCTACTTTATAAATACCTCTTAAAGTTATTTTTTTAGAGAGAGAGGACGTTTTTATAGAGGGGATTCGCCCAAGGAGGAAAAAACATGCTACGAGCGAGGAGAATACTTCTACGAGTTTTTCACTTCCTTCATCCAATTTTCGTTATTGGTTATGAATTCTACTATTATAGTTTTACATACTATTATGAATAGCTAATTTATTTTCTAGGGTTTTGATGGAACCTTTTGTAAGATAAATTCTCATTATGTTTTTTATATAATTGAACCATTAGATTGCTCTACTTGTTCAACTATGTATTTACCGTTGTTGATTGATGGCCACCAATTAATTGTGCCTATTTAGTGTGTATTGCTACATATTTAGGTAGTTTTTGAACAACATCACTCCTAACTATGTGAGAGATCAATACGGAGGGTTTAAAGGCGGGATTAGAGATAACAAAACCTTGGTACGATCGTAGTGAGCGGTGAATTAGTGCCAACTAGCATAGTTCGAGAGAATATGTCTAGTAAATTGTGGTAGTTGCTCGAGAGAGAAATACGACACCTGAAGTACTCACGATCGGTAGAGAATACTTAGGCAAAATTATAGAAGACGTAGCGGGAAGAATCTACAGTTGTTAATCTACTACTTTAATTTGTTAGTTCATTAGATATAAGAATCTTAATATTTATAACTTTGAAATCGTTCGAACTTGTCTTTTTTGTGATAGTCAACAATTATAGTGAAACCTTAGTTCTCTGTGGGATTCGACTCCGGACTTTTAGAACGGATTATATTTGCAGCGATCACTTATCCTTTTTAGGACTAGAGTTGGGCGTGATCAAATTTTGGCGTCATTGCCGGAAAACTAATGGTGTAGTTGTGGCTGTATATATCACTAGGTTTAAAGTTTGAACTTTTATTTTGTTTTGTTTTTTTTTATTTTTTTAGTTTCATTTTATTCTAATTGTTGTTTTGAGAAACATGACATCTTGGAATTATGGGACTTTAGGTGTTGATAATTCTACTATTGATACTCATATATATTGTGAAGGAAACCAACCATGGAAAATTAACAAAATATTCCTGAGAGTTAGTTATGTACATCAACTCAATCTTATTTGTGGAATACGTGTGATGTGTGTTGTGGTCAAAATGATCACTTTCATGTGTGTTCCTATATTTCCTATCCTCCCACCAACCCCTTACTATGATGGTTCTACGTTTTCTTGTGAAGTTAATAGGAACAAAGAACCCAGGGATGATGACCTGAAAGAGATCAAGAATATGCTAAGGTACTTTGTGGGAAATAATAATGAGACACAACTGCAGATACAAAGAAAAGAGGCAACTATTCGAAACTTAGAGGGTTAAGTGAGTCAACTAGTTGAAGCTTTTAATGTTCAACAAGTTAATATTATGGATAGTAGCCTAGAGTAGTGCGCATTAGAGACAGAAATGGAGGTGCCAATAGAGGGGTCCAGAGATAAACACCAACACTCTAGCCAGCTAGAATTTGATGGTGTCAATGTTGAAGAAATGATACTAGAGTCACACAAGGACATTGAGGAAACAAATTTAGTTGACTCTAGTATAATTTGTGTTGAGGAGGCTGAAAATATAGAGGTTCAGGTATTTGAGCGTGTCGGACCTCATTCCAAATACTTCTCTACATTATGTTTGGATCGTGAAATGAGAATTGATCCGTATAAGCATAAAAAGGAGTCAAGGGAAGAGGTAGATGAGCCTTATATTTTTAAAATCTTCAAGGCCTTCTAGGCAAGGCGACACCCCTTGGTCGAGAGCCAAAAGGTAAATGAGAGTTTACTTAATTTTTGGCTCACAAGAATTTGTACCGCCCCAGGAGCATAATCATAAGCTTGAATCAAAACTTGGGGTTCAATTCATAAGCTCGAGGTGGAGGCAGAAAGTAGTTCACGTCGTGCCGCGACGTTAAATTAGGCACTTGTTAGGAGGCAACCCAAATTTACTACTTTCTTTTATTATTAATTTTTTTAAAAAAATTATTTTCTTATTGTATTGTTTTTGTAGTGTCGTTTTGGATCTTTTAGGATCATGGAATGCATATCTATTGGAAGGATGCAACATCAAGCCAGATGGTTAGAGCTAAGTGTGGGGTGCCCGCACAATAGAAAAAACACGGGAGAAGTCTGAGTACCCCATGAGCTTCTAGTGCTTCGGCCTTTGGCCTACCAGGGAGTTTCTTTTACCCTCTTATTATTTATGTTGTACATTGGAGACAATGCACAATTTTAAGTGTGGGGTGAGGAGATTGCCTCGGTGACTTTCTAAGCTATTTTAGTTGTGTTAGTTTAATTGATAAAAAAATTTATATTATAAAGGGACTTTTTCCAATCATGGATCTCCTAGACAGTTTTTTGAGGGATTTAAACTCTAAACAAAAAATACAAAAAAAATAAAAAATACAAAAATACAAAAACATGTCTTTTTATTTTATATAGGTAGTAATAATCCCTCGTGATTTTTCTTCGTGCCTCGGTTCTTTTCCATGGGATGTAACTTGAACCGGGTAGTAGATTATTTTTATTGGAAATTTGACTGTATTTGGAACAGTGTGAAGACGGCCTCGGAATGGAAATCTGATGATTATGTTAGCTCCTTTGGGTGATTTCAGGCTTAGGGGCGTGATCGGATTTTATTTTGGAGGTTTGTAGCTAATTTAGGCTTGAAATACCGAAAGTCGAATTTTAAAGTTTCCGGTTCGATAGTGAGATTTTGATCTGAGGGTTGGAATGGAATTCCAAAAGTTGGAGTAGCTCCGTAGTGTTAAATGTGATGTGTGTGCAAAATTTCAGGTCATTCGGACGAGGTTTGATAGACTTTTTTATCGAAAGCATATTTTTAAAGTTTTGGAGTTCTTAGGCTTGAATCCGTGGTTGATTCGTCATTTCGGTGTTTTTTTAGGTGTTTTAAGGATTGGTATATGTTTGGACAGTGGTATTAGACTTATTTCTATTTTTGGTTGAGGTCCCGGGGGCCTCGGGATGGTTTCGGAAGGTTGTCGGAGGAATTGGAGTTGTTTGAGCAGTTTCAGCTGCTAATCTTCTATCATAACCGCACATGCGGTTGGGTCCCGCAGGTGCGTAGCCGCTGAAGCGGCATTGTCATCGTAGAAGCGGAAATGGGGAGGAACAGAAGGATCTGCAGATGCGGGAGATTTACCGCAGAAGCGGTACCGCATCTGTGAATGGGGAGTCGCAGGTGCAGAGAAGGCTGAGTTAGTGATTGTCGCAGATGCGACTGTTGGTCTGCAAAAGCGGGACCGCAGGTGTGGTCCCATAACCGCAGAAGCGGATTAGCTGGGCAGAAACATATAAATTCTTGCCTTCGCTAATTTGAGATATTTTCACCTCTTTTCAAACAGGATGAAGCCTTGAGGAGCATTTTTAAGAGAGATTTTCAGAGGAATTTATTGGGGTAAGGTCTTTGGTCCCTAAACTCGTTATTGGGGTGATTTTTATCATTATAAAAACGAAAGTTTTAGGAAAATTAGTGGTAATTTAGGGGTTAGGGCTTGACTAATTAGAGACCTTTGAGTGATGATTTGAGGGACCATTTGAGGTCCGATTTTGCTACTTTTGGTATGACTGAACTTGTGAGAGTGTGAGGATTCTGGGAATGTAAATTTTACCCGATTCCAAGATGTGGGCTCGAGGGGCGTTTTGGTTATTTTACCTAATTTTACGTATTAGCTTAGAATTTCTTTGTAGATACAGTTACTTGAAGTGTTAGTTACATTATAAAATTGAATTGAATAGATTTGGGCTATTTGGAGCTGAGTACTCATGGCAAGAGCGTGGTTTCGGATTGATTTGAGCTGGTTCGAGGTAAGCGGCTTGTCTAACCTTGCGTGGGGGACATCACCCTTAGGATTTGGTATTTGTGGTAATTGAAATGCCTTGTATGTGAGGTGACGAGTGTGTACTTGTGCTAATTGTTGAAAAACCTATTTTCACTAAAGTAGCTTTAATTTTGTTTTCCTTTCTTACTTATTCCGCTTGATATTTAAGCATGTTGTTAGCTTAGAGAAGCATGTTTAATTGACTTAACTGTCTTATTGCTTGAACTGCCTTATTTGTATTATGTGAAGCATGTTAGGTTAGAATTACCTGTTTTGCTTTAGTACGGAATTTAGTTTAATTGAGTATTCTTTGTGTTATTGCTGTGTGTTTTACTTTGGGACTACGGGACGGCATCCCGGGAGATCCCCTGTACGTATGTTTATGATTTGAGCTGAGGTGCAGGATATCGAGACATCCCTAGCACATATATTGAAGATATCAAGAGATCCTCGGGATACCAAGAGATCACTGGCATATATTGAGGATACCAAGAGATCCTCGGGATACCAAGAGATCCCTGGCATATATTGAGGGTACTAAGAGACCCTTGGGATACTGAGAGATCCCCGATTACTATCCTTGTGAAGAGTGGCATTCCTTGTGATTGTTTTTGCCTCTGATTCAGTTGTAGTTATCTGTATTATCATGTATTAGTTCTTATCGTTATCTTTCAATTGTACTGCTTTATCTTATATTGTCACAATGTATATTCTATTTAATCTCAGTAGGGCCCTGACCTTCCTCATCACTACCCGACCGAGGTTAGGCTTGGCACTTACTGAGTATCGCTGTGGTGTACTCATGCCCTTTTTGTGCATGTTTTTCATGTGCAGATCCAGGTACCTCCACTCAGACTTACCATCCTTGAGGCGAGGCGATCCTTCGGAGACTTCAAGATATATCTGTCGTGTCCGCAAACTGAGGAGTCTCTCTCCATTCTTTCTTTTAGTTACAACTCTTATGTATTTACTTTGTTTTAGACATTCTGGAGTTAGAGCACTATGTAGTATCCTTAGCTTGTGATTTCATGAGATTCTGGGTTTTGGGGAGTTGTTCAGTTTTTGAGATCTTGTATTTATATATGTCGAGTGGCATCTTAAATGCTTTTATATTTTTTGATATTCAATTTTACTAGTTTTTTCGCATTTGTTTCTTTTTCTGCAACTATTAGGCTTACCTAGTCGTTGAGACTAGGTGTCGTCATGACAGTTCACGGAGGGCGAACTTGGGTCGTGAAAAGTTGGTATTAGAGCTCTAGGTTCATAAGAGTCATGAATCACAAGCCAGTTTATTAGAGTCTCGCTGATCGGTACAAAGACATCTGTACTTATCTATGAGAGTCTATGTAACTGTTAGGAAAATTTCACTTCATTTGATTTCCTTGTCGTGCGAGATTTTGATATCACAACTCTAAACTTCTATCTTCTATTCTCTCATAGATGGTGAGTACATGCACTACCCGAGATGATCAGGCATCTGCGCCCCCTACTGGAGCCGTTAGAGGCCAAAGACGGGGTAGGGGCCGAGGACGCGCATGTGGTGCAGCCAGAGCACCTGCGCAGCTGCCACTAAGGTACCACCAGCAGTTCCTGCCGGACTCCAGGCACCTGATACGCCTACTGCTACTACTACTCCAGCACTTCAGGAGACTCTGGCACAGTTCATGAGCATGTACACCACTTTGGCTCAGGCAGGGTTGCTTCCCCTTGCTGCAGCTACATCTCAGGCCGGGGGAGGAGCACAAACTCTCGCCACCTGCACTCCTGAGCAGCGAGTGCATGTTGAGCAAATCCCTGAGATTATTCATGTACAGCCTGCAGTTTGAGATCAGCCCGAGGACAGGGCAGCGATTTCTGAGGATGAGCAGCTGAGGCTTGAGAGGTTCAAGAAGTACAAGCCTCCTGTATTCAGTGGTCTACCATCGGATGACACTCTGGGATTTCTAGATGAGTGTTACTGTATTCTCCATACCATGGGTATATCAGGATCGAGCGAGGTTTCCTTCACTGCCTTCTAGCTTTGCGGGGCCGCTTATGAGTGGTGGCGCACCTATGAGCTAGACAGTCCGGATGAGGCTGCTTCACTGACTTGGACCCAGTTTTCATATTAGTTCGTGATATTTTATGTTCCTCAGAGCCTCAGGGACGCATGGCGCGTAGAGTTTGAGCATTTGCGTCAGGGTGCTATGACTATCTCAGAGTATGTTGTCTGTTACACTAGTTTGGCTAGACATGCACTAGCCTTGGTTTCTACTGTTCGCGAGAGGGTTCGCCAGTTTATTGAGGGGCTTATTCCCAGAATCAAATCTAGCATGGCTCGTGAGTTGGAGATGGATATTTCTTATTAGAAGGTGGTGAGCATTGCTAGGAGGATTAAGGGTATGTATGCTAGGGGGAGAGAGGAGAGGGAGGCCAAGAGGTCTCAAGAGTCAGGCCATTATTCTGGTGCCCGTGTCCTAGCTGCAGGTCTTCATGGTAGGGGTTGTATAAGTCTCCCTGTTCATTCATCTCTTCCAGCAGCTAGTGGTATTCCAGCTCCTCCTAGGCCTCAGGAGCCTTATTATGCACCTCCGGTAAAGCGCGCCTCCTGCGCGAGGTGCTTTCAAAGGTCAGTCCAACAGACCTGGCCCGACCTAGTCACAGCTTCCACGTCCTCCCAGAGCTTGTTTTGAGTGTGGTGACACACACCATGTGGTGAGGGATTGCCCTAGACTTGGGAGGAGTGCGCCTCCACAGACTTCTCAACCGCAGCGCGCCTCATAGAGTTCTCAGGCTATGGTTACAGATCCAGTTACTACCCTACCTGCTCAGCCAGCTAGAGGTGGAGGTCGGGGAGGTAGAGGTCGCCCTAGAGGGGGAGGCCAGGCCCGATACTATGCCCTTCCTTCCCGTTCCAAGGCTGTTGCCTCCGATTTTGTCATCACAGGTATTATACTGGTTTGTCATAGAGATGCATCGGTTCTATTCGATCCAGGCTCCACTTACTCTTATGTGTCTTCTTATTTTGCTCTGCATTTGGGTGTACCTCGGGATTCTTTGAGTTCCCCTATTTATGTTTCTGCTCCTATGGGAGATTCTCTTATTGTGGACCGTGTTTATCGGTCGTGTTTGATTGCCCTTAGTGGTTTTGAGACCAGAGCCAAAACTATGACGTTGGCTATGCCAGGTGTACCGCCTGTTGAGTTTAGGGGTACTCTAAATCACACTCCCAGTAGATTTATTTCATTCCTTAAGGCTCAACGAATAGTTGAAAAGGGATATGATGTATATTTAGCTTATGAGAGAGATGTCTGTATTGATACCCCTTCAGTTGATTTGGTCCCAGTAGTATGGGATTTTCCTGATGTATTTCTAGCTGATCTTCCAGGCATGCTGCCCAATAGAGATATTGATTTTGGCATTAATCTGTTGTCAGGTACTCAGTCTATTTCTATTCCTCCATAGTGTATGGCTCCTCCTGAGTTGAAGGAGTTGAAGGGTCAGTTACACGAATTGCTTGATAAGGGCTTTATTCGGCCTAGTGTATCACCTTGGGGTGCTCCTGTCTTGTTTGGGAAGAAAAAGGATGGTTCTATGCGTATGTGTATTGATTATTGCCAGTTGAACAAAGTTACAGTGAAGAACTGTTATCCTTTGCCTCGTATTGATGATCTATTTGACCAGTTTCAGGGTGCACAAGTGTTTTCTAAGATTGACTTGCGCTCAGGTTACCATCAGTTGAATATTCGGGAGCCAGATATCCTGAAGACTGCTTTCAGGACTCGGTATGGTCATTATGAGTTCCTGGTTATGTCATTTGGGCTGACCAATGCCCCAGCAACCTTTATGCATTTGATGCACAATGTGTTCCGGCCGTATCTTGACTCGCTCGTTATTGTCTTTATTGATGATATTCCGGTGTATTCCTGGAGTTGGGAAGATCATGAATAGCACCTGAGGACAGTGCTTCAAACCTTGAGTGAAAATAAGTTATATGCTAAGTTCTCAAAACGTGAGTTTTGGTTGGATTCTGTGGCATTCTTAGGCCACGTGGTGTCGAGTGAGGGCATTCAGGTGGATCTAAAGAAAGTACAGGCAGTGCAGAGTTGGCCCAGACCATCCTCAGCTACAAAGATCAGCAGTTTTCTTGGCTTGGCGGGTTATTACCGTCGTTTTGTTAAGGGGTTTTCATCGATTGCAGCCTCTATGAATAGGCTGACCCAGAAGGCTGCTCCGTTCTAGTGGACGGAAGAGTGTGAGGCGAGCTTTCAGAAGCTCAAGACAGCTTTAACTACAGCCCTAATTTTGATATTGCCTACAGGTTTGGGGTCTTATACTGTCTATTGTGATGCCTCGAGGATTGGCCTTGGAGCGGCATTGATGCAGAGCGGTAGGGTGATTGCCTGTGCATCCAGACAGTTGAAGGTTCACAAGAAGAATTACCCTGTCCATGACCTTGAGTTAGCTTCCATTATTCACGCCTTGAAGATCTAGCGTCACTATTTGTACGGTGTGCCCTGTAAGATTTATACTGATCATCGGAGGTTGCAGCACCTTTTGAAGCAAAAGGATCTAAATTTGCGCCAGAGGAGGTGGTTAGAGTTGCTGAAGGACTATGATATCACAATTTTGTATTACCCGAGCAAGGGCAATATGGTGGTCGATGTCTTGAGTCGCCGGGCAGAGAATTTGGGGAGTTTGGCTTATTTACCAGCATCGGAGAGGCCTAGGGCGACGGATGTTCAGGCTTTAGCCAACCAGTTTGTGAGATTGGATCTTTCGGAGCCTAGTTGGGTTCTAGCTTGCGTGGTTTCTTGTTCTTCCTTATTTGATTGTATCATGGAGCATCAGTATGATGACCCTCATCTTCTTGTCCTCAAGGACAAGGTTCAGCACGGTGATGCTAGAGATGTGACTACTGGTGATGATAGGGTATTGAGGATGCAAGGTCAAATCTGTGTACCCAATGTTGATGGGCTTCGGGAGTTGATTCTAGAGGATGCCCATAGTTCGCGGTATTCCACTCATCTGGTGCCGCGAAAATGAACCAGGATTTGAGGCAGCACTATTGGTGGAGGCGGATGAAGAAAGATATAGTTGGGTTTGTAGTTCGGCGCCTCAACTGTCAGCAGGTGAAGTATGAGCTCCAGAGACCGGGTGGGTTGCTTCAGCAGATAGAGATTCCGAGTGGAAGTGCGAGTGGATCACCATGGACTTTGTAGTTGGGCTCCTACGGACTTTGAGAAAGTTCGATGCTATTTGGGTGATTGTGGATCGGCTGACCAAGTCCACTCACTTCATTCCTATGTGTACTACCTATTCTTCGGAGCGGTTGGAAGAGATTTATATCCGGGATATTGTTCGTCTTCATGGTATTCCAGTTTCTATCATTTCAGATAGAGGTACTCAGTTCACATCACGGTTCTGAAGGGTCGTTCAGCAGGAGTTGGGCACTTAGATGGAGTTGAGTACAACATTTCACCCTCAGATGGATGGACAGTCCAAGCGCACTATTCAGATTCTTGAGGATATGCTCCGAGCGTGTGTGATTGAGTTTGGAGGGTCTTGGGATCAGTTCCTTCCACTAGTATGGTTTGCTTACAACAACAGCTATCAGTCCAGAATTTAGATGGCACCCTATGAGGCCTTATATGGTAAGCAGTGTAGATCCCCGGTGGGTTGGTTTGAGCCAGGTGAGAATAGATTATTGGGTACAGACTTGGTTCAGGATGCTTTGAAGAAGGTTAAGGTGATTCAGGATAGACTCCGTACAACCCAGTCCAAACAGAAGAGTTACACGGACCGGAAGGTTCGTGATGTTTCCTATATAGTTGGAGAGCGGGTTCTGCTTTGGGTCTCGCCTATGAAGGGGATTATGAGAATTGGGAATAAAGGGAAGTTGAGTCCGAGGTTTATTGGCTCTTTTGAGATATTGCGGCGTGTTGGGGAGGTTGCTTATGATCTTGCCTTACCTCCCAGCTTGGCAGGCGTTCATCCAGTATTTCATGTTTTGATGCTCCTAAGGTATCACGGTGATACGTCGCACGTGTTGGATTTCAGTTCAGTCCAGTTGGACAAGGATCTATCTTATGTTGAGGAGCCAGTGGCAATATTGGACAGGCAGGTTAGAAAGCTAAGGTCAAAGAACATTGCATCAGTAAAGGTTCAGTGGTGGGTTAGCTGGTCGAGGAGGTGACCTGGGAGACCAGCAAGATATGCGCATCCATTACCCTCATCTTTTCACTACTTCAGGTATGTCTCTATGCTCGTTTGAGGATGAATGAATGTTTAAGTGTAGGAGGATGTGATGACCCGGCCAGTCGTCTTAAGAATTTACGCCATGATCCCATATTAACTGCTTTCCCTATGTTTATTTCTGCTATTTTGATTTGCTGGGATGTTCGGTTTTGAGTTTTGGGAAACTTAGTCCCTAAATGAGAGCTTAAGTATTAGAAATTTGACCGTAGTCAGAACAGTGTGAAGACAGCCTCGGAATGGAAATTCGATGGTCAGATTGTGTTTTGAAGGTCCGTAGCTAATTTAGGCTTGAAATGCCGAAAGTCGAATTTTGAAGTTTTCGGTTCGATAGTGAGATTTTAATCCGAGGGTCGGAATGGAATTCCGGAAGTTGGATTAGCTCCATAGTGTTGAATGTGACGTGTGTGCAAAATTTCAGGTCATTCAGACGAGGTTTGATAGACTTTTTGATCGAAAACGTATTTTTAGAGTTTTGGAGTTCTTAGGCTTGACTCTGTGGTTGATTCATCGTTTCGATGTTGTTTTAGATGTTTTCAAGATTGGTATAAGTTTGGACAGTGGTATTAGACTTGTTTCTGTTTTTGGTTGAGGTCCCGGGGGCCTCAGGATGGTTTCGGAAGGTTATCGGAGGAATTAGGAGTTGTTTGAGCAGCTTTAGCTGCTAATCTTCTGTCATAACTGCACCTGCGGTTGGGTCCCGCAGGTGCATAGCCTCATAAGCGGCATTGTCATCACAGAATCAAAAATGGGTAGGAAGAGCAGCATCTGCAGATGCGGGAGATTTAACGCAGAAGCGGTACTGCACCAGCGAATAGGGAGTCGCAGGTGTGGAGAAGGATGAGTTAGTGATTGTCGCAGACGCGACCGTTGGTCTGCAAAAGAGGGACCGCAGGTGCGGTTCCATGACCAAAGAAGCAGATTAGCTGGGCAGAAACATATAAATTCTTGCCTTCGCGAATTTCAGCTATTTTCACCTCTTTTCAAACGGGAAGAAGCCTTGGGGAGCATTTTCAAGAGAGATTTTCAGAGGGATTCATTGGGGTAAGGTCTTTGGTACCTAAACTCGTTATTGGGGTGATTTTTATCATTATAAACGTGAAAATTTAAGGAAAATCAGTGGTAATTTGGGGGTTATGGCTTGACTAATTAGAGACATTTGAGTGATGATTTGAGAGACCATTTAAGGTCCGATTTTGGTACTTTTGGTATGAATGAATTTGTGAGAATGTGAGGATTCTGGAAATGTAAATTTCACCCGAATCCGAGATGTGGGCCCGAGGGGCATTTTGGTCATTTTACCTAATTTCACGTATTAGCTTAGAATTTCTTTGTAGAATTAGTTACTTGAAGTTTTATTTACATCATGAAATTGAATTGAATAGATTTATGTCATTTAGAGCCGAGTACTCATGGAAAGAGCATGGTTTCGGATTGATTTAAGCTGGTTCGAGGTAAGTGGCTTGCCTAACCTTGTGTGGGGGACATCCCCCTTAGGATTTGGTATTTGTGGTAACTGAAATGCCTAGTACATGAGGTGATGAGTGCATACTTGTGCTAATTGTTGAAAAACTTGTTTTCACTAAAGTAGCTTTAATTGTGTTTTCCTTTCCTGCTTATTCGCTTGAAATTTTAGTATGTTGTTAGCTTAGAGATGCATGTTTAATTGACTTAACTACCTTATTGCTTGAACTGCCTTATTTGTATTATGTGAAGCATGCTTTAGTACGGAATTTAGTTTAATTGAGTATTCTTTGTGTTATTGCTGTGTGTTTTTTTTGGGACTACGGGACGGCATCCCGGGAGATCCCCTGTACGTATGTTTATGATTTGAGCTGAGGTGCAGGATACCGAGAGATCCCCAGCACGTATATTGAGGATACCAATAGATCCCTGGCATATATTGAGGATACCAAGAGATCCTCGGGATACCAAGAGATCCCTGGCATATATTGAGGGTACTAAGAGACCCTCAGGATACTGAAAGATCCCCGATTATTATCCTTGTGAAGAGTGGTATTCCTTGTGATTATTTTTGCCTCTGATTCAGTTGTAGTTATCTTTATTATCATGTATTAGTTCTTATCGTTAACTTTCAACTGTACTGCTTTATCTTATATTGTCACACCGTATATTCTATTTAATCTAAGTAGGGCCTTAACCTTCCTCATCACTACCCGACCGAGGTTAGGCTTGGCACTTACTGAGTACCATTGTGGTGTACTCATGCCCTTTCTGTGCATGTTTTTCATGTGTAGATCCAGGTACCTCCACTCAAACTTATCATCCTTGAGGCGAGGCGATCCTTCGGAGACTTCGAGGTATATTTGTTGCGTCCGCAGACCGAGGAGTCTCTCTCCATTCTCTCTTGTAGTTACTGCCCTTTTGTATTTACTTTGTTTTAGACATTCTAGATTTAGAGCACTATGTAGTATCCTTAGCTTGTGATTCCATGAGATTCCGGGTTTTGGGGAGTTGTTCAGTTTTTGAGATCTTTTATTAGTATATGCCGAGCAGCATCTTAAACGCTTTTTATATTTTCTGATCTTCAGTTTTTACTAGTTTTTCTGCATTTGTTTCGTTTTCCGCAATTGTAAGGCTTACCTAATCGTAGACACTAGGTTCTGTCACGACATTTCATGGAGGGCGAACTCGGGTCGTGACAATATACAAAGACAAGGGGCAACTATTCGCAACTTGGAGGCTCAAGTGAGTCAACTAGTTGAAGATTTTAATGTTCAACAAGTTAATATTATAGATAGTAGCCAGGAGCAGTGTACATTGGAGATGAAAAATGGAGGTGCCAATAGAGGGGTCCAGAGTAGAACACCAATACTCTAACCATCTAGAATTTGATGATGTCAATGTTGAAGAAATTATGCTAGAGTCAAGCAAGGACATTCAAGATACAAATTTAGTTGACTCCAGTATAATTTGTGTCGAGGAGGCTGAAAATCTTGACGTTTAGATATTTGAACGTGTTGGACCTCATTCCAAATACTTCTCTACAATATGTTCGGATGGCAAAATGAGAATTAATCCTTATGAGCATAAAAAGGAGTCAAGGGAAGAGGTAGATGAGCCTTATATTTTGAATCTTCAAGGCCTTCTAGGCAAGGCGACACTCCTCGGTCGAGAGCCAAAAGGTGCATGAGAGTTTACTTAATTTTTGGTTTACAAGAATTTGTACCGCCCCAGGAGCATAATCATAAGCTTGAATCAAAACTTGGGGATCCATTCATATGCTTGAGGTGGAGGCAGAAAGTAGTTCACGTCATGCCGCGACGGTAAACCAGGCACTTGTTGGGAGGCACCCCAAATTTACTGCTTTCATTTATTTTAGTTTTTTTAAAATTATTTTCTTATTGTATTATTTTTGTAGTGTCGTGTTGGATATTTTAGGAGCATGGGAAGCATACCTATTTGAAGGATGCAACAGCAAGCCACATGGTCAGAACTAAGTGTGGGGTGTCCGCACAAAGGTAAAAATACGTTAGAAGTCTGAGTAGCCCATGAGCTGCTAGTGATTCGTCCTTTGACCTACCAGAGAGTTTCTTTTACCCTCTTATTATTTATGTTGTGCATTGGGTACAATGCATAATTTTAAGTGTGGGGTGAGGAGATTGTCTGGGTGAATTTTAAGCTATTTTAGTTATGTTAGTTTAATTGATAATTTTTTATATAAAAAAATTGGATTTTTTCTAATGATGGATCTCCTAGACAGCTTTCTTGAGGGATTTAATGTCTAATCAAAAAAATACAAATAAATAGAAAAAAGAAAAATACAAAAATATGTCTTTTAATTTTTTTATGTAGTAATAATCCCTCATAGTTTTTCTTCATACCGTGGTTCTTTTTAATGGGATATAACTTGAACCAGGTAGTAGATTTATTTTTTTTATTTTTTACTTTTAGAGTAGTATGTAGGAAATAAAGGAGAAGAACTGATGTGATTTGCACCTTATGACTTGTTTGACGGTTGCATACTTAGGTTCTGGCATGTGTTTCACCTGCCCTTAGCTTTAAATATATAATAATGCATGATAAAAAATAAATAGCATGTGGTATGACTTCTATGTCTCAGTTTCTTGACTTGTGTTCACTTTGTGCTTTATGCTTAATATATCTCTTGGCTTTGTGAATACTTGTTTGATTGAGAATCCGAATGAAACCTTCCTTAGTGAATTGTGTGCCATGTGTTACGTGAGTTCTTTGCATAGTCCATATTATTGCATTTGAGTCTAGAACTTATCCGGAATGTGTATTGAATCGAAATCCTAGGTGTTGCTTGGTTCGTAAAGTGATTTTAGGATTTCTTTGATCTTTTTGACTTTTATTGTCTATCACAAATAAAATCATCCCTTGTTACCCTTTTGAGCCTATAAGCCTTTCTTTTGGCACCTGCACTACAAGCCTATCCCATTTTGCTCTTAATTGAATCATTTTGATCCTTATACCTTTTAAAGCTCTTGAATTGTGAAGAGAGCATTAACAAGTAATAATGAGGAAACTTGGGGTAGCTTTTGAGTGAAACCAATAGAAGGAAGAAATGTGCACTTGTATTTTAATAAAACTCCACTAGCTGCAAGACATGAATACAAAAAGAAAATAATAAAAATAAATAAATAAATAAATAAATAAATAAATAAAGGTTTCTTATTTTTGCTAGTGGATGTGATATGCAGTAGTCTATAAAGAAGAAGGGAAAATATTTTCGGATGAGCTATCTTGTGATAATTGAAGTGGATTGAAGGAATTGCGCATAAAAATTTAATACGTGATGTGTTAAAGTACTTTGGAGGGTTAGCCATTATCTCCTAAATATATTCTACACGTCCCTTAGTCCACATTACAACCATAATAAAGTCCTAGTTGATTTCGGACCGAGCGAGCCTACATTAGTAGAGGTTTACATAATGGGCAAGCCTATGATACCTTTTGCGTGCATGTGACTTCTTTGAGAGAGTGAGTGCCTTTTCTTCATATGTATGAGTCCTTAAATTTATAGTCGATTATGTGATTTGGATGTGTGGATTGCTTACTCTTTTGTTTTATTGTTAGGGCACATGGTTTCACAAAGGATAGGTAACATTATTAGACTTCTCTGTTAGATTAAGTATTCAAGCCTCGGGTGCATTGTAATATTGAGTTAGTTTTTGAGGCTAGGATTGTTATAATCATGTTGTTCCTGTATTGGATGTTTTGAAATTGGGCATAAGTATGGGAAGTGTATTTAGACAGCATATGCTAGAGTGTAATTGTTTTTATCAAACATGGTCATATTTGTAGTGTGTTGTAAATGTGTGGCTTGTTGGATCCTTTAAGAGGAAGTGTTTAGTTGGTTGACTCGAGGGAAAGCAACAATTAAGTGTGGGGTGTTGATATCGTGCGATAATTTTAGAGAGAGAGGACGTTTTTAGAGAGGGGATTTGATCCAAGGAGGTAAGAACACGCTAGGAGCAAGGAAGAGAATTCTTCTAAGAGTTTTTCACTTTCTTCTTCCTATTTTTGTTATGGGTTATGAATTCTAGCTTTGTAGGTTTGCATAATAATATGAATAGCTAATTTTTATCTAGGGTTTTGATGGAACCTTTCGTAAGATAAATTCTCGTTATGTTTTAATATAATTGAACCGTTAGATTTCTCTACTTGTTCGACTACATGTTTAGTACTGTTGATTGAATGGACATCAATTGACTGTGCCTATTTAATGAGTATTGCTTGAGAGAGGGTACATATTTAGGTAGTTTTTTAACAACATCACTCCTAACGTATGTGAGAGATCAATACGGAGGGTTTAAAGGCGGGAATAGAAATAATAAAACTTTGATGCGATCATAGTGAGCGGTGAATTAGTGCTATCTAGCGTAGTTCGAGAGAATATCTCTAGTAAATTATGGTAGTTGCTCAAGAGAGAATTACGACACCCGAAGTACTCACGATCGATAGAGATTACTTAGGCGAATTAATAGAAGACATAGTGGGAAGGATTCCGACAATTGGGGAAATCATAACTCTATACCCCCTTAATGTTTTCTCCAACCCGTAGTATCTTTAGTTGTTAATCTACTACTTTCATTTGTTAGTTTGTTAGATATAAGAATCTTAATATTTATAACTTATGAATTGTGCGAGATTGTCTTCTTAGTGATAGTCAACAATTATAGTAAAATCTTAGTTCTCTGTGGGATTCGACTCCGGACTTTTGGACCGGATTATATTTGCAGCGACCGCTTATCCTTTGTAGGGCTAGACTTGGGTATGATCAAATTTTGGCGCCATTGTCGGGGAACTAACGGTGTAGTTGTAGTTGTATATATCACTAGGTTTCCAGTTTGAACTTTTATTTTGTTTTGTTTTGTTTTATTTTTTAAATTTATTTTATTCTAACTGTTGATTTGAGTAATATGACATCATGGAATTATAGGAGTTAATGTGTTGATAATTCTACTATTGATCCTCATATATATTCTGAAGGAAACCACCTACGGAAAAATTATCAATATTCTCGAGAGCGAGTTATGTGCACCAACTTAATCTTATTTGTGGAATATGTTTGATGTGTGTGGTGGTCAAAATGGTCACTTTCATGGTTGTGCGTATATTTCCTATCCTCCCCCATCCCCTTACTATGATAGTTCTACTTTTTCTTGTGAAGTTAATAGGAACAAAGAACCCGGGGATGATGACCTGAAAGAGATCAAGGATATGCTAAGGTACTTTGTGGGAAATAATAATGATACACAACTACAGATACAAAGACAACAGGCAACTATTCGAAACTTAGAGGGTCAAGTGAGTCAACTAGTTGAAGCTTTTAATGTTCAACAAGTTAATATTATGGATAGTAGCCTGGAGCAGTGCACATTAGAGACAGAAATGGAGGTGCCAATAGAGGGGTCCAGAGCAGAACACCAACACTCTAGCCAGCTAGAATTTGATGTTGTCAATGTTGAAGAAATGATACTAGAGTCACGCAAGGACATTGAGCAAACAAATTTAGTTGACTCCTAAATAATTTGTGTCAAGGAGGCTGGAAATCTTGAGGTTCTGGTATTTGAGTGTGTCGAACCTCATTCCAAACACTTCTCTGCATTACGTTTGGATAGTGAAATGAGAATTGATCCTTATGAGTATAAAAAGGAGTCATGGTAAGAGATAGATGAGCCTTATATTTTAAAATCTTCAAGGCCGTCTAGGCAAGGTGACACCCCTTGGTCGAGAGCCAAAAGGTGCATGAGAGTTTACTTAATTATTGGCTTACAAAAATTTGTACCGCTCTAGGAGCATAATCATAAGCTTGAATCAAAACATGAGGTTCAATTCATAAGCTCGAGGTGGAGGCAGAAAATAGTTCACGTCGTTCTGCGGTGTTAAATCAGGTACTTGTTGGGAGACAACCCAAATTTACTACTTTCTTTTATTTTTAGGTTTTTAATTATTTTCTTATTGTATTGTTTTTGTAGTGTCATTTTGGACCTTTTGGGAGCATGGGAATCATAGCTATTGGAAGGATGCAACAGCAAGCCAGATGGTTAGAACTAAGTGTGGGGTGCCCGCACAAATAAAAAATACGGGAGAAGTCTGAGTACCCCATGAGCTACTAGTGCTTTGGTCTTTAGCCTACCAGGGAGTTTCTTTTACTCTTTTGTTATTCACCCCAATGCACAATTTTAAGTGTAGGGTGAGGAGATTGTCTGGGTGACTTTCTATATTATTTTAGTTGTGTTAGTTTAATTGATAGTTTTTTATATAAAAAACAAATTGGAAAAGTGATGTTAGGCTTTCTTTGGTCTTTTTAAGTTTTGTTGTCTATAAAAAATAAAATCATCCCTACTTACCCTTTTGAGCCTATAAGCCTTTCTTTTGGCACCCGCATTACATGACTATCCCATTTTATTCTTAATTGAATCTTTTATATCCTTATACCTTTTAAAGCACTTGAATTATAAAGAGAGCGCTAAAAATTAGTAATGAGGAAACTTGGGGTAGCTTTTGAGTGGAACCAATAGAAAGAATAATGTGCACTTGTATTTTAATAAAACTCCACTAGCAGCAAGGCAAATACAAAAAGAAAATTAAAAAAAAAAGAGAAGAAAACAATAAATAAATAAATAAATAAAGGTTTCTTACTTTTTCTAGTGGATGTGATATGAAGTAGTGTGTAAAGTGTGAGGCCCCGTAAAATTTTACCTAAAACCTTGGGATTTCGTGGTGCCGAGATAGACTTATGTGTCTCGCAAGCTCGCCGCGGTACAGACTTTTTGGGTTGAACAGTGCGCTAGGGAGTTAAAGAAAAATATTGGTAGAAGAAGGCATTTCTGCGGCCCACTATACGGTCGCAAAATCTCTTTGGGGGCGAAGAATGGCCGCAGAGTGAAGCAAAAACTTGAGCAAGAATTTTGGACCAATATGCGGTCCATTATGCGGCCGCAAAATGATTTTGCAGGCTGCATACCGATCGCAGATTCAGCATGAAAAAATTGTCGAAGGGAGGTTCTGTGGCCCATTATGCGGCAGCAGAACAGGTCTGCGGATCGCAAATTGGTCGCAGAGTGAAGCAAAAAAAGCCAATTCCGGAGATCTATTATGCGGCCCATTTGGCGGACCGCAAAAGTATTATGCAGTTGCATATGTGACCGCAGACCTTTATTGAGGCACCTATTTTTGTAATCTTTGAACCCAACCCCATTCTAATATAACTCCTTTGTGGATCATTTTATAAAGATAAAACATACACTTCTAGAGAGAGGGAGTGACATAAAGTGAGAAAGGGAGTTCCTAAGCTCCATCCACCATTTTTTGCTCAAACATTGGAAGATTATCAAGTAAAACTTACTAGGTCTTCAACATAAAGATAAGATTCTATACCCTAGTCCTTATTTCCGAAATTTAACTAAAAATGAGTAATTAGCAAGTTAATTCTTGGGCATGGGAGTTATTTATTTTGCGTGCATGCATTAACAAAGGGTGTAGGAAGATTGTGAGCTAAAAATGATAAAGAATGGGTTATGGGATGATGGAATCCTCCATAGAAAGGGTCTTGAAACCTTAATGCACACCTAGTGATTGACCATGCTGATCATCTCACTGCAGTTCTGCAGTCTCTTCATCAACACCAATTATATTCAAAGTTTTCGAAATGTGAATTTTTGCTTGAATCTGTTACATTCTTGGGTCATGTCGTCTCAGAGAAGGAATTAAGGTGGATCCTCAAAAGATTGCAGCGGTGAAGAATTGGACTAGACCTACAACTCCAATAAAGATTCACAATTTCTTGGGCTTAGCAGGGTATTACAGGAAGCTTGTGGAGGGGTTCTCTACTCTTGCCTCTCTGTTGACTAAATTGACATAGAAAGCGGTTAAGTTCCAATGGTCTGATGCTTGTGAAAGGAACTTCCAGGAGTTGAAATCAAGAATGACTACGGCGCCGGTGTTGACCCTACTAGAGGGTACAGATGGGTTTGTGGTATATTGTGATTCTTCAAGGATCGGTCTTGGGTGTGTATTAATGCAACATGGTAAGGTTATAGCTTATGCTTCTAGGCAACTCGACAATCATGAAAAGAACTATCCAACACATGACTTATAACTTGCGGCGGTGGTTTTTGCATTGATGATTAGGCGTCATTATTGTATGGGTTCCATGTGGATGTATTCACAGACCACAAGAGCCTTCAATATATTTTCAAACATAAGTAATTGAATTTGAGGTAGAGAAGATGGCTGGAGTTACTTAAAGATTACAACATCGATATTCTATATCACCCGAGAAAAGCCAATATTGTGGCGGATGCTCTTAGCCGGAAATCTATGGGTAGTTTGGCTCACTTGGATACATATCAAAGGTTGTTGGCCAGGGAGGTTCATCAGTTGGCTATCTTGGGAGTTCGTCTTGCAGACTCTAGTGAAGGTGGTGTGATTGTGCAAAATAGGGCTGAATTATTCCTTGAGGTGGAGGTCAAATAGAAGCAATACAATGATCCATTGTTGGTGCTGTTGAAGGAGGGGATTCATATACATAAGTCCATAGATTTTTCTCTTGGCATGAATGATGGTACACTACGATACCAAGGGCAACTATCTGTTCCAAATGTAGATGGTCTTCGGGAAAGAATCATGGTTGAAGCTCACACTTCTAGGTATTCCGTGCACCTAGGTTCTACGAAGATGTATCGTGATCTCAAGGAATTCTGTTGGTGGAATGACATGAAGAAGAATGTAGCGGACTTTGTAACAAAATGTTCAAATTGTCAGTAAGTGAAGGCCGAGCACCAAAAGCCCGGCGGGTTGGCACAGAACACAGAAATTCCAATGTGGAAGTGGGAAATGATTAACATGGAATTTGTGGTGGGACTACCGTGAACTCCGTGCAAGTTTGACTCAATTTGGGTGATTGTGGATCGACTCACAAAATCAGCACACTTCTTGCCAGTTAAAGCTACCAACACAGCGGAACAGTATGCTCAGTTGTATATCAAGGAAATAGTCAGGTTGCATGGCACTCCAGTTTCTATCATTTTGAATCGAGGGGCACAGTTCACATCTAACTTTAGGAAGAAATTTCAGTAAGGTTTGGGTACTCGGGTGAATCTTAATACATCCTTTCATCTACAGACTGACGGGCAGGCATAGCAGACCATTCAGACACTTGAGGATATGTTGTGTTCTTGTGTTCTTGACTTCAAGGGTAGTTGGGATGAGCATTTGCCACTCATAAAATTTACCTACAACAATAGTTATCATGCTAGTATTCAGATGGAACCATTCGAGGCGTTATATGGTAGGAGATGTAGATCTCCCATTAGGTGGTTCGATATTAGGGAAGCTGAATTGATAGGACCAGACCTCGTGCATTAGGCTATGGAAAATGTTAAGATTATTAAAGAGCGGTTGAATACTGCTCAGAGTTCAGAAGTCCTATTTGGATGTTCATCGTAGGGATTTGGAGTTCAAAGAAGATGATTGGGTATTCTTGAAGGTCTCCCCCATGAAAGGTATAATACGGTTTGGAAAGAAATTGAAATTGAGTCCGAGATATGTCGGACCATACAGAATCATTCAAAGGATTGGTCAGGTGGCGTACAAGCTTGAGTTACCACCTAAGATGTCATTAGTGCACCCAGTATTTCATGTGTCTATGTTGAAGAAAATAGTCGAAGATCCGTCACTTATCGTGCTAACTGAGACTATTGAGGCTAATAAAGAATTGTCATATGAAGAAATTCTAGTTGCCATTCTTGATAGGCAAGTCTGAAAGATGAGGAATAAAGAAATTGCCTCCGTGAAAGTGTTATGGCGAAACCAGCAGGTTGAAGAGGCTACTTGGGAGGCCGAGGAAGAGATGAAGAAGAAGTATCCTTACTTGTTTGAATAGTTGTGTAATCATTTCTATGAAATTGTTGCCTATGAATTTTGTATCACTTGTTTAGTTGATGTAAAGGTGTTCCTTTTTTATTATATCTTGCTTATGAGGCCACGGTTAGTGTTGTTTTGCTTTATGCTACGTCATTGGATCATGAATATGTTGTTAGGATGTGTTTCTGGGGTTCTCTGACAGGTGGATAGGCACAGTTACAAAGGAAACTCTAGCAAAATTTTCGAAAATTTTGGAACTTAGTCAAAATTTGGGGCTACTGGTGTGTAGTGTGGTAGTTGAGTTACATCGGATGCTAATAGTGAAATTTGATCCTCATTCGAGGATGAATGATCTTAAGTGGGGGAGGATGTGAGGCCCCGTTAAATTTTACCTAAAAATCTATGATTTCGTGGTGCCGAGGTAGACTTATGTGTCTCACAAGCTCGCCATGGTATGGACTTTTTGGGTTGAACAGTGCACTGGGGAGTTAAAGGAAAATGTTGGCAGAAGAAGGCATTTCTAAGGGCCACTATGTGGCTGCAGAGTGAAGCAGAAACTTGAGCAAGAATTTCGGACCAATTTGCGGTCCATTATGCGGCCGCACAACGATTTCGCCGGTCACACACTGATCGTGGATTCAACATAGAAAATTTGTTGGAGGGAGGTTCTGCGGCCGCATAATGGAGGTTCTGCGGTGCATTATGCAGCCACAGAACAGGTATGTGGACCGCAGACTGGTCGCAGAGTGAAACAGAGAAAGCCAGTTCAGGAGGTCCATTATGCGACCCATTTTTGCGGACCGCATAATGCACCTATTTTTCTAATTTTTGAACCCGACCCCATTCTAATATAACTCCCTTGGGGATCATTTTAGAAAGATAAAATATACACTTCTAGAGAGGGGGAGTGACATAGAGAGAGAAAGGGAGTTCCTAAGCTCCATCCACCAATTCTTGCTCAAACGTTGGAAGATTATCAAGTAAAACTCACTAGGTCTTCATCCTAAAGGTAAGATTCTACACCCTAGCCCTTAATTCCGAAATTTAACTAAAATGGGTAATTAGCAAGCTAATTCTTGGGCATGGGAGTTGTTTATTTTGCATGCATGTGTTAACAAAGGGTGTAGGAAGATTGTGAACTAAAACTGGTAAAGAATGGGTTGTGGAATGATGGAATCATCCATAGAAAGTGTGTTGAAACCTTAGTGCACACCTAGTGATTGATAAAATGCTCAAATGAGATAGAATCATGATCATCTTCCTAATTTTAGTTCAATTTGTTATATTTCTAAAATAGATTGAAGTTGCTAAGAATTCCGAAATTTTTTAGAGTTTAAGGAAGCTCAATTGAAGTATGTTGGATAAACCCCTTCTTCTTAGAATTGAATCCCACGGTGTTCATGTAATTGGTGTAAGTCCCAGATTGATCATTATAGAATTGGCTATCCCTAATATGCTTGTGTTGAAAGATATATGTTCAATATGTATTCCAAATGTTTTTATCATGTTATCTTATCATTTGAGGATGTGTTCAAAGTATGGGATGTGTGTTAAAAAGGTTAAGACTTCAAGTCAAGTTCGAATGAAGGTTGTTATGCCAATTTGTATGAAAAGTCTCTATGTGCCTATGATTCCCAATCACTCACATGTGTATTTAAAGTTTTGAATGGAAAGCCTTAATTGTTGTTGATAATGATAATGATGTTTGCATGTGGAAAAAGGTAACTTGAATTATGAAATACGGCCAAGTGCTAAGAATGACTTTATAATTGTGGCAACTAGTGCCAATGAATTAAAAAAAAGATGTGAAAGAAGAATGAAGTGAGATTATTGATAGAAAAGGGTAACGGATCGGGTGAGACGGCCTAGCCGATCGGGCCGTGATCGCACGCCATGCTGCACACATGGTGGTGATTGTGCTGGAAATTTGTGATTGAAATTGTGATGGTGGTTGATGTCTCAAATGAGGTAGCCTAGCCGATTGGGCCTTGATTGTACTCCGTGTTAAAGTACGGTGGTACTGTGAATGATGGTATATCGGAACTAAAGATCTCCAAACCTAAAAACACGGAAATTTATTTGAAAATATAAGCGGTTCTTAACTTGATTTTTGTATTGTTTGAGGCTTCTATTGATTTCATGATTGCTCTCCCGTGTATTATTATTCATTCCATTGAGATGGTGTTTAGTTATACATACTAGTACTATTCGACAGTACTAACGTCCCTTTTGCTGGGGGCGCAGGTTGTTCCACAGCAGGCAGTATTGATCAGTGATAGCAGTACACCCTCCTCCCAGCAGACTTGGTGAGCCCCATCTCATTCTGGGGTTATACATCTTTTGCTTATCATATTATCAAATTTTGAGGTATAGCCGGAGCCTTATACCGGCACTATTATTGTACTCTTGGTAATTATTATAGGCTCCGTAGACATAGTGTGGTTCGTACGTTGTTGTTGGGGAAAGTCAAACAATTCATGTTATGTGTAAATCACTTGTTCCACTTCAGACTATGAAAGTGCGTGTATTTTGAGACATTAAAACTGAAGTAACTATTGAAATGATTTTGTATTGTATACATGATCTTCTTACTATCTAATTAATGAAAATATGTCTTCTCTTTATCATGGGTGAGTGAGTAGAAAGCATCTAACATGCTTGTTTGACCGGGTTCACTCGGTTGAGTGCTGGTCGTGCTCCTCGTATTTGGGGCGTGACATAAAGAAGAAGGAAAAATTTTGGGGTGAGCTATCTTGTGATGATTAAAGTGGATTGAAGGAATTGCGCTTAAAATTGAATACGTGATCTGTTAAAGTGTTTAGGAGGGTTAGCCGATATATCCTAAAAATATCCTACACATTCCTTAGTCCACATTACAACTATAATAAAGTCCTAGTTGATTTCGGACCTAGCGAGCCTGCATTAGTAGAGGTTTACATAATGGGCAAGCCTACTACTCCTTTTGTGCGCATGTGACTTATTTGAGAGGGTGAGTTCCTTTTCTTCATATGTGTGAGTCCTTAAATTTATATTCAGTCATGTGATTTGGATGTGTAGACTGCTTACTCTTTTGTTTTATTGTGAGGGCACATGGTTTCACAAAGGATATGTGACATTATTAGACTTCTCTATTAGATTAAATATACAAGCTTCGGGTGCATTGTGACATTGAGTTAGTTTTTTGAGGCTAGGATTGTTATAATTATGTTGTCCCTGTATTAGATGTTTTGAAATTAGGCATAAGTATGGAAAGTATATTACGACAGCAATATGCTAGAGCGTAATTGCTTCTATCAACCATGGTCATATGTGTAGTGTGTTGTAAATTTGTGGCTTGTTGGGTCCTTTAAGAGGAAGTGCTTAGTTGGTTGACTCGAGGGCGAGCAACATTTAAGTGTGGGGTGTTGATATTGTGCGATAATACCCTATATTTTGACACTATTAACCCTACTTGCTTGTTTTTTGGATGCTAATTTGTGCGAGAATTATGCTTAATAGAGCTTATTTCACATGTAGGAATGCTTGGAAATGAATTGGAGAAAAGTTGCACGAAATGGTATTTCTGACCTACAAAGTGGAGCAATAAAAGAAGACATGCAAGGCAATGAAAAGTCATGGCCATAGACAGTGCAAGGCGTTGTCCAGGGCACTATCATTGGTGCCCCAAATAGTGCCTCGCCCAGAAACATTGGTGCCATAGAAAGTTCCTGGCGCAGAAATATTGGTGCCCCAGACAGTGCCTCGCGCCGATGATGTTATCCGAGCCAATTTTATTTCCTCCTTAGTTTTGGACGTGGACACGTTAACCCTACTATATAAATACCTCATAAAGTTATTTTTTACATAGAGAGGACGTTTTTTGAGAGGGAATTCGATCCAAGGAGGCAAGAACACGCTAGGAGCAAGGAGGAAAAATCTTCTACGAGTTTTTAACTTCCTTCTTCCTATTTTTGTTATTGGTTATGAATTCTAGTTTTGTAGTTTTGCATTCTATTATAGCTAATTTGTTATCTAGGATTTTTATGGAACCTTTTTTAAGATAAATTCTCGCTATGTTTTTCTATAATTAAACAGTTAGTTTTCTCTATTCGTACAACTATGTGTTTACTGTTGTTAACTAAATGGCTATCAATTGACTGTGCCTATTTAGTGTGTATTGCTTGAGAGAGGGTACATATTTAGGTCATTTTTGAACAAAATCACTCCTAACGTATGTGAGAGATCAATAAAGAGTATTTAAAGGCGGGATTAGAGATAACGAAACCTTCGTGGGATCGTAGTAAGCGGTGAATTAGTGTCAGCTAGCGTAGTTCGAGAGAATATATTTAGTAAATTGTGGTAGTTGCTCGAGAGAGAATTACGACACTCAAAGTACTCATGATCGGTAGAGAATACTTAGGAGAAATTATAGAAGACGTAGTGGGAAGGATTCCGACAATTGGGGAAATCATAACTCTAGACCTCCTTAATCTTTTCTCCAACCTGTAGTATCTTTAGTTGTTAATCTACTACTTTATTTGTTAGTTAATTCGATATAAGAATCTTAATATTTATAACTTAGGAATTGTTCGAGCTTGTCTTCTTAGTGATAGTCAATGATTATAGTGAAACGTTAATTATCTGTGGGATTCTACTCCGGATTTTTAGATCGGATTATGTTTACAGCGACCGCTTATCCTTTTTAGGACTAGAGTTGGGCATAATCAGGCTCTGATACCAATTTATCAAGATCCAAATCCCACCAAGGGCTCGTGATGGTACCTACACTAGGTAAGACAATTCTCATTAACAACTTTAAGTCATCCAAATATCATATAATAAGGCTGAATTAACATAAAACAGTGAAAATAGTGATACCATGAGCCAGAAATGGCAATACACAATACAACTCCCCAAAACTAGGTAATAGAGAGTTATGAGCTCTAAACCGTAAACATAAAGAAATATCTCATACAATATTGTCTAAATGTGAAAATAATAGTAATCAACACAAAGTATGGGACCCCAAGGGAATGCGACGGTATTGAAGCACAAAGTAAGAAAATCCAATTTCGACAACCAAATCATCAAGTATAAAAATAGAGGCATATGATAGCATGTCAAATACAACTTAAAACAACTGGCCAAATATATGACGAGATTTAAAGAATACATGTGCATGATCAAGAATGTCACCCCCATGCCCCACATATCATCACAGTAACAATATCTACCCTTATGATCCATACCCCGACACAATAACAATATCCATCATTATGCTCCATACCCTGTCAAAATAACGATATCCACCCTTATGCTTCATATCCCGACACAATAACAACATGCATCCTTGTGCTCCATATTTCATCAATAACAATATCCGCCCCAACATGTCCATAGGTGTCATAATCATCAATGCAATATGCTAAATTTTATCAAAAGACAGAGACTCATAATTTATTAACAAGGGCACAAGGACATGATAATAATAAAATGCTAATGAATGTTCAATGTATATAGCATGGCCATGACTAAACCAATTGTAGCATTAAAGTTCATGTATTCGCAAGCTGATTAAGCGTGTTTCATGTAAAGCATATCATCAAAATAAGGCATATTAGAAGTTTAAAGTCAAATCGGATCATAAACCACACATAGCCCCCGTGTACATGCTCTTCACCTCGCGTACACGTCGCTTTACACATAACACAATTATGTAAATAAGGTCAAATCCTAAGGGTATTCCCCAACACAAGGTTAGGTGAGATACTTACCTCAATAAGCCTAAATAAATCCTCTAAAATAGATTTTCATTTAAAAATCACCTTCGTCCGACTCAAATCTAGCCAAAAACAACTCAATAACATAATACAATGCTAAAGAAAACAATCCCAAACAATAAAGTTCCAATTTTTACCAATTCCCAAAAAGTCAATAAACGTCAACCCCGGCTCACATGGTCAAAACTCGAGTTAAAGGGAGATCCCGACTACTCATAACCCCAAGAGTCCAAATACATTATTAGATTCCAAAACCAAGTCAAAATTGACTCTCAAATCACCAATTTTCATTTTTCAAAACATAGACAACCCCCCCTACCCCCACCCCCCAAAAAAAAGAAATTATCTTCCAAATTCCATTATTTAGGTATAAAAATATATGTGAAATCAAGATATAATATCAAAATCAAGTGAAAATGACTTACCCTTTGCCTTTTGTGAATATCCTCTTCAAAAATCGCTCATCTCCAAGCCCAGGGTTCAAAATATAAGAAAATGGGTATAAGTCCCAAAATCCCTTCTAAATAATAAGCTACGAAAGTCTCAATTACGACAAGGGGTTTGCAACTGGGACCCTCGTAAATGCATGAAATGGCTCACAAATGCGAACTAGATCCCTTCGCCTTAGATATCTCATGTGCGACTAGGAAGCTCGAAAATATGACCAAGTATTGCAAATGTTGACTCCCCTTTGCAATTGCGGAAGTCTCATTTGAGACAACAGATTCGCAAATGTGAAACTATCCTTTAGTGCCTAACATCACAGATGCGATCCCCACTCTGCAAATGCAAAGCATCACAAAAGCAAGCAGACCATCGCAATTGTGATGTTTGTAGAACTAGCAAAATCTAAACCTTCACCAAACTAATCTGCAACCAATATGAGACGTACCTGAACCCCTTGGGACCCATATAAAACATCCAGAAAAAGTATATAAACCTCATAAAAACTAACCTCGCAATCCCAAAACATCAAAATAACATCCAAAACCACAAATCGAAGACCAAAACGCATTATGTAAGCCTTCAAATTCAAGGACTTCAATATTCACAACCAAGCGTCGGATTCCTACCAAACCAACTTGGAATGAGACCAAACTTTGCACACAAATTTCAAACAAAACAAACCTATTCCAATTCCTGAAACAACAATCCAAATTCGATAGCCTCAAAGTCAATTTCATGTCAAACTTATGAAATTTCTAAATGTTCCAAAACGTAACTTTCGGCAAAAAGAGCCAAATAATCCTAGGAACCTCCAAACAGAATCCGAACATACGCCTAAGCCCAAAATCACCATATGAATCTGTTGGAACCATAAAAATACGGATTCGGGGGCCCTTTACACAAAAGTCAAATCTTGGTCAACTCTTATAACTTATTCTTGTAAAAATAGAACTAAGTGTTCCAATACACTCCGAAACCTTCATGGGAACAAACCAACAATTCCCTCAAGTCACAAAACAACAACCAAACATACGGAAACATTAGGAAAAAAAGTGCTCAAATACACAAAATGATCAGTCGGGTCGTTATATTCTCCCTCTCTTAAATAAACGTTCGTCCTTGAACAAGCTTAGAGTAATATCTGAATTGCCAAAAAGATGAGGATATCTGCTCCACATATCATGCTCGGTCTCCTAAGTCATGACCTCGACTGGTTGACCTCTCCACTGCACCTTCACCGACATAATATCTTTAGACCTGAGCTTTCGAACCTACCAATCCAAAATAGCCACTAGCTCCTCCTCATAAGCCAGATTCCTATCAAACTACATTATGCTGAAATCCAATACATGGGACATATCTTTATGATACTTCAGAGTACAGAATCATGGAATACTGGATGAACTCCAGAAAGACTAGGAGGCAAGGAAAGCATGCAAGTAACCTCGCCAACTCCATCCAATACCTCAAAAGGACGAATGAACCTCGGGCTCAACTTTCCCTTCTTCCCAAACCTCATCATGCCCTTCATAGGCAGAACTCGAAGAAAGACCTTATCACCCTCCATGAATATCACATCACGGACTCTCCTATCAGCATAACTCTTCTGCCTGGATTGTGTTGTGCAAATCCTCTCCTGAATTAACTTCACCTTCTCTAAGGCATGAAGAACCAAGTTTGTAACTAATAGCCTAGCCTCCCTGGGCTCAAACCAACCGACCAGAGAACGACATTGCCTCCCGTATAAGGCCTCATATGGAGCCATCTAGATACTCGATTGGTAATTGTTATTTGAAGAAAACTCCGCTAGAGCTAGAAATTGGTCCCACTGGTCTCCAAAATCAATAGTACATGCCCTCAGCATATCCTCCAAGATCTGAATGGCCTGCTCAAACAGGTAGTCTTTCTGAGAGTGAAATGCAGTATTCAACTCAACCTGCATGTCCAACTCACTCTGAACCACCTTCCAAAAGTGCGAAGTAAACTTTGTGTCACAATCTGAGATGATAGAAATAGGTACACCATACACGGGAACAATCTCCTTGATGTAGATCCTAGCCAATTGCTATGAAGTGTAGGAAATCATGACCGAAATGAAATGTGCCGATTTGGTCGACCGATCCAAAATGACCCAAATGGCATCAAACTTCCTCAAGGTCCGCAACAACCCGTCTATAGTAATGCTCTTCTACTTCCACTACAGTATATCAATCTTCTAAAGCAAACCACCTGATTTGTTTCTCATACTTGACATGTTGGCAATTAAAACACCTAGAAACATGTCCAATAATATCCTTTTTCATCCTTCTCCACCAATAATGTTGCTTCAAGTCATGATACATCTTCGTAGCACCCTGGATGAATATATCACAAACTATAAGTCTCCTCAAGAATCAACTCTCTCAAACCCTCGACATTAGGGACATAAACTCGACCTTAAAGTTGCAATACACCATCATTGCTTATAGTCATCTCCTTAGCATCATCGTGTTGCATTGTGTCCTTAAGGAAAAGAAAATAGGGATCATCATACTAGCGAGCCTTAATGTGCTAAAACAAGGATGATCGAGATACAACACAAGAAAAGATCTTGCTAGGATATGAAATATCCAATCTCACCAATCTTTTGGCCAACTCCTGAACATCCATAGTTAAAGGTCTCTCTATAGCTGGAATGAATGCTAAACTCCACATGCTCTCGGCCTTTCTACTCAAGGCATCTACAACTATATTGGCCTTCCTTGGATGATAGAGAATAGTGATATTATAATCCTTCAACATCTCCAACCACTTTTGCTTCCTCAAATTCAAATCTTTCTATTTAAACAAATGTTGGAGACTCTAATGATCCATATACACCTCACAAAACACACAATATAAGTAATGTCTCCAAATCTGAAGCGCGTGTACCATAGTTGCTAACTCCAAATCATGCACTTGATAGTTCTTCTCATGGGGCTTCAACTAACGCGAAGCATAGGGAATCACCCTACCATCCTGCATCAACAAGCACACAAGACCAATACATGAAGCATCACAATAAATTGTATATGATCTCGATCCTGAAGGAGAAACCAATATTGGAGCTATAGACAAAGCAGTCTCCATCTTCTGAAAGTTCTCCTTACACTCATTAGACCATCTGAATAGAGAAATTTTCTGAGTCAACTTAGTCAATGGGCCCGAAATGGATGAAAACCCCTCTACAAGTGGCGATAATACCTAGCCAAACCTTGGAAAATCTAGATCTCTGTGGTTGTAGAAGGTCTGGGCCAATTCTGAAATGCGTCAATCTTCTTTAGATCTACCTTAATCCCCTAACTAGGCACCAAGTGGCCTAAGAATACCACCAAATCCAACCAAAACTCACACTCGGAGAACTTGGCATATAACTTCTTCTCCCTCGGCACCTGAAGCACTATCCTCAAATGTTACTCGTGCTCCGCCCTACTACGGAAATATACTAAGATATCATCAATGAACATGATGACAAGGGAATCCAAATAAGGCTGGAACACACTATTCATTGAATGCATGAAGGCTTTGAGGACATTGGTCAAACCAAAAGACATTACCAAGAAAACATAATGCCCATAACATGTCCTAAAAGTCATCTTAGGAATGTTTAAAGCCTTGATCTTCAACTGGTGGTACCCTGATCTCAAGTCAATCTTTGAGAACACCTTAATGCCTTGAAGCTAATCAAATAAATCATCAATGAAAGGTAGTGGATACTTATTCTTCATGGTAGACTAGTTCAATTCTCGGTAATCTATGAACATCCTCATGGAACCGTCCTTCTTACAAATAGAACTGGTGCTCCCCAAGGTGACACACTCATCCTGATGAAACCTTTATCCAATAAATATTTGCAATTGTTCCTTCAATTCCGTCAACTCTGCTAGAACCATGCAATACGGTGTAATAGATATGGGTTGAGTGCCTGGTAAATCAATATCCACATCAGGTAGTATGCCCGGTAGGTCTACACGGAACACATCTGGAAATTCTCTCACAACGGGGACTGGATCACTGTAGGAGTATCAATATTGACATCTCTAACAAAGGCTAAGTGCTCTAAACATCCCTTCTCAACCATCCGTTGAGCCTTCAGAAAGGAAACCACTCTACTAAGTATACGACCCAAAGAACCTCTCCATTCCAACCTCGACAACCGCAGAATAGCAAATGGCATGGCCTTAGTGTGACAATCAAGAATATCATGGTATGGAGATAACCAATCCACACCCAAAATCACATCAAAATTGACCATATTAAGAAACAAAAGATCAACCCTCATCGCATAGCCCCCAATAGTGACCACAAATGAACGCTACACGGCCCACTATAATAAAATTCCCAACGGGTGTAGACACATAAACAGGAGTAGCAAAAGAATCACGAGTCATATCCAAACACGAAGCACAGTAGGATGACATATACAAATAAGTAGGACCAGAATCAAATAAACAGAAGCATATATATAACATACTAGAACAATTTTTGTAATGATTTCATTTGATATGATTGCCTCAGTCCTACTAGGGAAAGCATAACAACAAGATTGGCCTCTCCTCTAAGACGATCTCTACCCGCATGTCCTCCACCTCTAGCTGGTTGTGCAGGTGGGGTAGCATTGGATCATAGCCTGAGTACCCTACTAAATTATACCCATCCAAAGTCCATGACAATCTCTCACAATCTTCCTAGCATAACCACACGTAAAACAACCCCTCTATGGACGTAGCTACTGGAACTGATTCTGCCTCGGGCGTTTGGAACATCTGCTATAGGAAACCCGTACTTAAGGATGAATGTCTGGTACGAGTGCTTTGAAATCAATGGCTAGCTACAGCACTACATGAAACCTAAAGTGCGGACTGAACTAGTCAACTGAATTGACCTCTACCATGTAGAGCCTTGACCTCAGAGTAGAAGCCACTAAATTCTCCAGAACCATGAGGCCTCGTAGCCTCCTTATACTCCTTCTCCTACCTGCGGATACACTCCAACTTCTTAGCAATCTCCCAGCCTACTGAAATGCAGTCTCCATCTTCCATGCCATCCCAATTCTAAGGTTGTACGTGAGTCCCTCAACGAATCTTGGTAGAAGAACGCAGTTCTGCGGTCAAGTTCACGACCACAGAACCACTCTGTGGGACGCATATCCATCTTGAAGTTGGCAGAAAGTTTGTAGAAATTTGAAGGATGTTTTGCGGTCATTTATGCGATCGCACATCCATTTCGTGGTATGCATTTTCCATCGCAGATTTGTCATGAAGAATTTCATTAGGCGATTCTGTGATCCATTTTGTGGCCGCATCAGTGGTCTACGGATCGCAGACCTGTTGCAGACTGGTCCAGACTAGCCCAGTTTTTGGCATCATTTTCGCAGCCAATTTTGCGGGCTGCATATCTGTTATGCGGTCTATTTTGCGACCGCAGACCTGAGTTCGGAGGGTCCATTTTCCTATTTTTATAACTCGACCCCATTTTGATAAATAGCCTTCGGGGTTCATTTTGAAGCGGATTTATGATAATTTTAGAGTGAGGGAAGAGCATTTTAGAGAGAGAAGGAAAAAACCTAACATTCTAATCATCCAATCTTGAACCAATCTTCAAGAATCAAGGAAGCCAATTACAAGATTATAATATATCTGGGTAAGTCCTACTCCTAAACTTTCATGTAAGAGGTTATGAGTTTAAGTGTATTATAGGGTTGGAAATAGGCCATGCATGTGACAATAGATTATAGTATGTGGGGTTATGAACCATTTTGGGTAGTTTCTTGTTAAAATTGGTTGAGGGAGGGAGGGAGCACCATTGTAGAGCCTTGTAGTCTATTTTGCATGATAGGTATTTGACAAAATTCCTAAGAGAGTTACACCATGAGAATCCCTCTAATTATTGTATGTTTTTCGCTATCTTCCTATAGATTGATATTGCTATAAGTGTTGGGACATTGTAGTAACTTAAGGAAAGCTCAAACAAGGCATGTTGGCTAAACTTCTCTCTTGGAATCGAATTCCATGATATCCCCATAAGTTTCAAGTATGGTTGGCCCAAGTTCCTAAGTCCCATGTTCCGAGTTATCCTGTGCAAATGTTATATATTTGCCTATTCCGGATAACTTGTACTGGAAGATATGTACTAGAAATGTGTACCAAAAGCTCCTATCGTATTGTGCTCTCCTTCGGGAACGTATTGAAATGTGACCAATATGTCGGAATATTATGATTTCAATCATGTTTTTAATTGCAAGTTGTTACGACCATTTGTGAAAGAAAACTCAATGCGCCTAAGAGCTATTGTTCATATTCATGCTTATGGCCTTGATCCCAAATGCTCTTACTGTTGATGACCTATAAATATGATTGAAAGTGAATGAACTAAAGTGAGATATAAAACATGGCCATGGTTGTTGTAGCTAGTGCTTTTGATTTGAAGTCGTGTTTATATCGTAAATCACCATGCCCTCCTTCATAAATATTTCCAATGTGATTTTAGTTCTAATGTACTCAAGAGTTGATATTGTGTATTTCCCCTTTATGAAGAAGTATTTAAAAAAGTACGGTGTATTAGTCGCTTGTAAATTTTTAACTTGTATTGTGATTACAAGTCATTGTGCTCTATACTTGGAAAAAGGATCTAATGTGTTTAAATCCTTCACTACTAATGAACTTAAAGTTCTATTTTTCAGAATATTCTATATGTTGATGTTTGATGGTGATCCTTGAAAATAAAGAAAAGAATGTGTGAAATATGAAATACGGCCACCGTGCCATGAATAAAGAATCTTGTGAATAGCTAAAAGAGCCGAGGAAATATTGTTATTGTGAGTGGTTGAAAATACTAATTAAGATTTATACAATGCGCAAATTAGGCTTGTTCGGTGTCGGTTTTCTGTGTTGCATACCTAATGCCAAGGCATTATCAAGCGCAATCGGTTGCCTTTCGCCCCTCGCGTTCGACGTGCGGGGTGAACCAAAAGCTGTAGTTGTGTCCCAGGTCGTCCTTGCTTTGCCTTGCGATGGCTTGGTCCATGACTAGTATGCTCGGACTCTCGGATTCGGTAAACGCAATGGGCATGGGGCCTTCATTGGCTCCTATTTGCCCAAAGAATGCTCCTTACGAATGACGGTCGTGCTCGTCTTGGACTTGGCGGTGCCCTTTGGGTCGGCCATGCTCATGCGATGCCGGCGTCAATAAGGAATGCTACCTGGTTGATCCTGCCAGTAGTCATATGCTTGTCTCAAAGATTAAGCCATGCATGTGTAATGTCATGGGCGGCTTTCCAGCCGTGCCCCATGACCCCTTGGGCGCGCCCCGTGGCGTCCTAGCAAGCCTTCCAATGCCTAGCGCCACGGACGGCCCCGTGGTCTTGGTCGCGCCAAGTGACAAGCGCGCATGTGCCTCTGTCGCCCCACCGATATCCCTCGCCAGCGCCCAACCGCAGGCAGATGCCAACAGCGCCGCGCGCGCAGACAATGCCGCGCGCGCAGATCCTGATGCCAAAGACTATGCTGCCGACAACGGCCATGTTTTCTGCCTTATAGCAAACTAAGTCTTTTTCATTGTAAATATAGAGTAGTTTTATTCCATGTAATTTCATTATGTTTCTCTAGCTTAATCAAGTCTAGTCTTGTAGCTTTGGATTATTTTTTTTAAGCATTATTAAGGGGGACCAAACAATCAAAACTTTCTAGCAAGCAAACAATTCTCTGTACTGGTGTCTCTCCCCCTCGACACCGCATTTCCTTTCTGTAATAGCTTTCATTAATGCAATCAAGCTTTCTTTCATTCTCAATTCTCATTCCTGTTCTCTCAATTTCTCTTGACATTGGTTTTCCCGTACGGCACTGACAATCTAGTCTAGCGTACGGAGGGGACCTCAGTTGGCGGACAGCAACTGCACTGACATCAGTTGCTTAGCCTTACGTCGCCCTTCCAAGGAATCTCAGGAAGGCGCCGCGTAACAGTTGGTATCAGAGCCTAGGCTCGACATCGGACGAGGGAACGCATTGCCATTACCACCATTTCTGACCATGGTGAATCATGGGGACCGCATTGCGGCCCTTGAACAGACGGTTGACGGATTACTGCCCATCATGGATACGGTGCCTGAACTAAGAACCAGCCTAGGGCAAAGGTTGGATGACCTGGACCGCAGGGTGCTCCAGGCCGAAGTTGACATAGAAAACATCAGTCGTGACTCCGAGGGAGATCGGCAAACGGCAGCCACAGAGGCAGCCGAAATTTTTGGCAAATTCGAGGGACTCCAACAGGAGCGTGCCGAGGATTTAGCTTACAGGGCACAAGAGGCAGATAGGGTGACTGCCATGCAACAAACTATTGACGACTTGACAGACAAGCTCAATGTTGTCAATGCTGCCTTACAGGGCCTACTGCGAGGCGGTGGAAACCAGGTCGGGGGCGCTGCAAACCCCACCTCCGCGACACAAAAATTGAAAATTCCTGAGCCAAAGCCATACAGTGGAGCTAGGAATGCCAAGGAAGTGGAGAACTTCATTTTTGATGTCGAACAATATTTTGATGCTGTTGGGGGCCTAGAAGAAGCCAAGAAGGTAGCAACTGCTGCCATGTATCTTCAGGGTGATGCTAAACTCTGGTGGCGGGTGAAATACGAAGCTATCAAGGCCGGTGAAGATGCTCTCGAAACATGGGCAGAACTGAAGGCAGCCATCCGCCTACAATTCTTCCCCGAGAATGTTGAATACAATTCAAGGAGAAAGCTACGGGAGCTCCGTCAGACCAAATCTGTGCGGGACTACGTGCGGGAATTCTCCGCGCTCATGCTAAGCATACGCGACATGGGGGACAAAGACAAGCTCTTTACTTTCCTAGAAGGGCTGAAACCTTATGCCCGTATGGAGCTACAAAGGCAACGGGTAGATACCCTGCCCAAGGCGATCCAAGCAGCTGAATGCCTTGGGGACTATCAAATGGAAGCCCGGAAGGATAGGCCTCAACCGCCTACCCGAGCGGGATTCAAAGGGGGCCAGTCTAGCAATGGTGGCCCTAGCAGAAGTGGGGGAGATCGAAGCTCAACCAAACCTAAGGCTCCCTCCACAGGCAGCAACAGTGCTGCATCTAACAACAATGATCGGGGGAGGAAGCCTCCTTCAGGGTGCCGTCATTGTGGCGGACCACATTGGAACAATGAGTGCCCACATGCACAGATGAATGCCCATCAGACTTTTGATGATGGGACAGATGACGATTCAGACGATGCGGATCAGACTGAACCCGTAGGTGCCTTCAATGCAATTGTTGGCTCCATTTCTGAGGCATTAGCAGAGACTAGTGCTGGTATCCGTAAGAAGAAGGACCCATGTCCCGTCACCAAGAAAGGGAAAAAGAAGGCGGATGATGAGACTCCTCTTAAGCACGAGAGGACCTTAATGTTCGTTGAGATGAAGGTGAATGGCAAGCCCATTCGGGCCATGGTAGACACGGGTGCTACCCACAACTACTTAGCCTCGACTCAGGTGGAGCGCCTTGGTCTAGTCGTAGGGAAAGGTAGAGGCCGTGTCAAGGCTATCAACTCACCTCCCCAGCCAGTGGGTGGAATAGCCAAAGAAGTACCGATGAAGCTTGGCCCTTACGAAGGAAAATTCAACTTGCGTGTGGTGATCATCGATGACTTCGAGTTGATAGTTGGATTGGAATTCCTGAGGCAAACCAACACCATGCCTGTACCGTATGCTGACATGTTACTGATGATGGGAGCAAACGGGGCCAAGCCCTGCGTTATCCCGTGCATGCCCATGAAGATGGCCGTTGAAAACATCTCGGCCTTGCAGTTGAAGAAGGGGGTCAAAAGAAACGAACCTACGTTCCTGGCAACCCTCTGCATCGAAGATGTAGAATGCTCCTCGGGTCCCATTCCTGAACCCGTGAAGGAGCTACTACTAGAGTTTGAAGATGTCATGCCACAAGACATGCCAAAGCGACTACCGCCTAGGCGCACTGTGGATCATGAAATTGAGCTGGTGCCGGGCGCGAAGCCACCTGCCCGGGCGCCTTACAGAATGTCACAACCCGAACTCACCGAGCTTCGGAGACAATTGACGGAAATGCTAGACACAGGGATTATCGTGCCCTCCAAATCCCCATACGGGTCCCCTGTGCTATTCCAAAAGAAACATGATGGTAGTCTACGACTCTGTGTGGACTATCGGGCTCTAAACAAAATTACTGTGAAGAACAAGTACCCTATTCCGTTAATGGCAGACTTGTTCGATAGACTGGGTGGCGCGACAGTGTTCACCAAAATAGATCTGAAGACAGGTTATTGGCAAGTTCGGATTGCAGAGGGTGATGAGCACAAGACGACCTGTGTGACAAGATATGGCTCGTACGATTTCCTAGTTATGCCATTCGGCTTGACTAACGCCCCAGCTACATTTTGCACTTTGATGAACCAAGTCTTCCGGGAGTACATTGATGAATTCGTGGTGGTCTACTTGGATGACATTGTGGTATATAGCAAAACATTGGAGGAACACCTGATGCACTTGCGGAAGGTCCTAGCTCGATTGCGGGAGCATGAACTATATGCGAAGCTATCTAAGTGCTCCTTTGCTCAAAAGCAAATTGACTTCCTCGGACATGTCATTGGGGAAGGGCGAATCAAGATGGACCAGCAGAAGATTCAGGCAATCACAGATTGGCCGCCACCTAAGGATATCCATGCCTTGAGGGCGTTCCTTGGTCTATGCAATTTCTATCGGCGCTTCGTGAAAAACTACTCCCTCATTGCAGTACCATTGACAGAACTCCTCAAGAAGATCACGCCTTGGGAATGGGGACCCAAGCGAGCGGAGGCCTTTAATGCATTGAAAGCGGCTATGTCTAGTAGCCCCGTCTTGGCCCTTCCTGATCTGGCCAAGCCATTCGAAGTACAAACAGATGCATCTGACTATGCCCTCGGTGGCGTCTTGCTACAAGAAGGGCATCCTGTGGCGTACGAGAGCCGGAAGCTAAAAGATGCAGAGCGGCGCTATGCCGCCCATGAGAAAGAATTATTGGCTGTCGTCCACTGCTTGCGCCTCTGGAGGCACTATCTGCTGGGAACCCCGTTCGTGGTCAAGACAGACAACACAGCTGTTAGCCATTTCATGACCCAGCCGAAGTTGAATGGTCGACAGGCCAGGTGGCAGGAACTCCTAGCTGAATTCCACTTCAACCTGGAATACCGAAGTGGGAAGACCAATCATGTTGCTGATGCGCTCAGTCGGAGAGCTGATCTAGCATCAGTGTGCTTACTCGCCACCCTAAGGGGGAGCGAGGTAGCCACCTCCATCAAGGACCAGATACAAGATCTACTCATCAGAGATCCTGCTTCACAGTATTTGGTTGATTTGGTAGGACAAGGCAAGACTCGCCAGTTCTACATGGAAGATGGTTTTCTGAAAGTGAAAGGGAACCGACTTTATGTTCCTAAAGGAGGAGATCTACGAAGGACTCTTCTAGCGGAATGTCATGATACTCTGTGGGCCGGCCATCCCGGTGAAGAACGCACCATGGCGTTACTTCGCCGTGCATATTATTGGCCTCAAATGGCCGATGACGTTGCTCAGTATGTGAAGACTTGTCTAGTATGCCAGAAGGACAAGTCAGACCGCTTAACACAGGCGGGACTTTTGGAACCACTAGCTGTCCCAAAGAGACCTTGGGAAAGTGTTTCCCTGGATTTCATCACCGGATTGCCCAAGGTCGGGGATCTAACAACTATCTTAGTTGTGGTAGATCGGTTTTCCAAATATGCGACCTTTATTGCTGCCCCACAATATATATCAGCAGAAGATACAGCTCGACTCTTCTTCTCTCATGTCGTCAAATATTGGGGCCTACCCAAAGATATTGTTAGTGATCGTGACTCACGCTTCACTAGCAACTTTTGGACCCAACTCTTTAAGTGTCTTGGGTCGAAGCTGAATCACAGCTCAAGTTTTCATCCGCAATCTGATGGACAGACGGAGCGGTTCAATGGTATGTTGGAGGAATATTTGCGTCATTTTGTAACCGGATCGCAGAAGAATTGGGTGAAGCTTCTGGATGCTGCTCAACTGTGTTTCAATTCACAAAAGAGCTCTAGTACAAACAAAAGCGCTTTTGAAATTGTTACCGGACAGCAACCGCTACTCCCACACACCGTCAATGCACCAAATATGTCTAAATCTCCTCGAGCTGCTAGCTTCTCTAAAGAGTGGAAGCAAAATTTGGAGATAGTGCGGAGCTATCTTGTCAAGGCTCAAAAGCGGATGAAGAGGCATGCTGATCAGAATCGTCGCTTTGTTGAATACCAAGTAGGAGACAAAGTGATGGTCAAAATTCCAAAACGTTACTTATTTGCAGGGGTCCATGACCCTCGCTTATTGCAAAAATATATTGGACCCTTGTCCATTGAAAGGCGTATTGGGAAAGTTGCATATCGGGTGGATACCCCAGCTTGGTGGAAAATTCATCCTGTTTTTCATGTCAGCCTCCTGAAACCTTTTCGGGAAGATACAGAGGATCCTTCAAGGAGCCAGCTCACAATACCCAGTATTCGAGGGCCCAATTCAACCGGGAAGAGGCGTGTTGAAGCTATCCTTGATGATAGAGTGATTCATGCCTCAAGGAAAGATCACCAGGAGTTCTTGGTGAAATGGCAGGGCTGTGATACAGAGGAGAACACTTGGGAGAGGGGAACAAACCTCAAAGCCTACAAGAGCCTAATTGAAGATTACCTTGCAAGTAAGGCGCCGAGGACGTCGCCAACTCAGGTGGGGGAGAATGTCATGGGCGGCTTTCCAGCCGTGCCCCATGACCCCTTGGGCGCGCCCCGTGGCGTCCTAGCAAGCCTTCCAATGCCTAGCGCCACGGACGGCCCCGTGGTCTTGGTCGCGCCAAGTGACAAGCGCGCATGTGCCTCTGTCGCCCCACCGATATCCCTCGCCAGCGCCCAACCGCAGGCAGATGCCAACAGCGCCGCGCGCGCAGACAATGCCGCGCGCGCAGATCCTGATGCCAAAGACTATGCTGCCGACAACGGCCATGTTTTCTGCCTTATAGCAAACTAAGTCTTTTTCATTGTAAATATAGAGTAGTTTTATTCCATGTAATTTCATTATGTTTCTCTAGCTTAATCAAGTCTAGTCTTGTAGCTTTGGATTATTTTTTTTAAGCATTATTAAGGGGGACCAAACAATCAAAACTTTCTAGCAAGCAAACAATTCTCTGTACTGGTGTCTCTCCCCCTCGACACCGCATTTCCTTTCTGTAATAGCTTTCATTAATGCAATCAAGCTTTCTTTCATTCTCAATTCTCATTCCTGTTCTCTCAATTTCTCTTGACATTGGTTTTCCCGTACGGCACTGACAATCTAGTCTAGCGTACGGAGGGGACCTCAGTTGGCGGACAGCAACTGCACTGACATCAGTTGCTTAGCCTTACGTCGCCCTTCCAAGGAATCTCAGGAAGGCGCCGCGTAACAGTACTAACGTCCCTTTTGTTGGGGGCGTTGCATCTTTAATGAATGTAGGTGGTTCATTAGAGGGCATCTTTGGTCCTCGTTAGTAGTCACTCTCTATTCAGCAGGTTTTGGTGAGCCCTACTCTACTCCGGGTCCAATGTCACTTGATGTTCTACTTTGTGTTTTGAGGTATAGCCGGGGCCTTGTCGCCGTCACTTCCATATTACTCTTCGATTGTACTTAGAGGCTCAATAGACATAGTGTGGGTGGTCTTTGATGTTGGGAATTGAATTAGAAGTATTGATATTTTGGCATACATGTTTTCATCATATCTATAAACTTGTAATATTTAGGTAATCATAAGTGAATCTCTTTGAGTAATGGAAAAAGAATATGGAACACTTGACTCTTCTCTTGTCTATCACTTGTACTGATTCTTATATTGTTAATGGGCAAGGTTGGGTAGAAGGCATCAAGTAGGCTTGCACAGTCGGGTTATCTCAGTTGAGCGTCGGTTGTGTTCCCCAAAGTTGGGGCGTGATAGGATCCTCCTGAAGTCTTGGTATCGCTATAGGCCCCTCAAATGCATGCTTAATATGTTTAGGTTCCTGCTCCTCAATTGGAGCTACTTGTGGCTCCATAAATGCTACTCTAGCAGGGGCTCTGGCTGCGGTGTGTACCCCGCCTTGGCCTTTATCTCGGCACCATCCTCTTGCGGCTCTAACAAGGGGTGTAGATGTCTGCTCAGCTGAACCCAAAGACTGTGTCCTCACCATCTATGAGATAATAAAAGATTAAAGGTTCAAGCTTCGGGAATAAAAAATTTGCATGATAAAGAATGCAAGAACGTGAAGTTTTCCAAATAGTTCGATAGCCTCTCGAAGATAAGTGCAAACGTCTCCATACCGATCTGAAAGACTCTACTATACTTGATCATGACTCGTAAAACCTATGAACCTAGGGTTTTGATAGCAACTTATCAAGATCCAAATCCCACTAAGGGGTCGTGATGGCACCTAGCCTTCAAGACTATGTAAGCCAATTCTCATTAACAACTTTTATTCATCCAAATATGATATAATAAGGCTAAATTAACATAAACTACGAAAATAGTGATAACATGAGCCAGAAATGACAATACACAATACAACTCCCCAAAACCAGGTAATGGAGAGTTGTGACTCTAAACTGTATACATAAAGAAGTCTCACATACAATACCGTACGAGTGTGAAAATAATAGTAATCAATATAAAGTATGGGACCCCAAGGGATTACGGCAGTCATGCAGCACTACCTTGAATCCTCGCGAACAACATATGCACTCACTCTCAAAGTCCCCTACTTCTAAGACCCGGGTCTACACAAAAATATGCAGAAGTATAGTATGTGTAACGACCCGATCGGTTGTTTTAAGAATTAACATCCCGATCCCCTATTAACTACTTTTCCCGTATTTTTTTCTGCTATTTTGATTCGCCGGGATGTTTGGTTTTGAGTTTCGAAGTGTTTTGGGACACTTAGTCCCTAAATGAGAGCTTAAGCTTTAGAATTTGGACCCTAGTTGGAGCAGTGTGACGACGGCATCTGAATGGAATTTAATCAGTTCTGTTAGCTCCGTTGGATAATTTCGGGCTTAGGAGCGTGTTCGGATTGTGTTTTGGAGGTCTGTAGCTTATTTAGGCTTGAAATGCCGAAAATTGAATTTTTAAAGTTTTCGGTTCGATAGTGAGATTTTGATATCGGGGTCGGAATGGACTTTCAAAAGTTGGAGAAGCTCTGTAGTGTTGAATGTTACGTGCTTGCAAAATTTTAGGTCATTCGGATGAGATTTGATAGACTTTTTTATCAAAAGCGTAATTTAAGAGTTTTTGGAGTTCTTAGGCTTGAACCCGATGTTAAATTGGTGTTTTGATGTTGTTTTGAGTATACTGAAGATTAGAACTAGTTTGAATGATGTTTTAGGATTGGTTGGCATGTTTGGTTGAGGTCCCAGGGCCCTCGGGTGTGTTTCGGATGCTCAACGGGTCATTTTTGGACTTAGAAAAATTGCAGAAAAATTGCAGAAGCTCAGTTCTAGTTTCCTTCTTCGCATTCGCGAGTGGGGTATCGCGTTCGTGAAGAGGACCTGGGGCTGGGGGAGGTGTAATGCTTCACATTCGCAAAGGTGTTCCCACGTTCGCGAAGCTAGGAGGTCTTATACCTACGCGTTCGCGATAATGGTCCCGTGTTCGTGTAGAAGGAGGAAATTGGTGATCGCGTTCACGACATAGGCATCGCATTTGCGATGAAGGAAAGCTGGACCCAAGCGGAGTTTTACTTGATGAACGCGAGGGTCCTTCCGCATTCGCAAAGAAGGAAATACCTGGGCAGATTTTAAAGACCCAAAATCGAGGGTTTAAGTCATAATTCATATTTTTGGACTTGGGAGCTCGGGAAATTGTGATTTTTGAAGAGATTTTCACCTGGGCGATTTGGGTAAGTAATTCCTACTCGGTTTAGACTAATTTCCATGAATCTACACTTAAATCCATCCTTCAAATTTATGGTGGAAAATTGGGGAAAAGTTCTTAGACCTAAATTTCCAAGTTTTGATTGGGTATTTGACAGTGGATTTGCATAATTTTGATATGGTTAGACTCATGAGAGTATGAGGATTATGAAAATGTAAATTTTACCCAATTCCGAGATATGGGCCCGGTGGGCATTTTGGTCATTTTTCCTAATTTCGCGTATTAGCTTAGAATTAATTAGTGGAATCAGTTACTTGAAGTGTTATTTACATTATGCAATTGATTTGAATAGATATAGGCCATTTGGAGTCGAGTACTCGTGGCAAGAATATAGTTTCGGGTTGATTTTGAGCTGATTCGAGGTATGTGGCTTGCCTTACTTTGTGTGGGGGAAACTCCCTTTAGGATTTCGTATTATTGATAATTGAAATACCTTGTATGTGAGGTGACGAGTGCGTACTTGTGCTAATTATTGAAAAATCCAGTTTTCATTAAGTAATTATAATTGTGTTTCGTTTCTTGTTTATACTACTTGTAATTTAAGACTATTGTTAGCATAGGGAAGCATGTCTAATTGACTTAATTACTTTACTTGCTCAAACTGCCTTATTTGGATTATGTGCAGTATGCTAGGCTAGAAATACCTGTTTTACCTTGGTATGGAATTTGAACTGAACTGTGTATTCTTCTTGTTGTTGCTCTGTGTTTACTTTGGGACTACGGGACAGTATCCTGGGAGATCCCCTGCAAGTTTACTTTGGGACTATGGATCGGTATTCCGTGAGATCCCTCTGCACTTTTATATTGGAACTACGGGACTGTGCCCGGTAGATTTCCCTAGTGCTGGGTATTTACATTTGGGACTACGGATCGGAATTTTGGTAGATCCCCGCATACTATGAGTTGGACTACGGGACGGTATTCCGGGAGATCTACAAGATATGTATATTGGGACTAAAAGACGGTATCCTTGGATATCCCCAGTTGTTATCTCTGTGTTGAGTTGTACTCCTTTCCGTGATCATTTTGCCTCTGTTATAGTTGTTGTTGTCCTTCCTATTCTATGTCATTTCTTACTGTTGCACTTAATTATACTATCTTGTTCTATACTGGTATACCTTATATTTCATTTAATCTCAGTAGGGCCCTGACTTTTCTCGTCTCTACCCGACCGAGGTTAGGCTTGGCACTTACTGAGTACCGTTGTGGTGTACTTGTGCCCTTTCTGTGCATGTTTTACATGTGCAGATCCAGGTACTTTGACTCAACCCTATCACCCTAGAGGTGAGGTGCTTTCATAGAGACTTCAAGGTATATCTGCCGCATCCGCAGACCGAAGAGTCCCTTTCTATTCTCAGTACTAGTGTAGCCCTTCTGTATTTTCCTTGTTAATAAATATTTCTGGAGTTAGAGCTTTTTATGTAAACTCTTAGATTGTGGCTCATGGGGTTTCAGATTTTGGGAGTGTTAGGTTGAGAATATTGTATTGTTATATGCCAGGTGGCATTTTAAACATTGTTAAATTTCATTATCTCGACTTTTATTACTTTCTTTCCGCAAATTTTTCTTTTTTTTCGCATTTGTTAGGCTTACCTAGTCGTAGAGACTAGGTGCTGTCACGATAGTTCACGGAGGGCAAACTGGGTTCGTGACAAGTTGGTATCAAAGCTCTAGGTTCATAGGAGTCATGAATCACAAGCCGGTTTATAAGAGTCTCGCGGAACGGTACGAAGACGTCTCTACTTATCTGCGAGAGGCTATGTAACTGTTAGGAAAATTCCACTTCATTTGAATTCCTTGTCGTGCGAGATTTTGATATCACTACTCTAAACTTCTGTCTTCTATTCTCTCACAGATGGTGAGGACACGTGCTACCCGAGATGATCAGGCACCTGTGCCCCTTATTGCAGCCGTCACAGGCTGGGGCTGGGGTAGAGGCCAAGGACGTGCACGCGGTGCAGTCAGAGCACCCGCGCGAGCTACCACCGAGGAGCCACCAGCAGTTCTAACCGGAGCCCATGCACCTGATACGCCTATTTCTACTACTACTCCAGCGCTTCAGGAGACTCTAGCATAGTTCATGAGCATGTACACCATTTTGGCTCAGGCAGGGTTGTTTCCCCTTGCTGTAGCTACATCTCAGGCCGGGGGAGGAGCACAAACTCCCGCCACTCGCACTCCTGAGCAGCGAGTGCATGTTAAGCAGGTCCCAGAGATTATTCTTGTACAGCCTGCAGTCCCAGATCAACCCGAGGACAGGGTAGCGGTTTTCGAGGATGAGTAGTTGAGGCTTAAGAGGTTCAAGAAGTACAAGCCTCTTGTATTCAGTGGTCTAGCATCGGACAATGCTTTGGGATTTCTAGATGAGTGCTACCATACTCTTCATACCATGGGTATATCAGGATCGAGCGGGGGTTTCCTTCACTTCTTCCAGCTTCGAGGAGCCGCCTATGAGTGGTGGCGCACCTATGAGTTAGACAGTCCGGATGAGGCTGCTTCCCTGACTTGGACTCATTTTTCAGATATGTTCCTGAGGGAGTATGTTCCTCAAAGCCTTAGGGACGCATGGCGTGCAGAGTTTAAGCATTTGCGCCAGGGTACTATGACTCTCTCGGAGTATGTTGTCCATTACACTAGCTTGGCTAGACATGCCCTAACCTTGGTTTCTACTGTTCGCGAGAGGGTTCGCCGGTTTATTGAGGGGCTTATTTCTAGCATCAGGTCTAGCATGTTTCGTGAGTTGGAGATGGATATTTATTATCAGCAGGTGGTGAGCATTGCTAGGAGGATTGAGGGTATGCATGCTAGGGATAGAGAGGAGAGGGAGGCCAAGTGGTCTCGAGAGTCGGGACATTATTCTGGTGCACGTGCCCCAGCTACAGGTCATCATGGTAGGGGTTATATGAGTCGCCCCGTTCATTCAGCTCTTCCAGCAACCAGTGGTATTCCAGCCCCTCCTAGGCCTTAGGAGCCTTATTATGCACCTCCAATATCTAGTGCGCCTCCTGAGCGGGGTGCTTTCAATGGTCAGTCCAGCAGACCTGGCTCGAGCCAGTCACAGTCGCCACGTCCTCCTAGAGCTTGTTTGAATGTGGTGACACATACCATATGGTGAGGGATTGCCCTAAACTTAGGAGGGGTGCCCCTCCACAGACTTTTTAGCCACAGCGTGCCCCCGCAGAGTTCTCAGGCTATGGTTACAGCTCCAGTTGCTACCCCACTTGCCCAGCCAGCTAGAGGTGTAGGTCGGGGAGGTAGAGGTTGCCCTATAGGGGGAGGCCAGGCCAGATACTATCCCTTTCCTGCCCGTACCGAGGTTGTTGCCTCCTTCTTTCATCACAGGTATTGTCCTGGTTTGTCACAGAGATGCATCGGTTCTATTTGATCCAGGCTCCACTTATTCTTATGTGACTTCTTATTTTGCTCCGCATTTGGGTGTACCTCGGGATTATTTGAGTTGCCCTATTTATGTTTCTACTTCTGTGGAGATTCTCTTATTGTAGACCAAGTTTATCGGTAGTGTTTGGTTTCTCTTAGTGGTTTTGAGACCAGAGCTGATTTATTGTTGCTCAGCATGGTAGATTTTGATATTATCTTGGGCATGGACTAGTTATCACCCCATTATGCTATTCTTGATTGTCATGCCAAAACTGTGACCCTGGTTATGCCAGGTATATCGCGTGTTGAGTGGAGGGGTGCTTTAGATCACACTCCTAGTAGAGTTATTTCTTTCCTTAAGGCTCAGTAAATGGTTGAGAAGGGATATAACGCGTATCTAGCTTATGTGAGAGATGTCAGTATTGATACCCCTTTAGTTGATTCAGTCCCAGTAGTACGGGATTTTTTTGATGTGTTTCTAGCTGACCTTCCGGGTATGCCGCCCGATAGAGATATTGATTTTGGCATTGATCAATTGTTGGGCACTCAGCCCATTTCTATTCCTACATATCGTATGGCCCCTCCTGAGTTGAAAGAGTTGAAGGATCAGTTACATGAATTGCTTTATAAGGGTTTTATTCGGCCTAGTGTATCATCTTGGGGTGCCCCTGTCTTGTTTGTGAAGAAAAAGGATGGTTTTATGCGTATGTGTATTAATTATTTCTAGTTGAACAAAGTTACAGTGAAGAACCGTTATCATTTGCCTTGTATTGATGATCTGTTTGACCAGTTTCAAGGCACACGAGTGTTTTATAAGATTGACTTGCACTTAGGTTACCATCAGTTGAAGATTCGGGAGCCATATATCCCAAAGACTGCTTTCAAGACTTGGTATGGTCATTACGAGTTACTTGTTATATCATTTGGGCTGGCCAATGCCCCAGCAACCTTTATGCATTTGATGCACAGTGTGTTCCGGACATATCTTGACTCATTCATCATTGTCTTTATTGATGATATTCTGGTGTATTCCCAGAGTCGGGAAGATCATGAGCAGCACCTGAGAACAGTGCTCCAAACTTTGAGGGAGAAGAAGTTATATGCTAAGTTCTCGAAATGTGAGTTTTGGTTGGATTCCGTGGCATTCTTGGGTCATGTGGTATCGAGTGAGGGTATTCAGGTGGATCCAAAGAAAGTGAAAGTAGTGCAGAGTTGGCCTAGACCATCCTCAGCTATAGAGATCTGTAGTTTTCTTGGCTAGCGAGTTATTACCGCCGTTTTATTAAGGGGTTTTCATCGATTGCAGCCCTTATGACCAGGCTGACCCAGAAGGGTATCCGTTCCAGTGGACGAAAGAGTGTGAGGCAAGCTTTCAGAAGCTCAAGATAGCTTTGACTACGGCCCCAGTTTTAATATTACCTACAGGTTCGGGGTCTTATACTGTCTATTGTTATGCCTCGAGGATTGGCCTTGGAGCAGTATTGATACAGGACGGTAGGGTGATTGTCTACGCGTCCAGATAGTTGAAGGTACATGAGAAGAATTATCCTGTCCATGATCTTGATCTAGCTTCTATTGTTTACGCCTTGAAGATCTAGCGTCATTATTTGTACGGTGTGCCTTGTGAGATTTAAGCTAATCACCGGAGTTTGCAGCATCTATTCAAGCAGAAGGATCTTAATTTGCACCAGAGGAGGTGGTTAGAGCTGCTGAAGGACTATGATATCACTATTTTGTATCACCCGGGCAAGGCCAATGTGGTGGCCGATGCTTTGAGTCATCGGGCAGAGAGTTTGGGGAGTTTGGCTTATTTACCAGCAGCAGAGAGGCCCATGGTGATGGATGTTCAGGCCTCATCCAGCCAGTTTATGAGATTGGATCTTTCGGAGCCAAATCAGGTTCTAGCTTGCATGGTTTCTCGGTCTTCATTATTTGATCGTATTAGGAAGCGTTAGTTTGATGACCCTCATTTGCTTTTCCCAAGGACAAGGTTTAGCACGGTGATGCCAGAGATGTGACTATTGGTGATGATGGGGTATTAAGGATGCAGGGTCGGATTTGTGTACCCAATGTTGATGGGCTTTGGGAGTTGATTCTAGAAGAGGCCCATAGTTTGCAGTATTCCATTCATCCGAGTGCCGCAAAGATGTACTAGGATTTGAGGCAGCACTATTGGTGGAGGCGGATGAAGAAAGATATAGTTGGGTTTGTAGCTCGGTGCCTCAATTGTCAACAGGTGAAGCATGAGCACCAGAGACCGGGTGGGTTGCTTCAGCAGATAGAGATTTTGGAGTGGAAGTTGGAGCAGATCACCATGGACTTTGTAGTTGGACTTTCATGAACTTTAAGGAAGTTCGATGCCATTTGGGTGATTGTGGATGGGCTGACCAAGTCCGCGCATTTCATTCCTATGTGTACTAACTATTCTTCAAAGCATCTGGCGGAGATTTATATCCGGGAGATTGTTCGTCCGCATGGTATTCCAGTTTCCATCATTTCAGATAGAGGTACTCAGTTCACATCACGGTTCTGGAGGGTCATACAACATGAGTTGGGTACTCGGGTGGAGTTGAGTACAGCATTTCACCCTCAGACAGACTGACAGTCCGAGCACACTATTCAGATTCTTGAGGATATGATCCGTGCGTATGTGATTGAGTTTGGAGAGTCTTGGATCAGTTCTTGCCATTGGCAGAGTTTGCCTACAACAACAACTATTAGTCCAACATTCAGATGGCACCGTATGAGGCTTTATATGGTAGGTGATGTAGATCCCCAGTGGGTTGGTTTGAGCCGAGTGAGGCTAGATTATTGGTCATAGACTTGGTTCAAGATGCTTTGGAGAAGATTAAGGTGATTCAAGATAGACTACGTACAGCCTAGTCCAGACAGAAGAGTTACGCGGATCAGAAGGTTCGTGATGTTTCCTATATGGTTGGAGAGCGGGTTCTACTTCGGGTTTCGCCTATGAAGGGTGTTATGAGATGTGGGAAGAAAGGGAAGTTGAGTCCGAGGTTTATTGGCCCTTTGGAGATATTGTGGCGAGTTGGGGAGGTTGCTTATGAGCTTGCCTTACCTCCCATCTTGGCAGGAATTCATCGGGTATTTCATGTTTCAATGCTCCGAAGGTATCACGGGGATCCGTCGCACGTGTTGGATTTCAGTTCAGTCTAGTTGGACAAGGATCTATCTTATGTTGAGGAGCCAGTGGCGATAATGGAAAAGCAGGTTCGAAAGCTGAGGTCAAAGAACATTGCATCAGTAAAGGTTCAGTGGCGAGGTCATCCGGTCAAGGAGGCGACCTGGGAGATCGAGCAGGATATGCACAGTCGTTACCCTCATCTTTTCATTACTTCAGGTATGTCTCTATGCTCGTTCGAGGATAAACGAATGTTTAAGTATAGGAGGATGTAACGACCTGGCCGTTCGTTTTAAGAATTAACGCCTCGATCCCCTATTAACTACTTTCCCCGTATTTGTTTCTGCTATTTTGATTCGCCGGGATGTTTGGTTTTGAGTTTTGTAGTGTTTTGGGACACTTACTCCCTAAATGAGAGCTTAAGCTTTAGAATTTGGACCGTAGTTGGAGCAGTGTAAAGACGGCCTCGGAATGGAATATCGTCAGTTCAGTTAGCTCCTTTGGGTAATTTTGGGCTTAGGAGCGTGTTCGGATTGTGTTTTGGAGGTCCGTAGCTTATTTAGGCTTGAAATGCCGAAAGTTGAATTTTTGAAGTTTCCGGTTCGATAGTGAGATTTTGATATCGGGGTCGGAATGGAATTCCGGAAGTTGAAGTAGTTCTGTAGTGTTGAATGTGACGTGCTTGCAAAATTTCAGGTCATTTGGACGAGATTTGATAGACTTATTGATCGAAAGCTTAATATGAGAGTTTTTGGAGTTCTTAGGCTTGAATCTGATGTTAAATTGGTGTTTTGATGTTGTTTTGAGTGTTCCAAAGATTGGAACAAGTTTGAATGATGTTTTAGGATTGGTTGGCATGTTTGGTTGAGGTCCCGGGGGCCTCGAGTGTGTTTCAGATGCTCAACGGATCATTTTTGGACTTAGAAAATTTGCAGAAAAATTGCAGCAGCACAATTCTGTTTTCCTTCTTCGCGTTCGCGAAGAGGAGCTGGGGCTAGGGGAGGTTTAAGCCATAATTCATATTTTGGACTTGGGAGCTCGGGAAATTGCAATTCTTGAAGAGATTTTCACCTGGGCTATTTGGGTATGTAATTCTTACTCGGTTTAGACTAATTTCCATGAATCTACACTTAAATCCATCTTTTAATTTCGAATTTATGGTGGAAAATTGGGGAAAAGTTCTTAGACCTAAATTTCGAGTTTTGATTGGGGATTTGACATTGGATTTGCATAATTTTGGTATGGTTAGACTCGTGAGAGTACAAGAATTCTGAAAATGTTAATTTTACCTAATTCCAAGACGTGGGCCCGGAGGGCGTTTTGGTCATTTTTCCTAATTTCGCGTATTAGCTTAGAATTAATTAGTGGAATCAGTTACTTGAAGTGTTATTTACATTATGCAATTGATTTGAATAGATTTGGGTCATTTGGAGTCGAGTACTCGTGGCAAGAACGTGGTTTCGGGTTGATTTTGAGTCGGTTCGAGGTAAGTGGCTTGCCTAACCTTGTGTGGGGAAACTCCCCTTAGGATTTGGTATTATTGATAATTGAAATGCCTTGTACGTGAGGTGATGTGTGCGTACTTGTGCTAATTGTTGAAAAATTCGGTTTTCATTAAGTAATTATAATTGTGTTTCTTTTCCTGTTTATACTACTTGCAATTTAAGCATACTGTTAGCTTAGGGAAGCATGTCTAATTGACTTAATTGCTTTACTTGCTCAAACTGCCTTATTTGGATTATGTGCAGCATGCTAGGCTAGAAATACCTGTTTTACCTTGGTATGGAATTTGAATTGAACTGTGTATTCTTCTTATTGTTGTTGTGTGTTTACTCCGGGACTACGGGACGGTATCTCGAGAGATCACATGCATGTTTACTTTGGGACTACGGATCGATATTCCGGGAGATCCCCCTACACTTTTATATTGGAACTACGGGACTGCACCCGGTAGATTTCTCCAGTACTGGGTATTTACATTTGGGACTACGGATCGGGATTCCGGTAGATCCCCATATACTATGAGTTGGACTACGGGATGGTATCCCAGGAGATCCACTGGATATGTATATTGGGACTACAGGACGGTATCCTGGGAGATTCCCGGTTGTTATCTCACTGTTGAGCTGTACTCCTTTCCGTGATCATTTTGCCTATGTTATAGTTGTTGTTGTCCTTCCTATTCTATGTCATTTCTTATTGTTGCACTTAATTATATTGTCTTGTTCTATATTGTTATACCTTATATTTCATTTAATCTCAGTAGGGCCCTGACTTTCCTCGTCACTACCCGACCAAGGTTAGGCTTGGCACTTATTGAGTACCGATGTGGTGTACTCATGCCCTTTCTGCGCATGTTTTTCATGTGCAGATCCAGGTACTTCGACTCAGTCCTATTACCCTTGAGGCGAGGCGCTTTCATTGAGACTTCAAGGTATATCTGCCACGTCCGCAGACCGAAGAGCCCCTTTCTATTCTCAGTACTAGTATAGCCCTTCTATATTTTCTTTGTTGATAAATATTTCTAGAGTTAGAGCTTTTTATGTAAACTCTTAGCTTGTGGTTCATGGGTTTCCGGATTTTGGGAGTGTTAGGTTGAGAATATTGTATTGTTATATGCCAGGTTGCATCTTAAACATTGTTAAATTTTGTTATCTCAGCTTTTATTACTTTCTTTCCGTAATTTTTTCCTTTTTTCCGTATTTGTTAGGCTTACCTAGTCATAGAGACTAGGTGTCATCATGATAGTTCACGGAGGGCGAACTGGGGTCATGACAGTATGAGTACACTATGATCGGTATCCAGTAAGTATCAAGACTAAACTCGGTGAAGTAGTGATGATGTTCACATTATGTGATACTCACTAATCAAAGAACATGTTAAATATACCAACAACTGACAACAAGAATGTATGACAAATTACAATATCATCAATCTCGTTAAAGCATGTGATAATAACTCAACATAAGAAAATCCATTTTCGACAACCAATCATCAAGTAAAAACGCAGAGGCATATGATACCATGTCAAATATTACTTAGAAAAAACTTGTTGAAATACAAGACCAGGTTTAAAAAATACATGTGCATGATCAAGAATGTAACCCTTGTACCCCATATTTCATCACAATAACAATATCCACCTGTATGCTTCATACCCCGATACAATATAAATATCCACCCTTATGATTCATACCTCGATACAATAATAATATTTACCCTTATGCTCCATGCCCCGACGCAATAATAATATTTACCCTTGTGTTCCATATTTCATCAATAACAATATTCGCCCCAACATGTGCATAGGTGCCATAAACATCAATACAATATGCCAAATTATCATCAAAAGACATAGGCTCATAATTTATCAACAAGGGAACAAAGACATGATAATAATAAAATGCGGATGAGTGCTCAACATATAAAGCATGACCACGACTAAACCAGTTGTAGCAATCAATTTCATATATTCGCTAGATGATTAAGTGTGTTTCATATAAAGAATATCATCAAAATAAGACATATTAGAAGGCTAAGGTCAAATTCGATCATAAACCACACATATTACCCATGTACACACTCATCATCTCGTGTACATGTTACTTCACATATAACCCAATTAGGCAAAAGGTCAAATCCTCAGGGGTATTCTCTCACACAAGGTTAGGCAAGATACTTACCTTAATAAGCCCAAATCAATTCTCTAAAATAGATTTTCCTTTAAAAATCACCTCTGTCCAGGTCAAATCTAGCCAAAAACAACTCAATATCAAACAATGCTAAACAAACTAATTATAAACAATAAAATCTCAATCTTTACATAATTCCCAGAAAGTGAACAAAAGTTAATCTCGGGCGCACACGGTTAAAACTCGAGTCAAGGCGTATATCCTGACTACACATAACCCCACGAGTCCACATACGTGATTAGATTCCAAAATCGAGTCCAAATCGACTCTCAAATCTCCAATTTATATTTTTCAATATATAGACAAAAAAACTCCCAAAATTCTCTTCCAAATTCTATGATTTAGGCTAAAAAATCACGGGAAATCAAGATATAATATCACAATCAAGTAAAAATCACTTACCCTCTTGCCTTGTGTGAAAATCCTCTTCAAAAATCGTCCTTCTCCAAGCCTAGGGTTCAAAATTTGAGAAAATGGGTGTAATCCTGAAATCCCTTCTAAATAATAAGATGTGGAAGTCGCAACTGTGACCGCGGATTTGCAATTTCAAGCCTCACAAATGCGAGAAATTGCTGGCAAATACAAAATTCCCTCCACTATAGATATTACTATTGCGATCAGGAAGCTCACAAATACAGACTCGCCTTCGCAATTGTAGATGTCGCATTTGTGACACTAGCTTTGCAAATGCGAAGCTCTCCTTCACTTCCTAACATCAAAATATGATCCACACTCCGCAAATGTGAAGCATCACATATGCGAGCAGGCCATCGAAATTGCGATCGCGAGGTTTGTAGCACCAACAAAATCCAAACCTTCTCCAAACTAATTTGAAACCAATTCGAAACTCACCCGAGCTACTTGAGCCCACATAAATATCCACACAAGTATATAAACCTCATATGAACTCTCCCACAATCCCAAAACAACAAAATAACATCCAAAACCACGAATCGAACACCAAAATGCATTTTGCAAGCCTTCAAATTCAATAACACCAATATTCACAACCAAGCATCTGAATCCTACCAAATCAACTCGGAATGAGATCAATCTTTGTACACAAGTTTCGAATGACAAAACAGACCCATTCCATATTCCGACACGATAGCCTTAATGTCAACTCATAGTCAAACTTATGAAATTTCTTAACCTTCCAATATCCAACTTTCGACAAAAAGAGCCAAATCATCCTAGAAACCTCCAAATCCAAATTCGTACATATGCCTAATTCCAATATAACCATAAAAAATTGGAACCATCAAAACACAAATCCGAAATCGTTTACATAAAAGTCAATCCTTGATCAACTTTTATAACTTAAGCTTCCAAAAATGAAACTAAGTGTTCCAATGCACTCCGAAACCTTCATGGGACAAAACCAACCATCCCCCCAAGTCACAAAATAATAACCAAATATACGAAAAGCATCAAATGGGAAAATAGGGCTCAAATACACAAAATAATTGGTCAGATCGTTACACACTTGGACTAACAAAGGAGGATATTGTGGTTGTCTGTTTGCACGTCTTGATATTGAATTATGACTAGCCATCTACAGGTCTGCGATGAATGAAAGGCGAGTCCCTTACACTTGTGCAAACAAGAACAAATTGAAGTCGAGTTGTACATAAAACTGGTTCTTATGCTAAAGACTGATGAAAAAATGGCAAGTTGTTGACTTATTTGTACATGGGTTTGGCATCATCAAAAGGGGAGAATTTGTTGAGCTGAGTTATATTTTGATGATTAACAAACTAGAGCAGAGAACCAAATTTCATGTTCCAGGTTAATGTGATACTAACTTTGTCACGACCCGGATTTCCCACCCTCGAGAGTCGTGATGGTACCTACTGGTGAAAGATAGGCAAGCCAAATTATTCTAATTACTTAACCTTTTCCAGTTTTAAACCGTTATCAGTGATGAGTAGATATCATACAAATAGCAAAAATAATTAGGCGGAAGACAAAATTTGATAATTTGTCTTAATACAAACTGCGGAAGTCTAAATACAACTCTACCCAAAATTTGGTATCACAAGTTCACAGACGGTCTAAGAATACTACATACAAAGTCTGAAAGATAAAAGATACATTGTTTCTGAAATAAGTAAAGGAAGTAGGATAAAGGAAAGATAGAAGGTGACGCCAAGGCCCACGGACGCCTGCAGGACTACCTCGGGTCGCATGTTGGACTGAAGGCAGTAACCTCACTACGGTCCAAAAGCTCTGGTACCAGTATCTGCACACAGTCCAGAGTGTAGTATCAGCACAACCGACCTCATGTGTTGGTAAGTGCCTAGCCTAACCTCGGTGAAGTAGTGACGAGGCTAGGACCAGACTACCAAATAAACTTGTGCAGTTAAATCATATACATCAGAAAAATAAAAGCAGATAATTACACTTAAAGATGGGAGGGGGAAAATATGCTTCGGGGAATAACAGATAACAACAGAATATCAAGAGGAATATAAGGAAACCAAAATCCAATTACTAACAAGGATAAGGAAAACAAATGCAGAATTCACTTTCATTTCACATCTTGTTGCAGGCGTGCAACTCGATCCCATTTCATATATCTCGTTGCAGGCGTGCAACTCACTCCCATTTCATATATCTCGTTGCAGGCGTGCAACCCGATCCCATTTCATATATCTCATTGCAGGCGTGCAACCCGCTCCCATTTCATATATCTCGTTGCAGTCGTGCAACCCACTCCCATTTCATATATCTTGTTACAGGCGTGCAACCCGCTCCCATTTTATATATTTTCGTGGCGGCGTGCCACCCGATCCCAGTTACAAATCAATAACAATCACAAAAGAATCCCGGCAAGGGAACAATAATATTTCAACAACATCCCCGCAAGGAAACAATAATATCAAAACAAACATCCCGGCAAGGGAACAATAATATGACAATAACATCCCGTCAAGGGAACAATAATGATAATAATATGTGAAGTGCAATAAACCACAACGGAGTCATAACAATTATAATACAAGACTCACAGGCATGCTTAACACCGACGTATAGATACTCGTCACCATGCATATACGTCGTACTCCACAATTAACATGTAGTAAATAAGACATGACTCTTAATCCCTCGAGCTAAGGTTAGACCAAACACTTACCTCGATGCCACGAACACAATTCAAGTCTCAATTATCGCTTTACCTCTTGATTCCACCACGAATTCGCTCGTATCTAGCCACAAGTTACTTAATTACGTCAATAAATGCTAAATGAATCAATTCTAATGCATAAAAATAAGTTTTCCAAAGTTTTATCCAAAAAGTCAAAAATCGCCCCCGGACCCACATGGTCAAAACCCGAAGAACTAAAACCCGATTACCCATTCCTCCACAAACCCAAATATATAATATTTTTTAAATCGGACCTCAAATCAAGGTCCAAATCCCCAATTTTTTGAAAACCCTAGGTTCTACCCAAAACACCCAATTTCCCTTATGAAAATCATTGATTTTGAGTTGAAATCATATGAAAAGATGTTAAAGATTGAAGAAAACTAGTTAGAAATCACTTACAATCGATTAGAAAGAGAAGTTGCCCTTGAAAAATCACCCTAGAGAGTTTATGTTTTGAGAAGATGTGAAAAATGGTTGAAAATGCATCTAAGTGTGAATTTACAGGTCTCTGATATCGCAATTGCGACTTGCGAACCCTTCAGAAACTGGGACTTTCGCATTTGCGAAACAAATGTCGCATTTGCGACCCAATCATCTTTCCGGTCATCTTCGCATTTGCGAGAGACCATTCGCAAATGCAAAATCGCATTTGCAAGAAGACAGTCGCATTTGCGACTAAGGCTGCCCTGGTCCATTCTTCGCATTTGCGAGGATTTGTCGCATTTGCGAGCTTGCATTTGCGAGTCAGGCTTCGCATTTGCGAAGCCTGCAGACCTGACCATACCAGCTGAAAACCTGCAATGTTCCCAAGTCCAATTCTATTCCGTGGCCTATCCAAAACTCACCCGAGCCCTCGGGGCTCCAAACCAAACATGCATACCAACCTAAAAACATCATACGGATTTGCTCGTACATTCAAATCATGAAAATAACATCAACAATTATGAATTTAGCATCAAAATCATGAAATTACTTAAGAACTTCAAATTTTTCAAATTTCTCAAATAAGGTCCGATTCACGTCATTTCAAGTCCGTTTCTTACCAATTTTCACAGGCTCGATTCAAATCATATATAAGACCTGTATTGTGCTTCGGAACCAAAACACGGGCCCGATACCAATGGTTTCAAAAATATTTCACTTTCAAAAACTCATAAATATTCCAGAAAAAAAAATTCTTTAAAAATTCATTTCTCGAGCTTAAGACCTCGGAATTCGATTCCGGGCATACGCCCAAGTCCCATATTTTTCTACGGACCCTCCGGGACCGTCAAATCACGGGTCTGGGTGCGTTTACCTAAAATATTGACCGAAGTCAACTTAAATTCATTTTAAAGTCAAAATTTATTATTTTTCACAGATTTTCACATATTGACTTTCCAGCTACGTGCCCGGACTGCGCACACAAATTGAGGTGATACAGAAAGTGGTTTTTAAGGCCTCAGAATGCAGAATTTATTTTTAAAATAAGTGATGAATGCAGATGTTAGATGCAGATGACAAGTGAACCGGGTTCGTAGCAGATCAAGAGAGAATGATGATCAAACGTGGAATATCAGAATATTCACATAAGTTGAATTCCTCAGAAAGTCCTGCCCATACACTAAAAGAAATATGTAAATCGAAGGGGTTTATGGTCAAAAAGGATTTTGTAACTAAGAGAATACTTGCGTGGAAAGAGAAGGTTAAAGAGTTGGAAACAAATAAGGAAACTGAATCAAAATGGGAGAGGTTCTTCTTAAACAAAATATTCTAGATTTGGAGCATTAATTAAAGAAGATTTTCGGCCAACTTTGCAACTAAAAAAGGAGACTTTTTGCCGCATCAAGACTACTACTATTAAGAGAAATCACATAGAATTATTTCTGACACTAGCAATCACAGCAAAAAGATACTTATGGAGCTCAAGCTGATCAACTAAAGAACCAGTTCCCAAAAGACAAAATTGTTAAAGTTCTTTAGTTGTTAGATTAAGTCAAGTATTCAAAATTATAACCAATTTGCTTTGAGAAGTGTAATAGTAGGTTAGTGCAAAAACTTTGATTTTGTAAGCTTCTTGAATTGATTATAGGACTTAGGGTACTTGAGTTAGCCCCACTGGTTATAGAGTTGTAACCTAAAACTGCTCTTTGAATTTTAGTAGAGTTTTCAGAAAACTCCTACTAGGTAGATCGTAGTTTTTACTCACTTGAGTTAGAGATATTCCACGTAAAATTCTCTATGTTGGTTAAATTTTCGCAATCATTTCAGTTTTTATCTGTTTTCATAGTTTAAAGAATCAGGTTCTTTAAAATCACAAAATTCGGGTAAGACATAATTCACTCCCCTCCCCTTCTTATGTCGAGTGTATCCTAAAATAGCAGATTTATTATTTGGATTTGATTCCAATAGCTTTATTTGACGATATTGAGTTATTTTTTACTAGATTTGAGTCATTTTGAGTTGGATTTAAAGAAAAGGTGATTGTTGATTGATTAAAGATTATTGGGTAGGGGTAAGCCTCTCGTCTATCCTTGAACGAGAAAATTTTCTCCATAGATGATCTATTTGCTACTTATTGCTTGATTTAGGAGCTACATATATGCGAGGTGACAAGCGTATATGTGTAGGTAGACTTTAACTACCTCCAGTGGTATTTGACGTGCATTATGCTTGGTCTGGATTATGTGAAAGTATTATCATGTTTCAATTGATTATAAGACTACATGATGATTCATAATTATGATTTAGAAGCATGCTTAAAGTTATGACTTGTTGAATTGGGCATAAGAATTAGTTAGTTTTCCATGTTGAAATTTATTATTAATCCGTAGGCACTTGCCTTATTTGCTTCATGATTTGGTGGCTATATGGCTTAGTTTACTTATGTTAAATAATATGATTATATTTATGCATGTTGAAATAACTTATTGAGTCGTTGTAATAAGCTGAATTATATGATTATCCATAGCCATCTTTTAGTCATATGAGCTTTTATTCGTATTTTTTCATTGTTATGTCTGGTGCTTCTTTATTATACTTATTTCATAATATATGCATGAGCGAAGAGTTGGTTATTGCGGAAAATTGAGGATTTTGGCACTACGGATATTGGTTATTGAATAATAATCATTGATTGTAAATTAATCAACGCGTGGATATGGATTTATCCCTCCGGAGTCAGGCAATTACTCATGTTACTTTGGACCCAGTAAGCATAGGCATCCGAATTTTTTGTGCTTGGTTTGGACATGTGGCTTGTGTCAGGCACAACAATTTGGTGCTATGAAATATAGAGACACGATCTTGAGCATGCATATAAATAACTTTGACTCATGCAGTAGTCTTGTATAAATGTTTTTGACATGTATCATGTCTTTATGTGAGGATTGAGGCGTTAATATCTTATTTGATCTCCTTTATCTGTAAAGCATAGCTAAATTCCGTATGAACTGTGTTTTGAGCTTTAATACTCATCTCATGATGCCATGCCTTATTTTGTATCGTATTTATGTTCTCACCTTATTATTGTATTTTTAATAAGTATCGATGTCGATCCCTCGCTACTACTTCTTCGATCCTAGACTTGATACTTATTGAGTACTGTGATTTTGTACTCATACCACACTTTCACACATTTTTGTGCAGGTTTTGAGATGTTTTACTTGATCCGATCCATAGCACATGTTGTCCCCTCCTTACTTGTCTATTTATGTCTATCTTTTCCCCTTTTCAGATAGATTTTGTTGTTTAGGTTATACTATTTACTCTTATTAGATGCTCGTGATAATGTGACATTGTGTTTAGAGCGTTGTTAGACAATTGTGGTCGTGTTTAGACCCTATCTTAGGTATTTGTATTATGATATTGGTTGTTGAAACTTATTCTGTTTATATACATATCATAACTCCGTTAAAGACTCAATAATCTACTTTTATTATTTTTGATTGAATATAGCTTGCCTAGCGAGCGAGTGAGCTAGGCGCAATGACGACCTTTAATGTGAATTTGGGTCGTGACAGTATTATGGAATTTCACAAGTTCAACTTTTATAACTCAAAATTCCAGAATAGTAATCCTAGAGTTCGAAGCTTAAGAACAAACTATTCTTCTATTTGCTCTTCCTCTTTTTGCTTATTGTGCGCTTGTTCTAGCTACTACTTCCATGAAGCAACAAATATAATACTAATCTAATACTAAAGCTTTTGTCGGTGAAAATGTAAACAGAGAAAGAAACCATAGCAACTATTGAGGACAGCAGGAAAAAGAAAAAGAGAAAGGGATTTAGAAAGCTAACTATGATTTGGAACTGATACCAATTATGCAAGAAACTGAAAAACTAACACCTGGGTTGAAACACATGATTCCCCTTCAATAGCTAAAATGAGAACCATAAAATTTTCAAAACATACCAAAAAATCCAATCAGCTCACATCGTCATTACTGAAGTAGCTAAGTAACGCCTAATTACCAAGGATGAAAATCCAACGGCAAAGAGGAACCGCGTAATTTAAAAGAGAATAGCTTGAGAAAAATTTGAACTTCTTCACAGTAAGAATTGATCTGCATTTTCACATCCGCGGGGTTTTGAACTCCAGCATATCATGTAGAGTCTCACTAGTAAGAATTTCCCACTCCAACACAACGTGTTTAAGGGTATCTTTGTCCAAGTTTTATTTTAGCATTAAAATGTGCCAATTTTTCAACTACTTGCAAATGTTGGCTATTTTTTAAATTACAGGTTCAAAGAGTGTTCAACCCCCGCTATTATTACAAAAAGTTTTTCAACCTCCCGCGCCCATTGCCATTGCCATCCCTACATACTCCTCCAATGTGTTGGAGTTAGCCATGTAAAAAGCAGCGTAACTATGGACATTACTTAGATTCAATACTATGTAGCATCAAAGTCGTTCATAGCAAAATTCACAACATTGCAAGCTATTTTCCAGTTGCTTCACACATACTAGGCAGAAATATTAAATGTAGACATCTGCCACTGTATTGCTCTTGCTTCTTAGGGATTTAATTTCAACATTGTATACCAACACTCAGATACACAGAATTGTTACAACATGGATACGGGATTCATATGACAGAAAGTTTTCGTGCAAGAGGAAAATTTACAGGTGGTCTGTAGATGCTGAAAGTTGTAAAAGGATGGTAAACCTTGGAAGATGAATATGCTCTTCTTTGTTTTCCTTCTCTTTATTGTCGAACAATCCTTGATCTTTCCTGCCCTTTTCTGTCTATCAGGACCCTGCTTCATTCCAACGTACTGTGTATCTCACAAACCAGCTCACTGGCCTCAAGAGAATGAAATGAAGGCTTTTTTTGCTGCAAAGACTAAGAAGAAAAATATGGTAACAGAAGAGTGGATGCTCATTCTTAATGACTAACATTCTAGAACTTTCTTAATTTGTTCCCAATTTCTGTCATTTTCAACATCTCAACAGGCAGCCACCATTAAGTGTATGTGTATGTGTATATGCATGTGTAAGAGACAGCAGGAATGGGAGGGAAGAGATTTTCTTTTCAAAGAGGAAAGTGGAGAGAGTAGGATCTACGTGGCTAGCGGAATAAGGGCAATATACCCCACTGGTGCAGGAAGCCTTCTCCAGTTGTTACTTCTAGCACCAGCAGCACAAGAACTGCCAACATAGCTGCTCTTCCGTTCCACGTTTCTGCACTTTTTGTCCAACCCCATTCCCAGACTGTTACAGGAGGTGGTAGCTCCCTGCGCTGTGAATCATATGCTGCCAATAGCTCTTCCACGCTGCCAAGAGGAACCAATGACTGCAAATAAACACCAACAGCTTAAATTAGATTCAGTTTAGCCACTGATCTTTGAAAGCACTGAACTTTTAGTTCAAACTCTTATCCACATAAAAATGAAACAAGGGAGGAAAGTTTTCCCTTTATTTCAATCACATATTGCAGTTACAGCATAAAAGCCAGGTGCCCATGGATTTGCTGCAGTTATGCAATGAAAGGCTTGGAAACATGCAAATTGACTAGGAAGGTGGTGGAAGTGTTACAGAACCTTGAACACAGCTGAACACTCACCTCTGTCCCAACAAGTCAATGGAATGTGTTAGTTGATCAATGTCCTACGGCTGAGTAAGATGTTCAAATCCTTCACTTGGTACATAGAAGTGTAAAAGATCTGGTTGCTGATCTCATAATGAAACCAATGTGCTTGACAAGTAGAGCCTCACTTTGTACCGATCAACTAAGAAGAAATGAAGTCTAGCCATTTGGGAAGTAATACCAATAAATCGCAAGTAAATAAATATTAGCTCAAAATGAGACTAGCAGTCGACCATATAATTCACATTACTTAATATAATTCACAGTCGACCATATTTTAGACTAGCAGAATAATAGAAGTTGTTTTAACTCAAAATGAGAATGAATTGAACTTTGACAAGACTGAAGAAACAGAATTGTCAAATCAGGGACGATCTATGAAATAAAGGACTCAGAAGTGTAGATGCTGCCTGACAAAGCTGGAAAATCAATGATACCTTGGGCAAGAAGAAAAAGTTCTGCCATAACTCAAAATGAGAATGAATTATACTTTGCTCAGACTGAAGATATGGTCTAAATCAGTCTCCTCGAGCCTGGTTTGGTAAGTTCAGCACAGTTATTCAGAAGTTTGGCATGACTCGAAGTGAAGCTGATCACTCCGTGTTTTATCGGCATTCTACTTCAAGTCTCGGTATTTATCTGGCAGTCTATGTTGACAATATTGTTATTACCGGCAATGTCAGGATGGTATTATTAAATTGAAGCAACATCTCTTTCAACACTTTCAGAATAAGGATCTGGGCAAATTAAAGTATTTTTTGGGTATTGAGGTCACTCAGTCTAGCTCAAGTATTGTGATCTCACAACGGAAGTAAGCCTTAGACATTCTTGAGGAGACAAGAATGACAGATTGTAGACCTGTTGACACTCCGATGGATCCGAATTCTAAACTTCTGCCAAGACAGGGTGAGCCGCTTACTGGTTGATAAATTAAATTATCTTACATTGACTAGACCTGGCATTTCCTTTCATGTGAGTGTTGTAAGTCAGTTTTTGGATTCTCCCTGTGATAGTCATTGGAATGTAGTCGTCCGCATTCTTCGGTATATAAAATCGGCTCCAGGAAAAGGGTTATTGTTTGAGGATCGAGGCCATGAGCAGATTGTTGGATACTCAGATCCTGATTGGGCAGGATCACCTTCTGATGTTCTACGGATATTGTGTTTTAGTAGGAGGCAATTTGGTGTCTTGGAAAAGCAAGAAACAGAATGTAATTGCTCGGTCTAGCGCAGAAGCAGAATATCGAGCAATGGCTACGACAATATGTGAGCTAGTTTAGATCAAACAATTGCTCAAGGAGTTGAAATTTGGTGAAATAAGCCAGATGGAACTTGTGTGCGATAATCAAGATGCCCTTCATATTGCATCAAATCCAGTGTTCCATGAGAGAACTAAACACATTGAGATTGACTGTCACTTCGTCAGAGAAAAGATACTCTCAGGAGATATTGCTACAAAGTTTATGAAGTTGAATGATTAGATTGCAGATATTTTCACCAAGCCTTTCACTAGTCCTCGTATTAGTTATATATGTAATAAGCTCGGTATATATGATTTGTATGCACCGGCTTGAGGGGAGAGTGTTAGTTACTCCCTCGGTTTCAATTTAGATGAGGTAGTTTGACTTGGCACAGAGTTTAAGAAAAGAAAAGAAGACTTTTGAAACTTCTGGTCTTAAAAGCTTAAGGGGTAAAAACTTTGTGGGTCCGTGACATTTCTGTGGTTATAAAAGCTTCTCATTAAGTTGAATTATTTTCAAGTGTAAAAATGTGTCATTCTTTTAGGAACAGACTAATAAGAAAAGTGTATCATCTAAATTGAAACAGAGGGAGTAATTATTATGTAAATAAGCATAGTCCTACATGGAATAGGAGTAGTGTAGGTATTGTGTATTGTTATAAATAGGGGAACATGGAATAGTAGTGTAGGTATTGTGTATTGTTATAAATACGGGTACTTGAATTATAGTTAGAGTATATCAATAATAGAATATTTTCCGTATATTATTTCTCACGAACACTAGGTGATCTCTTCCGATCTGCCTAAGCATTAGTGGACAAAGTTACCTGGTAACTAAGTTGGTGGGAAGTAGCAAGTACCCGGTGAAATAGTCAAGGTGCATGCAGGCTGATTCGGACACCATATCAAAAAATAGAAAAGCAATGCTGTCAAAAAGGTACATCGTTATACTCTTTAACACACAAAAAAAAAGGGGGAAATAAAGTGTGAAACCACCATTGTTCCTACCCCCCACCCCCCCCAAAAAAAAAAAACTACACTGAAGTACAAATTCTCAGAAAATATTTAATGAATAAAACATATGTAGCTTATCCAAAAGAGGACAATAACTGGTAAGAGCAGCAGAAAATAAGAAATCATTTTTCCCTTCATGTCTTTTAGCTCAAGTAGAAAGAAACGGCAAAGTGGGAAATGTATGGCAGAGTAAAAAATTGTGGATTTGCTGCGAGACTGGGATGGACCTTTTCACATTCCATCAGACTAAGTTACACTGCTTAGTGTCTATGTCGTTGATAGATGATCAGATGTTTGGAAGAGCCCTTCCTTCACTTTAGATAAAGAATTGGACCAATAAACAATAGGGCGCAAGTAGCTTCAAATCAACAAGGGTGAAATCAGGGGCTAATCTACCTTTCCCCTTTTATTATTAAAAGTTATATAATAATATAATTTTTGATAAAGGGCGGCTTCTCCTATGTCGTGTCAAATTCACATCGGGCTTCCATATTTCAGCCCACTGGCTCCATCTACAATAACAGAAATTGATAGCATCCAAGGAAGCCAATCAACACTCGAAACCAAAGACCAGTCCTTGGAACTCCTAGAAGACTAATGACAAGGTCACAAACAAGAAAACATCAAGAGAAGCTCCAAGGCTTTGAAGTGAAGATCAAGAAATGCCTAGTAATGGGGAAAGAGTTGAAGGATTTAGAGGGATTTCACAAGCATTCAACAAATTTAATGTCCAACTTGTGGAGTTAGAAGAGAGGAAGACAAGAAACAACACTTAACAGCTCGGAGAAGCCCCCTTTACAAGTTGCACGGCTAGCCTAGTTGATGCTGGATCATCAGCATGACAAACATACCTAGTTGATGCTGGACCATCAGCAAGACAAACATTATCTTATTTGGATGTTTTTATACTTAGTTTTATTTATTACACTTAATTAATAAGTGGCACATGCAGTTTATTTTAAATTTTGTTGGCTGATTTCACTAGTTTAGGCATGTGGGCCAAATTCAGAAGGGCCTAGGCTTGTCCTATGTTATAAGTAGCCTCTAAAACGTGAAGAGCAGATTATGAAGTTTTTGAATGACTAAAGGTGTTCCCTTTGATGAGACTTAAGAAACCCTAATGGTTCCTGAAAAACTCTATAGATTATCCATTCAAGTGAGTGATTATCCCTGAGGTAATCTGGTTTCCTTCTTGTTTCTTGATATCTTAGGTTCTTAATTGGTAATTTATTGGAGTCGTCGTGTTTTTATACACTTCATTGCCATTAATTTCTCAATTTAAGGTCAAGATCCCTTTTCTTGATGTTTCTTGCTAGATCTTGAAATATCTCGGAATTTGATTTCGTGTTTCTTGTGTACTTTATTCATTGTTCTCTGGGTCTTGTGTTTCTTCCTTTGGTTCTTTATCTTGATTTCTTCTTGTTCTTTATTTCATTCACTGTTCCTGTTCTTGTTCAAGTATTGGATTCCATCTTGGTTTAGGAATTGAGTTTTATAAAATTAAAAAAATAAAAAAATAAAAAAATAATCCGTGCGGTACCAGAAACCTTAATAATTTCTTAATCACAGCTTTGGAGTTAAAAAGCACCTGACGAGCTTCAAGATTTGAGACTGCCATTGCTCCAACATATGGAAGACTTTCAATCACTGCATCTGCCAAATCTGAGATGAAAGTGGGTTCAACACCTAGGGCAGGAACACGTGCCCAATTCTGTATTCCAGACTCCAACGCTAGCTCCTTGTATTCAACATCAATTTCCTCTAATGTCTCAATATGCTCACTTACAAAACTGTGATAGCATTTAAAATTAGAAAACACAAGCAATTAACATGAAAATCAAGAGACTAAGCATCATCAATTATACTGCCTAAAAAGCCAACTTTGCTTACCTTATTGGCACGGCAAGAATACTCTTAACCCCTTTCTTCCCAAGCTCAATTATTGTCTCATCAGTATATGGTTTCAGCCATTCAACAGGTCCAACCCTACTCTGCATCAGAGCAAAATAACTTCATGGAATGGCCAACTAAACGGTATATACAAAACTCAATCATGGCAGTCTAAGTGGGGGGAAAAAAGGTGCATCTCGATATACAGAATCACAGTAAAGCATATCAGTCAGGAAGCCATGTATTTGAAATGCCACCAGTGAAGATTTTCTTTGTGTTCCTCCAAGAAGATAACTTATCAGTGGCAGATAGGATGAACATTACTTGACCACGGACTCCATCGCCAAGCAAGTAGGAGAAACAATGTTATAAAAGCTATATGTTATGTGCTAGCAAATGAGCATATGAGCCTCACCTATCTGTCTAATCTAATAGTGTATCACTTGACAATAGCATCATAAACAAGCACCATCTTACCCTTTAAAAGGTATTAATCAAGTAATAAGAGAAGCACCAAATAATCTTTTTTTTCCAATGGGGACAGATAACACCACATATATTAGAGCCCCTCCAAGTTCACAAAACTGACATCAATGAAAGGCTACAGTACCTTTCATACATAGAGGTGTTATGCTTATAACATGAAAGTGTTCAGTACTCGTGTCTCACGCTCCATATTAGCTAACAATATTTGTAATGCAATTATTCTGATTATTAAACTTGCTTTTTACCTTGTCAGCAACTAGTAAGTTCATGTGGTACATTGTAATACTTCACTAGATAGCAATTAGTCCCCTCACCTATTGTTGAAAAGCGTGGACAAAAGAAAAAAAGCTCTTTCACCTTCCTAACAATAGTTATGCACGTACCACCTTTTCAAAGTAAGCTGGAGTGCTTTAATATGTTAGCCTCGAGTTTACCATATAATTTAGCTGTCTTATGAACTTTCAATATTGAAGAGTGCAATGAAGAAATATTTGCAAACCGTGCTTGTAATGCAGTGATACATTATCACTTCCGTTTTTTGAAAAGCAAATAGGGTTGGGGAACTGGTACATGGGAATCTTGCTCATAGAAAACACCACATTCAAGTAGTGGGGGAGAGGGATGGAATAGCTGTCTTTAATTGTGCACCAACTGAACTCAGAGCTTTCTTATACATGATTGAATAATGAGCCCAAAAACAAAATGTGCAATCAACTAGAGTCTTCATTTCAAGAATGATTTAATGCATAAACATAGACAATGTTGCCTATGCAAGTAAGTTTTAATATTATTAATCATAAAATTTAAGTATGCTAATAGATCTGCAAACGTACCTGATAGGCCAAAGTATATGCGTTATGTACCCTTCTCTTCTCAAGTTCTTCCATTATTAAGTCCACACATTCCTCCATTTCAGCCTTATATGGATCACCTGCTTCCTCTACATATGCAAGTGGTACCCCATGAGCACTGAAGAATATCATCACCTGTGTATATGAAGCTAGTTAATAAGGAAGGAAAGAAGTAAGCATAGAGGGATATCATACTACTTTAGAAGCCCCTGCTTTTATTTTATTATAAGATATCAGACATTATTTCATAAATAAGACATGTCGGGAAGCAGGAACAGAATGCCGCCAAATCTAGAGAAATATTTGGTCTAGAGTGCCACCATTTTTCTTTTTGTTTTTTATCCTTAATCTCTTCAACCGCACAGAGATTTTTCCATGACACTTTTTTTCTGCCATAACCAACTCTATATAGCTTCAAGAGAAGATCTCCAAGCAAAAGACTTCAGGGACAATGATACACTAAATCAAGAGTATCACAGTATCATGGCAAAAATCTGTAAACATTTATTACAGAAGAAAGCAAAACTGGTAAGGCAGCCAGATGTAGTTATAAACAAAACACTTTGCAAGAATTTTTCGATTTTTAAGTTATCAAAGCAAAAATACAAATACACAAATACTTTGCTGCCTCGCGTATAAGGAAAGATGGGGACTGTTTAAGGAAAATGAACACTCTTTTCGCGAGGTAACTATAGCATGAGCCAGTGAAAAATAGAGATGATACTACCTCCCCAGGACGTTCAAAACTTTTCAGCTCTTTTTCCATCAAATCTGCCATCGCTTTGATATATCCTTCCCGTTGATACCATGAGGGTATTACTGTGTGTTGCATGTTAACAAGATACTCATCCTCCCTAAAGAAAATACTCATTGCTACATATATTATTATGACAATTGCAAATGGAATGTATTCCCCGAGCGAGAATATAGGTATGTTTATTACCGAAATATACTCTCTAAAAGGCGAAGGCTTGAACCACTCGTAGATATTGAAAACTGTGGATAAAGAGGGAGCACAACAAGCTTTGTGATTCCATCCCTTTTAATCTGCAAAAAGAACAGAAAAGGGAAAAGGATAAAAAACCAATAGCTCAACTTCAATTCTATCCTAGGTATCTCTATTGTGCTTCAAGGAAAAACTGGAAATAAAGAAAAATTATAACAAAGCTTCATCATTTTAAAAAGGGGTACCCATACATCTTGAAGAAATCAGGAAAAAATTTCGAATTTGGATAAAGGATCGATATAGGACTTCGTAAGACAAAGATATCATTAATCCACAATTATGGCTGTCCAACGGGACGGGCCATCCCGTCCCGTCCCGCGTCCAGTCCCGTCCTGTTCCGCTTCAAGTTAAATGGGATGGGCCAATGTTAAATGGGACACGGGACGGCCATTTCGTCCCGTTTGTCCCGTCCCGTTTCGTCCCGTCCTGTCCCGCATCCCGCGTCCCATCCCGTCCTGCCAGATTTTTTTTTTTTTTTTAAAACTAGCCGTTGGGCAACGGCTTAAATTGCAAAAATAGTCGTTGCCAAAGGTCCAAACAGCCCCTATCCCCCCCCCGAAACACCCCCTACCCCCCCCCCAACTTTTAATATAACCCCTAAGTTTATTAAATTACACTTTGGCCCTATTTTCTACTATAAATACCCCCCATTCTTCTTCATTTTTTCCCACAAAAATCAATCTTCTCTCTCAAATCTCTTACATTCTAATATTCTATCTATATTTTATATTATTCTCTCAAATTTGTTACTATCAAGTATCAACTATCAACTATCAAGTATCAAGTGATAACTTTCAAGTTTCAACTTTCAAGTATTTGGGCAAATTTTTTGGAGCAACTTTCAAGCTTCAAATTAATTCGTCAAGTATTTGGAGCAATATTTTGGGCAATTTCTTCAAGTTTCAATATTTAATCACGGTGTACTTGTTCCATCTCCTAATTTTAATATATAATTTTTGCGTATCATTTTAGTGCTTAATTTTTGTGTTTACTTTACATGTTATATTTTCGTATTTCATTTGTGTGTTTAATAATTGTGTTAGCTTTTTTAATTTAATTTCGTATTTAAATTATGGCACCTAAAAATGTATTTGGTATTTTTAATAAAAGCAGTAAAAAAATAGTAAAGGTGAAAGTAGTAGTAATCCTAATCCTAACCCTTCTCCTAGACCTAGAATTAGAAAGCATATTGATGAAATGACTCATGTTTCATGTTGATGAAACTTCATTTTCCCAACCCCCCACATTTTATGATGTTCATGTCGGAGAACAATTAGATCATGAAACTTTACAAAGACAATTTGGCAATGATATTTTTTTGAGGATGAAGAAAATGAGGATGAAGAAAATGAGGAAGAAGAATTAGATGAAACACCCACTAGTCCCGCAACACAAGCTCCAACTCAGAGTCAATCTCAATCTGGAGCTTTACCCCCTGTACCCCTGTAAGGGGTAAGCCTAAGGCTGAACGTCCCAAAACATCACTTGTATGGAAATTTTTTAAACATGATAAAGTCAATCATCGTGCTATATGTAAAAAATGTAAGCAAGTATTTGCACACACAACAAGTGGTGGGAGGGGGGGTTTAAGTAGACACTTAATAAGGGATCATAAATCTTTACGGATACAAGCTAACATAGAAGCCGGAAAAATTATAGATCGTACAATCAGTACTGACACTCCTAGTGGATCTGGTTCTAATCAAATTCAACAACAACTTGACCCTACTTCTGGTCATGTTTTATGCAAATATAACAAAGATAGAGATCGTGAGAACTTAGCAAAAATGGTGGTTGTAAAAGATGGTCTTAATTTATTTTCTGATGCTTGTAGTAAAATACAACATGCTTGTGGCTATATTTTTCGTGCTCATAAACAAAGTAGAATTCGTGAATTTGCTCAACAATGTGCTAGTGCTAACCTTCCATTTAGAAAAGTTCCAAAAGATGTTTGTACTAGGTGGAATTCTACTTATGAAATGCTTAAAGTTGCTTATGATTATCGGGTGCCTATCCAAAAGGTATTTAATATGCATAATGCTCACCATGTTGATTAAATTGTTGATTCTGATTGGGATGAGATCAGAGATCTTACTAAATTTTTAGAAAAATCTTATTATGCTACAAAACAATTTTCTGGTATATATTATCCTACTGTTACACAAATATTACGGTATATTTGTGGAATTTCTGTTGTATTTGGTAAGTATAAAACAAATCCAACTTATGCACCGGCCATTAAAGAAATGATTTTAAAATTTAAAAAGTATTTTTTTCCCTATTCCCGAAGTTTATTTAATTTCTACTCTACTTAACTCATCTTTAAAACTAAGAGGTGCAGAGGAACTTGTTCGTAAAATTTATGAGAATTTAGAAATTCAAGAAAATGAACAACCATCTCTCGAAAACTGCCAAGCTAGCATATATTCTTATGCTAGATCAATGTTTGATAAATATAAATCTATGGATACAACTGGTTGTGAAACTGCTCCTTCTACTTCTAAGTCTAGAGCAGAAGTTTTATGGGAAGATATGGATGATATAACAGGTTTTGATTCCTCTATTGATGATGAACTTGATTCTTATCTTAATCAAGGATTGGAAAATATTAAAGACGAAGAAGGCAAGGAACAACTTTTGTCATGGTGGAGGGAGCGTGGCAAGGCTTTTCCAACACTTTCAATTATGGCCCGAGATATCCTGGATATTCAAGCATCATCAGTAGCATCGGAGAGTGCTTTTAGCGCGGCAAGATTTCAAATTGGAGATCATAGACATTCATTAGCAGAGGACAGTCTAGAGATTTCCGTATTATTCAGAGATTGGATTAATTCAGAAAGAAGAAATCTTGGTTTTGAAAAATTAACCACTAGGGAAGAAGAAGAATACAATGAGATACTAACCACTGGGAGCGATGACGGCATGGAGCTCATGGAACATCAATCAACATTGCCAATTCCAGCAGAATGTCCGAGAGATATTATTGATAAGTTACAAAAAAGCTATATAGGAGCTTACAAATATTAGTATGATAGTTTGTAATTGGCTACTAAGAGGCCTAGTTCAAACAGAACCCTTCCTACAAGGTGGCTGCGTAGATTAGGTGCTCTTCAAAAGAATTATATTTGTATTTGAGATTTGAAAGTTCTATTAATAAAATAAAAGGCTCCAAGCGTTGAATTTTATTTATGAATTGTCTTAGTTACTTAATAGTTAACACTTTGAAATTATATTAAATAAATTATAACTCTATTATAAATTTATAATTACTAGAATATTTCATTACAAGTCTTTTGTTTTAATATTTTATAGTTCTTTGCTTAGTTTTCTAATTTTCATTTTAACATAGTAACATTTAAGTTTATTAAATAAGTCAAAAATCTAGCCGTTGCAAACTTTAAAAACATAGTAATTTACAAAAAACTAGACGTTTTTTTAAAAAAAAATACACTTAAGGCCCACGAACCCGTCCTGTTCCGTCCCGTCCCATCCCATTTGTTAGCGGGACGGGATGGGACAGAACGTTTCGTCCCGTTTGTCCCGTCCCGTTTCGTCCCGTCCCGCCATCATCCCGCTTAAATGTCGTCCCGTCCCGTCCCGTTGCACAGCCATAATCCACATTGATTTTATTCATGGACAACTTCTTAAACCAGTCTCAGTACTGATATTTCAGAAACAACTGCCTTACTTTCCTTTTACACCTGAAACCACTGCCTTCAATTCCTATATAGTTCTTCTGCCATAGCAAATCAGCAAGATTTAAGACCCTCAACATTCATATCATCCTTCTACGTGCTTTAGTTATTAATTCTTTTCATTAGGGTAAAGAAAAGATAGCAGAATATTCTCCATCGAGTCAATTACTGCGACGAGGTTGTTGAAGATGGACTTAACCCCACTAGTCACAATCTACGAGAGAGAAAGACATATGAGAAGCAATTCAGTTGAATGCTTCTGAGGATATTTTGCACTAATTCTAGAAAAAATTTGACTTCCCTAATTTGCCTTTCCAGTCCCATGGACCACACCAGCCAATGATCAAATTAGCAGAGGAAAATAGGAGCTTTCTTCCGGTAAGGTTTTATTAGCACAATGATTTTGTTCAGCTAAAAGTATTAACTTCCCCTTATCCCCCGAGAACAGCCTTTGACTCTACCTACAAACCCAAGATGGATAAATCTTGGGCAAAATTGACAAAGTAAGGATGCCCTATGCTTGGCCATTACATAGTTTCTATTAATGAGAGTCAAAAACAAATGTATAACCATAATTAATCAGGGAAAGTGCTTCACAAACATCATGAAGCTTGATGATGAAGCAATAAAGACCATTGCTTCAAAAACGAACAGATGAAATCACGGATTAGGGCTCTGAGAACAAATTACCTATTATGAGGACAAGAAAGATGGATCAAAAACTAGTGTATACAGAGAAGATATTGTAAAAGATTTCTCCTGTTGCATAATCTTCAAAGGAATTTCAGTTTTGCTTCTAGATAATCTACAGTTCATTTGTCTGACACTTAAACTAGTAAAGTACTCTAGTTTCTGTCTGCGACCTGCCAACATAAACTTATGAACTACAGGCAAGTTTTCTTTTCTGTTTCTCTCATTTCAAGAGATTTTCCCAAGGTCCCAGTATATAGTATCTGTTAAAATGCTTTATTGGATGCATTTAACTTGATTTGATCTGCCTTATAACTCAATATTTCAAGGACCTGCAACCTCATTGTCACCTTTTGTCTGTGTGAGCCAGCAACCTATATTCATCTACAAAGTCTTCCAGTAGCAGACAATCACTAAAGGGAATTCCTGGGACGTGACTTGACAACCTACTGGTTTAATGTTTCAAAGATCATACTTAAGTATTGAGACAACATTTTCCAATCATAGAGCCAGTTATATGTCAATCATAGTTTTACTTTTATTTTTCAATTTTTAATAAATAAGAAACCATCTCATTGATGACCACCAAGATAGTGCCAAAAGTTGCAGTGTTTTTTTACAATGAATATCAAGAAAATCTAATAAACTAACTATACAAAATAGAATATTTAGTTAAATCAAATATATAACTAAATAAAAGAGAGCTCCTGATCTTGACATTGGTTTTGTAGCTTCTTCGAGATTATGATATTCCCTCTCCCAATCATCAAATATTAAACACATGGCTGCTAGCTCCCCAACATCTTTCTCTGTCTACCCAACATTGTTCAACCTTCACGTTGCTAGGTTTCCAGCTCTCAGCCACTGTGGGCAAGCTGTTAACCAGACAATAGACAAAGTGCCATAATTCAGTTGCAAACTCACAATAAAGGATCAGAGTATTAGTCTCTTCCCCGCCCTTCTTTCACATGCAACCCCAGCTTAACATTACACGTCCCCGGTTTCTCAAATTATGTGCTATGAGGATGGCATCCCAATGCTGCACTCTATGCAAATGAAACTATGGTTTTGGAGTCCAGTCATCCAAATACCCTTTTGAATAAGTTCTGCTGCTAAACTGTCAACTGGTACATATATTATGATCTCACTGAGAAGCTTGTCTCCCCCGGAGATCACACGGCTATAAATGATGTGAAGAAGATGCTCCAATTCTTCCCACTCCCAATCCTAGGTAGGTTTCCAAAAGATATGTCCAAAGATGTTTTGCATGTATTCTTGCTACGTAAATCCTCACTGGTGCCTCCTCCTTCATCACTATCAATTAATAAGCAAGGAAACATATCCTTTAAACAGCAGAGAAGGCCTAAAATGCCCCGAAACTTTGGGATTTGGTACAATATTACCTTTCGTCCACCTATCGGGCTAAAAATGCTCCCGACGTTAACCTTTCGGCTCAAGTTTGCCTTTATTTCTAACGGTCTCCTTATACTCAGGGGTATCTTTAGCCCGATAGATAGATGGAGGGTAATACTGTACCAAATTCCATAGTCAGGGGCATTTTAGGCCCTTCTTCGTTTTATATATGACCACATTATTTGGCATTTGCTTGAAATTTGTCTTCTTTATATTTTGTGGGCCTCTCTTGTATAATGCAACAATATCCAATATTCATGTGAAATCGTTGTAGAAGAATTAGAGGAAAACATTACCGACTGTAAATCTTCATGAGCTTTTAGTTGGTAAATATGGAATTGCATTGAGAGTTTTTTTTTCTTGGCAGTAATACGTAATTCTTCTAGCAGAAAACCAATCTCAATTATTGCTTCCCCTTCCCCATAATTAATGTTTATTAATAGGTATTTTAACATTAAGGTATTAATGTCACACTGCTTGGAATTCTTGTATTCAACAAAATCTTAGAGGCTTAGCCACAAGGCTCCCACAGCTTCTCCACTAAGCTTGGTGAAAAACTCATGACGTTATATTCCATCATGTAATTTAAAATTCTCGTTACTAGATAATTCTATTAACAAATTATCTTGCATGAATCAAAATCATATTGTTGAGCTCAAGTCCTGCAAATATTATCTTCCCAAGCAAAACCCTTAAAATGTGAATGATCCACTGATGCTAATTTGTTTCTAAGCTTTTGTAGAATTTTTGTGAAGTGTAGATTTTGATATAAAAAAAGTGACTGTGCACCTCTCTTTGGCCAAGAAATTTACTCTTTTTTTAAAATCTTTTTTTGGCTTTTTTTTATTTGTTCATTCTACAAAGTCTATAAATATTTAATGTTTTGATACTTTTTTGTTTCCATCCTTTACATATTCCATGTAAATCAAAGGAAGGTAGAAACTCTTTACCTCCCCCACGTTAGATTACTCCTCCGGTTAAATGCTTAAAATGATTATGTAGCTGATGTGTGGCTAAAATGCTATACCTTATACCATTATTTACATTAAATGATTACGTTTTGTATGTAATCTTGATGATGCATGTAACATTTGAGCTTAGTTGAGTTTATTTTATGTGTAGGAATATTTGGACATGAAATATAGAGAAGACTGCGCGAAGTGGCACCAAAACAATGAAGTAGAGCAAGATATGGAGCTGGTGCCTTACACGTCGCAAGGCCTAGTGAAATTGGCACCTTACACGGCGCTAGCCGAGGAAAGTTCAGTGCCTTACATGGAGCAAGGCGAGAACTTGGCGCCTCGGATGCCGCGAGGCACAGTCTGGCGCAGAAAGTGCGCCGCCTCCTATAGCGTCTCACAACAATACCCCTTTGTCCGGGAAAAGTTGGTCTCCTTGTTAGTTTTGGGCTGGGACACTTCGACCCTAACGTATAAATACTCCCTACGCTGGTTGTTGAGTGGGTGAGACATTATTGAAGAGAGAAAAGACCGCTGGAACATATGCAAGCAACGGATCACACTAATTCTTCCTCCAATTCTTTCTCATTTATAGATTAATGCTTTCAATTATTAATATTGTTAGCATGACTATGAATAGCTAATTTCTATGTAGAGTTTCATTGAACCTATTGAAAGATGAATTCTCGTTACATGTTAATATAATTTTGCCTTTGAATTTATCTACGTATTCAACTACGTGCTTATTTTAGTTAATTGAAGAGCTCTGAATTAACGGCCTATTTAGTGTGTATTGCTTGAGAAAGTATGTATATTTAAGTTGTTGAACAACGTTACTTCCAAGGTATATGAGAGAACAATACGGAGGATTCAAAAGCGGTATTAGAGATAACGAATCTTTGACGTGATCATAGTGAGTGCAAGCTAGCGTAATTAAAAAGAATATGACTAGTACATTATTGTAGTTTTTCGAGAGAGAATTACGATAAGTCGAGTGCTCACGATCAGTAGAGAATACTTAGGTAAAATTATAGGAACACAGCGGGAAGGATTCCAATAATTGGGGAAATTATAACTCTAGGATTTTCCAATCTTGTCTCCGACCTTTAGTATCTTTAGTTGATAATTTTACTGCTTTAATATTTGTTAGTTAATTAGTTAGAAATAAAAATCTTAATCTTTATGAATCAAAAGATTGTTCGAACCTGTCTTCTTAGCTAAACCTTGTTCTCTGCGGAATTCGACTTCAAACTCTTACAACGAATTATATTTGCAACGACCGTTTAGTCCTTTTTATAAAGCATAGTTGGTCAGCAGCGTTAAGCTCTTTCTTCTTTCATCAATGATTTAAAATATTTTTGGAATTTATTAAATTTTTTTGTTCATATTAATTTCCTCCCATTGATCTCTTCATTTTCTTTAATTTGCATGTGGTGATAGACATGGAGTAACGTAAATAACATGGACAAATGCAAGTAAACTCATCAGTACAAGGGATTAACAACCCACTAGAACCAAAGAGGAAAAACTTTTATGGAGGATAAGCATATAAAAGTATTGTCTCACTTCTCCTCCTAATTAGTTCTCTTAAGTGTATTTTTTTAATCATTTTATTACGATGTTAATTGAATTTTTTGCAACTATAGTTAAATAAATATTGATTTATTTCATGTATATTTAGTTGAAATTTTGTAAATTTTACAAAATACGGAGAAGGGCCTAAAACGCCCCTGGACTATAAAATTTGGTATACTATTGCCCTCCATCTACCTATCGCGCTAAAAATACCCCCGACTATAAGTGGACCGTTAAAAATAAGGGCAAACTTGAGCCGAAAGGTTCACGACGGGGGCATTTTTAGCCCGATAAGTGGACGGAGTGTAATATTATACCAAATCTCATAGTTCAGGAGCATTTTAGGCCCTTCTCCGTTAAAACAAACTTTCGCCCACTTTCAAAAACTTATAATTTTCATTCTCAACCATGAAAATATGTGTATCGTGAGAAGTCATTTACTCTATCATGATTCCAATCGATTAAGAAAACCCATAGTCATTTTGCACCTGTCATCTCTTTAACTTCTTTTGTTTTGAAGCAATTGACATACTCGGGAGTAAAGACATGTAAAAGATCTTGGAAAGGGTGATTTTATTATTTTGCAACACTTTACTAACTCCTACATATTACTCTCCACCTATTAAAGTCCAAACAAAATTAGCATTTTCCACGAGACATAGATTAACGTGCATGAAGTTAACCTACAATTCTCAAAAGTTGTTTACTTTGCAACAACAAACAGGATAAAAAGAAATAAATTGTCCTTAGGTTGATTCCTTTTTCGTAGTCTAATTAGATAGGGACTAAAAGGCCCTGTTTGTTTCTACTTAATGGAGGTCTAAATCTAATCATTCAAATCTCAATCCATTTCTTCCCTTCTACAACCACGTAATTGCTCTTAATAAAGCTAAATCATTCCGATCTTATACTGTTGTACATAGTTTTAAAATCATTAAGACTTTGCGTACTTATAGAGTCATGTAAAGGTTTTTTAACTACAGTTATCCATTACAACCACCACCACCAACCACTTCTATGGTCAGCCACCAACGCACAACCACTATTGCCAACTACTTGTACCATCGGCGCCTTCACCCCCGAGCTACATCGCACAACAACCACCACAATTGCCGGTCATCACCACCAACCACGCTACCACTAGCCACAGCACTACCAACTACCTCCACCACCATCCACCCAACCTTCACTGCCAACTACCATGACCAAACACATCCACCATCAACCACCAACAACAACCACCTCCATCGCAAGATACCACGACCAACCACTTCCATCATCAACTGGCCTTTGAACAACCACTACCACAATCACTTCTAAGATTAGCCACCACTGCAAAAATACCATCACGGACCACATGTATCACTAGCCACCTTCATCCCCAAGCTACACTGCACAACTACCAACAACAACCACCACCATCGTGTGTCATTACCACCAATCACATTTACCACTAACCACTGCACCGCCAACTACCTCCACTACCATCCACCCAACCTCCATGGCTAGCTAGTAGCTACCACGACCAACCACCTCCACCATCAGCCACCTTACCACCACGACCAACCACCTCCACCGCCAACTACCACAGCCAACCACCTCCACCGCTAGCTACCACAATAAACCACCTCCACTGCTAGCCTTCCCCACCAATCACTTATACCACATCACCAGCTGCCAGCCTCTACTGCCAACCACCACTAGCAACTACGATATGATCGCTGCAAAAACACCACTGCTAGTCACCTGCACCAATGACAACCACCACTAGCCACCACCTCAAAATTGACATCGTTGAAGGCCACCACAACTAGGGGTGTTCATAAAAACCCGAAAAACCGAACCAAACCAAACTGACCAAAAAAATCGATACTTTTTGGTTTGGTTTGGTTTTGGTTTTGAATGTTAAAAAACAATCAAATTTGGTTTGGTTTTGGTTTTAATCACAAAATAACCGAAAAAACCGAACCAAACCGACTATAAGAGTAGCTATTTCAAATTTATTATTACACCTATATATATGTATATTTTTATACAAAGTTTCAAAAAATTTATGGTGAATGTTAATCGTTTGCACTTTTAGTACAGTTCTTTACCTTTACATTATAGTTTGATTGGTAATTTTCTTTTGTTAAGTGTAAGAATCCATTTCATGTTAAAAAAAATATATTTTTAATTGAGTCCTTAAATTATTCATCACTATTTGATTCAATTATCATCAATATATCTTAATAAATAATAGATTTTTCAAAGGGCAATTGATTTGATAGTGTTACATTGAAAATGTGATCGCCGGAATATGTGTTTGGTAGTGTATGTCTTATATTTAAGAAAAAACCGACAAATAACCGAAAAAACCGAAAAACCGACAAAACCCGACATAAACCGAATCGAGAAAAAACCGACTTAATTGGTTTGGTTTGGTTCTAATATTTGAAAAACCGACTTACTTGGTTGGATTTCTTTTTAGGGAAAAACCGATCCAAACCGAACCACGAACACCCCTAACCACAACTAACAATTAGAGTGTGATTTATCAAACAATAGTTTCTACAACACCATATCAATCATAAGTTTCTCTAATATTTTGTTGATATAACATTTAACTATGATTATTGTTTTTAAATTCTCTATTAATTAATTTTTGAATAAAGATAATATATGCACACATTCAGATGCCGGAAAAAAAAAACAATCATAATTATACAGTATCCAGATTAGACACAATTTGTAAATAATCAATATGTAACTAGATTCACATTATCTTTATCTTAACAAAAGCAAATGGGTCTAAGTAGCTTCCTCACTCGGCTTAGCTTCAACTCGGGACTGTTACACAGCAAGATAGAGAGATAAGGCTAACTCGTCTAATCCCTTCTCGAAAGATAAAAGCCTCTTCTCCCAGCCATATTACTCCCTCCACCATCCCTTTCCACTTCTGTGCCACTCCCACTTCTCAGTACTACATATGCTCCGGTCAAAAATTTTGTTTTAGATTTCTTTTTATACTTAATCATGAATGCATGCCTGGCTAATACCAGCTTATTAGTTAGCTATTAAATTATTATTTCTTCGATATAGCTGTAGTAAATTTGATCACTATCACAGTCTAGCCCAAATTATGTGATATGATTCTGCAGTAGTGTAATCCAGTCTGAACCTGGCTCGTACTAACTGCTTCAAACCATAAAACACATAAACAACTACAAAAGGAAAAGGAAAAGTTTACAAAAGAAAATCAAAGAAACAATACCAGCTCAATGGCTTCCTCCGTGAATGGATGCCAGTAGCGCATACCAACATACACCTTTGCAGGCACATTCCTTTCCCACAGTGCTTTTCTCAAGGCTTCAGCCTAAAAATAAAAATATTATTAAACAGGCAGAATTGAATAGAGGAGCGACGGAAAATAATGCACAAAAACATTGTAATGCTCATATACAAATCCACCACAGTAAACAGCAGCAAACAGTAAAAGAGATCTCTCGGTAGAAAATAAGAGGTACAAATCATACTAAAAATAGCCTTAGCAAGTGTTTCCACCATAAATCACTGGAATTCAGCATGGTCCAAAAAATTTCACCACTATGGTAAAACGCTCTCACTTAACAAAGAAAATCTAGAGATCCACTACCATAACCACACGTAAAATACCATTCATTCTTCTTTTAGCCGTCGTTGGACCAACATTTCTTCTTCACTTATTCTTAGTTCTTAGAAACTTACTCATTAATCAGCAATCATGAATAATTATCAAACCATATAAATTCATGCCTGAGCATCAGTTATCCGTCGAAGAGGAGAGCCACCACCAATTGAAGCATAACCTTCTTTGCTCTTAGGTGCTCTAGCAACAGATATGAATTGCGCAAGCGGCCTTTGCAAAAACCGAAACAGCCTTGGCAATCGAATAATATCCTATTCAAACCAAACAATCCAAGTTAAAACCCATCAAACAAAAGAGTGAAACACAATAGCGTCCAAGAAACCGACATATAACTTACAGGATCAGCAAAAAGATTGAATAAAAATGGCTGCACATCTTCAAGAGACTCAGGGCCACCAAGATTAAGCAACAAAACACCAATTTTTCCGTCACAAACAACATTAACAGGATCTGTGGACACTTGTTGGGGCCTAGAAGTGACCAATGCTGAAGGCATCATAGATGGTTTCAAGGAGCATCTGGCAGCTACTAGTGAACAATTTTTGGGTACCCTTAAACAAGAAGCTGCGAAGGGTACACTGCTTTGACCATCCACTTGATGGAATGGTGAATAGGATGTGCAGTTCGCCGGCGACGCGGATATTTCACGGCAGAAAATCACCGGCTGCGCCATTGCTGACTTGACTGCAAAGGGGAAGACTGATCTGGGATAATGCTTTTTGTGGGGACTAAAATGAGGAGAGAAAAAATTTGACAAATCAGTAAGTGATGACTTTGATATTTTGGTCAGTGAATTTGTTGGGAAATTATTGTGGAAAAGCTTTTTGGCGTGTAGTTGGTCTCCTCCACAAGTTCCGGATAATAACGGCACAGCAAATGGACGTATAAGCCCCGTTTGTATTGGGTACTTTTAAGCCACAATAGCCTTTAAGCCATTTTGTAGCGTTTGGATAAAATAAAAAAATATTTTTAAGCACTTGTTTTTAAGCTAAAATGACAAAAACAAACCAAAAGTCAAAAGTTAGAATTCCTAACTTATGACTTAAAAGCTATTTTGGCTTAAAAATCACTTAAAACAAGTTCATTCAAACGGGCTCTAAGTCCCCTTTTAGCTTGTTTTGGTGTTCGGCAAGTTCAAAAGAGTTCTTTTAAGCCAAAACAAGCTTCATATTCGATTAAATATTTTATTTTCCTATCCCTTAATAATTTTTATAATTCCAAAATTAACCTTCAAAATAAAAGCTCTTTTCTTCTCTGTTCTCCGTCCTTGCTGTGTCATTCCTCCATCACGCATCTGCCTTCCCTATGTGTAATGACCCGACCGGTTATTTTATGTATTTGAGTCCTGTTTCCCCTTTTGAAGTTTTATGACTTGAGTGGATGATTGGTTTCGTTTCGGGGAGGTTTTGCAATAATTTGGAACAATTGGTTCCTAGTTTAGAAACTTAAGTTAAAAGGGTTTGACTTTTGTGAAAACGCTCTCGGAACGGTATTTTGATGGTTCTAATAGGTTCATATGATGATTTTGGACTTAGACGTATGCTCGAAATTGGATTCGGGGGTTCCTAGGTTGATTTGGCTTGTTTTGCCTAAAGTTGGCAATTTCAAGGTTTAGAAATGTCCAAGTTTGACAGTAGGTTGACTTCATAGCTATCGGGTTCAGATTTTGGTTCAGGACTTCAAATAAGTCTGTTTATCATTTGGAACTTTTCTACAAAGCTTGGCGTCATTCCGAGTTGGTTAGATAGGAATCGGACGCTTGGTTGTGATTTTGGCAATCATTGAATTTCATTGTGAATCCTATGTGTTTTGATGTCTGATTCGTGGTTTCGAATATTATTTTGGTGTTTCATTCGTATGATATTTTAGACTTGTGTGGATGTTGGTGCTAGGCAGATATTGCAGGTCTCGCAAATGCGAGATCTTGTTCGCATTTGCGAGGTGGGATGGGGGCTGAGATGTTCGCATTTGTGATTGGGGGACCTTGGCGAGGGTGATCTCTTTTGCAATCACAGGATCGTTTTTGCGAAGGAGCCTGACTTCGCAAATGCAAAGTCAGGGTCACATTTGCAACATTTTCACGGATCCACAGGCGTCGCATTTGCGATGGTTCTTCCGCATTTGTAGGGGTTCGCAAATGCGAACCCCAGGTTGCATTTGCGACTTCTGCACCTAAACAAAAGTTTGAAATTTCGGGACTTAGTCTCATTTATCACATTCTTTAGCCCTAGACTCGGTGGGAGGCAATTCTAGGAGGAGATTTTCATATAAAGTCTTTGGGCAAGTGATCTTGACTCAATTTTGATTATATAACATGATTATTTATGAGATTTAACATCTAATCCATGTAATTTGAAAAGTAATTTTGGAGATTTCTGACTATGTTTTGAAAAATAAAAATTTGAGATTTGAGAGTCCAATTGGACTCGAATTTGAAAACCAAACGCACATATGGACTCGTGGGGTTATGAGTAGTCTAGATCTACCCTTCGACTCGGATTTTGACTGGGTGGACCAAGGATTAACTTTTGAAGAATTTTGTAAAGACCTTAACTATAGTAATCGAAATTTGTTCGATATTATTAATTCATATTTTGCTAGATTTGAGTCGTGCGGAGGTGAATTTTACGAAAAAAGCTATTTTTGAGTGTTGAATTGGCATAATTGAGGTAAGTATCTTGCTTAACTTTGTGTGCGGGAGTTACCCCTTAGGATTTGGTCTAATTGCATTAAATGTACTATGTAAAAAAACATGTACATGAGGTGATGAGTGTGACACTGGCTTATGTGTGGTAATGACTGGATTAGACTTGTAGATATTAATATGCCTTGAATTAAAGTTGTTGTTATATGGAATACATTTCATTGTTGAGTTACTCCCCGTTTCCTTGTATTGTTGTTGAAATTATTCTATTCATTATTGTAGAGCCATGTGCTGTGTATTATTGTGATATTGGTATTGTTGTTTGGGAAATGTTGTAGCATATGAGCACTTGTTGTGCGAGTTAATTTGTTGTGTTGTGATGAGATGTGCATACAACTACATAAAGGTGGTGAGAATTGATGCGGAAGCGGTGAGATAAGGGGGCTTATGTGCCTATTGCTAGTAAGAGAAAATACTTTATTGTGAGGCACACGCGGCGAGATAGGGGGTTTGTGCGTGTGAAGCTATTTCGGAAAAATATTTTTTTTAAATGTGAAGCTCACACGGCATCATAATGGTGACTTGTGATTTGTGATTATGAGGTGTGGTACCTCGGGTGATTCTTGTTGTAAATCTTGTGTTGGAACGACTTGATGATTCGATCTGCCATTGTTTTCCTTTATTTATTTCACTTGTATTTTAACTGAGTTTTGGTTAATTTGTTGTGTTATCACATGTTTACACTTTATTGCCATTTATTGATTTTACTTTGCGTTGTTAGCTTTATATTTATATTCTGTACATGTTTTATGTCTAGTTAGTGTCTTGACTTGAACCTCATCACAACGTTAGTCTTGATTCTTACCGGGTACCATTTGTGGTATACTCATACTTCTGCATATTTTTGTGCAGCTTCAGGTATCTCGGATCATGCCAGACGATAAAGAGTTGAGATGAGCTAGAGTTGCAAAGACTTCAAGGTATACCTATTGTTCCCGCTCGTAGGCCTCGTAGTCACCTTCTGTTATTTTCCTATTACTGTTATTTGTATTCCAAAACAATAATGTATTTGAGATTTCTAGTGTACACTCAGTAAAGCTTATGACTTGGTACTACCGCTTTTAGGATTTATGTGACTTTCGTATTTCCTTTTCGGTTATGTTATAGCATTAATCAGTTCTTATTTAAGTAATTAAGTTGTTTTATTATGTTGATCTTGCCTTGTGATAGGCTTACCTAATCCTAGGAACTAGGTTCCATCACGATCCTAAAAGTGGGATTTTGGGGTTGTGACAAGTTAGTATCAAAGCTCTAGGTTCATAGGTTCGACGAGTCATAAACAAGTTTAGTAGAGTCTTGCGGATAGGTATGGAGACGTCTGTACTTACCTTCGAGAGGCTATGGAACTATTAGAAAATTCTACTTCTTTCATTCCTTATCGTGTGGATTTATTGATTTCGGAATTTGAATCTTTGTCTTTCTATTCTTTCACAGATACTGAGGACACGAGCTTCAGTTACTGATGATGCTGCCCCCCGTATCGGTATTGCTAGAGGTCTGGGCAGAGGCTGAGGTAGAGGCGAAGCACGTGCTATAGCTAGAGGCCGTGCTAAGGCCGTGATTGAGAAGCCACTAGTGGCTCCAGTTGGGGAGCAAGCACTCGAAGCGCCTATTGCTACCCCTAGACTTCAGGAGACTTTAGTGCATTTTCTAAGCATGTTCGGTACCTTGGCTCAGGAGGGATTGATCCCAGTTGCACTAGCTACTTCTCAGGCTGGGGGAGGAGATCAGACTCTAACCGCCTGTGCTGCAAAGCAGTGATAACTAGGGATTATAGTTCATTTTATACTCCTTTTTACTTGAGTTTTGATTAAAAATGTATACAAATTAGTCCCAAAGGATTACATGTTGTACTTGTTTGCAAGGTTTGGTAAAAAAGGTGACAATTAGTCAAAACCAGCTCAAAAAAGAGTGAAACATGCACAAATACCAAGAACAAGTCAAAGCACAGTTACAACGGACCCACCGCGGCCGCAATCCATTTAGTGCGGTCCGCGGTGAGGAGATTCAGAGAGGTGCTGATTTTAGAGGATCAAGCACTGCGGACACAACCCATTTTGTTCGGACCGCAGTCCTCTTCACGGCCGCAATCCATTTTGTGCGGTCCGTGGAGAGGAGGATTCAAAGAGTTGGTAATTCGGACGAATGAAGCCAGTGCGGTCCGCGGAGCATTTTATGCGGACTGCAATGAAGCCGCTGCGATTGCGGTGCATTTTGTGCGACCCGCGGTGGCCAGATTCAGAGAATGATTAATCAAGCCAAGAAGCCTCATCGCGATCCGCAATGCATTTTATGCAAACCGTAGTACCTCGTCAGGGGTATTTTTGTCCAAAAAATTCGGGTTAGTATAAATACTTTCTTTTCATATTTTTAGGGTATCTTTTGTAATCTGTTAGAGACCAGAGCACATGAACGGTGTTTTATGTCCATTTTGAGTAATTTGTAGCTAGATTAACACTGAATCTTCTTTATCTTAGTTTGTAATTAAATCATATTGGTTATTCTTCATCTATTTCTCTGTTTTTTTTCATTATTATGAGTAGCTAGACCCATTATCTAGGATTGTGGCTCAACCCTAGTGTGGGTATTTGATGGGTCTTTTGATTTAAGGCTTAGATGTTTATGGGTAGTTGATATTTGGACTGATTTGTGTTTTCCATGTTGAATTAGTGGTTGCAAACATTAATTTGTGCCTATTTGACTTGGGCTCTTCTTGAGAAAGAGAGCTTGAGTCTAGGAAAATCAGACCAACAAGGAATTGGTAGTGTAATCAAGAGATTGATATCCCCAATTAAAGGGTTAAACCTAGAGATAGTCAATACCCGACTTGAGCCTATATTGCTTGCACAATTTTGACACCCAAATTGTCTTGAGAAAGTCAATTAGGGCAAAGTCATTCAAGCTATCGAGAGGTATAGAGTGAGTAACTCCGTGCATTGGCTATATCACAATCTCCAACATAACGTCTTTGCCTTAAGCTTTAGATCCCTTCAAGTATTCACCTAGGAGAAAGTCATTTCCCTAGTTCCTCTTTAACTATTTAGAAAACCTTACAATCAATCATTCTTAGTTTAATTTAGCTTATCATTAGCATAAATATTAGAAGTAACAACCAACCAGAAGATGATTGGAAGAGTAATTAAGAGCACTACACATTTCTAGTTTAGATAGGGATCCAATTCCCAATTCTAGCTCCCTGTGGATTCGATCTCGACCATCTCGGGTAAAATCTGCTTCAACCGCTCTCGCACTTTGTAGTGGTGTAGGGTTGGCTCTGATCATTTTTTGGCGTCGTTGCCAGGGAGCTAACAGTTTTGGCTATCTATCTAAATAGTTTTGTGTATTGTTCTTCTTTCCTTCTGCGTTACTAATTTGTGTGTGTCACAAATTCAGGTACAAAATGGCAGCAAACAATGCACCTCTTGGAGATCTTCCGCCGGGGGAGGAGGCAGATGACAATATTGACGATGAGGTTCCTATTATACCTCAAGGTCAAAGGAGAGGCCGCCAGGCTAATGATAATGTTCCAGACCCTTCCCCCCACCTCCAAGAGTGGCTCCTCGTGCTTCCCAACCAAGGATATGCTAGTGCAATTGTCCCACCCCGAATTCGGGCCGGCGATTTTCAAATTACAAATGTGATGCTGACATTGTTGGAGCAGCGAGGGTATTTCACGAGTGCTCCCAATCAGAATGCTTACAAACATCTCAAGGGTTTCGTGAATACTTGTTGGGGGAGCAAGAAAACTAATGTGTCAGAAGATGCATTTCGGTTGAGATTATTCCCTTTCTCACTTAGAGGGAAGGCATTGGATTAGCTTGAACGACTTCCCAACCATTCCATCACTATTTGGGATGAGTTGGAGGATAAATTAATTGCAAAGTTTTTCTCGCCGGGGCACATGGAAACATTAAGGGATGAGATCTTAGCTTTCAAGTAGGAGCCCACCGAACCATTACATGAGATATGGGAGAGATACCGAACCATGGTAAAAGAATGTCCCAACAATGATATGACTGAGGCAATGATACAATAAACGTTCTACCGGGGCATTAACACAACAAATCAGTGCATAATAAACCAACTTGCTAGGGGTAATTTCATGAAGCTGTCTTATGATGAGGCTTGTGACATTCTTGATGAGATGGCTGACACGTCCTCCGCTTGGCAAAGTAGAACCAATGTGCCACAAGGTGACACCACGGTCAATCACTTGCACAAAGAGCTTCATGATCATGGGCAGGCAATAGTAGAGCTGACAATAACAATGAACCATCTAGCAAAGGCACAGTTACAACATGTTCAAAATTCACGCCAAGTAAATGCTATGGAGGGTATCAGCATGCTAGTGAACAAAGAAGACAAAGAGGTCACCAGAACCATGGAAGTTCGGATCAATATGACAATGATAGTGGTGGATTCCAAGATGATGGTTATGAGGGACAAAATGAAGAAGTCCAATATATGAACAATTATCAGGGCCAAAGGGGCAATTCTTCCAACCAACAACAATGGAGACCCCAAGACAATTGGGGCAATCAACAACAACAAGGGAATAGTAATTGGGGGAACAACAACCAAAATTCCAACTGGGGCAATAAGAACAATAATCAGAACAATCAAGGTAATTGGAATGGCAACAACAACAATTGGGGTTGTAACAACAATCAGGGTGGTTGGAACAATGAAAATCAAGAAAATCGGGGGCAAGGCTTTCAAAGTCCCCCAATGTATCAAAAACCGAACAATCCACCCTCATTTCCATACCAAGGTCCTAGTTCTTCCAACAATGAAATGGGGAGAATTGAAATGGTGTTTGAACAGATGATGAAAAAGAATGCGGACTCTGATGCTCAATTGGCTTCCCACAATACTTCAATCAGAAACTTGAAGGTTCAATTAGGCCAAATCTCATAATCCTTGAATACTCGCCCTAAGGGGGCTCTACCAAGTGATACGGTTGTAAACCCGAAGGGTGGGAACAATTCTGGGCATGTAATGGCGGTAACTACAAGAAGTGGACGAGGCGGTGATGTGAATGCCTCCAAACAAAAAGAAATTTTGAGTGATGAAGTTGAGTTGCAAGAAGATGAGATTTCTTTGGTGGTTGAAAATGTGATTGATGAGAACATGAATGAGGAAGTGAGGATTGATATCCAAGATTCCGAGGTGGAAACTCAGAATGACGTGAACCCGTCTAAGGAACACGTAATAGACATGCCGGAAATGGTTGTGCCTAAAGCCAAGGTTCCTTTGCCAAGGCCACCTCCACCTTATCCTCAAAAGCTCGCGAAGCAGAAAAATGAGAATCAGTTTAAGAAGTTTATTGACATGATGAAGAGCTTATCCATTAATGTGCCTTTGGTGGAGGCTCTAGAGCAAATATCGGGTTATGCTAAATTCATGAACGACTTGGTGACAAAGAAAAGATCCATGGATTGTGAAACTATCAAGATGACCCACCAAGTTAGTGCAATAGTGCACTCAATGGCCCCGAAGCTAGAAGATCCTGGTGCTTTCACCATTCCTTGCACCATTGAGAGTGCTGTTACATCTTGCGTTTTTCGTACATTTAAATTTCGTCTTCAGTTAATTGACGTAGACTCGGGGGTGAGATCATCTTGACGTTAATATATTTACTCTATTTATAACAAGCGATAAATAAGTGTTATGAAAGATAAAGGGATACACAGATTAAAGGAAATGAGTTACGTTGAAAGTGGTCAATTTGGAATAAAATATGGGTCGAGCAACAATGCCCGATAATTATAAACTAATACCATGAAAGGTACCATATGACCAAGGTAGTATAATACATAAAGTATATATGAAGTATTTTAAAAATAAATAGAATTTTAAGTAATTTGTTATAATTTTTAAATTATGTGGGTAATTGGTTAATTATCGGGTAACGGGACATTACCCGGTTAACTAATAAGTGGATTAAAAATTAATTAAATAACTCACCCCTACTCCCCACGTGGCAGTATGCCACATCCAAGCATATGACTCATAGTCATATATGCTTGTAACGTGTAAAGTTATTTTATGACTCATAAAAATGAGTCACTTAAAAGACTTGTTTTAACGTCTAACATGTAATGACTTGAATTTCAAAGAGTCACTTTGAATGAGTCAATTTTCTGATTCTTGACAATGAATCAAAGGAATTCAAAAAACATTTCCTTCCAAAACTTGAAAGAACCAGAAACATTTTCCTTTCAAATTCTCAAAGAAACCAAATTTGCTTCATTTCGTATCTTTGGGCTTGAAACCAAGAGTTGAGGTTTGAAACCAAAAAGCTGTTATTTAGCCAAGAACTATTAAAACAGAATACTTTTCGTCCAAAAAGAAAATTTCAAGAACCAAGCCAAATTTTGTTCCTCAAGTTCAAAAACGTAGAATCTTAAATCTGATTTTTTTAGGTCTAAGTTCAATCCACGAAGGTTTCCAACGGGATAATTATACAGAGTTGTTCCTACTCCAGGTATGTTAAGGCTAATATTTTCCTTCATTTTTGCATGATATCGTAACTACACAAGTTTGATAACGAGGCATAAAGAAAAATTCATATCCCGAAATTTACGTATATTTTGCTAGTTTCGCAAATTACATATATTTTCCTAGTTTTGTAAGTTACCATATTCTTCTTATCGGGACTGCATATTCAGTTGAGTATTTCCTTCTTCTGGTCAAAAGAGCAGAGAGTTCGCATATATACAGTATTAAAAGTATTTTCATTACCTTCGAGAAGGCCTCTATTGGGCAACCTCTGATCAGATGGTAAGTTATATACCGAGCCTGCTGTGGCCGAGCGCCTATGAGCGAGCCCAGTTGGTCGAGATACAGAGCCTAGTATGGCCGAGCGCTTATGAGCGAGCCTACTATGGCAGAGCGGATATATATGTATACCGAGCCTTATAGGGTCGGACAGCTATTTTACTCACTATATTAAGAGAGTTGAGTCATTATCTGCAGATGAGCATATCTTCATATTTTCTTGACTCCTAGTTGTTTTCAGTTATTATATTATCAGTTCAGTTTCAGCTTCAGTATATTGCCTTACATACTCGGTACATTATTTCATACTGACGTCCCTTTCTGGGGGTGCTGCATTTCATGTATGTAGGTTCAGACAGACAGACGGGTAGACCTCCTCAGTAGGTGTTGCCCGAGTTCAGCTTTAATGGTAAGCTCCCCTTATGTCGAAGTTGCCGGTTCTAGCAGTGTGGTATATATCTGGTGTATATAGGTCGATAGGTTATGGGTAGGTCGGGGCCCTGTTCCGATCACAGTACATCTATCATTAGAGGCTTGTAGACATATCCTATCGGTTAGTGCAGTATGTTGGGCTTGTAGGCCCTGTACGTATATTTTGTTGGCTTTTTAGTTGTAGTAATTATGACGGCTTTGCCTGCCCAGCTTTATGTTGATGTTTAGTCAGCGTTAGTCTCTATTCATTTTTATATTTTGAATCGCACATTATCTTGCAATGTGGCCCATGGCTAAAATATGACATTACATGTTCAGAGTCTCTTAGTCGCTAGTGGTATGCAAGGATAGGTGAGGCACTGGATGCCGGTCTCGCCCCTAGGCTTGGGGCGTGACAAAAGTGGTATCAGAGTTGTTCTGCCCTAGGGAGTCTACAAGCCGTGTCTAGTAGGGTATTGATTATAGATGTGTGGTGCACCACATTATATAAGTAGGGGACTACAAGGCATTTAGGAGTTGGTTACCCTTCTTTTAAATCTAAATCGTGATGTAGCACTTTATAGGAAATTTGAGTTAAACTTACGTGTTGACATTGTTGATACCCAGTTTTTCCCTAGATAATTTTTAATATGCAAAATAACTTCAATATATATATATATATATATATATATATATATATATATATATATGCATATATAAGTATGTCCAAATATTTTATTATTTTTCCATAATTTTTAAAGGTTTTTAAATCAATTTAATTCCCTCTTATCCATAAAAACCCAATAATTATTTTCAAAATTATTATTTTTGGTGATTCATTTACTGTATTTTTATATTTATGTTAAAATATAGCTTTTGTAATTTTTTGCATATTTTTACAAATTTATTTGTATTTTTAAGCTAAATTACATATAATTACAACATTAGCCTTTTTAAGATTTAATTGTGTTTTATATTCATAAAATTAAGTCCTGTATTTTTAAATTGTTAATTATATGTTATAAATCATTTTAGTACTTTCAATTTGTTTTCAGAAATGTATTTACTATTTTTTATAAATTAGAAAGAGAAAAGTGGCTATTTAAATTTTAGCCCAAATTGGCCTTCAATTTGACCCCAAATTAAACCCAATTTCCCCCGGCCCAATTTCAATTTAAACCCGACCCCTAACCCAATTTAACCAGCCCAACCCGGATTCCCCACCTAACCATTTTAATCCTGGCCGTTGATCATTCAAATCAACGGCCACTGTTACCCTTACCTAAAATAAACCTAAACGACCCCTTTCCCTAATTCATTATTCACCAAACGCCGCCCTTGAATCCCTTCCCTCTCAATTCTCTCTGCAACCTCTCATGAACCCTAACCAGATTCATATCTATGCGCTAGCAGGTCGACAGGACCAAGAGTCCTCACCAGACGTTGTGATAGGTATGTTGACTATTTGTTCTCACGATGTTTATGCTTTGATAGACCCAGGATCTACTTTATCATGTATTACCCCATTTTTCGCGAGGAAATTTGGTATAGTGCCTGAAACACAAAGTGATCCTTTTGCGATATCTACATCGGTTAGAGAATCGATTATTTCTAGATGCGTTTACCGAGGTTGAACGGTATCAGTTTGTGGTCGTCAGACCTCAACCGACCTAGTTAAACTAGAGATGTTGGATTTCGATGCTATCATGGGCATGGATTGGTTGGTAACTTGTTATGCCACAGTTGATTGTTGAGCAAGGACAACTAGATTTCATTTTTCGGGTGAGCCAATCCTTGAATGGGTAGGTAATACAAAGACACCCAGAGGCAGGTTTATTTCTTATCTGAAGGCGAGGAAAATGATCGCAAGAGGGTATATTTATCATATTGTGCGAGTTAAAGATGCGAATGCTGAGATACCTACACTTCAGTCTATTCCAGTAGTCAAAGAGTACGCGAATGTATTTCCAGATGAACTTCTAGGTATTCCTCCAGAGCGAGATATTGATTTTGGCATCGATTTGCTTCCAGGAACGCAACCAATATCCATCCCTCCGTATAGAATGGCACCTGCCGAATTGAAGGAGTTGAAGGAGCAGTTAAAAGATTTGTTGGAGAAAGGATTCATCAGGCCCAGTACTTCACCTTGGGGTGCACCAGTACTGTTTGTGCGGAAGAAAGACGGCTCGCTAAGGATGTGTATTGATTATAGGCAACTAAACAAGGTAACTATTAAGAATAAGTATCCCCTTCCAAGGATAGACGACTTGTTTGATCAATTGTAGAGAGCTAGATGCTTTTCAAAGATAGATTTGAGGTTGGGGTACCACCAAGTCAGAGTTCGGGAGAAAGATATTCCCAAGACAGCCTTCAGGACCCGATATGGACACTTTGAGTTCCTTGTTATGTCATTCGGGTTGACGAATGCACCTGCCATATTTATGGACTTGATGAATAGCTTATTCCGGCCATATTTGGATCTATTCGTGATAGTCTTTATTGATATATTCTGGTTTATTCACGTTCAGAGGATGAGCATATGGATCACCTGCGAGCGGTATTCCAAACCCTCTGTGATAATAAATTATATGCTAAGTTTTCGAAATGTGAGTTCTGGTTGAACTCCGTAGCATTCTTGGGGCACATTGTATCCGACGGAGGTATAAAGGTAGACACTCAAAAGATTGAGGCTGTAAAATCCTGGCCTAGACCTACCACTCCAATAGAGATTTGCAGCTTTCTAGGCTTAGCAGGATATTACCGCAGGTTCGTAGAGGGGTTTTCTTCTCTTTCAGCACCATTAACAAAGCTGACGTAGAAAGCGACTAAGTTTTAGTGGACAGAGGCCTGTGAGTAGAGTTTCCAAGAGCTTAAGAATAGGTTGACCTCAGCACCAGTTCTAGCACTTCCAGAGGTCCAAATGGTTATGCCATGTATTGCGATGCCTCAGGTGTCGGGTTAGGATGTGCCCTGATGCAACATGGGAAAGTAATTGCATATGCTTCAAGGCAGTTAAGGAAGCATGAGCGGAATTATCCGACCCACGACCTCGAGTTATCTGCGGTTGTCCATGCACTTAAGATATGGTGACATTATTTATATGGTGTGCATGTTGATATATTCACAGATAATAAGAGCCTACAATATATCTTCAAGCAAAAAGAGTTGAATTTGCGACAGAGGCGGTGGCTTGAGTTATTAAAAGACTACGATGTTAACATTCTCTACCATCCAAGAAAGCTAATGTTGTAGCAGATGCCTTAAGTCATCAATCTATGGGTAGCTTAGCACATGTAGAAGCCGATAAAAGACAATTAAAAAGAGAGATTCATCAATTGGCTTGTTTGGGGGTTTGGTTAGTAGACTCTGGCAATGGAGAAGTTGTACTCCAAAATACTGCAAAATCATCTCTCATAGCTGAAGTAAAGAAGAGGCAGTACGAGGATCCAGAGTTAGTCAAGTTGAGAGAGCGGGTTTCATAACAGAAGAAATCGTTGTTAGAACTCAAAGGAGATGGGTTTCTCAGATACAGGGGTCGTTTGTGTGTTCCAGATGTAGCAGCGCTACAATGCAGGATTATGTTAGAGGCACATTATTCATGGTATTCTATTCACCCTGGGTCGACAAAGATGTATCATGATATTAAGGATGTGTATTGGTGGAACGATATGAAGAAGAACATTGCTAAGTATGTCGCTCAATGCCCTAGTTGCCATCAGGTGAAAATAGAGCACCAGAAGCCTGGAGGGCTAATGCAGACTATAGAGATCCCGACATGGAAATGGGAGGCGATAAACATGGACTTTATCACGGGTTTACCTCGTTCCCATCATGAGTTTGATTCCATATGGGTGATAGTCGACAATCTCACGAAATCAGCTCATTTCCTACCGGTTAGATCTACATATACAACAGAGGATTATGCAAAATTATATATTAAGGAGATAATGTGACTACACGGAGTACCCGTATCTATTATATCTGACCGTGGGGCCCAGTTTACAGCACATTTTTGGAGGTCATTTCAGAAAGGTCTAGGAACTCAGGTGAATCTCAGCACAACTTTTCATATACAAATGGATGGACAAGCCGAGCGCACGATTCAGACGCTCGAGGATATGTTGAGAGCATGTGTGCTGGATTTTAAAAGAAGTTGGGATGAACATTTACCTCTTATCAAGTTTTCATATAATAACAGTTACCATTCCAGTATCCGGATGGTTCCGTACGAGGCTTTGTATGGGCGCAGGTGCAGATCTCCCATAAGGTGGTTCGATGTTGGAGAATCTGGGTTACATGGGCCAGACCTGGTTTAGCAGGCCATAGAAAAAAGTAAAGCTTATCCGGGAGCGACTATTGACAACTCAGAGTCGTCAGAAGTCATATTCTGACGTGCGACAACGAAATTTAGAATTCGGGGTTAATGACTGGGTATTCTTAAAGGTGTCACCTATGAAAGGTGTGATGAGGTTTGGCAAGAAAGGCAAGCTTAGCCCACGGTATATTGGACCTTATAGGATCATTCGGAGAGTGGGACAAGTAGCTTATGAGTTAGAATTGCCCTCGGAATTTGAGTCTGTTCATCCGGTTTTTCACGTATCTATGTTACGGAAGTGCATTGGCGATCCTACCCAAGTAGTGCCCATGGATGATGTACAGATTACAGAGAACTTATCATACGAGAAAGTTCCGATTGCCATCCTAGACCGACAAATCTGCACGCTGCGAAATAAGGAGGTAGCCTTCGTGAAAGACTTTGGAGAAACAACAATGTAGAAGAATGACTTGGGAGGCCGAGGAAAACATGAAGTCTAGATATCCCTACCTATTTCCTCCTCTAGAGAAGGGTTCGACTGAGACGTCATAATCATAAGGTACGTGTATAAATTCTTGTGTTGGTTACTATCGTTGGTCATGTGAGGCCATTGTCGTTATTGATAATTGTGGTCCGGTATGGCGTTGGATTATTAAGCTTCTACAGGGAGAGTTGGTAGTAGTGTTGTTATAGAGGCAACCCTGCCAAAGTTATATGGATCACGGGGAGTTGAATATTCGAGGATGAATGTTTCTAGGGGGGAAGGATGTTACATCTTGCGTTTTTCGTACGTTAAAATTTTGTCTTCAGTTAATTGACGTAGACTCGGGGGTGAGATCATCTTGACGTAAATATATTTATGTTATTTATAACAAGCGATAAATAAGTATTATGAAGGATAAAGGGATACACAGATTAAAGGAAACGAGTTACGTTGAAAGTGGTCAATTTGGAATAAAATATGGGTCGAGCAACAATGCCCGATAATTATAAACTAATACCATGAAAGGTACCATATGACCACGGTAGTATAATACATAAAGTATATATGAAGTATTTTAAAAATAAATAGAATTTTAAGTAATTTGTTATAATTTTTAAATTATGTGGGTAATTGGTTAATTATCGGGTAACGGGACATTATCCGGTTAACTAATAAGTGGATTAAAAATTAATTAAATAACTCACCCCTACTCCCCACGTGGCAGTATGCCACATCCAAGCATATGACTCATAGTCATATATGCTTGTAACGTGTAAAGTTATTTTATGACTCATAAAAATGAGTCACTTAAAAGACTTGTTTTAACGTCTAACATGTAATGACTTGAATTTCAAAGAGTCACTTTGAATGAGTCAATTTTCTGATTCTTGACAATGAATCAAAGGAATTCAAAAAACATTTCCTTCCAAAACTTGAAAGAACCAGAAACATTTTCCTTTCAAATTCTCAAAGAAACCAAATTTGCTTCATTTCGTATCTTTGGGCTTGAAACCAAGAGTTGAGGTTTGAAACCAAAAAACTGTTATTTAGCCAAGAACTATTAAAACAGAATACTTTTCGTCCAAAAAGAAAATTTCAAGAACCAAGCCAAATTTTGTTCCTCAAGTTCAAAAACGTAGAATCTTAAATCTGATTTTTTTAGGTCTAAGTTCAATCCACGAAGGTTTCCAACGGGATAATTATACAGAGTTGTTCCTACTCCAGGTATGTTAAGGCTAATATTTTCCTTCATTTTTGCATGATATCGTAACTACACAAGTTTGATAACGAGGCATAAAGAAAAATTCATATCCCGAAATTTACGTATATTTTGCTAGTTTCGCAAATTACATATATTTTCCTAGTTTTGTAAGTTACCATATTCTTCTTATCGGGACTGCATATTCAGTTGAGTATTTCCTTCTTCTGGTCAAAAGAGCAGAGAGTTCGCATATATACAGTATTAAAAGTATTTTCATTACCTTCGAGAAGGCCTCTATTGGGCAACCTCTGATCAGATGGTAAGTTATATACCGAGCCTGCTGTGGCCGAGCGCCTATGAGCGAGCCCAGTTGGTCGAGATACAGAGCCTAGTATGGCCGAGCGCTTATGAGCGAGCCTACTATGGCAGAGCGGATATATATGTATACCGAGCCTTATAGGGTCGGACAGCTATTTTACTCACTATATTAAGAGAGTTGAGTCATTATCTGCAGATGAGCATATCTTCATATTTTCTTGACTCCTAGTTGTTTTCAGTTATTATATTATCAGTTCAGTTTCAGCTTCAGTATATTGCCTTACATACTCGGTACATTATTTCATACTGACGTCCCTTTCTGGGGGTGCTGCATTTCATGTATGTAGGTTCAGACAGACAGACGGGTAGACCTCCTCAGTAGGTGTTGCCCGAGTTCAGCTTTAATGGTAAGCTCCCCTTATGTCGAAGTTGCCGGTTCTAGCAGTGTGGTATATATCTGGTGTATATAGGTCGATAGGTTATGGGTAGGTCGGGGCCCTGTTCCGATCACAGTACATCTATCATTAGAGGCTTGTAGACATATCCTATCGGTTAGTGCAGTATGTTGGGCTTGTAGGCCCTGTACGTATATTTTGTTGGCTTTTTAGTTGTAGTAATTATGACGGCCTTGCCTGCCCAGCTTTATGTTGATGTTTAGTCAGCGTTAGTCTCTATTCATTTTTATATTTTGAATCGCACATTATCTTGCAATGTGGCCCATGGCTAAAATATGACATTACATGTTCAGAGTCTCTTAGTCGCTAGTGGTATGCAAGGATAGGTGAGGCACTGGATGCCGGTCTCGCCCCTAGGCTTGGGGCGTGACAAAAGTGGTATCAGAGTTGTTCTGCCCTAGGGAGTCTACAAGCCGTGTCTAGTAGGGTCTTGATTATAGATGTGTGGTGCACCACATTATATAAGTAGGGGACTACAAGGCATTTAGGAGTTGGTTACCCTTCTTTTAAATCTAAATCGTGATGTAGCACTTTATAGGAAATTTGAGTTAAACTTACGTGTTGACATTGTTGATACCCAGTTTTTCCCTAGATAATTTTTAATATGCAAAATAACTTCATATATATATATATATATATATATATATATATATATATATATATATATATATATATATATATATATGCATATATAAGTATGTCCAAATATTTTATTATTTTTCCATAATTTTTAAAGGTTTTTAAATCAATTTAATTCCCTCTTATCCATAAAAACCCAATAATTATTTTCAAAATTATTATTTTTGGTGATTCATTTACTGTATTTTTATATTTATGTTAAAATATAGCTTTTGTAATTTTTTGCATATTTTTACAAATTTATTTGTATTTTTAAGCTAAATTACATATAATTACAACATTAGCCTTTTTAAGATTTAATTGTGTTTTATATTCATAAAATTAAGTCCTGTATTTTTAAATTGTTAATTATATGTTATAAATCATTTTAGTACTTTCAATTTGTTTTCAGAAATGTATTTACTATTTTTTATAAATTAAAAAGAGAAAAGTGGCTATTTAAATTTTAGCCCAAATTGGCCTTCAATTTGACCCCAAATTAAACCCAATTTCCCCCGGCCCAATTTCAATTTAAACCCGACCCCTAACCCAATTTAACCAGCCCAACCCGGATTCCCCACCTAACCATTTTAATCCTGGCCGTTGATCATTCAAATCAACGGCCACTGTTACCCTTACCTAAAATAAACCTAAACGACCCCTTTCCCTAATTCATTATTCACCAAACGCCGCCCTTGAATCCCTTCCCTCTCAATTCTCTCTGCAACCTCTCATGAACCCTAGCCTCCGCCATCTAATTTCACCTTAATCTACCTCAACCCCTGCCTAATCCATGGCCTCTCATGGCCATTTGAGATGTGTATCGGACTCCTATGGCTCCTGGGTATTTGTTTCCGTGATTTCATGGCCAGATCTCAAAGAGATCTGGTCCAGTCCTTGCTCAACCTTTATCTCTGGTCTTTCTCCGGCCAGCAATAGTTGTTCAAGTCAGATCCTTGACTTTTTTGGTTAGATCGGTAACTTTCAAAGCTTTTCTCACCTTTTTTGGGTTCTCTGAAACCCTAAGCTTTAAGGTCTTTTGGTTTTCTTTCAGATCTATTTTAGATCTATGTTTACTACAAACTTCTTAAGTGTTTTTCTCAAAGGTTCTCTGATTTTCTTTCAAAGTGACTCTTCATTTTTCAACGATTAGGGTTTTCCTTTAAGTTTTTCAAAAGTGCTCTTCTCTGATTTTAATGTTGTTTGTGATTTTGCTATGTTTAAAACGATTTGCTCATGTTGTTCTTCTATCTATTTCAGCATGCTAAAAACCCTAGTTCCCTTTTGGTCTTATCCGAGTTCTAAAATTGTTTACTTAAATGTGTGCTTATTTTAAGTTCTTCGTCTATGACTCTCTTCTTCTTGTTTGACTTATCTGATTTGAGTTCTTATCACCTCTTAAACTCGACTACTGTTGAAGCCCTAATTTCTTAGAAGTTTTGTCTCACTTGTTACTGTGAGACCTTTACTTGTTTCTGACTCTCTTTACCTGTTACTATGTTCTTCTTCACTGTTGATTCTATGCGGCAACTTGACCTACTTGGCTACTGTGCTTCGAACATTTTCTTGCTACTGAACCCTAGCTTACCCCTATTGCTACTGTATGTTTGTGGTTCTTCTTTTTGTCAACATGTTTAACTCTGCATGCTTGTTCGTCCCTTGTTATTTATATGGTGAAGTACAGAATCATGTTTCTTTCTTGATTGATTTTGATTTCCTCGATCTTCCGACTAATTGTAAAAGGTTTTCTTACAAACCCTAATTTTTACTCATCTGTTTAAAATTAATTGATTCTTTTCCTTTACTGTGATGTTTTACCTTGATGAATCCCTTCCCAAAACTAAGCACTTCGTACTTAGACTTGATTATTTACTTCATACTTTTACTTCCCCTTATATGGCAAGAATCAATCTGTTTCAAACTGATTTCTTTTCTTAATTAAAGGGAATCACTTGTGTTAAGATTGATTGTGATTATTTCCATGTTTGTGTTTAAGAGTTTACCTCTTCTTCACTCGTTTTCAAAACTATAAATACTCACCCCTTCTTCTCTCAAAAACACAAACAATTGGAGTTCAAGAACACACGCTTACACTTAGAACTTTCTCTCTTTTCTCTACTACTACTTGTGCTACTGCTTTGTCTAGCCGGCTGAAAGCCAAGGCTAGACTGTGGAATTTTGCTTACTTTTCCTTTCTGCACTTTGCTTCTCTACTGGTATGTCCTAGTTAATTTTCAAGCATCAACAACAACGTATTTCTTTAATTGTTCTAACTTCTCTCATTCTTGTCTACTTCTGCTTATGTCTGCAGTCAAGTTACATTACTAGCATGCTGAAATATGTTCCCTTCCCCTTTTAAATTAATGCTCTCCTATATGTATAAATCCCAAACCCCATATCCCCTCTATGTGTTTGTGTTCCTTTGGTTGGTTTATAGTCATGCCAGTATCACCTATTGATGTGCATGACCAAACCAGACCCCTGCTGAGTCATGTGCTTACAAACAAGGTATTCCCAAAACCTCTTGACCCCTTTTATGACTATTAATTCTGTGTTTTGATCATTACCCCAACTGATTTTAAACACTTCTGCTACTGATTACCTTCAAAAATGGACTTACCAGTCCAGTTTTAAACAAACTCTTTTTTTAAAAACTGTATGTTCTGCACTTCCACTATATTCTTAGAACCTAGGTTTTGCCCCTCTTGTGTGAGCCTTGCCTTGGGACCCTTGAGCTCCCTCTGAACTTTGACACATAAGGGCTGGCCCTTCCACACTGCACTCATTTCTGTCTGGTTATGCAAACCTGGGTGTAAGCACTGCTTGGGGTCCCTTAAGGCCCTTAGGGAACTTTGACACACCCAGGTCTGAGAAAGGCTTTGAACAACATTGGCATTTGAGGTAGTTTATTCCATAGCTTAGAGAGGAAGTCAAGAATCAGGCTTCATATGGTTGTAACTTCTTATTTTTTGCACTTTTCTGATGTAATTCAGTCATTTTGGTCTGTAATAATTTGTAACAAATATATTGGTTGGCTAGTGAAAAGGGATGGGGTGATTATGCATGCTTTAGCTATTAGAAGGGTAGATAACATGGATATAGGATCTATTTAATAAATTTTGCATTTTTTACTTCCACACTTAGACACCATGCCTATAGGGTCTAAAATGGCTATAATCAGACATTATGCCTACAAGGTTAAAATTAGCTTTGAAATTAGATGTCATGCCTATAAGATCAAAATTGATTTTTTTATAGAAATCATGCCTATAGGAATTTCGCTATGATCAAATGAAACCTGCCTACTCCATTTCATCTTCAATTAGATACCATGCCTCTAGGACTAAAATCAGCTTTTAATACTTAGATGTCATGTCTGTAAGAATTAAAATCAGTTATAATAGAGATCATGCCTATAGGATCTAAAACCAGTTTAGCTAAAATCAGTTCTGAATCAATTTAAATAACTTACTCATTTAAATTAAATACGGTTAGAAAGCATGTCTATAGGATCCAGATCGCTTGTTTCAAATTGTTTACTGTTTTTACTACACCCCTAATCAGTAATAGATATCATGCTCACTACTGCGCCTAGGCAGGCCTTAAGTAATAATGATAAAACTGAACTCGCCTTGTTTAATTAGCACTGCTACGACCAGCAGGCAGGCCTGATTCGGATTTCTTATCTGAGTTATGTAATAAATTGGTCTGCTTCAACAATCAAAACGCCCTGCCTTAGTACTTTAAATTCTGACCCCAACTGTGTTTAAGTTATGCTATTTATATGCATTGTTTGCGGAGGTATATATGAGCCTCTTAATTGTTTATGTGTTTCCCCTTTAAATGCAGTCCTACATGTTTTTGTTTGTCGCCTTAGTCTTTTACCTTTAAAACCTAAGAGTCAGCCTAAAATCCTCCCTCTTATAGGAATAGTAGTCCTAAATTCCTCCGGAACTGGTAGGAATGGGACGAGTAATAGCATGCAATAGAGGTCGAGACCAATCCACGCTTTAATACCTTAACGGGGTGGGAAGGGTAGATGTGGATATGATGACTGGTGCGCTAATACCACGTGTATCTCCTCTTCTGAGGAGTGTCATACCGGGTATCACATTGATGTGATCCATATTATAAACAAACCTAGGACCCCCCTCCTTTTATATTCTCAAGTATTTGTAAAATTGTAACTCCTTTTTAAAATTCGCCTTTTAATTATTGTTTTCAAACTCTTATGTGTTTAAACTTAAATCCCCTTCTATTTGAGCCTATACTTGTCTATTTGCTAATTGTACAAATTCACAAAACTATCTGGCTGGGAACCACACTAGTGGATCCTGAGGGGTGCCTAACACCTTCCCCTTAGGATAATTTCAAGCCCTTACCCTATCTTTGGTTATCAAACCAAACTTAGAAATGAACCCTATAGATGTCCTAATGCATCTTAAATCATTAGGTGGCGACTCTTCAAAAAATGCAAACCATGTTCCCAAAAGGAATGAGTTGCCTTATATCCAAAAATGTCATAAACAAGATTTTCCGATATGAAGAGGGAAAAAAGGGGGCTCGATAGATGTTTGCATGCATAGATGACGGTAACTAGGAAGACTATGGCTAGCCAGAGGAGAGAAATAACAGTAGGTGAGGGGACTAGCAGGGTAACCCCAGCAGATGGGGCTCAATCGGAGTCACAGGGAGAGACCCCTACCTAGCGATTACCAGCTCCTCCACCACCTGATGAGATTCCTAGGGAGACCGCACATCCAGTTCCCCCTCCGCTTCCATCAAATCAGGATTTGAGGAGTGCAATGCATTTGTTGGCATAGTTGGTAGCTACGCAACAACATGCTAGGGCATCCGCTAGTGTAGGACCTTCTGAGGGATCTAGGAGTTCAAGGGTCCGAGAGTTTATTGCTTTGAATCCCCCACAGCTCACGAGGACAGATCAGAGGGAAGACCCGCAGGATTTCATAGATCAGCTTCATAGGATCTTTCGGGTTATACATGCCATGGAGAAAGAGGCAGTTGAGTTAGCAGTTTTTCGACTCCAAGATATAGCCATCCTTTGGTATGAGGGATGGGAAAGGTCTAGGGGACGTGATGCACCTCCTGCTATTTGGGAGAATTTTTCAGATGTCTTTCTTGACCAGTACCGCGAGAGATCCGACAGGCCTGACTCGATCAGTTTCTAGCCCTCAAGCAGGGCAATATGAGTGTTCGAGAGTATAGTCTCCGTTTTGACTCATTGGCCAGATATGCACCATCCATAGTTGCTACTTTGCGGGATAGAATCCATAGGTTTATAGCAAGGTTGGCCCCAGAGTTGACCGAGGTGTATGCCACCGCTGCATTATAGGATAGTATGGATATCTCACGGATTCAGGCATTTGCCCAAAATATAGAGAGGGGTAGGCATCGACAACAGAGTACGAAGAGGACTAAGTTAGGGAAACGTAAGAGGATGAGATTTGCTAGGTCTTAGGAGCAGTCTCAGGGTAGTTATAGGCCCCAGTACTTCGAACGACCACCTAGACCAATGCCACCTCAGCTACAGGGTTATAGGTATGACCGATATACTCAGTCAGGACTAGGTGAGAGCTCCCAGGCACCAAGTTTGCAGCAATAACGAGGTTCGAGACAAATAGGGCCGTTTCCGCCGCGATGTGACATCTACGGTCGAGGACACTTGGGCCAATGCCGAGCCGGTTCCGATGCTTGTTATACATGTAGACGTCCAGGGCATATGATGCGAGATTGCCCAAATAGAGATTCTGGGGGTATGGCGCAACCAGCGAATTCAGTGATAGGATCAGCTGTGTCCGTGCATCCTTCAAGGCACGAGTCTTAGTCTTCGGCTGGTAGAGGTCGAGGCAAGGGTAGAGGGTCCAGTTCAGGTGGTAACCAGATTCATATCTATGCGCTAGCAGGTCGACAGGACCAAGAGTCCTCACCAGACGTTGTGATAGGTATGTTGACTATTTGTTCTCACGATGTTTATGCTTTGATAGACCCAGGATCTACTTTATCATGTATTACCCCATTTGTCGCGAGGAAATTTGGTATAGTGCCTGAAACACAAAGTGATCCTTTTGCGATATCTACATCGGTTAGAGAATCGATTATTTCTAGATGCGTTTACCGAGGTTGAACGGTATCAGTTTGTGGTCGTCAGACCTCAACCGACCTAGTTAAACTAGAGATGTTGGATTTCGATGCTATCATGGGCATGGATTGGTTGGTAACTTGTTATGCCACAGTTGATTGTTGAGTAAAGACAACTAGATTTCATTTTTCGGGTGAGCCAATCCTTGAATGGGTAGGTAATACAAAGACACCCAGAGGCAGGTTTATTTCTTATCTGAAGGCGAGGAAAATGATCGCAAGAGGGTATATTTATCATATTGTGCGAGTTAAAGATGCGAATGCTGAGATACCTACACTTCAGTCTATTCCAGTAGTCAAAGAGTACGCGGATGTATTTCCAGATGAACTTCTAGGTATTCCTCCAGAGCGAGATATTGATTTTGGCATCGATTTTCTTCCAGGAACGCAACCAATATCCATCCCTCCGTATAGAATGGCACCTGCCGAATTGAAGGAGTTGAAGGAGCAGTTAAAAGATTTGTTGGAGAAAGGATTCATCAGGCCCAGTACTTCACCTTGGGGTGCACCAGTACTGTTTGTGCGGAAGAAAGACGGCTCGCTAAGGATGTGTATTGATTATAGGCAACTAAACAAGGTAACTATTAAGAATAAGTATCCCCTTCCAAGGATAGACGACTTGTTTGATCAATTGTAGAGAGCTAGATGCTTTTCAAAGATAGATTTGAGGTTGGGGTACCACCAAGTCAGAGTTCGGGAGAAAGATATTCCCAAGACAGCCTTCAGGACCCGATATGGACACTTTGAGTTCCTTGTTATGTCATTCGGGTTGACGAATGCACCTGCCATATTTATGGACTTGATGAATAGCTTATTCCGGCCATATTTGGATCTATTCGTGATAGTCTTTATTGATATATTCTGGTTTATTCACGTTCAGAGGATGAGCATATGGATCACCTGCGAGCGGTATTCCAAACCCTCTGTGATAATAAATTATATGCTAAGTTTTCGAAATGTGAGTTCTGGTTGAACTCCGTAGCATTCTTGGGGCACATTGTATCCGACGGAGGTATAAAGGTAGACACTCAAAAGATTGAGGCTGTAAAATCCTGGCCTAGACCTACCACTCCAATAGAGATTTGCAGCTTTCTAGGCTTAGCAGGATATTACCGCAGGTTCGTAGAGGGGTTTTCTTCTCTTTCAGCACCATTAACAAAGCTGACGTAGAAAGCGACTAAGTTTTAGTGGACAGAGGCCTGTGAGTAGAGTTTCCAAGAGCTTAAGAATAGGTTGACCTCAGCACCAGTTCTAGCACTTCCAGAGGTCCAAATGGTTATGCCATGTATTGCGATGCCTCAGGTGTCGGGTTAGGATGTGCCCTGATGCAACATGGGAAAGTAATTGCATATGCTTCAAGGCAGTTAAGGAAGCATGAGCGGAATTATCCGACCCACGACCTCGAGTTATCTGCGGTTGTCCATGCACTTAAGATATGGTGACATTATTTATATGGTGTGCATGTTGATATATTCACAGATAATAAGAGCCTACAATATATCTTCAAGCAAAAAGAGTTGAATTTGCGACAGAGGCGGTGGCTTGAGTTATTAAAAGACTACGATGTTAACATTCTCTACCATCCAAGAAAGCTAATGTTGTAGCAGATGCCTTAAGTCATCAATCTATGGGTAGCTTAGCACATGTAGAAGCCGATAAAAGACAATTAAAAAGAGAGATTCATCAATTGGCTTGTTTGGGGGTTTGGTTAGTAGACTCTGGCAATGGAGAAGTTGTACTCCAAAATACTGCAAAATCATCTCTCATAGCTGAAGTAAAGAAGAGGCAGTACGAGGATCCAGAGTTAGTCAAGTTGAGAGAGCGGGTTTCACAACAGAAGAAACCGTTGTTAGAACTCAAAGGAGATGGGTTTCTCAGATACAGGGGTCGTTTGTGTGTTCCAGATGTAGCAGGGCTACAATGCAGGATTATGTTAGAGGCACATTATTCATGGTATTCTATTCACCCTGGGTCGACAAAGATGTATCATGATATTAAGGATGTGTATTGGTGGAACGATATGAAGAAGAACATTGCTAAGTATGTCGCTCAATGCCCTAGTTGCCATCAGGTGAAAATAGAGCACCAGAAGCCTGGAGGGCTAATGCAGACTATAGAGATCCCGACATGGAAATGGGAGGCGATAAACATGGACTTTATCACGGGTTTACCTCGGTCCCATCATGAGTTTGATTCCATATGGGTGATAGTCGACAATCTCACGAAATCAGCTCATTTCCTACCGGTTAGATCTACATATACAACAGAGGATTATGCAAAATTATATATTAAGGAGATAATGTGACTACACGGAGTACCCGTATCTATTATATCTGACCGTGGGGCCCAGTTTACAGCACATTTTTGGAGGTCATTTCAGAAAGGTCTAGGAACTCAGGTGAATCTCAGCACAACTTTTCATATACAAATGGATGGACAAGCCGAGCGCACGATTCAGACGCTCGAGGATATGTTGAGAGCATGTGTGCTGGATTTTAAAAGAAGTTGGGATGAACATTTACCTCTTATCAAGTTTTCATATAATAACAGTTACCATTCCAGTATCCGGATGGTTCCGTACGAGGCTTTGTATGGGCGCAGGTGCAGATCTCCCATAAGGTGGTTCGATGTTGGAGAATCTGGGTTACATGGGCCAGACCTGGTTTAGCAGGCCATAGAAAAAAGTAAAGCTTATCCGGGAGCGACTATTGACAACTCAGAGTCGTCAGAAGTCATATTCTGACGTGCGACAACGAAATTTAGAATTCGGGGTTAATGACTGGGTATTCTTAAAGGTGTCACCTATGAAAGGTGTGATGAGGTTTGGCAAGAAAGGCAAGCTTAGCCCACGGTATATTGGACCTTATAGGATCATTCGGAGAGTGGGACAAGTAGCTTATGAGTTAGAATTGCCCTCGGAATTTGAGTCTGTTCATCCGGTTTTTCACGTATCTATGTTACGGAAGTGCATTGGCGATCCTACCCAAGTAGTGCCCATGGATGATGTACAGATTACAGAGAACTTATCATACGAGAAAGTTCCGATTGCCATCCTAGACCGACAAATCTGCACGCTGCGAAATAAGGAGGTAGCCTTCGTGAAAGACTTTGGAGAAACAACAATGTAGAAGAATGACTTGGGAGGCCGAGGAAAACATGAAGTCTAGATATCCCTACCTATTTCCTCCTCTAGAGAAGGGTTCGACTGAGACGTCATAATCATAAGGTACGTGTATAAATTCTTGTGTTGGTTACTATCGTTGGTCATGTGAGGCCATTGTCGTTATTGATAATTGTGGTCCGGTATGGCGTTGGATTATTAAGCTTCTACAGGGAGAGTTGGTAGTAGTGTTGTTATAGAGGCAACCCTGCCAAAGTTATATGGATCACGGGGAGTTGAATATTCGAGGATGAATGTTTCTAGGGGGGAAGGATGTTACATCTTGCGTTTTTCGTACGTTAAAATTTTGTCTTCAGTTAATTGACGTAGACTCGGGGGTGAGATCATCTTGACGTAAATATATTTATGTTATTTATAACAAGCGATAAATAAGTATTATGAAGGATAAAGGGATACACAGATTAAAGGAAACGAGTTACGTTGAAAGTGGTCAATTTGGAATAAAATATGGGTCGAGCAACAATGCCCGATAATTATAAACTAATACCATGAAAGGTACCATATGACCACGGTAGTATAATACATAAAGTATATATGAAGTATTTTAAAAATAAATAGAATTTTAAGTAATTTGTTATAATTTTTAAATTATGTGGGTAATTGGTTAATTATCGGGTAACGGGACATTACCCGGTTAACTAATAAGTGGATTAAAAATTAATTAAATAACTCACCCCTACTCCCCACGTGGCAGTATGCCACATCCAAGCATATGACTCATAGTCATATATGCTTGTAACGTGTAAAGTTATTTTATGACTCATAAAAATGAGTCACTTAAAAGACTTGTTTTAACGTCTAACATGTAATGACTTGAATTTCAAAGAGTCACTTTGAAGGAGTCAATTTTCTGATTCTTGACAATGAATCAAAGGAATTCAAAAAACATTTCCTTCCAAAACTTGAAAGAACCAGAAACATTTTCCTTTCAAATTCTCAAAGAAACCAAATTTGCTTCATTTCGTATCTTTGGGCTTGAAACCAAGAGTTGAGGTTTGAAACCAAAAAGCTGTTATTTAGCCAAGAACTATTAAAACAGAATACTTTTCGTCCAAAAAGAAAATTTCAAGAACCAAGCCAAATTTTGTTCCTCAAGTTCAAAAACGTAGAATCTTAAATCTGATTTTTTTAGGTCTAAGTTCAATCCACGAAGGTTTCCAACGGGATAATTATACAGAGTTGTTCCTACTCCAGATATGTTAAGGCTAATATTTTCCTTCATTTTTGCATGATATCGTAACTACACAAGTTTGATAACGAGGCATAAAGAAAAATTCATATCCCGAAATTTACGTATATTTTGCTAGTTTCGCAAATTACATATATTTTCCTAGTTTTGTAAGTTACCATATTCTTCTTATCGGGACTGCATATTCAGTTGAGTATTTTCTTCTTCCGTTCAAAAGAGCAGAGATTTCGTATATATACAGTATTAAAAGTATTTTCATTATCATCGAGCTATAATCGATGGGCAGGCCTCTATTGGACAACCTCTTATTAGATGGTAAGTTATATACCAAGCCTGCTGTGGTCGAACGCCTATGAACGAGCCCAGTTGGTCGAGATACAGAGCCTAGTATGGCCGAGCGCTTATTAGCGAGCCTACTATGACAGAGCAGATATATATGTATACCGAGCCTTATAGGGCCGGATAGCTATTTTACTCGCTATATTGAGAGAGTTGAGTCAATATTAGCAGATGAGCATATCTTCATATTTTCTTGACTCCCAGTTGTTTTTAGTTATTGTATTATCTATTCAGTTTCAGCTTCAGTATACTGCCTTACATACTCGATACATTATTTCGTACTGATGTCCCTTTATGGGGGTACTGCATTTCATGCGTGCAGGTTTAGATAGACAGACTGGTAGACCTCCTCAGTAGGTGTTTCTCAAGTTCAGCTTTATCGGTAAGCTACCTTTCTATCGAAGTTGTCGGGTCTAGCAGTGTGGTGTATATAGGTAGATATGTTATGGGTAGGTCAGGGCCCTGTTCTGATCACAGTACATCTATCATTAGAGGCTTGTAGACATATCCAGTCGGTTAGTGCAGTATGTTGGGCTTGTAGGCCCTATACATATATATTGTTGGCTTGTTAGTTGTAGTAATTATGACGGCCTTGCCGGCCCAACTTTATGTTGAAGTTTAGTCAGCGTTAGTCTCTATTCAGTTTTATATTTTGCATCACACATTATCTTACAATGTGGCCCATGGCCAAAATATGACATTACATGTTCAGAGTCTCTTAGTCGCCAGTGGTATGCAAGGATAGGTGAGGCACTGGGTGCCGGTCTCGCCCCTAGGCTTGGGGCGTGACAAGTGCGGACTTTGCAAAAGCTCTATGTGATTTGGGGGTAAGTATCAAGTTGATGCCCTACTCAGTTTTCAAGATGTTGGGTATTGGGCAATCGAGGCCGACTTCCATGAGATTGCAAATGGCGGATAGAACTATGAAAAGACCATTGGGTATTATTGATGATGTTCTTGTCCGGGTGGACAAATTTATCTTGCCAACTGATTTTGTGATCTTGGATTGTGAGATAGATTATGAGGTTCCAATCATATTGGGAGGACCTTTCCTTGCTACTGGGAAGGCTTTAGTTGATGTGGAAGTAGGGGAACTCACCTTCCGGGTGGGTAATGAGAAAGTGTTCTTTCATGTGTGCAAGTCAATGAAGTAGCCCAATAGTTCTGATTGTGCTCTTTTGTGGACCTTGTTATGGCTGTGATAGTTGATTATACTAGTGCAATGATCAATATGGAGGACCATCTAGAGGCAGTATTGTTGAGTCTTGATGTAAATGAGGATGAAGGCCGAGAGGAGTGTGTGAATGTTTTGCATGGAATAGGCTCTTACTCTTATGAGCCTAGGAAACACTCTTTGGATCTTGAGAATCGAAAGATTCCACCAACAAAACCTTCAATCAAGGAGCCTCTGGTGTTGGGTTGAAGCCACTGCCTCCACACCTCAGGTATGAATTCTTAGGCCCTAGTTCAACTTTGCCAGTTATTCTTTCCTTTTGTCTTACTAACATGCAAGTTGATGCCACATTGGCAGTGCTTCAAAAGCGGAAGAAGGCAATTGGATGGACCTTAGCTGATATTTGAGGGATAAACCCCGCATTTTGTATGCACAAGATTATTCTGGAAGATGATGCAAAGCCCTCCTTGGAACATCAAAGGAGGTTGAATGAGGCAATGCAAGAAGTTGTGAAAAGTGATCAAGTGGTTGGATGCCGGGGTTGTGTACCCCATATCTGATAGCTCTTGGACTTCACCGGTGCAATGTGTACCGAAGAAGGGTGGTATGACCGTGGTTGCCAATTCACAGAATGAGTTGATTCCAACAAGGACTGTCACCTGGTGGAGGGTGTGCATGGATTACCGCAAGTTGAATACAGTGACCCGCAAGGATCACTTTCCATTTCCTTTTCTTGATCAGATGTTAAACCGACTTGCTGGGCGTGCCTTCTACTATTTCTTAGATGGGTATTCTAGGTACAATCAAATCTTAGTTGCTCCGGAAGATCAGAAGAAGACCACCTTCGCTTGTCTATATGGCACATTTGCCTTTTCTAGGATGCCTTTTGGGTTGTGTAATGCACCAGCTACATTTCAGCGGTGTATGATGGCTATTTTCACCGATATGGTGGAAAATATTTTGGAGGTGTTCATGGACGACTTTAGTGTTGTGGATGACTCGTTTGATGAATGTTTGAAAAATCTTGATAGAGTGTTGGCCCGTTATGAAGAAACCAATCTTATTCTTAATTGGAAGAAATGCCACTTCATTGTTGAGGAGGGCGTAGTTCTTAGGCATAAAATTTCAAAGCATGGTATAGAGGTGGACAAAGCAAAAATTGATGTGATTTCAAGGCTCCCTCCCCTACTTCTGTCAAGGGAGTTAGAAGTTTTCTTGGGCATGCGGGGTTCTACCGGAGATTTATCAAAGACTTTTCGAAGGTAGTGAATCCCTTGTGTAAGTTATTGGAAAAAGTTGCCAAGTTCATATTCAATGAGGGATGTATGAAAGCTTTTGATCTTCTCAAGCACAAGTTGACCACCACTCCTATTATTACCGCACCCAATTAGAGCTTGCCTTTCGAGCTTATGTGTGATGCGAGTGATGTTGCGGTTGGGCGGTCTTGGGTCAAAGAGTGAACAAAATGTTTCATCCGGTGTACTATGAGAGCAAGACAATGAATGATGCTCAAGTGAACTACACAAGGACTGAGAAAGAGCTTTTGGCTATTGTGTTCGCAATGGAGAAATTTCGGCCGTATCTTATAGGTGCAAAGGTCATAGTTCATACCGATCATGCCGCACTCCGGTACTTGACGACAAAGAAGGATTCCAAAGCTAGGCTGATGCGATGGGTCTTGTTACTTCAAGAGTTTGATTTGGAGATTATGGACCGGAAAGGTAGTGAAAACCAAGTGGCGGACCACTTGTCCCGCTTGGAATAGAAGGGGAGGCCTCGTGATGGCCTAGAGATCAATGATTCATTTCCTGATGAGCAACTCCTTTCGGTATCGGTGAATGGTATGCCATGGTTTGCGGACGTTGCTAATTTTCTTGTGACTGGTATAATCCTGTGTGAGATCTCTTCTAACCAAAGGAAGAAGCTCAAACAGTATAGTTTGGACTTCTATTGGGATGAGCCGTACTTGTTGAAGATCTGCAAGGATGGTGTTATCCAAAGGTGTGTCTCGAAGGAGGAGCAATTGAGTATCTTAGAGGCTTGTCATTCCTCTCCCTATGGTGGTCATGATGGTGGGGTGAGGACCCTTTGAATGTTCTTAGTTGTGGGTTTTTCTGGCCAACTTTATACAAAGATGCAAGTGAACTTGTGAAAAGGTGCAACGGATATCAAAGAGCGGGTGAAATTTCGAAGAAAGATGAGATGCCTCTCAATACCATTCTTGAAGTTGATATTTTTGATGTATGGGGCATTGATTTTATGGGCCCGTTTGTTAGCTCGTGTGGGAACACATACATTCTTGTGGCGGTTGACTATGTTTCAAAGTGGGTTGAAGTCGTGGCTTTACCCAACAATGAGGCCCGGAGTGTTATTGCGTTTCTCAAGAAGAGCATTTTTACTAGGTTTGGAACTCCTCATGCAATCATAAGTGATGGGGGGTCTCATTTTTGTAATAGAGCTTTTGACACTTTGCTTGCAAAGTATGGTATCAATCATAAAGTTTCTACTCCTTATCATCCTCAGGCGAGTGGCCAAGTTGAAGTCTCAAACAGGAAATCAAGAGTATATTGTCAAAGACGGTCAATGCAAATAGGACCGATTGGTCAAAGAAGTTGGATGATGCACTATGGGCTTATAGGATTGCTTACAAGACTCTGATTGGTATGTCTCCGTATTGGTTGGTGTTTGGGAAAGCTTGCCATCTACCGGTTGAGTTAGAGCACAAGGCCATGTGGTCTTTGAGGAAGCTGAATCTTGAATGGGATGTGGCAGCAAATCTTTGTATGGAACAACTTAATAAACTTGATGAATTCCAATTCCTTGCCTACTCCAGTTCGTCCTTGTATAACAACAAGATGAAGTACCTTCATGATAAGTATGCTCGTGGTAAGGAGTTCAAAGTGGGTGATTCGGCTCTCTTGTTCAATTCTCGGTTACGTCTGTTTCCGGGAAAGCTTAAGTCGAAATGGAGTGACCTTTTGAAGTGGTGTTTGTGACTCTGTTTGGTGCACTTGACTTGAGAAACAAAAATGGAGAGGTTTTCAGAGTTAATGGGCACAAGGTCAAGCACTACCTGGGATAAATTGATGATAGCCACGTGATGGCACTGCTCCATCTAAAGTGATTTGATGGTAACCTGCATCATGCCGAGACGTTAAATCAGGCGCTTCTTGGGAGGCAACCCATGTGTCTTTCTTTTTGTTTTTCTTTGATTTTATTTTTAGTATAGAATTTGCTTTTGGACTAACTGGTTGTGGGATGTGTGTAGGATTGTTTTGATGCAGTGCAGGACCAAAGTGGGAAAAATGTGCACTCTCTGAAGTTTGCACTGCGGCCACAAAGGACTTAATGCGGGCGTAACATTTCAATGCGGTCCGTAGAGTTGTTTGGTAAAGAATGGGGGTTCTCTGAAGTTTGCCACCACGGCCGCAATGCAATTTATGCGGTCCGCGGTGGACCACTACGACCGCAAAACATTTCTTGCAGTCCGCAGTGGATTTCTCCCCAGTGCTTCATGTTTCTGAGTACCGCGGACCGCGGTGCCATTTTGTGTGGTCCATGGTGGGTAGGTATAGTGGGTCCTAGGGTCATTTTCTATAAATAGGACCTCAGGGCTCCATTTACCCTTTTCGCTCTTTGCTCACTCAATAGTAAAAAAATCATTGTTCATCAAACCTAGCTGTGCAAATTCAATCTCTAATCTTCATTCATCTTTACTGCATCTCATAACTGGTACTTTTAATTTTTCCCTAGTTTTTTAACTTTGTTATTTTCTTTTAATTAGTTAGTTTTTCTTCTTTTTCTTTCCTGTTCTTTAAATTGTAGCGTAGGTTTGCTTAATAACGCTTAGGTTAGGGTTAGTTAGTGAAGAATGTGGATTAAACACCTAGTGGATCAATAATATGTGATTTTAGGCTAAAAATGAGACGAAAAATTGAAACCCTAGGTTGGTATTATTGCTTGTGTCTTACCGCGCTCCGTGGTGCTTCTCCACGGTCCACAATGCCATTTTGTGCGGACCGTGGTGGTGAAACTTCAGCAAGTTGAAAATTGAGGACCGCGGCCGCAGTAGATTTTCTGTGATCCACGGTGTCTTAATGCGGACCACGGTACCATTTTGTGTGGTCTGCGGTGGCCTTTATAAGAGAGTGGGTAGTCTGACCCCCACCTCAATGCATACCGCGGTGCCATTTTGTGTGGTCCGCGGTGGTCCCTTTGCGGCCGCACTGCATTTTATGCGGTCCACAGTCTGCTATCTGCAACTATTTTCTTCTGTTTCCTGCAATTATGGCATTCATTGATTCTTCTGATACTAAGAAGTTTCAACTGAATTTCACTTGCAGAAAATGGTTAAATTACGAGGCGGTGGTGGAAAACAAAAGGGAAAAGGAGATTCCTCCCGGGGTAGGGGACAAGGCATGGTCAGATTGATCTCACAAGTTCGGCAGGCAATCAAAGATACCAGAAAGTCAATAAGGGCTGTAGATAGAGCTTCTTCCTATTCGGGAAGTGAGTATGTGCCCTCCCGGGAGGCATACGACTCCGAGTCAGTGCCGGAGTATGTTCCTGACTGGCCGAAAAGGCAAAGATTGAGAGATAAACCTCTGGGCACTCCTACTGCTCTAGTTTCAGTGGCAATTTCTCCTGAGTCATATAAGGGCTTAGCTGAGAGCGGTGATGATGTTTCTTCTACCTCACCTACAGCTTCAACACCCGGTGAGGATCCCATATGAGAATAAAAAGGAGGGGGTGAGCCCCAAGTAGGAGGGGTGGCTAGAACCAGAAAACCGGAAGCTTGGCAATATAGGTTTGTCAGTGAAGTGGCATACCATAAGTTCAGAGAATGGTGGCCCAAGAGGAAGTTAATACCTAAACAGAGATTCATTGACAAGGACCTTTTGCCTCATAACCCAAATGTGCAGAGGCAATTCAGAGAGAGGCTGGGCTGGGACTATTTCACAGGCAACGTTGAGGATGCAAATGAGCACTTGGTGAAGGATTTTTACACTAATGTTGCCCACATCAAAAAGGGCACTACAATGACTAAGGTGCGAAATTTGAAAGAAAAATTTGATGGAAAACAATCAATGACTACCTGGGCTTCCCGGAGGAGGATGAGACTTTATTCTTAGAAAAAATAGCATTGGGGGAGGATGCCCGTCCTGGTTAGTAGAGTACTTGGCAATCCCAGGTACCACCCCAGCATGGTTGACAGCGGGGGTCAAAATTTTAAGGAGAACCCTGAACTTCGAGGCGAAAGGGTGGGAGACATTTGTGTGCAGTAGGCTAGACCCCACCACTCACGAGAACTCTCTTTCTATCTCCCGGGCTATATTGGCGACGTCTGTCATGGTGGGGTACCCAATCAACATCGGGAATGTTATGTCCAGGGTGATTACACGAGTGGTGAATGATGGTGATAGATCCTACCCCTTCCCAAATTTCCTTACTATGTACTTTGAGGATCAGGATGTAGACAAAAGGAGATTTGATGTGAAGGTAAAAGCAAAGGCACCTTTTTCCTGGTACAGCCTACAGGGTGATGACAATCCCCAAGGCAAAGCTCCTAAAGGCAAACCCACTACTTCTAATGGCCAGTCTGAAGAGCCAGTAGTAGTAGTAGCTCTGACTCAGCCTCCTTCAGCTACCCCAGATATGGCCCTAGGACCCTCTACTGCCACTGCCCCAGATATCCCCTCATCTTCAGCCTACCCATTGACTGCCTACCGTTTAAGCCAGACCCTTGCCAGTATCAACAACTGGATGCAGGCAACCACTTCTAAGCTGTCTATACTTTCGAGCTCGGGGGAGGCCTAGTCCGTACCCCCACAGCCACAGGTCCCAACCTCAGTGGAGGAGACTCTCAAGGAGCTTCTGGACAACCAGAAGAAGCTCTTGGAGAACCAAAATTGATATTGGATGTTGTAGATTCTCATGGAAAGGCATTGAAGGAGCTTGGAAAGGAGACGAAGAAGCTGAGAAAGACTCGAGCATCAAAAGAGTCTGTGAAGGATTTGAGGGGCAAAATGGAGAAATTAAAGGCTGCTGATCACCTGTCCTTGGGGATGTTATTACATGACCCGGTTCCAGCAGCCCAGCCTGAGCTGGAGCAGGAGACAGAGAGGCCAGCAAAGAGGAAGAGGGTGATCCCCCAAGTTGATAATGCAGTGATAGAGCTAGAGGACCCGTAGGGAGGTTCCTCTAGCCAACCTCAGGACCCAGTACAGGCCTAGGACCCAGTGGATACACAGGTTACAAGGATCCAGTCATAGGTTCCTGAGCAATCCGAGGACCCAGGGACCACGCTCATGATCCCATGCAGATAGAGGGCTAATAGGGAGTTTCTCTTTACTCTCTATCTTTTATTGATATTATTTTGGTTAGTTAGCATTGAGGAAAATGCTAGCTCTCGATTGAGGGAGTAGCCCTATTTTGATGATATTGGATTGTATATATGACACTACTTTCTTTTTATTATGCTTTCTTTTTACTTTTGGTATGTACATAATTTAACCATTTTAGTTCACTTTTCGTACTTTGCAACTTTGGTCTGTATATAAAGTTACTTTTTGATGTATATATTCATTCCCCCTTTGTATATTCGTCTAAACCCCCTTTTGTACATATTCATTCTACTTTCTGTATTTTTCCTTCATAGCTTCTTATTTCATTTTGATAGCTTCTTATTTTGAGTTTTTGTGAGCAGTAAGCCTTTGGTTTTCCTAATGCCACGGTTCTTTCTAAAGGTGGAATTTGTGTGAACCGGGTGGCTCTTCCCGATGATGGATGGCATGAAAACCTTCTTAAGGGTTTGAGTCTGTTTTCTTTTTGCTTTTTGTGTAAATATTAGCTAATGAGTAATGGTGCCTCAAGCAAAGCTTCACTTGGGCCTAACACATTTGCCTTTGATCCTATAGTCAAAGACAAATTGTTGTGTATAGGATGGTGAAACTTGTGACCTTGTGACTCTTATGTTGGCTAATAATCATCAAATGGTTTTTCGGGATCATTGTGTTGCTCAAATCTTAGCTAAGGTTGTTATGGTCCCCCGACTCTATCTCTTTAGCAATCCTATATCTTGTCTGGTGAGAATTTGAATTGCAGGTCCAAGTCCTAAGCCATTAGTCTAGAACTTACCCTGAATATTTGTCTAGGTGAAATTCTAAGTGTAGTTTGACTTGAGAAGTGATTATAGGATCTCCTTGATCCGAATGATATCTTGAAAACTTCCATTAGCCTACCAATGATAATATCCCTAGTCAACCCTTTTGAGCTATAGCCCTTTTTCTTTCAAAAAAACCATGATACAAGCCTTTACCCGTTCTAAAAAGACCTCTCTTGGCACCCTATCTTTCCTTAGCACAAGGCAAAAGCATAAGTTTGGAGGGAGAGACGAGGGATGCAACAAAATGGTAAAATGTACAAAACAAAGAATAGAAAAGGCAATGAAAAAGAAAAAAAAATCAAAAAGTCAATAAGAATGAACAATCTAGAAGAAATGAAGGGATTCAATAAAAGAAAAGAGATAAAAGGTGTGGAATGTTTAGAAAGGAGAAAAAAAAGGTTTGAAAAGAACAAGAAAGAGTGACAATGTGTCTCTCTAACCCCTAAAAAAGTAAGTAAATGACTCAAAAAATCAAGAGAATGTTTGCCAAAATGAAGCAAATGAAGTGCTTAAGAGAAGATGGAACCTACCTAAACCAAATATTTCCTACCATGAACCACAAAAGCCCTATATGATTTTGAGTTGAATGAAGCTTACATTAGTGGTGACTCACATAAGGGGCAAGCTTATGGTACTTAAAGTCGGACTTGTGACCTATCTTTGAGAGAGATGAGTGTGTTTTCCATAATCCTTGTTCTGAGTGCTACAACCTAAAAGTGAGATTTGCTTAGGGAGAGTTGAGGAGTATGAGTTTGGGTTCCACAATGACCAAAGTAGTAAAAAGAGTTTCCTTGATGGGTTGAGTCAACTCTTGAAGCTCTTGTGTCGCACTAAATCCATGGTGCTTAGAATGTCGAATGTTGTTAATGATTCATTTGAATTGAGGGCAATTGTTAGTCCCAATTGATGCTAGATGAGGTCACTTTAGGTTAGCTGAATTTTCTTGGATTTACTCTTAAGGAGGTGGGTCTTATTTTGTTTTTTTGAGGACAAGCAAAGCTTAAGTTTGGGGGAGTTGATAACTAGGGATTATAGTTTATTTTACACTCCTTTTTACTTGAGTTTTGATTAAAAATGTATACAAATTAGTCCCAAAGGCTTACATGTTGTACTTGTTGCAAGGTTTGGTCAAAAAGGTGATAATTAGTCAAAACCAGCTCAAAAAGAAGTGAAACATACACAAGTATTAAGAACAAGTCAAAGCACAGTTACAACAGACCCACCGCGGCCGCAATCCATTTAGTGCGGTCTGCGGTGAGGAGATTCAGAGAGGTTTTGATTTTGGAGGATCAAGCACTGCGACCACAACCCATTTTGTGCATACCGCAGTACCCTCTTCGCGGCCGCAATCCATTTTGTGCAGTCCACGGAGAGGAGGATTCAGAGAGTTGGTAATTCGGACAAATGAAGTCAGTGCGGTCCGCGGAGCATTTTATGCGGATCGCAGTACCTAGTCAGGGGTATTTTTGTTCAGAAAATTTGGCCTAGTATAAATACTTTCTTTTCACATTTTAGGGTATCTTTTGTAATTTGTTAGAGACCAAAGCAAATGAACGGCGTTTTATGTCCATTTTAAGTAATTTGTAGCTAGATTAACACTGAATCTTCTTTATCTTAGTTTGTAATTAAATCATATGGGTTATTCTTCATTTATTTCTCTGTTTTTTCCATTATTTATGAGTAGCTAGACCCATTAGCTAGGGTTGTGGCTCAACCCTAGTATGGGTATTTGATGGTTCTTTTGATTTAAGGCTTAGATGTTTATGGGTAGTTGATATTTGGACTGATTTGTGTTTTCCATGTTGAATTAGTAGTTGCAAACACTAATTTGTGCCTATTTGACTTGGGCTCTTCTTGAGAAAGAGAGCTTGAGTCTAGGAAAATTAGTCCAACAAAGAATTGGGGTATAATCAAGAGATTGATAGCCTCAATTAAAGGGTTAAACCTAGAGATAGTAATACCCGACTTGAGCCTATATTGCTTGCACAATTTTGACACCCAATTGGTCTTGAGGAAGTCAATTAGGGCAAAGTCACCCAAGCTACCGAGAGGTATAGAGTGAGTAATTCTGTGCATTGGCTATATCACAATCTCCAACATAACGTGTTTTCCTTAGGCTTTAGATCCCGTCAAGTATTCACCTAGGAGAAAGTCACTTCCCTAGTGCCTCTTTAACTATTTAGAAAACCTTACAATCAATCATTCTTAGTTTAATTTAGCTTATCATTAGCATAAATATTAGAAGTAAAAACCAACCAAAAGATGATTGGAAGAGTAATTAAGAGCACTACGCATTTCTAGTTTAGATAGGAATCCAATTCCCAATTCTAGCTCCCTGTGGATTCTATCCCATCCATCCCGGGTAAAAGCTGCTTCGACCGCTCTCGTCACTTTGTAGTGGTGTAGGGTTGGCTCTGATCAAGAAGCGGCCCCATGTTGGTCAGTGATCATGCCCAACTATGCCTCCTAATAGGTCTAGCGGTCGTTGCAAATATAATCTGGTTTACAAGTATGGAGTTGAATCCCACAGGAAATTAACCTACTAATCACAACCACTAGTTTCGCAAGAATTCAAGTAATCAACCTTCAGAAATATTGAATAACAATTTGAGTGTTTACTAACTAAGAGCACATTAATTAAAATGCAGTAATTTATAACTAACAGAGCAAATGTTGTAGACAAGATTTGAAAAAGTCTAGGGTTATGATTTCTCCAATTGTCGGAATCACTTACGCTACATTTCCAATAAATTCGCCTAAATATTCTCTACCGATCGTGAGTACTTTGGGTGTCATTGTTCTTTCTCAAGAAACTACCACAATTTACTAGACGTATTCTCTTGAACTATGCTAGCTAGCAATTATTCACCAGTCACTACGATCTCGCCAAGGTTTCGTTATTTCTTATCCCGCATTTAAACCCTCCGTATTTATTTCTCAAATATGTTAGGAGTGATCTTGTTTAACGGCTACCTAAATTCATACTCTCTCTTAAGTAGTACATACTAAATAGGCACAATTAATTGAGAGCTCTTCAATCAACAACAACGAAAATATAGTTGAACAAGCAGAGAAAATCAACGACAAATTTATATTGAACGCAATGGAAAATCATCCTTCAATAGGTTCCATCAAACCCTAGATGAGAGAGTTTAGCTACTCATAAATGTATAAACAATCATCATGATGTTCAAAGACATTAAACTACAAAGTAAAGAGAAATGGAGGAAAAACTCGTTTGATTCCTTACTCCATAGTGCTCTATAGCCTTTTTCTTCTCCAAAATAGTGTCCAACCCTTTCTCAACTCGTTTAGGGAGTATTTATATGTTAGGATCTAGGTCCTTGATTCCAAATCCAGGTTGGAGTCTTTTAATTCGAGAACTTTTGACCACCCAGCTATAGACCTCGTGAGGCCAGGCTTATAGCGCGCCAACCTGGCTACATAGTTGGGTACGCCTAGCCTATAGCGCGGTCAAGCTGGCTATGCTTGACTTGTAGCGCGATCAAGCTGGCTATAGAGCTGGCTACGCTTGGCCTGTAGTGCAATCAAGCTAGCTAAGCTTGGCCTGTAGCCAAGCTTGGATACTTTCTATTTTTGTGCTCTTTTCTTGCATTTTCGCCCCCTTTTCGTGCAACTTTTATTCGACTTTTTCTTCCGATGTTCTTACACATAAAACAACATAATTTAGCTCAAAGGTCTCACAATTAACTAGTAAAACAACAAAATATAGGGCGAGTAATGTACTATAAGTATAGGCTTTTAGCCAAACATCATCACCCCACACTTAGATGTTGCTCGTCTTCGAGTCAACCACTAATTCACACTAATCTAGAGCACTTTATTTTCTTTTAGCACATCCGAAGCACACCATACCTATGACTATGGTTGATAGCAACAATTAAATTTCAACATATGCCTTCAACATACACTTTTCTTTACTTTATGCCATACTTCAAAAATTTATTCAACACCAAGACAACATGCTTGTAATAATCCTAGCCTCACAAACCAACTCAATATAACAATGCATTCATGGGTTCAACGCTTAACATCATAGAGAAATCTAATAACAACACTTATCCCTCGCGAAATCATGTGCCCTCATAACAAGAACAAAAGAGTAAGTTGAATCGACACATTTGAATCCAATGCTCAAATATATTTTAAAGACTCATATATATCAAAGAAATTCCTCACTCTTACAAAGACATCACATGCATGCACAAAGTACCATAGGCTTGACCTTTATGTAACCCTCCACTAATATTGGCTCGCTCGATTAGGACTTTTTCATGGTTGTAATTCGGGCTATAGGACGGGTAGAATATATTTTTGAAATAGTGACTAATCCTCCTAAGTACTTTAACACATCACTTATTTCTTTAAACGTAAATTCTTCCATCCCAACTTCGATTTCATAAACGATATCATCCCAAGAGCTTCCCCTTTTTTCATTAAGCACACTTTACTTCACACCTACTAGCAGGGACAATATATAAATTTATTCATCTATATTCTTTTCTTTCTTCTCAACTATGTATTTTTTTTCTTTTGTAATTTTTCTCTTCTTTACCTGCTAGTAGTGTATTCTTTTACAAAACACATGTACCATTTATTTTTTATTAGTTCCACTCAAAAGCCACCCAAATTTCCTCCTTACTTCTTCTAGCGCCTATTTTACAATTAAAGTGCTTTAAGAGGCAAATGGATTAAACTAATGACAATTAAGAACAAAGGGGTATAGGCTTGTAATGTGGTTGCCAAAATAAAAGTCTATAGGCTCAAAAGGGTTGACAAGGGATAATTTTATTTGTGGTAATAATTAAGCTCAAAAAAGATCAAAGAAAGCCTAAAATCACTTTCAAACTAAGCATTACCTAAAATTTCACTTCAACTCACATGCCGAGCAAGTTTTTAACTCAAATGCAATAACATGGACTACACAATTTCTCACCATACATAGAACATGACTAACTAAGGACGGTTCCATTTCGACTCTTAAACAATTATAAGTATTCACGGAGCCACAAATATTAAGCATTAAGCACAAAGTGACACGAGCTAAGAAAATGAGACATAGGGGTCAATAAACATGTTATCTACTCAACAAGGCATCATACGCATTTTCAAACCATAGGGAAGGTAATACACATGCTAGAGCCAAAATATGTTACTATTAAACAAGTCAAAAGATGCTTATCAATCTCAATTTTCCCATCCTTTTTATTCCCTAAATCCTAATCTACTCTAAAGATTAAAAAATTACTATCCAGTTCAACTACATCCCCTATAAAAGAATCGAGGCACAAAAAAAATCACGGGGGATTATTACTACCTAAAAGAATAAAAAGACATATTTTTGAATTTTTCTATTTTTCCAAAAAAAATGTGTTTTATTTGTTAGACTTTATTCCCTCAAGAAAGCTGTCTAGGAGATCCAATCATTTCTATATATATCAATTTTCTATATTTCTTTTTCAAATTAAACTACTAAAAGCCATCCTAAAAACTAAAGACTAAAGTTAGAATATTATACTAAAATGTTTTTTCTATATATCTTCTATGCTAAAACAAAAAAGAAGACGCTAATAAAACAAAAACAAGAAACCATTAGTTTATCTAATATTTACAAGTCACAGAGGATATAGAATCCCCCACCCCATACATAATTCATGCAGTGTTCTCAGTGCATTTATAAAGCAATAAAAACAAGTAAGGTGGTAGGAAAAACTCCCTGATCAGTCATCATCATCTCCCTCATTGTAGAAGGCTCCATCTGCAGTTGTCTATTCTTCATCCTCTACTCCCTCATCACGTCATCCTCAATCTCCTCCTCAGATTGCTCTAGCTCGGTGATCTTGCCCAAACTCACGCCACAATTATAGGTAGTGAGGCGGTCGAAGCAATAATAAAACCCAACGCGAGTCGGGGTCGATTCTTTAAGGAGTTAGAAATGGGATTAGGTATACACCTAGTGTAATTGTATAATGTGTCTCAATTTGTACTTCCAAATACTTGTTTGTTGTTTCTATTTCTACTTAAGGTTATTGATTGCAAATAATAAACTAGAAGACAATATTTTTGATTTTGGTTGATTTTTGAATGATAAAGGATCTAGGGTCGTGACTTCCACCTAAGTGGTTACCTAACAGGTTGTAATCTCTAGGTCAATATAGCAATCACACGCAATTACCCACTCTAGTTTGAGTGATTTTACCAAATTTGGCTTTCTCAAGTCCAAATGGGTATTGCACAAATCAAGTGATATATCAAGCCGGATCTTACTATCTCTAGATTTGACCCTTTAATTGGGGCTATCAATTTCTTGAGTTCATCCCAATTCCTTGTTAGCCAAGTTTTCTTAGACTTAGTCTCTCTTTCTCAAGTAGAGACTAAGTCAAATAGGCATGAATCAATGTTTGCAACCATTAATTCTAGAATTCAAGCATGAACAAGGCTAAATATTACTAACCCAATCACAAACAAGCCCTAAATTAAATACCCATTAAGTACCCACACTAGGATTGGGCCACAACCCTAGCTAGAAATTTAGCTACTCATGAAAACTGAAGAAACACAAGTAGAAATTAAGATATAATGCATAATAATTGATTAGAGAAAGAAAATCTAATGTTTATAAGTTAATCTAGTACACAATTACTCAAAATAGTAAAGAAAACGGTTCAGGTGCTCCTTTGAAAATCGAACTTTACCTAAAAATGACAAAAAGTTCTATTTATACTAAGCTTAAAATATCTGACAAAAATGCCTCTGCGAAGGTTGTGCGGCAGCATAATTCTGGTGCGGTCCGCACAATGAGCTTCTGCGGCCGCACAGTTATCGTGCGGTCTGCATTCTTTAGAACTTGGGCTTGGAACTTCGGGGATTATGCGGTCCGCATAAAAATGGGTGCGGCCGCACAAAAATGATGCGGTCCGCACTCCCTGCTTTTGGACTTGAAACAACTCTCTGATTCTTCAATCCTGCGGAACGCATAATAATGAATGTGGTTACATAATTTCGGTGCGATCCGCATGCCTTTCGATGTCCCAAACACTACTCTCTGAATCTTCCCTCTACGGCCGCGCTAGAATTGTGCAATCCGCACTACTGGCCTTTTTGCCCTGTTTTGGTTCTTGTTCACTTTTGACTCCTTTATGAGTTGATTTTTGACTTCTTTGGCTTGTTTCCCAATATTCCTGCAAGTAAGCACATTTCATTAGTTTCCAGGAATACCTTTAAGCAATTTTTAGCTAAAACGCAAGTAAAAGAGAGCAAATAAGTGGTCAAAATTCCTACTTATCACTCGGCCTCTGAACACTCCGAAGTGTTGACATCCTCGTCCTCAGGGAGTCTCTGGCATCACCAAGCCCAACCAGACATTGGACATGAGCACTAAGAGGAACGCACTCATACAAGTTGGCACTCTCCTCCGGAATAGTCGGCCTCCCTCCAATCAAAAGCCGCAGGTCCATCATCCCATATAAAATGGGCCATAAACTATCATCGTGAGCATTGCACTCAGCACCTGTCAGCAAAGACATATCGCTCTCCTCCTTCGCCCATATGCTGGTGATATGCATTTTTAGAGGGGCGGTGGAATGACTGCATCAAAGTCTCACTCCTCCACTACCTCCTCTATAGCAGATACTATGTCATGTTGCCAAAGAACAACCCATCAACTCTCTTGCTTGTTCTTGCCTGTGATATCTGGTTGTGTATCAATCGGTCCACATTCACCTTTTGTCTAGTCATTAGGAAGTAAAGCATGCAGACCCTTTCACGGCTGATCATCGGCTCATGGTTGCATGGTAGTAGCCGCATGTTGATCAATTTCAACCACACTTGAGCTTCAGGCTTCATTTTCTTCTTTGGAAATTTCCTATAACGTTGGTTCTTCTTGTCACGGACCCAGGCTGCCACAGAATTGACACCACAGAGATTGTGTCTCAGCGCCTGATATGTTGGGCGATCAATGAAAAGTTACCTAGGGGCTCATGGGGAACATCTGGAGCTCCCAAGTAATTGCATATAGCTGATGTAGAAAAGTCAATCAATCGACCACAAATAGACACATACTACTCTGGATCATCCGGATCATATCCGGCATAGAACTCAAGGACAAGGTTCATATTGATATCCCCAGTGTTTCTAAACACGTAGATCAAACCAAGATCATGAATACCCTTCCAAATTGCTTGATGCTTAGCTTTTAGATGACGCTCATGAATAGCCGAATCAGGGTGCATATGTTTTGCCCGACAAATCGTGTACCATTCCTTGGCGGACAGGGGTATGCTCTTAATTCCATACTCAATGTCCCGCAGGCTGTGGGTGTGAGGTTGCCATAGCTGCAACTTCTTGCAACCCCTCAACATGACTCAAAATGACCTCCTCTTCTTTCCTCTTTTTCGGTGAAGGTGCGGATGAAGCCTTGCCTTTGGTAGGAGCAGTGGCCTTGCCCTTCCCTTTATTCGTCTATGGTGCATTGGGCTTTGGATGTACCATATTTGTGTCATGCCCTGACCTCTGGGAGCGCAACTGGCACTCAACCGAGTTACCCCAGTCAAGCAAGCATGTACAATGCCTTCTACCCAAACTTACCCATGAATAAAGAGATAATATATTTCATTAATTAGACAATGAGAAGATCAAGTGGACAACACCAATTCATTACCATTAGTTACGTCATTTATAAGTCTCAAAATACATACACTTTCATAGTTTGAAGTAGAACATGTGATGCAAATACAACATTACTAGTTTGATTTTCCAACACCAATACACAAACCCACACTCTGTCTATGGAGCCTCTAGTACTATGATGGTGCCGGCAATAAGGCCCTAGCTATACCTCAAAATATAATACATGAGGAACAAAAGATACACGACCCCGAAATGAAGTGGGGCTCACCAAGTCGGCTGGAAAGAGGGTGTACCGCTATCACTGATCAATGCCGCCTGCTGTGGAACCACCTGCATCTATTAAAGATGCAACACCCCCGACAAAAGGGACGCTAGTACATATGGAATAGTATTAGTATGTTAGACTAAACACCCTCTGTTACATCTTGCGTTTGCGTAAGTTAAAGTTTTGTCTTCAGTTAATCGACGTAGACTCGGAGATGAGATTATCTTGAGGTTAACACATTTATACTATTTATAACAAGTGATAAGTAAGTTCATGAAGGATAAAAGGGTGCACGAATTAAAGAAAACAAGTTTTGTTGAAGGTGGCCGATTTGGGATAAAATACGGGTCGAGCAATAATATCTGATAATTATGGACTAGTACCATGCAAGGTATCATATGACCACGGTAGTATGATGTATAAAGTATAATAAAAATAAATAGAATTTTAAGTAATTTGAGATAATTTTTAATTATACGGGTAATTAGTTAATTACTGGGTAACAGGACATTACGTAATTAACTAATAAGTGGGTAAAGATTAATAATTTTCACCCAAAAAAATGTGGCAGCTAGCCACATTTTAAAACCATGACTCTTAATAGATATTAATTAGGTGGCAACTTAAGATACTACTTAAGAGACACCTCACCAATTTGAATATAAGACTTGTAAAGTAATAAGTACACTTTGGAATAAAGAGACCTACAATCAGAATGTTTCAAAACGTTCTGTTAAACAATTCATATGTGAGCTTTTCACTTTGGCAATGATTAGAAAAGTCCTACAAAAATCCTTCAAAATAGAACGTGCCATTATAAAGTCTTCAACAAAGTTCTGATTCTACATAAGGTTCCAATGAGAATTTTCGATAATCGTAGCAACGTAAAATTTTGCGGGTCTAAAGATACAGTGCAATCTTCTCCAAGAATATTATACGAATTTTTCCCTACTCCAGGTATGTTAAGGCCATCCCTTCTTTCTTTTTGGCATGGTCCAAATTATACAAAAGAAATGAGCAAACGCACAGTTTTCATAAACAACTCTATTCATAGAAATACTAAGGGTCTCTATGTTCTTAATTCCCCATGTGACATATTATTATATCTTCTGTTTATGGGTCTCAAAATAATACGCAGTTGAAAAAGGTTATCTGAAAGGAATATTGAGATTATTACATATTTTTCATGTATTTTATTTATTTATACATGTGCATTGACCCATGACCAGATGGCGTTATATACGCGTATTTATATATATGTATATGGGATATGGAAAAAAGGTTACGACGTTATATACGCACCACCACCTGATCAGTTGGTATATGTTGATGATGCTGCCCACAGTGGCCGAGACAATATGATGGGATGCCCTTAGAGGCTTGATGATATTATGTACACCTATACCTATGCATGACACGACATTTATATGCATGTGTATGACATTATAAATGTTTCAGAATTTACGAAATTATTCAGATTGACAGATGGATTTCCTTATTCCATATTTCATCTATGTCTTTTATGTACTGATTTTCATGTCTTACATACTCAGTACATTTTTCGTACTAACGCCCTATTTTATGGGGCCTGCGTTTCATGCCCGCAGGTGCAGGTAGGCAAGTTGACGGTCCCCCCTTCTTATGATCCTTGATCAGCGAGAGTTGGCATGCTCCACCCGGAGCTGCTTTTGATTTTGGTATGATACACTTGTATATATATATATATATATATATATATATATATATATATATATATATATATATATATATATATATATATATATAGGTATGACATGGCTCAGTCCCGTATTTGTACACTTGTATTTCTATTAGAGGTCTGTGGACAGCATGTCTAGTTGGATAGTATATGGCCTTTCCTGCTTCCAGTTTTGAGGTATATAGTTGTTTATAGCGGCCTTGTCAGCTCGCCCTACATATGTTGCACGTATATGTACATATGCCTTTTGGGCAGGTTTCCTTCATGTATATCATTCTCGTAATTCAGCAGATGTTATTCAGGTTTATATCTTAGACGCATGCTTATGGGTGTTTGACAAGTAGGACTTGGGCACCCATCGCGGTCCATCGGTTTGGGTCGTGACAAAAGTGGTACCAGAGCAATTCTGTCCTAGGATTGTCTATAGACCGTGTCTAGTAGAGTCTTGTTTATGGGTATATTGTGCACCACACTTATGGATAGGAGGCTACAAGAGATATAGGATGTTATTCTCTCTTTTTATCTTAGATCGTGCGATAAAGAATTCATGTTCCTAACAACATGTTACGTTTTCAGCAATGCCTCTTGTTTACCTTGAAAATGGTAATTACTATTAGATTTGATTTTGTGGTTCTAAAAATACGTGATTTATTTTAATACTAGTTGTTAGACAATAGATGCTAAGTATGAGCTAGAAAAGTAAAGTAAAGAGGCAGTGTGGTTATCCAAACCGAATGGCTGCAAATTGGCATCTCGGGCTGGCCTAAGCTGGGCCTCGAGGTCGAGCTAACGAGCTTGACTGGGGATGATTGATGAAGGACTAACAGTTTCAAGGGCCTCAGTAATGGCTCTCTATGATCAATGATGAATAATAAATGAGAAACAATAAATGAAACACAATAAATATAAGCAATAAATCAAAGGAAAGACAATGGAGAATGTTTAAGTTAGAGAGCAGAGAATGTTCTTGTTCTTGTATTGAATATCATGTGTCTTTACAAAATGACAAGGGTCCCATTTATATAGGAGGGGAATCCCAACATAGTACATATGCATTTATTACAAAGATAAACAGCTGGTACAACTATTTAATGTCACGGATGGCTTCCTCATCGTATACATGTACCCCTTCACTCTAGGCCTTGTAGACCCTTCTTCCCCACCTATGGATCCGGTGATTCTTGACTTTTATCAGCAGTACTGTAGACATGTGATTTTTGACCCTCCCCAAGATTTTTTATATTTTAGCATGTAAATATTTAATTTAGGTCCAATATCGCTATTTCAACTAATTTTGACTCTTTTACTTTATTTTATCACAAGAAAATAAAAATTACAAAAAAGTAGTTTCATTAATGTTTTGTAGTCATTTTTAATCTTGAAAAATGCCAAAAAAGATAGTTTATTTTAACGGTCAATCTTACTTTAATAATTATTTTTACTTAAGTAGGGCTAATTAATATTTTTGATAATATTTCTATATGGATAAATTTTTAGTTAATTAAGCTAATTTTAAGCAAAGCTAGTCATAAAGGCCCAAGTTTCTAGCCCATTCCTTGAGCTCAATACCCATAAACCCAAATAATAACCTAGACCTAACCTATAAAAAACACTAGGACCTAAGAGCTGAAAATACACAAAAAAAAATATAGACCCTAGATCCTAACATAAAATCCCCAGCAGCGTTTTTCATCAGAGACCCCCTACCCCCCGAGCAGTCATCTTCTTCTTCACTCTTAATGCACACACAGATAAAAAAAAAAAGAACCCTTCAGCCGCAACTCCAAAAAAACAGCCACCCTCCACTTGAACAAAAGCAACGAACACCTCACAGCACACACCACCCTTCTAACCCAAAGAACCAGTTACCCACAATCATGTAATAACCACCAGAAGTAGAGCATTTTTCTCATTTCCAAAAAAAAAAACAAATTTCCATCTTTATGTATTAACTCAAACTTAATCTTAAGGACATACATTATTCACGATAAAAGTGAGGCGAATTTCCAGTAAAGGAAAAGAGGTGAATGAACAGTAACGAAAAATACAGTGGTTACTGGCTGCTCTTTAGACTGCTCCGGTTCTAATTCGAGGTCATGTTCGTGTTTTGGATCCGGATTTGTTTGGTGGTTTTGGTCTTTGCTAACTGAACCATCATCATCATTGTACAGTCCTTTCTCAGAGTTTTAGTTAATCCAGTTGTGAAGAACTTTGGCTACATAAAGGTTCTATCTATCTCTTGACTTTAATATTCAGACTATTTCAAATTGTTTAATGTTAAAAATTGTTCTTAATTTTTTTTTTGTATTGAGATTGGCGAATTTTTCAGACTTGGTAAAATCTTGGTCACTTTTGGTTTTTTTGCGAATTTGTGAAGAGCTTGCTAATGTTAATATGCAGATAAAATAGAGGATTGCTGACTTGTAAAGCAAAAGAAGTTATAAGATATAAGATAGAAGGATATTTTCTATAAGATAGAAGGATATTTTCATTAACCTTTTTTTATTCCTTTTTTATGGCCAATTGATGCTTTATGTACTGCTACCATTTTTAGTCCTACCATTGATTTTAGAAAGCAATTAATATGATGTTAATTAATCTTCTGGAGTGCCTTGGTTTAAAATAGGTCATTGTGGCTAAATGGATGGAAGCTTCAAACTATCTGAGCTAAAAACGAGTCTATGAAATGCGTGTGTTCAGTTTTTTTCTGGTTTGGTCTTGTAATGTGCAAACGACAATTACATTGTATAAATGGCTATTTGATGATTTCAAATAGCTGCATGACTCGTGAACATTGTAGCTTGCTTTAGGCGCGATTAATAAATAAATTATCACGACTACGGGTACGGTTCCCGTGACGTAGTTGTAATATACAATTTTCAAATCCGGGTGTACATTTCATGTGACCCGATTCTAATCTCCAATAAGGTTAAATAGAACATGTCGTGAATCACAGGTGAATTTAATGTAGTGTGGCTTGCGATGTGTTTTAAATAACCTTGAAATAATTCCTTAAATAAATAAAAGCGGTTTTAAAGTTAAAAACGCACATAGGTTTAAAAGTGTTTTAAAATCAGATAATTAAGCCAATAATAATAGTTGAGCGACCGTGCTAGAACCACAGAATCCGGGAATGCCTAACACCTTCTCCCTGGTTAACAGAATTCCTTATCCGAATTTCTATGTTCGCGGACTATAAAACAGAGTCAAACTTTCCTCGATTCGAGATTTTAAACAGGTGACTTGGGACACCATAAATTATCCCAAGTGGCGACTCTGAATCTTAAACAACAATCACGTTTTGATTGTTACTTAAATTGAAAAAAACTCTCTTATACCCTTCCGGGGTAGTAGAAAAAGGAGGTGTGACAACTCTGGAGACTATGCTGGAGACAAGAACCCAGAACCTCTGGTTCAGGGTTCAGAATTAGAGCTTAGAATATCTGTTATAATTGACTTTATTTATTATCTGATTCTTATATGTTTGAGCCTAATGTGCTAATTGCCGCTTTTTACCGCTTTGATATTGTTTGGACTGTATATAAATTGTTACGAAACCCTCCTCTCTCTGAGTCTTCTAAATCATCTAGGAAGTATGCACTTCATGTGACTTATTTTCTGTTAGAGTCATATCCCAATTTAGAACGAGTTTCGAACAAGTTGCAAGGCTGGTGAAGCTTCTGTATTCCCGGTATGCTGCCCCCCCAGCTCGAGCTATCCGCTCGGGTAAGCCAGGTCTAGAACAAATAAACCCAGGTTTTTAAACATAGTATAACATAGCCTCATGACGGATCTCTAGTAGGAACGCTTGTTTGCATCACATGAATTTGACTTTGAGGACTCAACACAGGGGTTGGGTCCGTCTAGGACAGGCGTACCCAAAATAATAGACCATCTTGATGCATCCTATGTGCTACATGTTGCATTTCTTCAAGGGTAAAATGGTCATTTGGCGGAACAATGATAGTTGAGGGCAAATGAAAAAAGGAAAAAAATGAGAAAGAAAAGAAGGTGAATTGTGAAAATAAAGCAAGTAGGGCCCAGTTATATTTTTCTTTCACATTTTTTTAAAGAAAAAAGACAAATAAGAAAGCATGAAAAATCCAAAAAGATTTTACACTTTCCCATCATTTTTCCAAAAAAAAAAAAATCAAAAAAAGAAAATTCAAAAAGAGTTTATATGTTTCATCATTTTTTCAAAACAAAAGACAAAAAATATTTTTTTTCTGAATTAGTTGCTATATTTAATTCTCGCCCGTATCCAATATGCTCGAACTACGCATACCTGATTCTCGTCTTTCGGGGCGGGATACGTAGACAACCCACATAGGGTCCGGTCTTCCTAGTAAGTTTTAGGTTCTTGGCTTCGTGAGGGCTTAGCCAAATCTTGCATTTTTAGCCACTATTAGCCACATAGGTTAATTTTAGAAAAATAGTCACAATCATGTCTTGCATGTGTCCAACATGAAGGGTTATTGTCTCACATAGCATTCTAGGTCTTTAACTTTATTTGGTCTTAATTTTCTCATACAGGTGTGAACCTACTTACCGGAGTTTGGGCATGACAGGCGCCCTAGCACCATCCAGTCAGGGTCGATCATTCAGGAGCTTGATTAAGGAGATTTTTTTTACTTATTATGTTTTGAGTCTGTTGTTCTTTTTTTATGTCGTCTTTTACCTTCTAGTTTTGTACAGTAATATCGAGTTTTTATTATTGTACTTTCTATTTTGTATTTGAAAAAAGTATGTTATAAATAAAAAATTTAAAAAAAGAAGAAGATATTTTGCGTTTTTATATTTCCGTTAGAATTTTCTTTAGAAATAATACTACTAGAAACTAAAAAAAACAATCCTTTTGAGGTGGTTTTTCCTTAGGAAGTTAACATTTAGAACTCAGACTAAAAATTGCTTTTATACTTCCTTTTGGTACATTAGGACTAAAAATTCAAAAAAAAAAGGAGAATTTTCTTTTAGTATCTCTTTAAAAAGTTTTCTTTAAGGTATTAATTCCCAAAATCCAAAAAGATTTTCTTTTGAGGTACTTCTTTGGGAAATTAATGAAAAATGAAAAAAAATCTTATTTTCATTAGAACTTTAGGATATTGTACGTAGAAGGAAAAAAAACATACTTTATCTTTTGTTTATCTTTAAAGTTTCTTCCGTAGGTAATCAAAAACTGAAACCCAAAAATATTTTTTCATTCATTTCTCGTTTCGAAATCTTTCTTCAAGCATATCAAATGAAAATTCAAAATATTTTTCTTTGGTTTATTCTTTAGATTTTCTTCTTAAAAAAAAGAATCAAAAAAAAATATTTTTCTCTTGTAGGGTTTTTTCCTTAATAATTTCCCATAGAGTATTTGTTTCAAAAAGAGAAAAGAAATATATGCTCGTCATGAACTATGCAAAGATCTGATTCATGCGGCGTCATGATACGTAGGCAACCTACATAGGGTTCGATCGAATTGTTTTTTTATTATTTTGTTAAAAGAAAAAGGGAAAAAAAAGAAAAAAAAGATGAATTATGGGATGTGAGAAATGAAAGGAAAGAAAAGAGTGATAATTAGAGGAAAAAATAGAGGAAGGAAAATGAGCAAGCAAGCGCTAGAAAAGCAAAGAAAAGAGAGGATTGAAATGAACAAATTGGGATGATGCCAACTAACCTTCGTACCCTCGAAGTCATTTTAGAACTGATAACTGTGGCTAGGTGCATTGCACATAAAGTGAGATTATCTTATGTTAAATGCCCTAACGCTAACGTGATGACTTCATCTTCATAGCAGAAAGGTGGTTGGTTTGTAGTTCTTAAAGTGGTAACTCTTCTCTACAACATAAGGTCGAAAGGCAATGGCAGACGGCAACAGACTCGAGTCGGTTGATACTGGTGCCCAAAAGCAATTGGTTGAACAGGGCAATGGGTTGGTTGAAGAGGTAAGGATTTTAAGACAATACATTACGAACATGTATCAGGCTTGGATGACTGGGAAGGCACCACCTCCGCCACCACCTAGCTTTTTAGATGCTACCCTTACCCAAACTCCGGCCATAGTGCCAGATGATCCCCCATATGCTCCAGATCCACCCGCTTATCACAACTTTCCCAACCACCCTAGTAGCTCCATCACGCATCCTTCAATTACCTCTCCCCAAAATTTCCCTCATGTCATATCCATTATCCACATGATCACAACTTCTCAACAATCTTCCCTTCATAGATCCGACAATGAACATCCACTCAAAGCCCATGATGCCCAATATTATCCTCAGAGGTTGCCCACAAGGTTTCTGACTCATATAATCAGAGCCTTCGGAATGAGCCTCATGTTGAAAATGAAAAGTTCACAGGAAAATAAGGGCGAGATGAGCTATCCAGAAAGCTGAAAGGGTCTAAAATGCCAAAGCTTAATTTATATGATGGACGTAGAGATCCAACAACCCATATGAGAGGTTACTGCAATGAAATGAGAAGTGTTGGCAGGAAAGATAATTTGTTGATGGCGTATTTCAGTAAGAGCTTGACTGGGGAAGCCTTGCAATGGTATACTCGTCAAGATGTCAATAAGTGGCATGTATGGGACGACATGGCTCAGTATTTTGTTCGACACTTTCACTAAATCTAGACATTATCCTAGACTGCTCTTCCCTATCTAAGATGGAAAAGAAACCCGAGGAAAATTTTAGGGAGTTTGGGCTCAGATGGAGGGAACAAGCTGCTCGGGTCAGTCCCCCGATTGGTGAAGAAGAAATGGTTGAGCTCTTCCTACAAGCCCAGGGGCCCACCTACTTCAGTCATTTGATCCCGACCTTGGGTAAACCTTTCAATGATGTGGTAAAAATGGGGGAGATGGTAGAAGAGGGAATCAAGTCAGGCAAAATCATAAGTTATTCTGCATTGAAAGACACTACAAAAGACGCTCAGAACGTCTCAGTAAGTTTGGATGGAAGAAAGAGAAATAGAGAAGATGTTGTTGAGCCCTGCCAGCGACAGAATCTAGCGGGCATTCTTGCTCAATGCTTTCAGCCTCGACGTCAACCCCATGGATATCCGTGTGCTCCAGATAATACTCCCCAATGATACTTCTCTCCACAAAACCCCCAAAGTCGTACATCACCTTCCCAGTACTCCGTCGACAATGCACCACCATATGCTCCACACCCACAAGACCCGCGATGGCCTGCACCACTTCCACAAATGCCTTACCCTCCCCCTCAAGCATATCAACCACCTACCCGCAAAAAGTTCCAACCGAGGCCCGAGTACAAGATGAAAAGGCAAAAGCAAAAGGAAAAGACTTTCACTCCCCTTGGAGAATCATATGCCAGTTTGTTCCAAAGGTTGAGGCAATTAGATATGTTGAAGTCGATTCAGATAAGAATGTCGACCTCTCTTCCAAAGAATTTTGATTATTCTCAAAGATGCGCATATTTCTCTGATGCCCCGGGTCACAGCACAGAAAAGTGTTGACATCTGAAAAAAGCAATTTAGAAGCTTATTGATGTAGGTGACATTGTCGTGCAAAATCCAGATGCAGTAGACACTAGCCAAAGTTCATCGCCTTTTCGTAATGAGACGCATATGGTGGGCATGATTTGTTTTGAAAAGCAATATGAGAATTCTTCTGAGATCCTCAGAGGTCCACGTGCTGCAAATCTTTCAGCACTATCAGAGGTTGATCTTAAGAACGAGTCGGCAAAAGGAACCCAAAAGCAATTTGTTAAGAACAATGTGATGAAGACTTGTGAAGGTCCTAGTATTGTTGTTGCAGAACTCAGTAGCTAAGATGTTGAGCTTGGTGATTGGAAAGATGCTCCTTTCTTGGCCAGCCAGGGAGGAGTCTTGGTGGTTCATTTTGCTGTCATTTCTGTTGTCCGGATTATTTTGAGGTTGTAATCCTGATATTGTCTTGTGACTCAAACCCTTCTATCCTTTTATTTTGCCTAGTTCCTTTAGTCGTAGTAACTCATTTAGTGTTATCTAGGTTTGTTCCAGGATTGTATCCCAGTTTATTTTGCTTGTCTTGTTGTTCAAACCCTTTCACTGTCTGTCTAATACAATTTTTTGTTTTCTGTTATTTTTAGTCATTTTGGTTTAGTTCTCTTCTCCTTTTATAGATCTTTTCATGTTGGTTCTAGTGACATGACATGCATGGATAATTCTAGGCCTGGTCTTAAAAGTTGGTCTAATCATGAAGCAATAAAATAATTTTGAAGATGATAGGGACATTTGAGAGAAGTAAGTAAAGGGATTTTGAGATCACTTAAAGCCTTAATTATGTGAAACTGGGGCAGATAATTTGGGAAGTTAATAGGGTGACAAGAATTCGTTAAAGGAGAGTGCATCCCGGACGATTTGAAACAAGCAGCTTTGAGTTCAAGTGCATCTCAAGTTACAAGATAAAGTCAAGAAAGTTTTCTTCGAATTGACGGAGGATATCCATTGTGAAGAGGGAATCACCCAACGAGGGTTCTGTACTTGACAAGGCGCTAAAAAAAGTGGAAGGCATATCAGTGATATCACTGCCGAAGCCGCAAAAGAAATATTATGCATGATCTTCAATTTTCATCCTCAAGTTGCATGTGTCGTACTTGGCATTTTTAGGAATTGGGAGGCCTTTTTTCAGCTATCCAAGCACTTTATACCCTTTGGTACCCCTTTTGAGCCTGTACTGATTTTTTTGACCTCCCCTCTTTTGGAATTAAGTTAGAGTCATACAAAAAAAAAAGAAAAAAAAGAAAAAAAATTATCCCCATAGGTTTATTTTAGAAAGTTCATTCCAAAAGGAAAAGAAAAAAAGAGAAGAGAAAATAGAGATAAATAAAAAAAAAGAAAAAAAAGGAAAAAAAGAGAAAAGGAAAAAGAAAAAAAAGGAAAATAGTAACAAAAGTAGTCTTGTGAACTACGTTTGACCTGATTCTTGTCACCACAAGATACGTAGGCAGCCTTACGGTTCGGTCATACCAAATAAAATATTTCATAATCCCACGAAATCGAGAGTGGGACAGTCTTTTGTAGAAATTCCATCTCAAAAAGAAAAAGAAAAGAAAAAAAGATAATCAAATTCTTTTGTTTTAGAAATTGGGGCAAAGTTTTGAAATGGATTCCAAAAGTTGTAAATAAATTAACCCTGTTATCTTAGTTATTTTGAGCCTTTATGATACTCTTTCTTTCTAACCTTGTCCAAAAGCCACATTACAGTCCATAAAGGCCTCCCAAATAATCTTTGAGAGTGCTGAGTTTAGACATGCCAAGAGTATATGATATTTTTACCATGGTTAATGCCTTGTCATCTGCAGAATAAGAGGAAATAAGAAGTAAAGAACAAAATGAAAGAGTCTTATGGGTGAAAACTTTCACAGGCACCATAAGGCGATGGTGAGTTGAGAAAAAGAACAAAATGAGAGAGGATTAATGGTGAAAACCCTTCGGACACTACAAGTCGAATAAGGACCGTGAATCAGATTGGATAATTGAAGCATTGAAGCCCAGTTTCACGGTTTAGGGGTATAACAAGAGTTGAACATCAGACTTGCTTGATAGATTAGGCCACTTAATCCAAAGGTGCATGTCATGGTCATTAGAGTTGGTATCCACATCTGATAAGTTTCTACTTTGTAGTTTTGTTGTTAGGAATCCTCTCTTTCCATTGTCCTTTACTTTGTTCCTTTTGTCCTGCTTACTTCCTCTTCCTGAGTCTGTTTGGGCAAAACAAGTGAGAAATGACTTCAAAATTTGCCACCAACTTGCCAATTGCACAAAACGGGATCTGGCTAGCACATCAAAGTGGCATACGTCAGGAAAGAATAGCGTGTGCACTGAGTTGGTAACAATCAATGTGATTTGGGATTCATGTGAAATACAAAGGTTTGGTATATGTCAATTCATGAACAATGCGACAGATCGAGGATGTTGGGTGAACGGCTCAACGGTATTTTCTGTGATAAGGTTGACAGAGAAAGTGGTTAACTAATGACAAGCACGGTTTTCCAAGCGGGAATCAAAGTTATCATGGCAACTGAAGGAGCAATAGACATCAAGGCCAAGGCAGTGGGTTAAGTCAAGAAAAAACAGCATACACATTAAGTGGGTGGAAATTGACGTGCTTTGGGATTCATGTGAAACACAAAGGTTTTGTATATGTCAATGATGAGCACGATGCAACGGATGAATGGTATTGGGTTTGAACGGATCAGAGGTATTTTTCGTGATAAGGGTGACAGAGAAAGTGGCAAGTCAATAAACAGGCCAGGTCTTTCGAGTTGAAATCGAAGTTATCATGGGAAGTGAAGGAGTAATCACCCTCAAAGTCAAGGCCGCAAACCAACCACCATGTTTAAACTCACAAGTTTTCTTTGATTGAAACAGGGGCAGGAAATTTTGTTTGTTCCGGAGAAACCCTCCGTGAGGAAAGCAGGTGCCAAACAGGCTCGGCAGTAAGTTTCTAGTACCCTCCTGGATGACGGGATTCAGTAAGTTTTGAGACCTTCGCAAGTGACAAGGTCTGACAAGAGTTTTACTTTTGGGAAGTATAATTTAGCATTTAAGTTTTTCACTTTTGAGATAAGACTTGGTTTTGAAATTTTCAGGATAGGGGAATTTAGCTTAGAACTTATTTTGATAACAAGAATTGGTTAACACTCACAGATGTTCCCAATATCAAACAGGGGCAGAAAAATTTCTTTTGTTTTGTCTGTTTTGTTGCAATCAGGCGCCCACCTGGAGAACAAGGGAAAATAGCTCAAGTTTCAAAGGAAAGTAGGTCGAGTTCAGCAATCAAGCACCCACCTAGAAAACAAAGGAAAAACAAGTCAAGTTTCGAGAAAACAGTTCAAGTGTTGGTAATCAGGCGCCCACCCAAAGAACAAAAGGAAAGCAGTTCAAGTTTTGGAAATTAGGAGCCCACCTGGAGAACAAAGGGAAAGCAGTTCAAGTGTTGGAAATCAGGAGCCCACCTAGAGAACAAAGGGAAAGCAGTTCAAGTGTTGGAAATCAGGAGCCCACCTAGAGAACAAAGGGAAAGCAGTTCAAGTGTTGGTAATCAGGCGCCCACCTGGAGAACAAAGGGAAACAGTTCAAGTTTCGAGGAGAAAGCAGTTCAAGTGTTGGAAATCAGGAGCCCACCTGGAGAACAAAGGGAAAGTAGTTCAAGTGTTGAAAATCAGGAGCCCACCTAGAGAAAAAAGGGAAAACAGTTCAAGTGTTGGAAATCAGGAGCCCACTTGGAGAACAAAGGGAAAGCAGTTCAAGTGTTGGTAATCAGGCGCTCACCTGGAGAACAAAGGGAAGAAGTTCAAGTTTCGAGGAGAAACAGTTCAACTGATGAAAATCAGGAGCCCACCTGGAGAACAAATGGAAAACGAGTCAAGTTTCGAGGAAAAAATAGTACAAGTGTTGGAAATCAGGAGCCCACCTGAAGAACAAAGGGAAAGCAGCAATGTTCAAAGGAAGACGGTTCAAGTTCAGCAATCAGGCACCCACCTGAAAAACAAAGGGAAAACAATTCAAGTTTCAGAGGGAAGGAATACAATTCAAATGTTGGTAATCATGCACCCACCTAGAGAACAAGGAGAAGGCAGTCCAAGTTCGAAGAAAGATAGTTCGAGTATTGGCAATCAGGCGCCTAACTGGAGAATAAGGAAATTCACTTCAGAATGCAATTCAAGTCAGCAACAAAAGAAGCTCGCGGCAAAAATGCGAGTCAACAGTCCGAGGTGATCAACAGAAGTTAGTCACAATCCAGAATTAAAAAAATAATGGCAAGAAGTGAATCCAGATGCAGAAGTTGATGAAAGATGTGAGCTGCTCAAGACATGATTGAAGTCACAAGCATGATATGTCCGATTTTGATCCAAAAAACTGAAGAAGAATAAAGTAGCACCTGTAACTAGCAAGCGTCAAGGTTCAAATCCAAAGTCTGCATGAAGAACCATTCAAGACTCAAGATCAAGCTTCAGAAGACTTATAGATAGGAATCTTGTAACTCATTAATTGACAGGCTTAGCTAGTCTTTTTCATTTTTTGATTTTAGATGTAATAATAGGACCGCGGAGCGGAATCTCGATGGAACGGCACCTCGAACTGCTCTCCACCTCGTTATAATCCATCATCTCACTCACTTCTAAACTACACGTGGCCTGATTCCTTTATAGCCAAGGATATGTAGGCAGATCGGATACCTGGGCTCGGTCACATTTTCCTTACTTTTAGCTTTTGGTCTCCCCAAATAAGGGTCGGGTCAAAAAACCTGTCTAGTCATTCTTTGTCTGAAAACTCTTCGCATTTCCAGTCAAAGAGGGACATTTGTAGACATGTGATTTTTGACCCTCCCCAAGATTTTTTATATTTTAGCATGTAAATATTTAATTTAGGCCTAATATCGTTATTTCAACTAATTTTGACTCTTTTACTTTATTTTATCACAAGAAAATGAAAATTACAAAAAAAATAATTTCATTAATGTTTTGTAGTCATTTTTAATCTTGAAAAATACCAAAAAAATAGTTTATTTTAATGGTCAATCTTACTTTAATAATTATTTTTACTTAAGTAGGGCTAATTAATATTTTTGATAATATTTCTATATGGATAGATTTTTAGTTAATTAAGCTAATTTTAAGCAAAGCTAGTCATAAAGGCACAAGTTTCTAGCTCATTCCTTGAGCCCAATACCCTTAAACCCAAATAATAACCTAGACCTAACCTATAAAAAACACTAGGACCTCCAACCGCAACTCCAAAAAAACGGCCACCCTCCACTTGAACAAAAGCAGCGAACACCTCCCAGCACACACCACCCTTCTAACCCAAAGAATCAGTTACCCACAACCATGTAATAACCACTAGAAGTAGAGCATTTTTCTCATTTCCAAAAAAAAGTCTCATCTTTATATATTAGCTCAAACTTAATCTTAAGGACATCCATTATTCACGACAAAAGTGAGAGGCGAATTTCCAGTCAAGGAAAAGAGGTGAACGAACAGTAGCGAAAAATAGAGTGGTTACTGGCTGCTCTTTAGACTGCTCCGGTTCTAATTCAAGGTCCTGTTCGCGTTTCGGATCCGGATTTGTTTGGTGGTTTTGGTCTTTGCTAGCTGAACCATCACCATCATTGTACAATCCTTTCTCAAAGTTTTAGTTAATCCAGTTGTGAAGAACTTTGGCTACATAAAGGTTTTATCTATCTCTTGACTGTAATATTCAGACTATTTCTAATTGTTTAATGTTAAAAATTGTTCTTAATTTTTTTTTTGTATTGAGTTTGGCGAATTTTTCAGACTTGGTAAAGTCTTGGTCACTTTTGTTTTTTTTTGCGAATTTGTGAAGAGTTTGCTATTGTTAATATGCAGATAAAATAGAGGATTGTTTACTTGTAAAGCAAAATAAGTTATAATATATAAGATAGAAGGATAATTTCATTAACCTTTTTTTATTCCTTTTTTTTTATGGCCAATTGATGCTTTATGTACTGCTACCATTTCTGGTCCTACCATTGATTTTAGAAAGCTATTAATATGATGTTAATTAATCCTCTGGAGTGCCTTGGTTTAAAATAGGCCATTGTGGCTGAATGGATGGAAGCTTCAAACTATCAGAGCCAAAAACGAGTCTATGAAATACGTGTGTTCAGTTTTTTTTTCCAGTTTGGTCTTGTAATGTGCAAATGACAATTGCATTGTATAAATGGTTGTTTTATGATTTCAAATAGCTGCATGACTCGTGAATATTGTAGCTTGCTTTAGGCGCGATTAATAAATAAATTATTACGACTACGGGTACGGTTCCCGTGACGTAGTAGCGATACACAATTTCCAAATCCAGGTGTATATTTCATGTGAACCGATTCTAATCTCCAACAAGGTTAAATAGAACGTGTAGTGAATCAGGGGTGCATTTCATGTAGCATGGCTTGCGATGTGTTTTAAATAACCTTGAAATAATTCCTTAAATAAATAAAAACGGTTTTAAAGTTAAAAATGCACATAGGTTTAAAAGTGTTTTAAAATCAGATAATTAGGCTAATAATAATAGTTGAGCAACCTTTCTAGAACCACGAAACCGAGAATGCCTAACACCTTCTCCCGAGTTAACAGAATTCCTTACCCGGATTTCTGTGTTCGCGGACTATCAAGCAGAGTCAAACTTTCCTCGATTTGGGATTTTAAACCGGTGACTTGGGATAGCATAAATTATCCCAAGTGGCGACTCTGAATCTTAAACAATAATTATGTTTCGATTGTCACTTAAATTGGAAAAAACTCCCTTATACCCTTCCGGGGTAGTAGAAAAGGAGGTATGACAAGTACCGAGTGACACTTGGTCAGATCTGTCCTTCTTTCTAGAAGATTGTTTACATGCTTAGGTATTTCTCCAACCGGGTCGAGGGAATGACCTTCACCCTCATTCATTTGATCAGATTGTACAGCCTCCATCTCTTCCGAGGGGGTTTAATCAAGCTTCACCCTCGATCCGCCAAGACATTCTTTACGAGCATCGATGAGGACAAAGACCGGGGATGGATGAGCCGGTTTGTCAGAGTAAGGACCTCAGACATCATCCCTACTAATAGGATGCCATTCCCGGAGGAATGGAACATAAAGTGTGAGTATTATTACATCGAGCACACTATACTGTCCCTTCTTCTTCTTCTTCTGAATTGATTCTCTTTTGATTATGTAGACACTGTTTAGTTCCTCGGTGCGGTCTAGGACCTCCCAGGATGGATCAGATGTTTAGACTCCGCTTTTCCATACGACAAGCATGCTTGGCGTGATTTGGCCAAGACGCAGTGGAAGGCTAAGAACCACGGTAAGCCCTTCTTGCTGTCGTTGCCAAATTTCATATAAGTATTCGTTGTGGTCGCAAGATTAATACATCATGTCCATGCAGGCCTTGGGGACGGCGTATCGATGAGACCGCCTCCTCCGGCGAAGAGAAAGCCTCGAAACCCGACAAGAGTAAAAAGAGGAAGAAGAAGGCATCAACCGAGTCTCCAAAATCAAAGAAACCCAAAGTCCGCAAGCCTAAGACCGATGCCACGGTCTTGACTTCGACTGCTGCGGCAAGTCTTCATGAAGATAATGATGATGGTGATCGCCCTTTGGTACAAAGGGTAAGACGGAGTGCTGATGCTCCACAAGCTGTTGGTCGGAAGGCCTCTGAGACGGGGTGGCCGATGTGGACCAAACTCATGCTTAGAATACCCTCGAAGAGGGTTTGGGTGCAGTCCCCGAGCCTCAAGTTGGACATGGTAGAGTCCGTGCCGGCGAATACACATGATAGCATGTTAATTGCAATGTGAAAACTGGTAAAATGCATAACAAAGCATAAAGAATTCACTTGCATGATCAAGAATGTCATTATTATATTGCGCCTTATACTCCACACATAATCAAAATCAATCACATCGATTAAAGCACCACAATCAACATATACGCTATCAAAAAAGAAACATGAGAGGGTGACCCTAGGGGGATGAATCCATATCTACATGATGCTAGGCAAAAACATCGTGACATAACAAAAAAATTATCATCATAATTGAGAACTTCACCCTTATACTCCATACATCAGCAAAATCAAGAATGATACCCTTATACTCCACATATCATTACAATGAAAATATCCGCAGAGAAGAGACTTCGTGCCACAAATCAATCTGCTCAACATATCCATATTGTAAGGCCCCATAAAATTCTTCCTAAAAATCGGAATATCGTGGTGCCAAGTTAGGATTATGTGTTAGAGATTAAGCTCGCCGCGGTTTGGACTTTTTGGATTGAACTGCACATTAAAAAGTTAAAGTAAAATGTTTTGCAGAAGTGTGCATTTCTGCGGCCCATTATAGGGCTGCATAATGACTCTGCGAGCCGCAGAATGGCCGCAGAGTGAGGCAGTCTTTTTGGCCAATTTTGATGTCATTTTCGCGGTCCATTGTGCGATCGCATATCCATTTTATGGATCGCACTTTGGTCGCACATTTGCCCTTGGACTTTTGCGGAGGGAGGTTCTGCGGCGTATTATGCGATCGCAGAACAGATCTGTGGGCTGCATAACGATCGTAGAGTGAGGCAGTCTAGCCTAGTTCCCTGGGGCCCTTTTTGCGGTCATTCTACGGACCGCATAACCATTATGTGGTCGCATATGTGACCGCAAATCTGTGTCGGGGCTCCTATTTTCTAGTTTTTAAACCCGACCCATTCCGTTAAAACACCCATTTTAGATCATTTTGAGCATATTTTCTGATATTTCTAAAGACAGAGAGAGAGAGAGAGAGAGAGAGAGAGAGAGAGAGAGAGAGAGTCCTAGAATGAGGGTCTAATCTTCATCAAATTGTTCTTTAATTATCACTTAAAACCTTGAATATATTCAAGTGAGACACCTAAGTTTTCATCCTAAGAGGTAAGACTCCATCATCCCATCTCTTAATTTCAAACATAGCTCTAATGGTCCATTAGTGTGATAATTCATAGGGATAAGGGTGATTACATCGCATGAATGTGTTCTTAGAAGATGTGGGAAGCTGTAAATCAAAGAAAGATAATTGTAAATCAAAGATAGAGAAGAATGGGGAACGGATTGGTGTAATCTTCCATAAAAGGACCATAAAACCTTAATGAACACATAATGTCTGATAAAATGCTCAAGTGAGTTAGGATTATGATCATTCTCCTAATTATGGGTTCAATTATGCTACATTGCTAAAATAGATTGAAGTTACGAATATTTTGGAACATTGTAGGAATTAAGGAAAGCTCAATTGAGATATGTATGGCTAAACCCCTTTCTTTTTAGAATCGAACCCCTGGTGTTCGAGTATTTGGTGTAAGTTCCTAACTTGATCATACTAATTGGTTGTCTTAATGTGTTGTATTATGTTAGAAGATTCATGTTCAATATATGTTCTAAATGCTTATCGTGTAGTCATGCTATTTGATAATGCATTTGAAATGAGAAATATGTGTTGAGAAAGGTTACGAATTCATGTCAAGAATCAATTAAAGCTTGCTAAGCTAATTTGTATGAAAAGCATCCGTACGATTAATATTTTCCAATATTTTTCCCTTATGTGTGCAATGACTTATATGATAGGCCTTATTAATGTAGATGATAATGTTATTGGAATGTATAAAAAGGCAAATTTGTATTGTAAGATACGGCCAAGTGCCAAGAACTTAATAAATGAGGCTACTCGTTCCATGTAATGAAAGATTGGAAGAAAATGTGAATTGAGATGAACAATTGAAAGGATGATGTCTCAAGTGAGATGGCCTAGCCGATCGGGCCGTGATCAGACACCATGCCGCACACATGGTGGTGATTGTGCTGGATTGATTGATTGAAATTGTGGATATGGTTGATGTCTCAAATGAGATTACCTAGCCGATTGGGTCGAGATCAGACTCCGTGTAGGAATACGGTGGTATTGTGGATTGTGGCACATGGCACCAAGATTATCAACCTAATAAGATGGAAATTGAACTGGAAACTATGTGATCCTTACTTGATATTTTCGTATTTGTTTGAAGCTCTTATTGTACATCATGACTACTTTCCCTTTGTTTCATTGTTCGTTCTATTAATATTGGTGTTTAGTTTTACATACGACTACTATTCGACAAGTACTAACGTCCTTTTTGCCAGTGGCGCTACATCTTTAAATGGATGTAGGTGGTTCCATAGCAGATAGTGTTGATCACAGCTAGTGTCGTGCCCTCTTTCTAGCTGACTTGGTGAGCCCCACATTATTTCGGGGTCCTATATATTTTGTATCTTATGTTCACCTTCTTACCATATTTTGAAGTGTAGCCGGGGCCTTGTTACTGGCACTTTTGTAGCACTTTCTTTTGTATCAACTTAGAGGCTTCGTAGACATTATGTGGGTTGTATATGGGTGTTGGGAAGGTTAATGGATTATGTTGTGTTTTGGATTCTTGTTCCACTAAATCGTAAGGTGTATGAATTTCGAAATTTAACAATGATATAACTAATGGATTGGCTTAGTAGTGTACTTGTATGATCTCCTAGTGCCTGATTAATGAAATGATGTCAACTCTTAATCGAAAGTGAGTTGGGTAGAAGGTGTCTATCAGTCTTGCTCGGCAATAAGGTGCTTAAGGACATGAAAATAAAAAAGTGTGAATATGTGCTCAAAATATAAGATATGACTACAACTAAATTAATTTAGTAATGATTCCACAAACATCCATCTTGGCTAATTAGAAGATAATAATCCTAAAAAATGATCTTAAGTATAAAAGGATAAGCTCATGTAGTCATACAAAAGATTATACATATATCAAGAGAGAACATAATGAATTAAGGCATAGTAGAAGCCTAGAGTCTAGTCTGGTCATTCTTCATACATAGTACCCGTATATACGCTCGTCACCTCGCATATATTCATTTTACATACATTACAATTAGACAAATAAGGTCCAATCCTAAGGTTTATTCTCCCACACAAGATTAGGTAAGACACTTACCTAAAATGGGCCAAATCAACCCTGTAAAATTGCCTTTACATTAGAAACTTGTCATGACCCAAATTCCCACCGGAGCCACGACGACATCTAATACTGCTTGCTAGGAAAGCCAACAATTTCACAATAACAATAAACTCAAATAACAGAACTTAATAATCTCCATAGCAGCATAATCATAAGCTATCTGGAAATAGCAACCATAACACAACTACAACCATCCCATGATTTGGTGTCAATGAGTACATGAGCACTGCACAATCTAAAAATACAAAGTCAAATCCTCGATATAGAACTATCTGAATGATAGAACAATGATAACAGAAATAAACAAAAGAGGACTTCAAGGTATGTGAATGATATAGAACAATCTCGTAGTCTCCACAAGCTTGATTCGATGCAAACTCTAGAAATCACCACACCCAGCAGTACCTGGATCTGCACATAAAGTGCACCAGTGTAGTATGAGTATAACCGACCCCATGTACTCAATAACTAACAACCCTAATATCAGGCTAAAAGTAGTGACAAGCTTGTCAGTATCCAACACCAATAATCAATAACAACACATGATATAATGATGACAATATAAGGAAACAACTCAAGAGATATTATGTTCAACTCGTTCACAAGTACGCAAAATTAGACATGCTTTCCAAGTATAACAGTCAAAGCCCAATCTTACCACTAAAATCACTAAAACATGAGTTTATCATGGAAACTGTGATTTCCAACATTCAATAATAGGTAAGACATTTCAATTACCATCTAGCATAATAAAAATACATCTTGATGCCTATATGTCTAATATATATGTCAAGTCAATAACATCATATAATGAATTCATCAGGTAGGCTCACACTCAGCACGCTCATGGTGCCTGGAACAAGTGCTCCTCCTAATCACACACACAATCAACTCAGCACTGTATGGGTGCCTAGTGCAACTGCCCCTCACCAAAGCACATATATGATAAAAATAGGCAACCTTGCCCAAACGCTGATCGAATATAAGCCAACAATCAATATAACTATTGCAGTGTGGAACCTAGTCTAAATATCAATCTGTTGTATCATGCAACCCGATCAAAATATCAATCACAATGCCACTCTACGGCCTACATCAGTCATCAACCGCCTAAGTCTCATTGGCTCATGTCTCATTGGACTCAGCCCAAACTGTATAACATATAGAAGGCATCAACAACATGTGATATGACATACAAATAATGTGTAGAGATTAAGATATAACATGCAGATAAAAAAATTTGACTAAGAATATGACTATTATCAACGCAAATGAGAATATGACTACTATCAACGCAAATGAGAATATGATTGTAATTATTTGATGATTTTATTGTCATGATGGATTTACCATGTTGAATTGATGTCTCATGTTTTGTAGGATTGATGGTATTGCACCTTGTTATATTTTTGTTGCAAGTTATTATGTGTATTGCACAGATTTCTCTGATTAGTGAGTATCACATTACTTGAGCATCGTCACTACTTTATCGAGGTTAGTCTTGATACTTAATAAGTATATGTTGTCATGTAATCATACTATACTTCTGCATATCATTATACAGATCCGGGTGTCGGTAGCAACGGACCTCGGGAGTGAGCTTTTGATACCTTCAAGATGATTCAAGTAAGTGATGCATAGACGTTGCAGACCCTTGGAGCCCCCTTCCCTCATCATATTGTTGTATAACTTTCAGATAAATTGTAATTTTGAGACTCGTAGTATATTCTGTTTAGAACTTATGACTCTGCACTGCCTGATTTTGGGAGTTTGACTTATGTACTACTGTATTGGCTTTGTTGGAGCTTTAATTTGTTGTTTATGTTAAATTCAGAACTATTATATCTTATTTCGCTATTTTTGATATTACTGTGTAATTGGTTTACCTAGTCTTGGTGAATAGGTGTCATCACGACCTTAAGTGAGATTTTGGGTAGTGATATAATTGCATTTGAAGCAAATTTGTGTGACAAAAAAGAAGTTTTATCAATCGTAGAGAAAACCCTAAAATATCAAAAGACACTTTACTTGTTTAAGATCATAAAAAGATGAGTATATTATAAGTACCATTATTATGAAATCGTCTTTGTTTAAATTTGGAAAATAATTTTACTACCCCATTGTGAAAGAATTTTTACCTTTAGTTTTATATAATTAATAAAAATATAAATGGTGATATGCATTATAGTGATTATTATATTTCGTCACCTTTTAAATGTCAAATATTATTCAAAACCACTTGAAGGAAATTTGCCTGATAAATTAAAAAATTAATATTGTGAAAATGTTTTTTAATTTAGTTGGCATATCATTGTACTACTATAAAGTGAAAGAACATTCATATTAACTTTCATATTTTAACAATAACAAATTCGATGTAATTATTAAAGTTTATTTGAGAATATGTATCACAATGATTACTATGATTCTTCGTCGTATCTAGGGATGTTCAGAAAAATCCGAAAACCAAATCAAATCGATCAAAAATATCGATACTTTTTTATTTGGTTTGGTTTTGGTTTTGAAATTTAAAAACCGATCAAATTTGGTTTGGTTTTGGTTTTAATAAAAAAAATCCGAACCAAACCGAATATAAGAGTAGCTATTTTAAATTCATTATTACACCTATATATATGTATACTTTTATACAAAGTTTCAAAAAATTTATAGTAAATGTTAATCGTTTGCACTTTTAGTACAGTTCTTTACCTTTACATTCTAGTTTGATTGGTAATTTTCTTTTGTTAAGTGTAAGAATCTATTCATGTTAAAAATAATATATTTTTAATTGAATTCTTAAATTATTCATCACTATTTGATTCAATTATTATCAATATATCTTGGTAAATAATAGATTTCTCAAAGGGCAATTGATTTGATAGTGTTACGTTGAAAATCTGGTCGCCGAAAGATGTGTTTGGTAGTGTATGTCTTATATTTAAGAAAAAACCGACAAATAACCGAAAACCCCGACATAAACCGAATCGAGAAAAAACCGACTTAATTGGTTTGGTTTGGTTCTAATATTTGGAAAACCGACTTACTTGGTTTGGTTTCTTTTTAGGGAAAAACCGATCCAAACCGAACCATGAACACCCCTAGTCGTATCAATACAAATGCTAACATCAGTATTTACGAATCTAACATAAATTTGTATTGATATAGATCTTAATTATTTAAATACCGATTATTTTTATGTTGTGTATAAGTATAACAGACGCACGTATGCGAGTAGAAAACCTATTATGTTATAAAAATTATGTGACATTATTGAATTCATTAATTGCAGACTTGATAGGGACAATAATCAGTATGTAACCCTTTAGTGCTTCAGTTATAAATTTTACAAATACCTTTCTCGATATCTAGTTTTCAATTAATAAATGTTGACCTCACACTTTTCTGAGCCTCGGCCAGATAGAATTGCAGTATCCTTGGTGGTTGGATGAAATTCTAACTTCACATCCCAACACGAAATAGACATTCTATACTTTTGTGACCATCCTTCTCTTGGAAAATACTTAACCCATCCAATAATCTTCACATTAACAAACATGGGCAGTTTTGATTTCCATCTCCTTAACATGGTTGCAGAAACATATTCATTAGAGATAAGTGTAGGTGTAGAGGCAAAGGTAGCATCAATAATTTTGGTGTTGTTTATTCTTTGGTAGAATCCGGGCAATGTTGTGGCTGAAATGATACTATTTTTGTATAATATTATGATGATAGAATTCTCATATAAGAAGTCTTTTGTGACCTTTGCCATATAGCTACGGTTGTTTACTCTCATGGTGATGTTCCAATTCCCTTTGATTTGCATGGTTGATACATTTAAGGAACAGGCCACCTTATCAAGCATGAAGTCATGTTCCAGGATCTGGTCATTTCTATATATTATTGAATCAGTTACAGCGTACACCACACAGGAACCCAACATGAACACAAGGATGGCCAACATAAATTGATCGAAACCTCGATTTCCGCCCTCCTCTAGCTCATCATGATCATATACTAGAGCGCATGGTTCGAGAGGATCAATTTCTCTTGGCTCGTGTGTTGCTATACTAGTGTAGGCTTCTTGTTTTGAACTACTACTTGTATACATGGTTGAATTAAGCGTGGAAGATAATCCAAACATGCAAATAGAAAGGAATAAAAGTTGGTAGTTGTTCGAACTTTCATCAACTATTTAGGTTTGGCCTCGGAGAAATATATGGGCTTTAATAGAAAAGACAGGGATGTGAATGGGTGGCTAAAAATTAGCACGAATGGCGGTATAACAAACTTCCTACGCTACACAATGGATGCGTTTACAAAGTGTAATAGATTTATTTAATACACATGGTTACTTAAGGCTACTTAACGGGTGATGCAAAATGTGAGTACATTTATAATTGTAAGAATTCAACAAATTAATGATATTTTTTGTTGTACAATTTTTTTGAGCTTATTATTGCTTTATTTTTTTTTTATTTTTTTTTTGGATGAAAGCTCTATTTAATGTTAAGTGTTAAGTTAACTTTCTTTGCATTTTTTGGTCAAATATACCATTGGGCAGTACGCCTGGTGGCTAATATTTATAAATTCTCCAAAAACGAAATACAATGCTTTTACAATTTGAGAGAAAATTAATACGGGTAAAATTAGACTTGCTCGATTTTGTCATTATTTCGAGAACAGAGAACTGCATCGAGGGTTAGACCTGAACACGGAGACAAGGTGCCGAGTTCGGGGATTGAGGCATCCGTCGAGATCGAGTTCCTCGACGATATATCGAGACCGGATAGGACCAGCTTCGAGCGGAACACAATAACGAAAAGATGAAATACTCGTAATCGGTCGGAAAGCACGGCAGAAATCTCGGAACGGAATAAATCAAGGGAGGTTACTTGTATTAATCTTGGGATTTACTCCCGTAATTCGAATTGTACCACAATTGGGATTCCTCTAGTATATAAAGAGGGGTCCCCATCTTTTGTAAAGGGCTTACACTCATACAGATCAAGGCAATATAATATTTCTTTCTTTCTTCTGCTCATCAGCTCATTACTCTTTAATTATTGTTCTTCAACTGTTGTTCTTTAACTGTTCTTGCTTTGCTACTCTCGAGGGTTCACCAGCTCGAGGATACTGTCCGAACATCAGTTTGTTTTATATTCTTGTCAATTTCATTGCTTATCCCTAAATTAATCAATTGGTATTAAGTAAAATCGCGTATCCTTAAAATCCATTTCAAGTTTAATTGTTACTCAAATTTTAGGGTAAACAGTTTGGCGTCCACCGTGGGGCTAAGTATAATAGCGATTGCTTAATATTTTAGTGTTCATAACACACACAACTTTTACGCTTGTTCTTGTGAGTATTTTTTATTTCAGAAATCAACATGTCAAACTCTCAAGCAATACCCACTCACACTGACACTGGATTTGGTCTTCATGGCGAGAACGAGCACGTAGTTGCCCCGGGAAACAAAGTACCTCCAATCAATCCCGATGGACCACAGGCCATAGATCCAATCGATGTCAATTCATGTGTTGCGATTCATGGAAATTTAGGCGCCGACCCCGAAAATAGCATCCGCAGAGATGCCCGGGCAACCGATCAGAATGTACAGAGTGGTGGAGAAGGCGGGGTTATAACCTTCGAATGATTTTTGAAATATTGCAAACCCAGCAGGCTGCGATAGTGCAACTCCAAAATCAGAATTGAGCACCAAGCAGAATTGAACTCGATACGTCACGAGAAGTTGTTCATAGGATCAAACCTGTACAAGAGAAGTTGGACGATAGCGGATCGGGGACTGATCGCTCCATCATGAAGATGCTCGAGGAGCTCACTAAACGGATTGAATCGGGAGAAAAGAAGATCGAGGATAATGATAAAAAGGTAGAAATGTACAACTCACAAGTTGACCAAATACCGGAGGCACCCCCAAGTATGCCAGACATCCCCAACTACAATGGGACCACCGATCCTAATGAACACATCACTTCGTACACATGCGGAATAAAGGAAAATGACTCAGAAGATGATGAGATTGAATTCGTTCTGCTAAAAAAATTTGGAGAAACCTTATTAAAGGGGGCAATGATATGGTACCACAACCTACCGCCCAATTCCATCGATTCTTTCTCCATGCTCGCTGATTCGTTCGTAAAGGCACACGCCGGAGCAATAAAAATCGTAACCAGGAAGTCGGACCTCTTCAAAGTGAGACAAAAGGACAATAAGATGCTAAGGGAATTTGTATCTCGATTTAAGATGGAACACATGGACCTACCCTGGTTATCGATGATTGGGTTGTCTAAGCCTTAACCCAGGCTTTGAATGAGCGAAGTTCGATAGCATCATGTGAAAAGCAGAATTTGATTGAATATCTAGCAGTGACCTAGGCCGATGTGCATAATCAATACCAATCAAAGATCAGAGTCGAGGATGATCAGTTGGGATCTCCATCCAGTTCGTCACAGGAAGTTGTTCATAGGATCAAACCTGTACAGGAGAAGTTGGACGATAGCGGATTGGGGACTGATCACTCCATCATGAAGATGCTCGAGGAGCTCACTAAACGGATTGAATCGGGAGAAAAGAAGATCTAGGATAATGATAAAAAGGTAGAAACGTACAACTCACGAGTTGACCAAATACCGGAGGCACCCCCCAAGTATGCCAGACATCCCCAACTACAATGGGACCACCGATCCTAATGAACACATCACTTCGTACACATGCAGGATAAAGGAAAATGGCTCAGAAGATGATGAGATTGAATTCGTTCTGCTGAAAAAATTTGGAGAAACCTTATTAAAGGGGGCAATGATATGGTACCACAACCTACCGCCCAATTCCATTGATTCTTTCTCCATGCTCGCTGATTCATTCGTAAAGGCATACACCGGAGCAATAAAAATCGTAACCAGGAAGTCGGACTTCTTCAAAGTGAGACAAAGGACAATGAGATGCTAAGGGAATTTGTATCTCGATTTAAGATGGAACACATGGACCTACCCCGGTTATCGATGATTGGGCTATCCAAGCCTTAACCCAGGCTTTGAATGAGCGAAGTTCGATAGCATCACGTGAAAAGCAGAATTTGATTGAATATCCAGCAGTGACCTGGGCCGATGTGCATAATCAATACTAATCAAAGCTAAGAGTCGAGGATGATCAGTTGGGATCTCCATCTGGTTCCGTTTACTCAAATAGGTCCAAAGGCGGGGTTCAAAAAGACATCAACAAAGAACCTCGATCGAACAAACATCGATACCAACCATATGGTGCAGATCAAACAAACAACGGACCGGGACGTAATCCCGCTCGAAATGATCGAAGGAATGATTGAGGCCAAAATTCTCGAGGGCTCATGAGTAAGAGCGGCTTTGATAAACACGTTGAGCCTAAGGCGACACCACGGCTATCGGATGTCATGCCCCGAACCTGGAGAGGCGTGGTTGGCACCTGGTGTCGTGCTAGCCCGAGCGAACTACTCTGTAACTCATGATCATTAGACAAAAACTAGAACATACATAGGTCGAGTTGGCTGAACTCATTCCTTTAGTAAATATCATAGGCCGACGTGGCCAAGACTCATAATGTACAAGTGTAAGTGGGAAAAACACTATATCACTGAATCATTTTTCTTAAAACGTGAATACATATGGGCCGTCAAGGCCCCTGAAATACTGTACAAAATGAACCTCTATCTATAAAGCCTCTAAGGGTATTAGACATCAAACAGGACAGGGCACCGACCTACCTTTAAGACTGTATCAAAACTCTAACACGATGACTTATAGACTCGGTTGCACTCCGAATGAGGTGGAGTCTTACCGATCCTTCGCTGAATGCCAATCTCGTCTACTATGAGGGCTCGTCAAACTGATTATCTATACCTCCAAACATGAATATAGCGTCCCCAACAAAAGGACGTCAGTACGAATAATGTACTGAGTATGTAAGACAGAACTGGAACATAACTGTAAGTCAACATTAATTAAGGACATGGAAGAAACATGGAGTAAAGAACTCAACCTGTAAGTCTGGATAGCTTTGTAAATCATGAAATATTTATAGTATCATGCATATGCGTATAAATGACATGTAATGCATAGGTTTGTACATACATAACATCATAAAGCCTCTGAGGGCATCCCATCATATCATCTCAGCCACTATAGCAAAATCATCATCGTATACCAGCTGATCAGGTGGTGGTGCATAAATAACGTCGTAACCTTTTCCCATATCCCCCATATATATATATATATAACATCATCCAGTCATAGGCTAATGTAATGTAAATGAATGCAATGCATGAGAATTACGTCAATAAAATCTTTCGGAGTGTCATAAGACCATTATGTCTTTGATTAATATCATGAAATAAACTTTGTCAACTTACATATTTTCTAAGACCCATAAACATATGATAGAATAATAAGACTTATGGGAAATCAAGAATATAAGCATCTCTAGCATTTTTACGAATAGAGTCATTTATGTGCATTTGCTCGTTTTGTTTGTGTCGCATGGATCATGCCAAAAGAAAGAAGGGATAACTTTAACGTACCTGAGCTACGAGGGAGTGGTGTAAGTTGAGAATTTCTATGATATACGTCTTTGTGTGACAGTTTAACACTGAATATGCCATCAGTCTTCGTAAAGCCAAGGTGTACCATGTAATAGATATCAACTTAGAGGTAAGATCCACCATTATTGTATATCATGTAAAGAAACTACAGTATCACCATGTACTCGATATTTGGCCCCAACTCTTAAGAAATGATGAGGTCTTGATACACAGATACAGAAGAAATCAAGGATCTTTATTAGCTTATCTTGAAAGTTAAAATTGAAACCATTTGCAGATTGTTACACAGTCAATAACCAAGAATTGTAAAGATCTTATTTATCAGTGGCAATATTAGGTTCAGTAAAGAAAACAGAGTAAATATCATGTTGTTACATTTATGCTTAAATATCACATCTCTAAGCTTGCTACATACATAATGACTTTAAGAGTCACTATTCACATAAGGTAAGGCTTCCACGTGGGGGTGGGGTGGGGATTTTAATCTTATCCTATAATCAATTAATTAATTAGGTAATATCTCGCTATCCGGTAATTAACCAATTACCCGAATTGTCTCAAATTACTTAAAATTTTACTTATTTTTAATACACTTTATATATTCTACTATCATGGTCATACGGTACCACATAAAATAAATACATACACTATTATTTTTTATTAAAATATCCATGTAAAATACATATATTTTCTCAACTTATAATTTTCCTAATCTCATATAAAGAGTAAAAAATTTCGTTCGCTTGACTCTTAAAATGGTAAAAAGGATAACTTTCTTTTCTTGTGAGAAAATAATTTCTATCTTTATAATAAAGAAAATCTCGTAAACTTTCTTATATTATGTGCATAATTTATCATATCCGAAATTAGTAATAATGGTAACTATCCAAAATTATACTTATAAAACTTTTATTAAAACACTTCACTTAAAAGAAAATACCATACTAACATAATATCTAACAAAATATCTAACAGGATTAAGGTTGTAAACTTACATGGTCTCATAATAATAATATCTTAAACCCTCTATAACCTCCTAATAGACATAATCCTTTCGAACTCATGTGGATTTACTACGTCACATCCTAATGCTAAGGTACGGGATGTAACATCGGAGTACAACTTCAGTGTCGATGCTTCGGGTATTGTGTCAGCCATTGGACGAATCAAAGATACTAGGTGGCCCCGACCCCTACAGACTGATCTAGCTCAAAGAAATCCAAATCAAATGTGCAAGTACCATGGAACCCATGGTCACAGAACCGAAGACTATAGACAGTTAAGGGAGGAGGTAGCTCACTTATTTAACGAGGCTCATCTTCGAGAGTTCTTGAGTGATAGAGCAAAAAATCACTTCAGATACAGGGATGCGAACAGGAAGAATGAATAGGAGGAACCATAGCACGTGATTCATATGATCGTCGGTGGGGTCAATATCCCTCAGGGTCTGACATTTAAACGCACCAAAGTCACGATCACAAGGGAGAAACGCACTCGGGATTACTTAGTAGAAGATTCCTTATCCTTCAACGATGAGGATGCAGAAGGGATCGAACAGCCTCACAATGACGCACTGGTAATTTATATCCTTATGAATAAAATTCAAGTTAAATATGTGTTGGTTGATCTAGGTAGCTCGGCGAATATTATTCAATCGAGAGTCGTGGAGAAACTCAGCCTTCAGGATCAGATCGTGCCTGCAGCTCGAGTGCTCAACGGTTTCAACATGGCGAGTGAAACCACCAAAGGGGAAATCATGTTGCCAGTAAATATGGCCGGAACTATCCAAGAAATGAAGTTCCATGTGATCGAAGGAGATATGAGGTATAATGCACTGCTCGGAAGACCTTGGATCCATAATATGAGGGCAGTACCTTCAACGCTTCATCAAGTCTTGAAGTTTCTAACATCGGAAGGAGTCAAAATGGTGTGCGGCAAGCAACCAGCATCCAAAGAGATGTTTAATTCGATGAGGTTCTACTCGTGTCAACTCTAATATTAATAAAAGGACTAGAATCAAAGGAAAAACAGAAGGTCAAATAGCAACCACAGTCGTCGGCTTTGACCAGATCGGAACAGCAGGAAATTATTGAGGAAAATGATTGCATGATACCTCGAACCTTCATAATCTCCGATGAGTCTGACGCCACGAAGCCAACGGTCGAAGAGCTAGAACAATCCATAATGATCGAGCACCTGCCCGATCAAAAGGTATACCTGGGCATAGGGTTAACTCCCGAGCTCAGGGAAAAACTCATTAAATTCCTTATTAAAAATATGGATTGTTTTGCTTGGTCCCACCTTGACATGACAGGGATCCCACCGGAGATCACCACTCATCAACTAAGTTTGGACTCGAAGTTCAGACCGGTAAAGCAAAAGAGAAGGCCACAGTTCGAGGTAAATCACACATTCATAAAGGACGAGGTAACTAAACTTCTCAAAATAGGGTCCATTCGAGAAGTAAAATATCCTGAATGGTTAGCCAATGTAGTCGTAATTCCTAAAAAGGGGAACAAACTTAGAATGTGTGTAGATTATAAGGATCTAAACAAGGCATGTCCCAAAGATTCTTTTCCACAGCCTGACATCGATTACATGATCGATGCCACGGCCGGCCACGAGATCCTTAGTTTTCTCGATGCCTATTCCGGGTACAATCAAATTCAAATAAACCTAGAAGACCAAGAAAAGACTTCATTTATCACCAAGTATGGAACATATTGTTATAATGCAATGCTCTTCGGGCTCCACTTAGGAAACAAGAGGGGTTGCTCTGATGGTAAGAAACCTCCACTTCCAACCAAGAGGTTGTGAGTTCGAGTCTCCCCAAGAGCAAGGTGGGAAGTTCTTGGAGGGAAGGATGTCGGGGGTCTATTTGGAAACAGCCTTTCTACCTTAGGGTAGGGGTAAGGTCTGCGTACACACTACCCTCCCCAGACCATACTAAGTGGGATTATACTGGGTTGTTGTTGTTGTTGTTGCAATGCTCTTCGGGCTAAAAAATGCAGGAGCTACCTACCAAAGCCTAGTAAATAAAATGTTCGAAGAACAGATAGGTAAGAAAATGAAAGTACATATTTATGACATGCTAGTTAAATCCATACGCACAGAGGACCGTTTGGCACATTTGCGGGAAACATTCGAGATACTGAGAAAATACAACATGAAGCTCAACCCCAAAAAGTGCGCTTTTGGAGTCGGTTCGGGCAAGTTCCTTGGCTTCATGGCGTCAAATCGGGGAATCGAAATCAATCTCGATAAAATCAAGGCTATCGAAGACATCACCGTCGTGTACATCGTTAAAGTCATGCAAAGGCTGACTGGGCGGATAGTTGCTTTAGGACGATTCATATCAAGATCGTCGGATCAGAGTCATAGATTCTTCTCTCTACTCAAAAAGACGAACAATTTCACCTGGACCCCTTAATGCCAACAGACGTTAGAAGAATTGAAGCGATACCTCTCGAGCCCACCATAGTTTCATACTCCAAAGGTAGATGAAAAAACTTTACTTGTACTTGGCAGTCTCGGAGATCGCGGTAAGTGGTGTCCTGGTTCGAGGAGAGCAAGGTACACAATTCCCTATTAATTATGTACGTCGAACTCTAGGGGAAGCAGAAACTAGCTACCCACACTTAGAGAAATTGGCACTAGCATTGATAAGCGCCTTTAGAAAGCTAAAACTATATTTTTAATGTCACCCCATATGTGTATTAACCACTTACCTGCTTTGAAATATTTTGCATAAGCCCGAACTGTCGGGCTGATTGGCCAAATGGGCCGTCGAACTCAGTGGGTACGATATTGAATATCAACCCCGAATGGCCATCAAGTCTCAAATTTTAGCAGACTTCATGGCCGACTTTACACTAGCCCTCGTGCCCGAGGTCGAAAAGGAGCTATTCCTAAAATCAAGCACTTTTTTGGGGGTGTGGACCCTTTTCACAGACAGTGCTTCGAATGTGAAGGGGTCCGGGCTAGGCATCGTTCTGAAGCCACTCGCAGGCAATACGATTAGACAATCTATCAAAAAACCCTAAGTTGACTAACAATGAGGCTTAATATGAGGCCATGATTACAGGTCTCGAGCTGGATAAAAGTTTGGGAGTTGAGGTCATCGAGGCCAAATGGGATTCCCAGCTCGTGCTTAACCAGGTCAACAAAACCTTCGAAGTTCGAGAAGATCGAATGCAAAGGTACTCTGATAAATTGCAGGTAACCTTACACCGGATCAAAGAATAGACCCTACAATATGTACCTCGAGAATAGAATGGTGAGGTCGACGCCTGTCGCGCCCCATTTTTCCCTCTTTGCATCGGAAAATCGGGTTTATGACATTTTTAGGTGTAGGACACCTCATTCCTTTTTTGAGCTGGGTTTTGCATTTGAAGAGTCGGCACCTAATGAGTTAAGGTGCATTAGGACACCTATAAAGTTCATTTCTAAGTTTGTTTGATAACCAGAGATAGGGTAATGGCTTGAAATTATCCTAAAAGGAAGGTGTTAGTCACCCCTCAAGATCCACTAGTGTGGTTCCCGGCCAGATAGCTTTGTGAATTTGTACAATTAGCAAATAGACAAGTATAGGCTCAAATAGTAAGGGATTTAGGTTTAAACATATAAGGGTTTGAAAGAACAATCATTAAAGGCGAATTTTGAAATGGAGTTACATTTTTTTACAAATACTTGAAAATATAAAAGGAGAGAGAAGTCCTAGGTTTATTTATAATATGGATCACATCAATGCGATACCTGGTATGACACTGCCCAGAAGAGGGTATACACGTGGTATTAGCGCACAGGTCATCATATCCATATCTACCCTTCTCACCCAGTTAAAGTATTAAAGCACGGATTGGTCTCGACCTCTATTACATGCTATTACCCATCCCATTCCTATCAGTCCCAGAGGAATTTAGGACTACTATTCCTATAAGAGGGAGGATTTAGGCTGACTCTTAGGTTTTTTAAAGGTAAAAAGACTAAGACGACATTCAAAACACGTAGGACTGCATATTAGGGGAAACAGGTAAGCAACTAATAGGCTCACATACACCTCCTCAAGTAAAGCACATACATAGCATGACTTAAACACATTTTTGGGCCAGAATTTAAAGATACTAAGACAGGAGAAGTTTAGTTGTTGAAGCATACCAGTTTATTACATTGTGTGTGGTGAAAACCGGGGAACCGATTCCCCCCCCCCGACGTAATGCTTCGGAGAGTGACCCCGAAAGCACGGGATCTCGGGTCGATCGCTTCCCTCGAAACCTGTCGATGCCCTACCAAGAATAAACATTGGCCAAGGCCCCGACGAACGCAGGAATTCCCCGAGGATTGCACCGGGGGGTCGATCAAATCTATTCAAGTGGCTCGACGCCAGCCCTCATGCGACGTAAAACTAGCGGGCTGTCACATCTTATTCTTTTTTGTCATACTAAGTATTTTGTACTAAGTTTGGGAGTCCCCTTTCTATAAAAGGGGGGTCACCAACACCTTGCAAGGTAGAGCTCCATTGATCCTACTCAAGTGCAATAATATCTTCTCTCTCTCTTCTCTAATTTTCTTATTCCCCTTGGTTCAAAGTCATTTATCTTCGGTCATTCTCCTTACCACTTAGTACTGGCCCGAGGCCGCCCCCGTATTCATTGCTTCTTAACTTTTTCTTCATTCTATAACTTAATATTGGCTGAAAGAGCCCTATTTAATTATACCTTCAACTGTTATCCCATCCCCGGTTGTCCCTGGTAGCTCGAGATCGATATCAACTCCGACTCCGAGGTCCCATCGACCATCTTTGCACTCGGATAACAGGCCCCTTTGGTTTGATTACTACATCGTCTTAGCTCGCATTTTATCATTATACTTCACGTTCTTAGCATTAACTGCTTTAACAACTAGCTCGGGAATAGATGACGTATTTTTAGAATCCCATTTACAAATCTAATTGTTGTTACGATTTTCACGGTAAATAGTTTGGCGCCCACCATGGGGTTAAAAATAATAGTGATTATTTTCTTGCTGGTTTCGTCACACATACGCACATTATCTTTCACACTTTTTCTTGTCCAATATCCTTTGATTTCAGGCCAAAATGTCTGGCTTGGTAAAAGGAGTTGAGAACGACAACCTCTAAAATCACGGGAAAATGGAGTGGCTATCCCGGCCGTTGGAGCATCTCCGCGGAATCCTGATATCGCTCCCGGACCAATCCTAGCGGACGCAGATTCACAGGATGCACAACAAGTCTACGAAACTTCTCACACCGACATGAGCATACGGCACAACGACCAACAGGAAGCACAAAAAACCCCGGCCCAGGAAGAACAGGAAGTTAGTCTTCATGTTATTTTTGAGATGTTATAGGCACAACAACTGGCTATCGCTCAGCTACAAAGCCACCCAAGAACCCCCAGCACAGCGGCACCAGAGATGGCTCCTCCCGCCGAGCGAGTACTCGAAAGATCAAACAACAACGGATCAGTGGTTGATCTCGCCATCGTAAAAATGCTCGAGGACCTCACCAAAAGGATCGAATCAGGTGAGAAAATGATTGCAGTCAACGATAAAAAAATCGAGAACTACAACTCTAGGGTCGATCAGATCCCAAGTGCGCCCCCAGTCCTCAAAGGTTTTGATTCAAAGAAGTTCATTCAAAGGTCGTTCCCCGAGGAAGCGGCCCTAAAGCCCATCCCAAAAAAGTTCAGAATGCCGGAACTCCCTAAGTACAACGGCACCACTGACCCTAACGAACACGTCACTGCTTACACCTACACAGTAAAAGGCAACGACATAAAAAATGACGAGATCGAGTCTGTGTTGCTGAAAAAATTTGGAGAAACGCTTTCAAAGGGGGCCATGATGTGGTACCACAACTTGGCTCCCAACTCTATAGATTCGTTCGCCATGCTAGCAGACTCCTTCATAAAAGCACATGCCGGAGCCATCAAGGTAGCAACGAGGAAATCCGACATTTTCAAAATCAAGCAAAAAGAGAACGAGATGTTGCGGGAGTTCGTATCCCACTTCCAGATGGAATGGATGGAGCTGCCACCAGTCTCCGACGACTAAGCGGTGCAGGCTTTCACCCAAGGCCTCAACGAACGAAGGTCGATGGCTTCAAAACAGCTAAAACAAAATCTAATCAAATACCGGCCGTGACCTGGTCGGACGTTCACAACCGATACCAATCAAAGATCAGGGCCGAGGATGACCAACTGGGAGCCCCTTCGGGCTCAGTATACCCAAACAGACTCCTAGCAAAAGAGACAAAACCAAGCAAAGAAAGGTACCAACCGTACCTTGAAGACAGAAGGAATGCCCTGAGGCACAACCTACCCCGCAACGATCGGAGGATAGATCGAGGATAGGACCATCGGGGGATCGTCAACAAAACCAGGTTCGATCGAAACATGGCGCCAATGAACGTGCCCCACTTATCGGAATATAACTTCAGCGTCGACATATCAGACATCGTGTTCACTATCGGTAAAATCAAGGATGCCAATTGGCCCAAACCAATACAGTCGGACCCTTCGCAGAGAAATTACAACTTAGTGTGTGAGTTCCACAATACAGACGGCCACAGGACTGAAGATTACCATCAACTGCGAGAAGAAGTGGCCCGGCTACTCAACAAAGGGCACCTTCAGGAATTCCTTAGAGATCGGGCCAAAAATCAGTTCTGGGCCATGGAGACAACCAAGAAAAATGAGGCAAATGAGCCATAACACGTCATCCACATGATCATGGGGGCGCCGACACCCCGAAGGAACCCATGATGAGGAACATAAGAATATCCATCACCAAGGAAAAATGAACTCGGGGATATATCCCGAAGACACCCTCACGTTCAGCGAAGAAGATATCGAGGCTCTGTCTCGACCCCACAATGATGCCCTAGTAATCTCCTTTCTTGTGAATTCTTTTCAGATAAAATGTTTACTCGTGGATCCATGTAGCTCAGCCAATATTATCAGGTCAAAGGTAGTAGAACAGCTCGGACTAACTGAATGGATCGTGCCCGCCACTCGGGTCCTTAATGGGTTCAACATGGCGAGCGAAACAACGAAAGGAGAAATCATCCTTCCGATTACCATCCTGCATGAGAGCGGTACCATCCACACTCCACCAGATGATAAAATTATCGACAAAGGACGGGATCAAAATCGTCTATGGGAAACAACACGCGGCAAGGGAAATGTTCGCAATACACGATGTGTTACCAGCGCTCCGCTCCCGAAAAAGCCAACAGGTGAATCAGATCTCAACCCCGGTCCGGTCTGACAACACAAAATAGAAATCTGCATCGCGTGTCCACCCTCGGGCAGTCATAATAAACCAACCCCAAGGCGCCACCAATCTATCTCGTTTTAAGGTACATCCATTCCTTTTGTTTCATTTCGGATTAAGAACTAACCCTCATGCAGGCACTCAACCGAAGATACCAAGGCACTAACAGGAGGCCTCGAGACCCCCAAAAGCGCGCCCATTGCACTCTTTTCCTTTGAGCAAGTTTTTTATCCCAAAAAAGAAGGGTTTTTACCGGCAAGGTTTTTAACGAGGCAACGACTGTGAAGCTACTCAAAGGGGAAAAAACTCCACAGAACTACTTGAAGCTACCTTTACGGCCAACTTTCAAGCGGCGAGGGGCATTCCCCCTGGAAGCCACCCAATTCGAAGGAGGTAGAGAAACGTCAAGCAAAGGTTCCTACAGGGAGATGATGTATAGGGCCAAACGGTCGATGTAATCAGATCCCGCCAAAACGGAAGCATGTATTATTATATCGGGCAATCAAAAAATACCCTTTTTCTCCCATGAAAAAAGAGAAGGGCTCCTTCTTGGAGTAAGGCAAGATGAAAATCACCGAAGCAGCCGCACTCGACCAAAAATAGGTCAACTCAGTACAACACGTGTATTGCGCCTATGGATCGGAGAATATCTTCCAACATCTCACTCCCCAAAAAGGGAAAGTCGCAGTATACTCTCGACAAAAAACTCTCCGCCAAAATACGTCCCGAGACCCTCGGAGACTTAAACGGTTCAACGCCCACACGACCCTAGGGTTGGAACCCCGGGCTTACAAAGCCCCCACAATGCAACTCCGAATTCACGAGAAGCGGTCTTCAAACTTAAGTAAACTCGATAACTCAGAAATTGTCGCCAATCGCCATGCACTAGAAAATTCGAAACTGTAAGACCCTAGCGGGCAGACTCGGCATAACTAGATCTATTCTACGAGCTGTAAAACCTCAATAGGCATGATAAACTATAAGACCTCAACAGGCATGACAAACTGTAAGACCTCAACAGGCATGACAAACTGCAAGACCTCAACATGCATGGAAAATCCCGAAGTTTAGGCTATACATCGCATTTGTAAGAATCCCTAAAGGGCATACCCTCGATGTAGACGCCTAAACTATCACTAGGGATCAAAAATGGCTACGGTCAAACCGGCTGATACAACCAAAATAACGCGACTCGTGGATGCCCGACTGTCGCTAAAAAATCGCAGGCCACTACTCTGAATATACTTTGGAAAGAACCGGTTAAAATAGGCTTCCCTCAACAGGCAAAAACAAGCTCCGACCATGTCGGCTCCAAATTGCAAGAGCATCGATCTACTCGACCTACGAGCTATGAACCTTACGAGGTGCTCAAAACATCGCCGAAACCGACTTGAAATCGAGGTTCCTCTGGAATCGACGACGGGTCAGGCAAAAATACTATAAAAAGACCTAAACGAGCGGAAACAAAGCCTAAAAAAAGCCCATGGGCAAAAACAGTGTAAGAGCAACTGTCGCCAGCTAAGCAAGCCTACGGGCCTCATAATGAAAGGTCTCTACGACCAAACAGCGTAAGAGCCATTGTCGCCAGCTAAAAAATCTTGACAACTTGAGGATTAAAATGAGCTCAAATCGTAACCCGATTCGGAGACCGGATCCAAAATAGTTAACAATGCAAGCCTCCGGGCCACATACTAAAAGGTCTCAACAACCAAACGGCGTAAGTGCCACTATCGTCGGCTAGAAACTCAAGGAAATTTAAGGGTCGATCACAGCTCGAATCGCAACGCGACTCGGAGACTGGACCCGAAAATTGCAATATGCCTAAGGGCGCGACATAAATGCCGCTATCGTCGGCAAGGGAATTAGGGAAACTTAAGGGTTGATTACAGCTTGAATCGCGACGCGACTCGGAGACTGGACCCAAAATAGTTGAACTGCAGGATGCCTAAGGGCACGGCTTGAAAGATACTGTCATCAGTCGATTAAATTTCCAAGCCACGCGCCCGTGAGGTCACTTCGACCCAAAGCACAAAGAGCCATCATCATTCGCCCATGTAGGCAGGAGAGAGCTTGAGGGTCGATTGAAGCACCAGTCACAATGCGACTGGGAAACTGGACCCAACAAATAGTTGGAATGGTGAATGGCCGAGGGCAAGAGATCAAAACAAATACTACCTACCCGCAGAGGCACAAAAAATTCAAAGAACAAGAAGGCTCGAGTCGGAGCCCGACTCGAATACCAAGCCTAAACATCCAGGCTAAGCACAGAGGCCCCGGCACTTGCTCACGTCAAAAATCATGCTTAAGAGCCCCTGCTCTGCTCGATCAGTTTCGGACCTACGAAGATCCCACCGAACAGCAATACCAGCCTGCCTGGTCGAAAGCAATAACAAAGAAAAAGGTATAGAAGAAACAAAGCATCAAATTCCTTCTTATATATTGCATGTGCAAAAAAGACGCACTCTCCATCTACAGGCATATTCTGCATATATTAGAAACAAAGCGACAATAAAAAATCTACACTCGATGCTAAAAGGGATATAACTTGTCAAAAATCAACCTCCGCAACTTCAGCAAGAAGTGATCAAGCACCACGATTATTCCCCTGGCTCGAGCCAATTCCTCCAGGAAAATGGAACACCTTGCACCAACCTACTCGAGTACCTCTCCTCGGGACCTACAACGAACATATTCCTCGATCTCTCAGTCGAGGGCTCACTGCAGCTCGGCTTGGGCATCAATAATACCCTTTATACGAATCGCCATCTCCCGACCCGCCTCGATTCAGCTTAATGTCACTTCGACCCAAGCATCAATTATCTCAACTCTAAAACTTCGGAAGATCAAATTCGAAGTTTCCCAATCATATCCGGCTGAACTTTGGCACTGTCACAAGTCAAAATAAGTTAGACCTCGAAAGGCAGAGACCTTGGCCGAGACATTCGTCCCCTCAGAAGCTTGAGCTTGAACTTGAGCCCTTAGCTCCCCACGAGTCACTCTAGCGAAACTTGACGTCGCCCTTAAGGTACTCCGAAACCTCCACTTTTTTCTGTAGATAAATATAATAGAAAGGGGGTTAGCCCTAAGGGTAGAGGGGGGCGAAGCGCATACTACGGGAAGCCACCTGCTCCATCAAATAGCTCCCATAATTTGGGCCCATCACCCCGAAATCAAGGGCTCCGGAAACACCCAGCTCAATCGATGCATTCTCCTCAGAGGCGTGAAACGGCCTCGCCTTGATAAAAGGCTCTGTCATATCACATATCTCATTATCGTCATTGCCCACCTGGAAATCTACGACCCCCCAGAGGGGGTATATCCGCGCCCTCAAGGGACCGTCCGACACCAACAACGCTCGTGACAAAGAAAAGAAAAAATGGCTACTGGATTCGCCATCATCATAGATAGAGCCGCCGAAACACAGGGCATACCGCTTGAAGGATATTATTTCATCCCTTCAAATAACTGATGAGGGTTTCGAAGGTGTGGCACCAACACCTGGGAGGAACGATTCGCCCGAGCCCAGTCTCTGCCTTCCCCAAATAAAGCAGCCATTAAAGGCAGGTTCCGACGACCCTCGAGGAGGCGAAAGCGGCCTCACATTGCATGTGAGAAAAATGGCAACAAATTCAAAAACAACCAAGGGCACCAGCCATCAGCATCGTATCCGGCGTCGGTATGATAACCAACCCTGGAAGCCTTCATTGCGGTAAGATAAAGCCCCAAAAGGCTAGCAATGCCTTTGCCAACACGAGATCAGCACATAAAGGCCTCCGCCAAAGGAAGCTAGCTAGCAAATACAGTTGCATCTTAACATACATTCATACGGAACAGTCCCCGGATATCGATCTAGATGATCCAAACGCAGGCAAATCTCAGTCCAGAGACTACATTCGAGAAGTCATTGGCATCCCTAAACCCGCCGGCCCTCGGTCAAACCTCCTCTGAAAGGCCACTACGAAGTCCGAAGACACCACCCACGCCTTCACAGTAAGGATTCGGCTGCCCGATGTTACTGGTCTTATTTTGAGCTAGGACACAAAGAACCCTACGTAGAGCCATTTTATCAATCGAAAGCTCCATGAAGGTCCGAGGAAGCACCCAAATACAAGTAAACACCTCAGTAGCAGTCAATCTTATACATTCTAAAAGGATTATCTACATCAAGATCAATAGGGACCCCCGGGTACCCGAAGATGACCTTCATCCAGGATGACGTTCCCATAGGCCCCAGAATTCGATGCATGATCTCCAAACAATTCGGAGGGCCCCGATAGCCCGGAACTATCAGAACGATCCAAGGTTGGTCCGAAGTACGATAGTGGGTTGGAGGAGAACCGTGTTGATCAGCAGGAGATCAGAATGGACACACGCACTCAAGCTAGATATCGACGGTCAACAAATAAAAGAAGGCATTCAAAGAGCCTCAAAGGTCATGGGAGCATACAAAAACAAAGCAAAGTAAGAAAAGCAGAAGTCAGAAAAAGTATATTCATATTCATAAGAAATCCATAAACAACAGCCATCGAGGGGTCCTTACATATGATTACAAAAGTTCGCGAGGGGATCATCACGCAAAAAATCAAATCCAAAGATATGCATACAACAAAAGCCTAAGAGTCTAGTCTACTTTTTGTGTGGTATCTCTGTCGTCATCCCCTCGGGCATATGACCTCAAAGATAATATCTTCCAAGTTCGAGGCCCTCAAGGACCTCATCTCGATTCCTTAGAAAGGAATCTTTAAAAGGAAGAGAGGTGAGGGAAGGAGACAAGAAGTGGCTGGGTGAAAAATTTGGTTGTCATGAATCCCGCCAGTATAAAACCCACCAAGCCACTTCTTGAGACGTTGCCTCGGCCCGGGAGGCAACAGCCAGCGAAAACCGCCGCCACACCCTCCAGGAATCCAAAAGGGGTGTAACGTGCCAAGCCGAGTGAGGAGGGTGAGCAGCGGTGTATAATTCGAGCCCCCTCTTGAGCAGCGGTGCATAGTCCAAAAAATACCCTCCAGGGTCGGAAGGAATCGACCCTCTGCCTCATCGCCCTGAGCTGACAACGACTGCAGCGACAACAACAACAGTAACAGCAATAGAAGCAACATCACGGCGGCACAATTTCGTCCAATCAAAAAGAGATCAAGAAAGGAGTCAAGGCGCATATAGCATAAAATCTTGAAGCCTGGGGCCTCGAACACGGCAAAATGGTGGAACTTTAAATAAGGAGAGATAGGTATCGAAGAAAGTCTGAGTAGAAAAGCTAGCCACAATGAGCCCCATTTATATGGAGGGCAAAGCAACCGACGGCGCCATTACCGCCCTCAAAAAATGTAACGGGAGGCACAGTCAATGCGTTCATAGAAGCTGAACTGATAGCAATGATATGACTCCAAGGGTCGTAACATTTTGGGTGATCCCGAAGAAGCAAAAAGGCGAAGTACCTCGATACCTGTCAAAGGAGGGCTGCACCATCTGCATAATACCGCTACAAGGGATCGGGAAATGATATGTCTATACCGTTTCTTATCACTTCCCTATAAGAAACGCGGAGACTATCTGTGTGCGGTGAAAACCGAGGAACCAATTCCCCCCCCCCCCGACGTAATGCTTCAGAGAGTGACCCCGGAAGCACGGGATCTTGGGTCGGTCACTTTCCTCGAAACCTGTCGATGCCCTGCCAAGAATAAACATCGGCCAAGGCCCCGACGAACACAGGAATTCCCCGAGGAATGCACCCGGGGTTGATCAAATCTATTCAAGTGGCTTGACACCTTCCCTCATGCAACATAAAACTAGCGGGCTGTCACATCTCATTCTTTTTTGTCATACTAAGTATTTTGAACTAAGTTTGGGCGTCCTCTTTCTATAAAAGGGGGGTCACCAACACCTTGCAAGGCAGAGCTCTATTGATCCAACTCAAGTGTAATAATATCTTCTCTCTCATCTCTAATTTGCTTATTCCCATTGGTTTAAAGTCATTTATCTTCAGTCATTCTCCTGACCACTTGGTACTGGCCCGAGGTCGCCCCCATATTCATTGCTTCTTAACTTGTTCTTCATTCTATAGCTTAATATTGGCCAAAAGAGCCCTATTTAATTATACCTTTAACTGTTATCCCATTCCCGGTTGTCCCCAATAGTTCGAGATCGATATCAACGTTGACCCTGAGGTCCCATCGACCATCTCTGCACTCGAATAACAGGCCCTTTGGTTTGATTACTGCCTCGTCTTAGCTCGCATTTTATCATTATACTTCACGTTCTTAGCATTAACTGCTTTAATAACTAGCTCGAGAATAGATCACGTATTTTTAGAATCCCATTTACATATCTAATTATTGTTACCATTTTCACGGTAAACATACATAACTCAGATAAGAAGTCCAAATCAGGTCTGCCTGCTGATTGTAGCAGTTATTAATTAACAAAGGCGAATTCAGTTTTGTTGTTATCACCTAAGGCTTGCCTAAGTGTGTTGGTGATATCCTATAAGCATGATATCTATTACTGATTCAGAATGTAGCAAAATAGTAATAGTTTTAAACGAGCGATTTAGGGATCCTATAGGCATGCTTTCTAAACCGTATTAATAAAAGGAGTAGGTTGTTTAAGACTGATTCAGAACAGTACGACTCAAACTGATTTTAAACTAGACTGGTTTTAGATCTTATAGGCATGATCTCTATTATTGTTGATTTTTAATCCCTATAGAAATGATATCTAGTTGAACGTGAAACGAAGCAGGCAGGAATTGCTTGAAATTCCTATAGGCATGGTTTCTATGAAAATACTGATTTCAACCTTATGAACATGATGTCTGATTATAGCCGTTTAGATCCTATAGGCATGGTGTCTAAGTGTGGTAATAAAACATGCAGAATTTAAAACAGGTCCTATAGGCATGTTATCTAGATGTAGAATTAAAACATGCAGGATTTAAAGAAATAGATCCTATAAGCATGTTTTCTACCCTTCGAATAGCTAAACATGCAGAATTTAAAGAAACAGATCCTATAGGCATGTTCTCTACCCTTCTAATAGCTAAACATGTAGAATTTAAAGAAACAAATCCTATAGGCATGTTCGCTACCCTTCTAATAGCTAAACATGCATAATTACACATCCCTTTTTCACTAACCAGTCCCCAATATTTGTTACAAATTATTACAGACCAAATACTGAATTACATCAGAATAGTGTAAAATAAGAAGTTACAACCATAGGAAGTCTGATTCTTGACTTCCTCTTTGAGTTATGGAATAAACCACCTCAAGCACCACTTGTTTCAAAGCCTTTCTCAGACCTGGGAGTGTCAAAGTTCCGTAAGGGTCTCAAAGGACCCCGGGCAGTGCTTACACCCAGGTTTCCATAACCAGATAGAGGTGAGTGCAGTGTAGAAGGGCTAGCCCTTATGTGTCCAAGTTCAGAGGGAGCTCATGGGTCCCAAGGCAAGGCTCACACAAGAGGGGTAGAACCTAAGTTCTAAGAGTGTATTGGAAGTGCAGAAACATAGATTTATTTTAAGACTGGATTGAGAGTAGTAAGGGGTAAGGGTGATTTGAAAACAGTAGTAGTAAAACTTAAATTACATAGAATCAATAATTGCACAAAGGGGGTCAGGGGTTTCAGGAATACAATGCATGAAGCATATGACCCCGGGAAGGGTCAGGTTTGGACATGTACAGCAATAGATGATGTTGGCATGCCTACAAACCAGACAGAGAACACAAACACAAAAAGGGTATGTGGGGTTTGGGATTCATACACCTAAGGGATCATTAATTAAAAGGGGTAGGGAACATATTTCACATGCTAGTAATGTAACTTGATTGCAGAAACATAAGCAAAGTAGACAAGAATAAGAAAAGTTGGGACAATTAAAGAAACAAGTTGTTGTTGATGCTTGAAGATTAACTAGGACATACCAGTAAGAAGCAAAGTGCAGAAAGAAAAAGTGAGCAAATTTCCACAGCCTAGCCTTGGTTTTCAGCCGGCTAGGCAAAGCAGTAGCACAAGGAGTAGTAGAGAAAAGAGAGAGAGTTTTGAGTGAAGTGTGTGTTCTGAACTCAGATGGTTCGTTCTTCGTTTGAAAGAAAAGAAAATGGATATTTATAGTTCTGAAAACAGGTGAAGAATAAGGTAATAAGTAAAGCCTTAACACAAATATAGAAACAATCATAAGTCAGAATCAATTACACAAGTGATTCCCTTTAATTAAGGAATCACTGATTAACGGGTAGTAATAGGTTCAAATAAGGAAAGAAATTAGTTTGATTATTGCCATATAGGGGATAGTAAAAGCATGCAGTGAACAATCAAGTCTGAGTACAAAAATATGCTTAGTTTTGGAAAGGATTCAGCAAGGTAAAACATCACAGTAAAGGGAAAGGAATCAATTAACAGGCTAGTGAAATCAGGGCTCATATAAGAAAAGCTTTTGAAATCAGTCACAAAATCAAGGTCAATCAAGGAAGAAACATGCTTCTATACTTCAGTATATAAATAGAGTGAACAGAAACATCAGACATGTGAGGCCAAGCATATTGGCAAAAGAAACAGCATACAATAGTAACAGAAATAAGCATAGGATTCGGTAGTGAACAAAGATAGATAGTCAGGGCTCACACGTATAGACAAAGTGAAGAAGAGAGTCAAAACAAATACAGGTCTCACGGTAACAAGTGAGGAAACCTTTTGAGAAATCAGGGTTTCAACAATGGTCGAGTTTAAAAGATGGTAAAACTCAGAATCAGATGAATCACATAAAAAAAGAGTCTGAAACAAGGAACCTTAAATCGAGTCAAGTATTCAAACAAACAATCTCAGACCCAAAGACCTAGGGTTTTCAACAATAATCGAGTTCAAAAGATGGTAAAACAAATAAGTCAAACAAGAATGAGGAACTTAATCGAACCAGTACACAAAACAAACAGTTTCAAAGCTCGAAGGAGACCAAAAAGAATTAGGGTTTTCAACATGCTGACTCAGATAGAAGAAAAGCATGAGCAAAACATAGCAGAATCACAAACAACATTAAAAATCTGAGAAGAGATCTTTTGAAAAACTTAAAGGAAAACCTTAACGAAAAGTCGTTTTGAAAGGAAAGTTGAAGAACTTTCGAGAAAAACACTTAAAACATTCATAGCAAGTATAGATCTAAAGTAGTTCTGAAAGAAAATCAAAAGGTCTTAAAGATTAGGGTTTCGAAAACCCAGAAGAGGTGAGAAAGGCCTTGAAAGTTTCCGATCTAACCAGGAAAGTCAAGGATCTGCCTTAAAGGCCATGGATGGCCGGAGAAAAGCCATGAATAGCAGTCGAGCAAGGACAGGACCAGATTCCTTCGAGGACTGGCCATGAAACCATAAAAACAAACACCCAGGAGCCATAGGAGGCCATTACACATCTCCAATGGCCATGGGAGGCCATGGATTAGGCGGGGTTTAGGGCGGATTAGGGTGGGGATAGATGGCGGCGGCTAGGGTTCATGAGGTTTCAGAGAGAGTTGAGAGAGAAAATGGATTCAGAGGCGGCAGTTGGTGAGAAATAAAGTAGGGTAAGGGGTCGTTTGGGGTTAAAAAGGTAAGGGGTAATGGGGGTCGTTGATCTAAATGATCAACGGCTGGGATTAAAGGGGTTAGGTGTGAATCCGGGTTGGGTCGTTTAAATAGGTTAGGGGTCAGGTTTAAACGAAATTGGGCCGGGGGATATTGGATCTGATTTGGGGTTCAATTTAGGCTACAATTGAAATGCAATTGGGCTATTATTTAAATAGCCAATTTTCCCCTTTTAAGAATTATAAAAAATAAGAAATTAATTTCTAAAAATAAATTAAAAGCACTAAAATGACTTATAATATATAATTAACCATTTAAAAATACTGGACTTAATATTTATGAATATAAATGCAATTAAATCTTAAAAGAGGCTAATATTGCGATTATATGCAATTTAGCTTTGAAAATACTAAATAAGTTTGTTAAAATATGCAAAAAAATTACCTTAGCTATATTTTAGCCTAAATATGAAATTACAATAAAGTAATTACCAAATAATAATTTTGGAAATAATTATTGGATTTTTATGGACAAATTAGGGGAATAAATTAATTTAAAATCCTTTAAAAAATTAAGGAAGAATAATAAAACATTTGGACATACTTATATATGTATACATATGCTATTTTGAAGGGTATTTTGCATATTGAAAATATATAGGGAAAAATTGGATATTAACAACGCCCTTGCAACCTTAGGGTCATCAGTCGAAGATGATGAAATTAGCTTGGGGACTGTTGTACATTTTTCAAAATTGGTGGTCGAAGAAGGCCACGCCGAAATAAACTCCATGAGCCTAACTTAGGATTGGAGGAATAAATATACGGAGTACTTGAAAAATGAAAAGCTCCCATCGAACCCTAAAGTATCAAGGACCTTACGAACAAAAGTTGCTTGATTCACATTGGCTGACGATGGAACATTGTACAGAAGAATGTTCGACGGACCATTAGCGATATGTTTGGGACCAAGGGACACCAATTATGTTCTACGGGAAGTCCATGAAGGTACTTGTGGGAACCACTCCGGTGCTGAATCACTAGTTCACAAAATCATCAGAGCAGGATACTATTGGGATAGTATGGAAAAAGACACTAAGGAGTTTGTTTGAAAATGTGATAAATGCCAAAGGTATGCACCAATGATCCATCAGCCCGGAGAACAACTTCTTTCGGTCATATCCTCATGGCCATTCATGAAATAGGGGATGGATATCGTCGGCCCTCTGCCATCGGCTCCAGGTAAAGCTAAGTTCATTTTATTTATGACCGACTATTTCTCTAAATTGGTTGAGGCACAGGCTTTGAAGAAAGTCAGAGAGAAAGAAGTAATAGACTTCATCGGGGATCACATTGTATGCCGATTCAAGATACCCGCCGAGATACTGTGCGACAATGGAAAACAATTTATCGGCAGTAAAGTAACAAAGTTCCTCGAGGATTACAAAATAAAAACGATATTATCTACGCCATATCATCCTACTGGGAACGGACATGCCGAATTGAAGAACAAGACCATCATTCAAAACCTAAAGAAAATGTTGAACAATGCTAAGGTGAAATGGAGAGAAATTTTTCCCGAAGTCCTCTGGGCATATCGAACAACGACAAAATCCAGTACGGGGGCAATGCCGTTCTTCTTAGTATATGGCGCCGAAGCTTTGATCCCGATCGAAGTTGGGGAACCAAACGTCAGGTTTCGATACACAACAGAAGAATCGAACCACGAGGCTATGAGCATAAGCCTCGAATTATTAGACGAAAAATAGGAAGCTGCCCTCGTTTGATGGCCACCTAGAAACAGCGAATCCAAAGATATTATAATCGAAGGCCCAATCTTCGATACTTCAAAATAGGGGACTTAGTCCTGAGGAAAGTCACCCTCAATACTCGAGAACCTAACGAAGGGAATCTCGGCCCAAATTGGGAAGGACCATACCAAGTCCTCGGCGTCATCGAAAGGGATCTTACAAACTTGGCACAATGGAGGGCGAACAATTGCCGAACAATTGGAACATATCACTCCTCAAACGATATTATTGCTAACGTATGACTTTCTCCCTTTTCATTTGTATCTGATGCTAACTTATTGCAGGTGTTCGATCGAAGACGTCGAGAAGCTCTTCAACACGAGGACCTTAGGTTTTAAAGTACGTGTTGCACTCTTTTTCCCTTAGATAGGTTTTTATCCCAAATGGTTTTTTCCGGCGAGGTTTTTAACGAGTCAACAATTGTATGTGCTACCTGGGGACAACTCAAGTATTCGAGGCTTCTTTACAATCAACCTCGAATACCGGGGGGCATCACCCTCTGATTTTATGTTTTCAGAAAAGATGTTTCGTATCAATAGGGATAGAAAAATTTTGTAAAGGGTCAAACGGTCAAATAAACCATGCCCATGTGGATTTCCCGAGCCCTAATGACAAAACATGTATGCATGAACGATATATTGAAAGAAGCACTTTTTCCTTATCATATGTTCCATGCCTTAGTGAAATTTTTACTTTACAATTTCGTACCTACGACATTCCACGGAAATCGGCTCAAGAGCCAATCGCAACTAAAGCTCGAGAAATTAACCTCGTACTCAGGGACTGTCGTTCGAAAATCGACATGCACAAATTGTTAATCTTAAGACCTTAAAAAGGCAATCCTTGATTTTATAAGGCCACAGCCACCCCACTCGGGGACTGATACTTCGAACAAGTTTGAAGTATAATCGAGAAAGAAGCCCAGTGGGAAAATATCAAGTTAAAGGCTACGGCCAAACTATCACGATTCGGAGACGTCCGAATTCCGTAATTAAACAGGCCTTCGAGTTCTCTAAAAACCGGTTTTAAAAGGCTATCCTCGTCAAAAATAATCAAAGGGCTCTGATAAAATCAGCCCTCGACAAACCTTAAGAGGTACTATTCAAATACAAACTTGTGCTAAGGCACAAAAAACAAAGGGGTTTCGATCAACACTAAACCCTAAAAAAACCAATGGGTACAGAAAACACATGCTAAGGCATAAGAAAATTTTACTAAGTCTTTGAGCCAAAAGAGGGAAAAGATAGCCATCATGTAGAGGCCATATCGACCCAATTCAAAGAACCTAAGGGCCAATACATTTTGAGTTCAAGAACATGTTCTCACTCGATTCGAACCTAAGGGTCCCACTGTCTCGAATTTGAATAAGAACTTACTCCGAGATTGGGATTTAGCATGCTCGACAACATGAAGTACTCGAGCCTGAGCAACATCGGAAATCTCTTTTGCTCGAGCATGAGCAGCTTCAGCATCGGCTTAATAGACGCTTACGCATCGGCCTTTGCTCTTTCCGCTACAGAAGCGGTCTTTGCAAGCTCAGCGGCCAACCGAGCCTCAAGATCCTTAATTTTTTTGTCTCGGGCCAGGCTCTCCTTTTTCACGCTTTGGAGGTGACGTTCAACCGCAGACAACTGGTCTCGGGCTGTATCTTTCTCTGAGGCGAGGCGGTCCATGTTCTGCTTCCACTCCAAAGTCTCTACATCTTTTATCTCTGCCTCCTCACGAAGTTGCTCGATTTTCTCAGCCTTCTGTTGAACCTGCAGGATCTAAGTGTTAATCACCAATATCAAATTGATATGTCAAGCTCCTGAAAATCTACATTACCTGTTCGATGAGATCGGTCTGTTTCTTATGGGATGTTGCTAATTCAGCTTGGAGGTCCTTGATCTCCTCTACCATTTGCACATAGAGGCATTTGAGATCATCTCTCTCATCCGTAAGCATCTTGAGAGCGGCCCCATACCGGTTTATCTGAGCTTGGGATTTGTTGAACGCTTCCCGATGAAGCATCACAGCCTATGGAGAAAGGAAGGAAATCAGACTGAAGGGAATAAAAGCAAACGTAATAACGGAGGATGAATTTACCTGGTGCAGGAGTCGCTGAGCCTCATAAAAAAATGATCGCTGCATCTAGGTCAGAAACGTCATCGACCCCAGCAAGGCAGCCACGGAATATGTCCTCCCCTTCATGGGCCATTCCCACATCGGGGATCTCCATAGACTATGCCTCCCAAAATTTTCCTTCAGAAAATACAGCATCGGAAGACGAATCAATATTGATTGCCCCAAGTAAGTCACTTGGGGCACTCTCTCCTTTTCGAAGGGCCTCAGAACTGGCCCTTTCAGATACGTCCACCGATTGCGCATCTCGATGAGAGGCAACGTCAGCCCCCGCTGACTTGGGTACTCTGCTTGAGGCATCTTCCAGGCCCTCCTCAACTCGAGGCTGAACTTCTTCAATCATAGCCGGCTCAATGGCCTTTGCGCTCTTATTTCGAGCCACCAACCTGAAGTCACCATCTTCATGTTCCTCTTCTTCTTCATCTCGTAGCCAGAGAAATGCATCCTCAGATAGGACAGCGACGTCATTCTTTGGCTTGTGAGTCTTACTCTTCTTTGGTTTCGAAGTCTCGGAGATCGAAACCCTTTTTCTCTTCTTATCCTTAGATGGTTTCGGGGCCTCCTCTTCCCCGGGCGGGGCCGGACTCATTTCGGAAACATCTCCGAGACATGTATAAAAGGAGATTAAGTACAAGTGAAAAGAGACACTTTGAAGAAGGGCACCAATAGAGTATAAGGTAATCTTACCGTTATTCTTGGCCTCCCATCAGCCCCTTGCCAAATCACGCCAACATCGTTCAAAGTACGAAGAGGTCGAGGCCAGCTTCCAAACCCAGCCTTCGAGGTCTGGGATTGCACCAGACACCCAGGGAACCGCTACATCATAAGAAGAGATGTGGATGAAAAAAGGCAAAAGAAACAAAACAACAAATAAAAACTATGAGTAAGTTCTACTTATGCTTCATGTTCCATTTCTCGGGGAATGACATCTTCTCAGGCGAGATTATTTCAGAGGTCCTCACTCAAACAAACCGACTCATCCATCCCCGATCCTTAGGCACGTTTGTACTCGAGAACAACACCTTTGTGGCCGACGTTGAAGCCTTATTAATCCGCCTCGGTAAAGACGGGGGCTGTACAATCTAATGAGATGGTCGAGGGTGAAAGACATCCCCTCTACCTCGCTCACAAAAAATCGGAACAAAATCACTATGCGTCAAAAAGAAATGTGGATTTGGCCTAGGGTTATTTTGTATTGGCGGCAGAAGTTGATGATTACGGGATCGACGGGACCCAGCATGAAAGGATAAGTGTAAACACTTAAAAACCCTTCCACGTAAGTAGTGATATCCTCCTTGATAAAAGGCTCTGTCATATCACATATCTCATTATCGTCATTGCCCACCTGGAAATCTACGACCCCCCAGAGGGGGTATATCCGCGCCCTCAAGGGACCGTCCGACACCAACAACGCTCGTGACAAAGAAAAGAAAAAATGGCTACTGGATTCGCCATCATCATAGATAGAGCCGCCGAAACACAGGGCATACCGCTTGAAGGATATTATTTCATCCCTTCAAATAACTGATGAGGGTTTCGAAGGTGTGGCACCAACACCTGGGAGGAACGATTCGCCCGAGCCCAGTCTCTGCCTTCCCCAAATAAAGCAGCCATTAAAGGCAGGTTCCGACGACCCTCGAGGAGGCGAAAGCGGCCTCACATTGCATGTGAGAAAAATGGCAACAAATTCAAAAACAACCAAGGGCACCAGCCATCAGCATCGTATCCGGCGTCGGTATGATAACCAACCCTGGAAGCCTTCATTGCGGTAAGATAAAGCCCCAAAAGGCTAGCAATGCCTTTGCCAACACGAGATCAGCACATAAAGGCCTCCGCCAAAGGAAGCTAGCTAGCAAATACAGTTGCATCTTAACATACATTCATACGGAACAGTCCCCGGATATCGATCTAGATGATCCAAACGCAGGCAAATCTCAGTCCAGAGACTACATTCGAGAAGTCATTGGCATCCCTAAACCCGCCGGCCCTCGGTCAAACCTCCTCTGAAAGGCCACTACGAAGTCCGAAGACACCACCCACGCCTTCACAGTAAGGATTCGGCTGCCCGATGTTACTGGTCTTATTTTGAGCTAGGACACAAAGAACCCTACGTAGAGCCATTTTATCAATCGAAAGCTCCATGAAGGTCCGAGGAAGCACCCAAATACAAGTAAACACCTCAGTAGCAGTCAATCTTATACATTCTAAAAGGATTATCTACATCAAGATCAATAGGGACCCCCGGGTACCCGAAGATGACCTTCATCCAGGATGACGTTCCCATAGGCCCCAGAATTCGATGCATGATCTCCAAACAATTCGGAGGGCCCCGATAGCCCGGAACTATCAGAACGATCCAAGGTTGGTCCGAAGTACGATAGTGGGTTGGAGGAGAACCGTGTTGATCAGCAGGAGATCAGAATGGACACACGCACTCAAGCTAGATATCGACGGTCAACAAATAAAAGAAGGCATTCAAAGAGCCTCAAAGGTCATGGGAGCATACAAAAACAAAGCAAAGTAAGAAAAGCAGAAGTCAGAAAAAGTATATTCATATTCATAAGAAATCCATAAACAACAGCCATCGAGGGGTCCTTACATATGATTACAAAAGTTCGCGAGGGGATCATCACGCAAAAAATCAAATCCAAAGATATGCATACAACAAAAGCCTAAGAGTCTAGTCTACTTTTTGTGTGGTATCTCTGTCGTCATCCCCTCGGGCATATGACCTCAAAGATAATATCTTCCAAGTTCGAGGCCCTCAAGGACCTCATCTCGATTCCTTAGAAAGGAATCTTTAAAAGGAAGAGAGGTGAGGGAAGGAGACAAGAAGTGGCTGGGTGAAAAATTTGGTTGTCATGAATCCCGCCAGTATAAAACCCACCAAGCCACTTCTTGAGACGTTGCCTCGGCCCGGGAGGCAACAGCCAGCGAAAACCGCCGCCACACCCTCCAGGAATCCAAAAGGGGTGTAACGTGCCAAGCCGAGTGAGGAGGGTGAGCAGCGGTGTATAATTCGAGCCCCCTCTTGAGCAGCGGTGCATAGTCCAAAAAATACCCTCCAGGGTCGGAAGGAATCGACCCTCTGCCTCATCGCCCTGAGCTGACAACGACTGCAGCGACAACAACAACAGTAACAGCAATAGAAGCAACATCACGGCGGCACAATTTCGTCCAATCAAAAAGAGATCAAGAAAGGAGTCAAGGCGCATATAGCATAAAATCTTGAAGCCTGGGGCCTCGAACACGGCAAAATGGTGGAACTTTAAATAAGGAGAGATAGGTATCGAAGAAAGTCTGAGTAGAAAAGCTAGCCACAATGAGCCCCATTTATATGGAGGGCAAAGCAACCGACGGCGCCATTACCGCCCTCAAAAAATGTAACGGGAGGCACAGTCAATGCGTTCATAGAAGCTGAACTGATAGCAATGATATGACTCCAAGGGTCGTAACATTTTGGGTGATCCCGAAGAAGCAAAAAGGCGAAGTACCTCGATACCTGTCAAAGGAGGGCTGCACCATCTGCATAATACCGCTACAAGGGATCGGGAAATGATATGTCTATACCGTTTCTTATCACTTCCCTATAAGAAACGCGGAGACTATCTGTGTGCGGTGAAAACCGAGGAACCAATTCCCCCCCCCCCCGACGTAATGCTTCAGAGAGTGACCCCGGAAGCACGGGATCTTGGGTCGGTCACTTTCCTCGAAACCTGTCGATGCCCTGCCAAGAATAAACATCGGCCAAGGCCCCGACGAACACAGGAATTCCCCGAGGAATGCACCCGGGGTTGATCAAATCTATTCAAGTGGCTTGACACCTTCCCTCATGCAACATAAAACTAGCGGGCTGTCACATCTCATTCTTTTTTGTCATACTAAGTATTTTGAACTAAGTTTGGGCGTCCTCTTTCTATAAAAGGGGGGTCACCAACACCTTGCAAGGCAGAGCTCTATTGATCCAACTCAAGTGTAATAATATCTTCTCTCTCATCTCTAATTTGCTTATTCCCATTGGTTTAAAGTCATTTATCTTCAGTCATTCTCCTGACCACTTGGTACTGGCCCGAGGTCGCCCCCATATTCATTGCTTCTTAACTTGTTCTTCATTCTATAGCTTAATATTGGCCAAAAGAGCCCTATTTAATTATACCTTTAACTGTTATCCCATTCCCGGTTGTCCCCAATAGTTCGAGATCGATATCAACGTTGACCCTGAGGTCCCATCGACCATCTCTGCACTCGAATAACAGGCCCTTTGGTTTGATTACTGCCTCGTCTTAGCTCGCATTTTATCATTATACTTCACGTTCTTAGCATTAACTGCTTTAACAACTAGCTCGAGAATAGATCACGTATTTTTAGAATCCCATTTACATATCTAATTATTGTTACCATTTTCACGGTAAACATACATAACTCAGATAAGAAGTCCAAATCAGGTCTGCCTGCTGATTGTAGCAGTTATTAATTAACAAAGGCGAATTCAGTTTTGTTGTTATCACCTAAGGCTTGCCTAAGTGTGTTGGTGATATCCTATAAGCATGATATCTATTACTGATTCAGAATGTAGCAAAGTAGTAATAGTTTTAAACGAGCGATTTAGGGATCCTATAGGCATGCTTTCTAAACCGTATTAATAAAAGGAGTAGGTTGTTTAAGACTGATTCAGAACAGTACGACTCAAACTGATTTTAAACTAGACTGGTTTTAGATCTTATAGGCATGATCTCTATTATTGTTGATTTTTAATCCCTATAGAAATGATATCTAGTTGAACGTGAAACGAAGCAGGCAGGAATTGCTTGAAATTCCTATAGGCATGGTTTCTATGAAAATACTGATTTCAACCTTATGAACATGATGTCTGATTATAGCCGTTTAGATCCTATAGGCATGGTGTCTAAGTGTGGTAATAAAACATGCAGAATTTAAAACAGGTCCTATAGGCATGTTATCTAGATGTAGAATTAAAACATGCAGGATTTAAAGAAATAGATCCTATAAGCATGTTTTCTACCCTTCGAATAGCTAAACATGCAGAATTTAAAGAAACAGATCCTATAGGCATGTTCTCTACCCTTCTAATAGCTAAACATGTAGAATTTAAAGAAACAAATCCTATAGGCATGTTCGCTACCCTTCTAATAGCTAAACATGCATAATTACACATCCCTTTTTCACTAACCAGTCCCCAATATTTGTTACAAATTATTACAGACCAAATACTGAATTACATCAGAATAGTGTAAAATAAGAAGTTACAACCATAGGAAGTCTGATTCTTGACTTCCTCTTTGAGTTATGGAATAAACCACCTCAAGCACCACTTGTTTCAAAGCCTTTCTCAGACCTGGGAGTGTCAAAGTTCCGTAAGGGTCTCAAAGGACCCCGGGCAGTGCTTACACCCAGGTTTCCATAACCAGATAGAGGTGAGTGCAGTGTAGAAGGGCTAGCCCTTATGTGTCCAAGTTCAGAGGGAGCTCATGGGTCCCAAGGCAAGGCTCACACAAGAGGGGTAGAACCTAAGTTCTAAGAGTGTATTGGAAGTGCAGAAACATAGATTTATTTTAAGACTGGATTGAGAGTAGTAAGGGGTAAGGGTGATTTGAAAACAGTAGTAGTAAAACTTAAATTACATAGAATCAATAATTGCACAAAGGGGGTCAGGGGTTTCAGGAATACAATGCATGAAGCATATGACCCCGGGAAGGGTCAGGTTTGGACATGTACAGCAATAGATGATGTTGGCATGCCTACAAACCAGACAGAGAACACAAACACAAAAAGGGTATGTGGGGTTTGGGATTCATACACCTAAGGGATCATTAATTAAAAGGGGTAGGGAACATATTTCACATGCTAGTAATGTAACTTGATTGCAGAAACATAAGCAAAGTAGACAAGAATAAGAAAAGTTGGGACAATTAAAGAAACAAGTTGTTGTTGATGCTTGAAGATTAACTAGGACATACCAGTAAGAAGCAAAGTGCAGAAAGAAAAAGTGAGCAAATTTCCACAGCCTAGCCTTGGTTTTCAGCCGGCTAGGCAAAGCAGTAGCACAAGGAGTAGTAGAGAAAAGAGAGAGAGTTTTGAGTGAAGTGTGTGTTCTGAACTCAGATGGTTCGTTCTTCGTTTGAAAGAAAAGAAAATGGATATTTATAGTTCTGAAAACAGGTGAAGAATAAGGTAATAAGTAAAGCCTTAACACAAATATAGAAACAATCATAAGTCAGAATCAATTACACAAGTGATTCCCTTTAATTAAGGAATCACTGATTAACGGGTAGTAATAGGTTCAAATAAGGAAAGAAATTAGTTTGATTATTGCCATATAGGGGATAGTAAAAGCATGCAGTGAACAATCAAGTCTGAGTACAAAAATATGCTTAGTTTTGGAAAGGATTCAGCAAGGTAAAACATCACAGTAAAGGGAAAGGAATCAATTAACAGGCTAGTGAAATCAGGGCTCATATAAGAAAAGCTTTTGAAATCAGTCACAAAATCAAGGTCAATCAAGGAAGAAACATGCTTCTATACTTCAGTATATAAATAGAGTGAACAGAAACATCAGACATGTGAGGCCAAGCATATTGGCAAAAGAAACAGCATACAATAGTAACAGAAATAAGCATAGGATTCGGTAGTGAACAAAGATAGATAGTCAGGGCTCACACGTATAGACAAAGTGAAGAAGAGAGTCAAAACAAATACAGGTCTCACGGTAACAAGTGAGGAAACCTTTTGAGAAATCAGGGTTTCAACAATGGTCGAGTTTAAAAGATGGTAAAACTCAGAATCAGATGAATCACATAAAAAAAGAGTCTGAAACAAGGAACCTTAAATCGAGTCAAGTATTCAAACAAACAATCTCAGACCCAAAGACCTAGGGTTTTCAACAATAATCGAGTTCAAAAGATGGTAAAACAAATAAGTCAAACAAGAATGAGGAACTTAATCGAACCAGTACACAAAACAAACAGTTTCAAAGCTCGAAGGAGACCAAAAAGAATTAGGGTTTTCAACATGCTGACTCAGATAGAAGAAAAGCATGAGCAAAACATAGCAGAATCACAAACAACATTAAAAATCTGAGAAGAGATCTTTTGAAAAACTTAAAGGAAAACCTTAACGAAAAGTCGTTTTGAAAGGAAAGTTGAAGAACTTTCGAGAAAAACACTTAAAACATTCATAGCAAGTATAGATCTAAAGTAGTTCTGAAAGAAAATCAAAAGGTCTTAAAGATTAGGGTTTCGAAAACCCAGAAGAGGTGAGAAAGGCCTTGAAAGTTTCCGATCTAACCAGGAAAGTCAAGGATCTGCCTTAAAGGCCATAGATGGCCGGAGAAAAGCCATGAATAGCAGTCGAGCAAGGACAGGACCAGATTCCTTCGAGGACTGGCCATGAAACCATAAAAACAAACACCCAGGAGCCATAGGAGGCCATTACACATCTCCAATGGCCATGGGAGGCCATGGATTAGGCGGGGTTTAGGGCGGATTAGGGTGGGGATAGATGGCGGCGGCTAGGGTTCATGAGGTTTCAGAGAGAGTTGAGAGAGAAAATGGATTCAGAGGCGGCAGTTGGTGAGAAATAAAGTAGGGTAAGGGGTCGTTTGGGGTTAAAAAGGTAAGGGGTAATGGGGGTCGTTGATCTAAATGATCAACGGCTGGGATTAAAGGGGTTAGGTGTGAATCCGGGTTGGGTCGTTTAAATAGGTTAGGGGTCAGGTTTAAACGAAATTGGGCCGGGGGATATTGGATCTGATTTGGGGTTCAATTTAGGCTACAATTGAAATGCAATTGGGCTATTATTTAAATAGCCAATTTTCCCCTTTTAAGAATTATAAAAAATAAGAAATTAATTTCTAAAAATAAATTAAAAGCACTAAAATGACTTATAATATATAATTAACCATTTAAAAATACTGGACTTAATATTTATGAATATAAATGCAATTAAATCTTAAAAGAGGCTAATATTGCGATTATATGCAATTTAGCTTTGAAAATACTAAATAAGTTTGTTAAAATATGCAAAAAAATTACCTTAGCTATATTTTAGCCTAAATATGAAATTACAATAAAGGAATTACCAAATAATAATTTTGGAAATAATTATTGGATTTTTATGGACAAATTAGGGGAATAAATTAATTTAAAATCCTTTAAAAAATTAAGGAAGAATAATAAAACATTTGGACATACTTATATATGTATACATATGCTATTTTGAAGGGTATTTTGCATATTGAAAATATATAGGGAAAAATTGGATATTAACAACGCCCTTGCAACCTTAGGGTCATCAGTCGAAGATGATGAAATTAGCTTGGGGACTGTTGTACATTTTTCAAAATTGGTGGTCGAAGAAGGCCACGCCGAAATAAACTCCATGAGCCTAACTTAGGATTGGAGGAATAAATATACGGAGTACTTGAAAAATGAAAAGCTCCCATCGAACCCTAAAGTATCAAGGACCTTACGAACAAAAGTTGCTTGATTCACATTGGCTGACGATGGAACATTGTACAGAAGAATGTTCGACGGACCATTAGCGATATGTTTGGGACCAAGGGACACCAATTATGTTCTACGGGAAGTCCATGAAGGTACTTGTGGGAACCACTCCGGTGCTGAATCACTAGTTCACAAAATCATCAGAGCAGGATACTATTGGGATAGTATGGAAAAAGACACTAAGGAGTTTGTTTGAAAATGTGATAAATGCCAAAGGTATGCACCAATGATCCATCAGCCCGGAGAACAACTTCTTTCGGTCATATCCTCATGGCCATTCATGAAATAGGGGATGGATATCGTCGGCCCTCTGCCATCGGCTCCAGGTAAAGCTAAGTTCATTTTATTTATGACCGACTATTTCTCTAAATTGGTTGAGGCACAGGCTTTGAAGAAAGTCAGAGAGAAAGAAGTAATAGACTTCATCGGGGATCACATTGTATGCCGATTCAAGATACCCGCCGAGATACTGTGCGACAATGGAAAACAATTTATCGGCAGTAAAGTAACAAAGTTCCTCGAGGATTACAAAATAAAAACGATATTATCTACGCCATATCATCCTACTGGGAACGGACATGCCGAATTGAAGAACAAGACCATCATTCAAAACCTAAAGAAAATGTTGAACAATGCTAAGGTGAAATGGAGAGAAATTTTTCCCGAAGTCCTCTGGGCATATCGAACAACGACAAAATCCAGTACGGGGGCAATGCCGTTCTTCTTAGTATATGGCGCCGAAGCTTTGATCCCGATCGAAGTTGGGGAACCAAACGTCAGGTTTCGATACACAACAGAAGAATCGAACCACGAGGCTATGAGCATAAGCCTCGAATTATTAGACGAAAAATAGGAAGCTGCCCTCGTTTGATGGCCACCTAGAAACAGCGAATCCAAAGATATTATAATCGAAGGCCCAATCTTCGATACTTCAAAATAGGGGACTTAGTCCTGAGGAAAGTCACCCTCAATACTCGAGAACCTAACGAAGGGAATCTCGGCCCAAATTGGGAAGGACCATACCAAGTCCTCGGCGTCATCGAAAGGGATCTTACAAACTTGGCACAATGGAGGGCGAACAATTGCCGAACAATTGGAACATATCACTCCTCAAACGATATTATTGCTAACGTATGACTTTCTCCCTTTTCATTTGTATCTGATGCTAACTTATTGCAGGTGTTCGATCGAAGACGTCGAGAAGCTCTTCAACACGAGGACCTTAGGTTTTAAAGTACGTGTTGCACTCTTTTTCCCTTAGATAGGTTTTTATCCCAAATGGTTTTTTCCGGCGAGGTTTTTAACGAGTCAACAATTGTATGTGCTACCTGGGGACAACTCAAGTATTCGAGGCTTCTTTACAATCAACCTCGAATACCGGGGGGCATCACCCTCTGATTTTATGTTTTCAGAAAAGATGTTTCGTATCAATAGGGATAGGAAAATTTTGTAAAGGGTCAAACGGTCAAATAAACCATGCCCATGTGGATTTCCCGAGCCCTAATGACAAAACATGTATGCATGAACGATATATTGAAAGAAGCACTTTTTCCTTATCATATGTTCCATGCCTTAGTGAAATTTTTACTTTACAATTTCGTACCTACGACATTCCACGGAAATCGGCTCAAGAGCCAATCGCAACTAAAGCTCGAGAAATTAACCTCGTACTCAGGGACTGTCGTTCGAAAATCGACATGCACAAATTGTTAATCTTAAGACCTTAAAAAGGAAATCCTTGATTTTATAAGGCCACAGCCACCCCACTCGGGGACTGATACTTCGAACAAGTTTGAAGTATAATCGAGAAAGAAGCCCAGTGGGAAAATATCAAGTTAAAGGCTACGGCCAAACTATCACGATTCGGAGACGTCCGAATTCCGTAATTAAACAGGCCTTCGAGTTCTCTAAAAACCGGTTTTAAAAGGCTATCCTCGTCAAAAATAATCAAAGGGCTCTGATAAAATCAGCCCTCGACAAACCTTAAGAGGTACTATTCAAATACAAACTTGTGCTAAGGCACAAAAAACAAAGGGGTTTCGATCAACACTAAACCCTAAAAAAACCAATGGGTACAGAAAACACATGCTAAGGCATAAGAAAATTTTACTAAGTCTTTGAGCCAAAAGAGGGAAAAGATAGCCATCATGTAGAGGCCATATCGACCCAATTCAAAGAACCTAAGGGCCAATACATTTTGAGTTCAAGAACATGTTCTCACTCGATTCGAACCTAAGGGTCCCACTGTCTCGAATTTGAATAAGAACTTACTCCGAGATTGGGATTTAGCATGCTCGACAACATGAAGTACTCGAGCCTGAGCAACATCGGAAATCTCTTTTGCTCGAGCATGAGCAGCTTCAGCATCGGCTTAATAGACGCTTACGCATCGGCCTTTGCTCTTTCCGCTACAGAAGCGGTCTTTGCAAGCTCAGCGGCCAACCGAGCCTCAAGATCCTTAATTTTTTTGTCTCGGGCCAGGCTCTCCTTTTTCACGCTTTGGAGGTGACGTTCAACCGCAGACAACTGGTCTCGGGCTGTATCTTTCTCTGAGGCGAGGCGGTCCATGTTCTGCTTCCACTCCAAAGTCTCTACATCTTTTATCTCTGCCTCCTCACGAAGTTGCTCGATTTTCTCAGCCTTCTGTTGAACCTGCAGGATCTAAGTGTTAATCACCAATATCAAATTGATATGTCAAGCTCCTGAAAATCTACATTACCTGTTCGATGAGATCGGTCTGTTTCTTATGGGATGTTGCTAATTCAGCTTGGAGGTCCTTGATCTCCTCTACCATTTGCACATAGAGGCATTTGAGATCATCTCTCTCATCCGTAAGCATCTTGAGAGCGGCCCCATACCGGTTTATCTGAGCTTGGGATTTGTTGAACGCTTCCCGATGAAGCATCACAGCCTATGGAGAAAGGAAGGAAATCAGACTGAAGGGAATAAAAGCAAACGTAATAACGGAGGATGAATTTACCTGGTGCAGGAGTCGCTGAGCCTCATAAAAAAATGATCGCTGCATCTAGGTCAGAAACGTCATCGACCCCAGCAAGGCAGCCACGGAATATGTCCTCCCCTTCATGGGCCATTCCCACATCGGGGATCTCCATAGACTATGCCTCCCAAAATTTTCCTTCAGAAAATACAGCATCGGAAGACGAATCAATATTGATTGCCCCAAGTAAGTCACTTGGGGCACTCTCTCCTTTTCGAAGGGCCTCAGAACTGGCCCTTTCAGATACGTCCACCGATTGCGCATCTCGATGAGAGGCAACGTCAGCCCCCGCTGACTTGGGTACTCTGCTTGAGGCATCTTCCAGGCCCTCCTCAACTCGAGGCTGAACTTCTTCAATCATAGCCGGCTCAATGGCCTTTGCGCTCTTATTTCGAGCCACCAACCTGAAGTCACCATCTTCATGTTCCTCTTCTTCTTCATCTCGTAGCCAGAGAAATGCATCCTCAGATAGGACAGCGACGTCATTCTTTGGCTTGTGAGTCTTACTCTTCTTTGGTTTCGAAGTCTCGGAGATCGAAACCCTTTTTCTCTTCTTATCCTTAGATGGTTTCGGGGCCTCCTCTTCCCCGGGCGGGGCCGGACTCATTTCGGAAACATCTCCGAGACATGTATAAAAGGAGATTAAGTACAAGTGAAAAGAGACACTTTGAAGAAGGGCACCAATAGCGTATAAGGTAATCTTACCGTTATTCTTGGCCTCCCATCAGCCCCTTGCCAAATCACGCCAACATCGTTCAAAGTACGAAGAGGTCGAGGCCAGCTTCCAAACCCAGCCTTCGAGGTCTGGGATTGCACCAGACACCCAGGGAACCGCTACATCATAAGAAGAGATGTGGATGAAAAAAGGCAAAAGAAACAAAACAACAAATAAAAACTATGAGTAAGTTCTACTTATGCTTCATGTTCCATTTCTCGGGGAATGACATCTTCTCAGGCGAGATTATTTCAGAGGTCCTCACTCAAACAAACCGACTCATCCATCCCCGATCCTTAGGCACGTTTGTACTCGAGAACAACACCTTTGTGGCCGACGTTGAAGCCTTATTAATCCGCCTCGGTAAAGACGGGGGCTGTACAATCTAATGAGATGGTCGAGGGTGAAAGACATCCCCTCTACCTCGCTCACAAAAAATCGGAACAAAATCACTATGCGTCAAAAAGAAATGTGGATTTGGCCTAGGGTTATTTTGTATTGGCGGCAGAAGTTGATGATTACGGGATCGACGGGACCCAGCATGAAAGGATAAGTGTAAACACTTAAAAACCCTTCCACGTAAGTAGTGATATCCTCCTTGGGGGTAAGAATCACCACCTCTGCATTTTTCCAATGGCAGTCCTTTTCACCTGCTCGAGATCGCCCTCTGTCATCGAGCATATATACCTCGTCATGGGCTCATATCGGCCAGGGACTGACGAGGTTTCTCAACTTTAAAATCAGAAGTAAGGTCGCACGACCCAGGAACGCACTCCTCGATGCGTGGCTCCACCGGCGTTTTATCGTCGGGCATCTGCGATGAAGAGGTTTGTTCCTTTTGAGGAACAGTTTTAGATGTTTTCGCCATTTTTATATGTGTCGAGAGAAAGAAGAAGATGAAGCTTGTTGTTTTAGGAAAGGATTGGCAAACAGATTCCGAAGAATTTGCAAAATTGAGAAACTTGAAGAAAGTAGGAAAGCTTTGAAGGTTAAGAAAGGTTTTGAAAGTAAAGTTTGAGAAGATTATGAAGAGAATCTATTTATAATATTTCAAATACGGTTCAAGGGTATCAGTGGCCGACCATCATCTGGCACTAATTAATGACTTTGAGAACTATGCAGATGCGACGCTTCGGTCGCCTCCATCGCTTACATCACGAAGATGACGTTACAATTGGTCGATGTATGAAATCCAAGACTCGGTTCGTTTCTTTTCATTACACTCTAAGAAACGAGGGGACTATCTATATACGGGTAAAATCGGGCTTGCCCGATTTTGTCATTATTTCGAGATCAAAGAACTGCATCGAGGGTCAGACCTGAGAACGGAGATAAGGTGTCGAGTTTGGGGATCGAGGCACCCGTTGAGATCGAGGTCCCCGACGATCGAGACCGGATAGGACCATCTTCGAGCGGAGCACAATAACGGCGAAATATGTATATCCGGTCGGAGATCACGGCGAAAATCTCGGAACGGAATAAATCAAGGGCACTTGTATCAATCATGGGATTTACTCCCGTAATTAGAATTGTATCACAATTAGGATTCCTCTAGTATATAAAGAGAGGTCCCCATCTTTTGTAAAGGGCTTACACTCGTACAGGTCAAGACAATATAATATTTCTTTCTTTCTTCTACTCATCAGTTCATTACTCTTTAATTATTGTTTTATATTCTTGTCAATTTCATCGCTTATCCCTAAATTAATCAATTGGTATTAAGTGAAATCGCGTATCCCTAAAACCCATTACAAGTTTAATTGTTACTCGAATTTTAGGGTAAACAAAAATATAATTTGCTCTAAATGCAAAGTAATAAACTAAGCTAGGGAAAATGACATGAACTAAGCTAATAACTATATCCAAGGAAACAGACTTCTCCATGTCTGATCCAGTGCCTATACATCCACAAACTAAGGATTGAAATTAAACCATCCCGCAGCACTTCAATGCTCTCATCAGGCCCCAAAGTTTCACAACCAGAAATCAAACAAAGTAATGTCCATATACCATTTTGAATGAGGACAGTTCATGTGATCATGTATGAGCTATATGAGATCCATGAATGCCTCATTTCAATCAAACAAGTGTGTAATATCTTCTTTAACATCCTGTAATAATGACTACTAATCCATAAATAGCCATATGCATAGGACTAAAGAATTCCCTCTATCTCAATGTACTCCATGAAATGATTGTGTGCACTAAAAGCTCCATACACCACCAAACCATCACACTACAATAAGCATGTAAACATGTTGGTACCACTAGAAGAGGATCTGGTGATGTATAAAACAAGATCATGCCAATGCTAGTAGCACGTTCCATCATTCTAGTCATGAATACATGTAGAAATCCTAATGTCCAAATAAAATAAACCTGCCAGTAAATGGTGTCATGAACCCCATCTAAAGAAGTGCTCAAGCATATGATGTTCCTGCAAGGATAACTTAATGAAGCAAAATAGTTTTTACACAAATGCATATACTGGAATTTCCTGCTTGGCCAGATTCCTCTAAGTTCTATCAAAAAAAACCCAGGTTGAGCATGGGACCATGTTAATGCCACTACGAAAAGTTCAAACAGTCCCTAGAACACAATAATCAGCAGAGACGGATGTAGTGTTTCTCTGACGGGTTCAACCATGGGTGAAGCTACACTATAGTTAGGGTGGTTAATTGACCATCCTTCTTCAAAAAACACTGCACATATAAATAAAATATTAGGTTTTACAGGTATACAACATATATTGAACACCATTTGTCGGAGATTTTTTTTTATTTCTTTCAAGTTTGAATATCCTAAGAAAAATTCTTGGCTTCGCCACTGGGTTCAACTGAACCTATAACTTTTGATATGGAGTAAAAAGTTATATATAAAAATTCATTAAAATAGTAGATAGGAACTCGTAACTTTAAAAATATAATGTGTTCAATACTAAAACTTTAAAAGTTGAACCCATAGTATTTAAATTCTGGATTCGTCTCTGATAATCAACATATCACAAGCATCCAATTGATCAGTGGCATATTCATCAATCAGGTGCTCTTCTATTGGAATCCTAATCTTTAGATTAGGGGTCTTAGCTTTGTCAATATTCAACAGTTTCCGACCCCTACCTCCAATGCCACCCTATTATCATAGTGACCACATTCCCACTACGCAAAGTTTTATCTAACAGCAAAACTTGTACTATTTTTACTCAGCCTATCTAAATTGTTCACAAGTTCTTTTGAAAAGGCAAAACTTGTATATGTTGTTCAATTGTTCGCAAAGATTTGCCGGACATATCAAATTTGGTACTATCGGTAAGATAATTAATTCCTAGTCATAGCAGAGATTAAGATACGATTACACAATTAATTTAGAGTTAGAGTTTAAGAAAGTGTACCGTTAAACTTCATGGATTCAGCAACGATAACAAACGGTGATTAAGCCTGAGACCAACTTTCATGATCCACTAGCTACGCGCTCTCACAGCTCGGAGAACTTGACTGATGAGACATCTACCGTTACCACGTATTCAAGAGGCAGAATACGCTAGGGTTTTCTAATAGGTAGTGAAAGAGGGGTTGGCCTCTATTTATAAAGAGTATCTACCCATCACATGCCAATTGTTATTGGGTCTCACTTATCCACACACATAATATTTTATATTAGGCCTTTTATTTATCCACCAGTTGGGCCACGACACTATCCTTTCAGGTTATAACCAATTAACGCAAGTCCAAATTGTATTGGTAAAAATAAATATTACACGTGGAATTAATTATGTGGCTGACATGGCAAGACACGTGGATCATTAGAAAAGTGATAGCTGGAGAAGAGCACTTAAAGAGAAGTGAGTCTTAATAGGTACGAGCAAAACGTCTAAGAGACAAGAAGAAACGGTTGCTCGAGTCTTTTAGTAATTTGAAGAGACACATGTGGAATGAATAAGACAGCAAAATGTACAGATTCGTTGAATTAATGAGCATGAATGATTAGAAACGTTACAGAATCTTCACGAAACAGTTACGATTGCTAATTATTACGTTTCATTATTGTTATTAATTGCTCATAATGATTCGATCACAAGGGGAAAAAGACGTTGTACTTAGGAATAGCTATAAAAGGAAGAGAAATGTCATTTGTATGGATACGTTCTCATTATGACTGGAATACATTTATTTACTTTTGCTTTATATTGATTATTTTGCTATTTCATACACTAATTTTTCTTTTTCATTGCAAAAATATTCTTTTTTTGATTATCAGTAACCCATGAGTTTTGATCGAAATTTCAATTTTCTGGTTAAACAAAAATTCCAACACTATCTTCATTCTACCTATCCTATTAAATTGCTCACAAGGTTTGCTTGTATCATTCAATTGTTCAGAATTTTGCTTATCAATGCAATGTGTCGGTCAAAGGGTTGCTTACAGTTGTATATGCATTGTTGAAGGAAGAGGGAGTAATCATTATCTGGTAATTCTGTTTAGGGCAACGGTTAAGCCCATATATAGCAGTCTTGTAGGATATCAAAGATAATCTCTGCTCTGCGTGGCCATTGGATTAAAAAGGATATACGGTGTCATTTCTTGTGCATCAGACTTATTTTTACATGGTGCAACCCATATTATCTTATTCATAATCAAACAGTAAGGGCGCAATTTTCAGTTTCAGCCTCAATTTAGACATTGATTTCTTATCTTTTTAGAATAAAAATTATACGTCTAGAAACTAGACAAGATATTGTAATTACAACCTTTTATAATTAAAAAATATTTAATAAATAAATAAAAAGATTGGTAAACTCTCATAATACTAATATAATAGTGATACAAAATTGGCATATGGTTGGGTAATAGCGTCATGGAAATTTATTTATACGTCTAGAAACTAGATAAGATATCGTGATTACAACCTTTTATAATTAAGAAATATTTAATAATAATATAATAGTGACACAAAGTAGGAGGAAGGAGTAATACCTTAGGTGGCATTGGGATATGGTTGGTAATAGCGTCATGGAATTTTCTCTAAGCCATCAACGATGAGAGGGAGAAATTCAAAAATAGTTAGATTTATAAGTGGTCATTCAAAAATAGCCACAATTTCAAAAGTAATTAAAAAGCAGAATAGCCTAAATGACACTTATACTTGTGACACTTTGTCATCCTGGTCCCCATACTTAATGAAGTTTCATCTAGACATCTCTACTCGTTCAAACGTAATATTTGAAGCCCGTCTGACCATTGACCAAGCCTATGTGGTATTTGCTTTGCTGAGTTGGATAAAATGCGTGACTACACGCTTTAAGAAGCAAGTAAAAGTTTATGATTCTAATTAAATATACCAAAAAAAAAAGAGAAAAATAATTATTCTTACACAAAATAATTCACCCCCGCCGAGGTCCTTTCCCCCTCTCAATTTTTACTCTTTTTCACTCCCCCCCCCCCAATCCCCCCGGGCACACACAACAATCTTCTTTTGCCTCTCCAGTTTTCTTTTCCTTCTACCCCTTTCTCCTCTCATCTTTTCCTTCTTTTTTGAAACCCCCGACTCTTGCTGTGCTCAAAGGTGATATGGGGATTGTATCTTTTTCATTATTTGCTTGTTATTATGGCTTTGGTAGCGGCTTTGCTTGAGATTTTAGAAAGACTTAATTTTGGGAAGGTATTGTTAGAGCTAGTGATGTTTGTGGGGCTCATATGGATTGTTGTTCTTGTTGGGGTGTTGGTGGGATGGGCATGGAAGCTCAAGTGGGCTAATCTTGGCCCTGATTCTTTTGATTCAGCAAATGTTTTTGCCTCTTCTTCTTTCGGTGTGCTCCTCCGGAACTTGTCATCTGGGTTTGATTCCCTCAATCCTCTTAAATTGCAACTTCCCACCTGCATTTCTTAAATCAAGGGAACTCAGTCCCTGCTAATGGCTGATTTTCAGAGAGAGAAAGGCATGAAAGTGTTTGTGAGAGAAAACTTTAGGGTTCAACTTTTTCTTTTCCAAAAATAGTTTTTGTGAATAAAAATATTGACGTGGAATATTTTTATCTGACGTGGATAATAAAGTGAGACGATTGAGGAACATCACAGTCAGAAGAGTTTAGAATATTACGTTTGAACGAGTAGAGGTGTCTAGATAAAACTTCATTAAGTTTGGGGACCGGGATGACAAAGCGGCATAAGTATAAGTGTCATTTAGGCTATTCTGTCTAATTAAAATTTAGCCACTTTTCATTTAAAGATAAATCTGAACGAAAACATTGTTCAAAATCCGAAAAAATACTCCAGTATAATAAACTAGAATTCCAGTCTAATATATTTGATATACTGGAGTTCCAGCATAAGTATACTGGAACTCCAGTATATTATATTGGAACTTTCAGCGTGTTGGAGTTCCAGCATAATATGCTGGAAGTTCATACACGGGTGCACCGATCTCCAGTAAATTATGCTGGAACTTTCCGTGTTGCAGCAAAATAGTGACTATTTTTCAATGACTTTGCAAACGCTGGCTATTTTTGAATGACCAGTCCGAAAACTGGCTAGCCCGTACTATTTTTACATGATCAGAGCAGGATTTGCAAGATGATGCATGTTTGGCCAAGCTGTCAAAATATGCTTATTTTGAATAGTACTTTTTTTCCGAAGTGCTTTTTCCAAATGTACTTTTGAAAAAAAATAGTTTGTGTTTGGCCATTCATTTAAAAATACTTTTTACAACATTTGGTAAACAAATTGTGTTTGGCCAATCTTTCTAAAAAGTGTTTTTGAGTGTCAAATTACCAAAAAAAATAGTACCAATGTCTTATTTTACTTGTGCAAATTCATTTCTCGACAAGGTCTTATTTTACTTGTGCAAATTCATTTTTAGCATACAAAAAATATGTAGTTCCCCAGTAAAAACATTGATTTTACTTATATTATTAAGAGAAGTTTTATTTTGTGTCTCATACAACTGACACTGGTTGCATGAGGCTCATTTTTGTCTCACAAATTTGTGGACCCCAATCTTACACTTCTGGGTCTACAAAAATCTAGGCCCATAAAATTGTGAGACAAAAAAGTTGTCTCATACAACTAGTTTAATTGTATGAGACACAAAATAAAATTTTCCTTTATATAACAACATACTCGGTGAATCCCACAAGTAGGGCCTAGGAAAGAGATGTAATTTTCATATTTGCAAATAAAAAACGCCGATTAAATTGCCCGAATAAAATAAAAAAAAATGATTCGAACAAACGTTCTGAACAAACTCTATATTAGTTATTACAAGGTGTACATTAAAAACATCGTGACACCCACTACCTTCAAATCCTAGATCCGCATCTACGGCTACTAAGGGTATTTTCTTCCTGGTACCCATCCATTACCCTCACCCCTACCCCCAATCCGGACTGGTATGGTGCGGTACCGGTATGGACCGGTATCGGTACGGGTAATACCCTCCCCTTAGAGGGCCCTACTAAGGGCTATGCGAAATGCACCTGGTCTGCGAATCATCAACCAACAAAAGCATCAATAAAAATTACTCCAAATAGCATTAAAAGTTCCATAAGGCCAACGTTGAAGAATGCCAGTGATCAATGGGTTGTTAGTTGGATAAAAGTTCCTTTTCTTTTTTTTTTTCTTTGAAAAGGAAAAAGAGACAAAAAGGGTAGAGTTAACGTACAATAGCTGTAGCTTGATTGAACTTTGGATAGTTGGTTTTGTTACATCACTCATGATCCCTATAAACGGTCCTTGGGAAACCTAAAAAAGCTAAGCATTAAGCATTATGCCATCACGGCTGGGGCATCTATGTTTAACTCTTACATTAGCCATCTTTAAGCCGAACTTTCCATTGTCTTAAAGAATTAAAATTACAATTAAAACAACAAACATAAAACAAAGAAAAGAACATACTAAAGGAGTTTAAAATAGTTTGTAATCACATTGATCATTGTTTCTTCAGGTGTAACACAATTAGGAGGTTGTAATACACACAACAGCAAGAACTTGGCAAGCATAAGCACAATTTATATCCAAGCAACTGATCCACTATGTTATCATCATTTGGAATCTATTACAGCCAAAATGAGCAAACTCTGTTCTCAATTGTAGGGGGGTATCTTCATTCTTTTCTTTTTAACTTCCTAGTTTTTTTCCGTAGCTCCAGTACAAGGGTATGGGAATGAGGGGGTGAGGGAGTTTAGTTTCTCGAGAAGATATAGACCAACGACCCTTCTCATATTGAGTTAACAAACGTCTGGTACAAGAGGTCACACATCCAAAATAAGGAAAGCGAACCAGGCAGATATACACCACTCTCCCTCTGTCTATTGTTAGGACTGAGTAAAGCACTAGGATACCTTCTCATTGCTGAATCTTCAATCTAGAAGAGCAGATCCCTCGAGGCATTTCTGAATCAGAATGGATCAATGCCAAAGGCAAGCGTAAGCTCCTCATCAGCAAAGTAAAGGCACCTTTTGATATGCTGAATATTACATTTGCCGTACTATCAATTTCATCCTCGTACTGCTCGTAAATGAGGAATGAAGTGAATGCCAGAGCTAGTGCTGCGTTGGTTCGAATCATGTCAAATAAACTAATGGACTTTAATGCACCATTAAGCGTGAAAATGTTGAATAACACATACCTATACCAAGTGCAAAAGTCAAGCAATCTGCAATTATCAACTTCAAACAATACAGGGGTATGGCGGCCTGCAAAATAAGAAAAAATTTGGTGTAACAACAGCCTAAACCATAGAGTCAAGGACTGACTAAAAATTCTATTTGCTGTCTGACCCATTTGACAACCATTGTAACTAAATGTTAATTCTGATTAATCATCAAATAGATGAGGTCCATATCTATTTCAAAATCAGATTCATTTATCACCACATTATCTGTCCGTGCATCTCCTTTCTAAAGGCAACTGTTTCGCCCTTCTTGCTATTTCATCTGCTAAACCTATTGCCTACTATTCGTTTCTTTGGCACACATTCAATAGCTTAAATTCATTTGCTTTTTCCCCTCGTTTGACCAGTTTTTACCAAAAGAGGCTTTTTTCTGAAGATTTCCAAATCGTTCAAAAACTAGCTTTTGAAGTTTCAGAAAGATTTGAAAAATAGAGTTTGGAAATCATCCAAAAAAGGTTGACCTTTTTATTTTCAAAAACAGCTCAAACACTTTCTGGGAAACTCAAAAACCGAGTTGGAAAACTTCAGACAAACGCCACCTATCATCTCTAACTCAATTCAGAATGAGAAAAAAGAAGGGAAGGAAGAACACGAACTCAAAGCACACACCTTCAAAAATATAGACCAGTCTTCTCCTTGGGCTAGTAAACTTGCTAAATGACTCATTCTGTTCCACGTATATGCTAAGTTGTAAAAGCAATTTCTCATATCCACTTCAGAGATCTCAAAGAAAGACCACGATATCCTGGGAACTGCAATGCCATATCTGGAGCAAAGACATCATTATTGGGGAATACAAGCAATTCCATGCATAAAAAAATACTGAAATCCTAATAGAATAGCGGCAAGCAGAAAAGTTCATTAAGAAATAATGTTATCAATCATCAAAAGCTCCCAATCAGAAATAGATTATTTAAACAATGAGATCTTACAAATAGAGGAAAACATAGATCATCACGCAACAAAAGCTACAAAGAGAGAGGGCCAATACAGGCAAATAAATTCCCATTGAACTTTCACATATTATTCCTTGTAGCTGATTGAGTTGACGGAAATAACAAAGCTGGAGAAGCCTTAAAAGGAAAGAAGTTGGACCAGTAGATAAAAGAAATGCTAAAGGGTTTGTGTTCCGGTTCACTCTTACAACAGGATGAAACATAATCAATCAGTTCTTTTCACCTTTTCTTTTACTTCACGTCGGCGGCGTTCAGGGAAGCAGACTTTAGTTGCATATATATCTAAAACGTCACTTTATGATCCTATTATTTTTAAAACTTCCATGCATTAAGGTTCGCATTAGGGCTCACATGGCACGTTTTAAGAATATGCATTAATATCCAGTTGCCCCTGAAAACAAAACAGTATAACCAAATTTCATCTCCTTGAGAAAGATATCGCTGGACTTGTCTTGCCAAAAATTTCTTTTAGGGCAGTCGTCTCTTTAAACCATTTAAACATAGTACATTCAGTGGCATGCTTACATTGTTGGTGGCAGAATGCTGTATCCCCAGAGAGCAGAAGCGATCATCAGTAGAAGCTGGGCAAGAGATGAAAGAAAACTCCTCCCAGACAGGAAGAACCAGTAATGGATGAAAACCAGCAAAAGGAAACAAGTAAATGTTCTCTGCTCATCTCTCCACAATAAAATTTCGGCAGCTGCACTAACATGATAATATTAAAGGTAAGCAAGATGATGCAATGAAGAATTGTGATTTCATATCATCAATTTGGCAGATATAGAATAAAAGGTAGAAGTAGAATCAGACTGGCATCAAAGGAGCTTTACCAACTAGGCAACACCCCCCCACCCCCACCCCCACCAAAAAAGAAGCATCAGTAACAACAATGATAATTGACCTATTAGAATCTTGAGGATATTCAAAATTTTCTAATAGATACTGAATCGATCTTGAGATTCATTTGGGTCGCCAAGGAAGTTTCTGTAATGTGCTAAAAACTGTACCCAGAAACAAATTCTACATATGCAAGCTCAAATTCAGTCTCAGAAGACCACCAGAATTGGGTCAAAACACCACGTTCAGGCATGTCTCTTGTGGTCAAACACAATAATTTTTTGCTGAGAAAAAGCGCTGGAAACTGGGCCTTCAAGAAAACCACGACAAGTCAGTTCTCTCTACCAGTTCAAGACAAAATAATAGAGGTGTTAGGGTGAGGACAAATGCCTAAAGGGTCAGATTTGGTATTTCCTCTTAAAGCACAGAATCCACTATCACAAGTTTTATTTGCAATATCAATAGCTCATAAAAGCAAGTGCATAACTTGTGAAACTAGAAAACAGCAATTCTGCAAGGCAAGAAATGTCACAAGGAAACATACCAACCTTTTCCACCTCCTAGCAGTTTATGCACGTTTGATTCCTCATCAGTGTCACTATCGCTTGACAAAGATGATTCCCTGGCTGAATGAAAGGACTTAGTGGTTAAAGCAACTCCTTCCTGTATCAGAGTTTCACGTCCATAATAAGCGATTGAGTCATGTCTATAAAAAATAGTATAAGATCTATAGCAAACTTCGCTTAAAACGAAGCTTCCCAAAATCTTAACCATATATTCAGCACAGACCAACAACATTAGGCAACTTACGCACAACAAAATCAGCTTACCTATCAGCAAACTAGGGCAACTTAAAGAATAGTGAAACTTCTTAGAAGGGTACAGGAAACATCCAACATGGATCAAGTGTGATTAAAGCACAGGTATTTAATCAGAGAGATTCACAATGCATAAAGCGTGTCTTTATCAGAACATCAGGGATAACCTGATTTACCATAACACGGAACTTTTCTGCATATCACTAGGAAACTGGGGCAACTAGGATGCTTGTGTTCTGGAAAAAGATACTTCATCTTCTCCTTTAAGCTTAAATAAAATGCCAGCAAGTAAGCTAAAGTTCAATAGATCCATATACACGTGGCTATTTACTGCATTTACCATTCCGTCGATATAAAACATTTGCCAGTGAAATAATACTTCGTCATCCCACAAAAATGCAAAGTTCGGAGAACAACAGTCAACTAATCTAATTCTCGGTGTGGATTCAGATATACATTTCTTTCTATTTTTTTGAAAATAACATCTACAAATTTGGATAAGTACTACAAGATCAAAAATATTCAGAGTTAAGCATAAATTTATTTTATTTGAAAATCCCATAATCGAAGAAACACAATTTGAGTGCCTGCTAAACAATTAGACACAGAGAGAGTAGTTGTTTAGGCATAATTCACAGCTAATGAGAAAAATAATTGGAGGAGCAGACGTACTTCAAGGGAAACAACAGGAGAATATCCAATATATTTCTGAGCTGCAAAGCAATTAAATCTCCTATGGCACAATGCTAATTCAATAATATCAAAAGCTGGCACATTATCAGGATTCCAATTGCTCATCCTTGAAATTGTCCATTTCATGATCAAAGTACAATATTGGACAACCCTAGCAGGAATCTTGATCATGGACCTGGAATCAGAAAGCACCAATTCTCTTTCAGGAAGCCATATTGAAAAATCCATAATGGAAGGGAAGGAGCAAAGCTACAAAATCAACCAAAGCAAAAATGTAAGCCAAGAATGAAAACAATAGACTATGACTAGCAAGAAAGTCACCAAATAGACAGCTTAACAAAAACATTTATCCAAGTACTCGCAGTATATGCAATAGGTAGTGATGAAGAAGGCAATACATGGGAAAAGGGTAAGTGTTTCAAGAAAATGGGAGAAGAATAACGTGTAAAAAAAATGGACAAAAAAGAGAACTAAATGGAAATAGACTTCATTAGGACAAAACAGCTCGGTGATTTCTCCCCATTTGCTTAACTTTGCCCAGCGTTGGTGGGCAGACCCTGTATTGGTGGGAAAACGTAGGTACCCGATGTAATAGTCAAGGCGCGCTCAAATTGACCCTACATCGCCATGATCACAAAGAAAGAGAGAGAGAGAGAGAGAGAGAGAGAGAGAAGATTGACTAAAGTTACCCTTTTCATCAAAGGAAAATGAGGCAATAAAATAAGATACCATCATCAGAAAATTCTCTAGCCAAATAACTTGTACAAGGACTCTTCTTCATGCCAATCTTTACTCACGTAGCAACACAATTGCATTCTTCATATCGACCGAAGATGAAGATAATGACTGGATTAAAGTTTGATAGCCTCCACAAAACGTAAAAATATTAAAAGATAACAAGAAAGAAAATTCACTAGCACTTGATGAACTTGTTTAAGCTAGGATGTCAATCATGATGGGAGGTAGAGTTTTGCAATGAGTGGCAACCACAATACTCAGGACAGGAGAATTCACCTAATCTACACATATTTGGAAAAATCATTCAACAAATTTCATGTGTTTGCGATAGTCATCAACAAAGATAGACGTACAAGAATAATTTGTCAGCTATCTTACCTTTGATATCCCAATCTCTCCATCACAAGAGATACAAAATTCTTGAATTTCATTGGCTTGAGATTAGTGATGAAAAAGGCCTACAATACATGGCATCGCACTGTCTGTAAATAAATGAACCACCATCAAAAGGAATCGCTGAATAAAGAGAACTCCAAATCTGTACCTTGCCACATATGTTACTTCCCCTAGAACGTAGAGCTTTTTCAGCACATATATGTGCATGGGCAACATTCTCCACATAGGTGAAATCAGACATATTGTCACCAAGCCCTATAATAAACTGAAATGAGAATGTCTATTACTTATTCAAAAAGGATGTATACAAAGACTAAACACGGTTAAAAAAATTTAAATTAGAAAACTATGCCCACATGACAACTAATTTTGTGAAGATAGAAAAGTCTATGATCTTTTTCCTCTTTTATTTGACATACATCCCAAGGTGTCACCAGCAACAAAGAGTAGAGAAAGAAAAGTTTCTTATAGATTCGAAGCATGGAACAAGTTTAGCAAGAATTTTGGTGGATGCTGATGCAACAACAGAGAGCTTAGGTCTAGTACATCACATTTACACAGGCTTAGCAAAAAAGAACGAACATAATTGATTGATACTTTTAACACAACAGGAAGTGCAAAGTAACAAAAGGCTTCCAACCTTGGCCCAGCCAGATTTTGCAACATTGACCAGCAAAGAGGAGAGATAATTGTCTTCAGGTCCAAAAACATAGCTAGGACGAATTGCACAAGTAAGAAGGCCGTCAGCATCATTTGCAACTAAAACTAGAGCCTCTGCTTGAGCCTTGAGATCAGTTACCATGTTCACAAACTGCATCGAGCAAGCATCAAAATGAAGAGAAGAAATGAGGAACATTAGAGCGTGATGGCTCAAAAAACGTGGAAGAGGGTTGGCAAGAATGAGGCCTAATAAATTTCCAAATTCTAGTTAAACAAGCTGCTGATAAGAGACTTACTTTACTGGAATATGGTAAGGACTCATCCCCGCCATGTATATCCTGCCAGCTGTTCAAAACTACCTCAGCAGAACTGTTGTATACTAGCCTTTTGACTTTACACTCTTGACAAGCAGTAATGATATTCTTGGCACCTGAATGACATAACATTTCATTCACAATTAGGATGCAAAAGATTAATATAGCAAAAGTGTGTAATGCACTTAAATGGCCTCTTGATGAAAAATTACCTTGAACAACAATTGTGTAGCAAATATAGAAATCATGAGCATATGAATCCCTAGAATCCATGTAAAATACAACTGATGCGCCATCAATAGCTGCATAGGAGAATATGATGAGGTAAAATTAAGCCCAACTTTATTATAGTGGAAAAACACAATTTTCCAGGAAGATACAGATAAAGGAAGAGACTCTAGAACCTGTTTAAACTACAATAAGCAAAGTCAGAAATATAGATAAAGACATGTCAAAGACTCAATCAAACGCCATAAGCAGATTGACTAAAGCAGAGTACCGCTGCATGTCTTAAGGGTGAAAGCACTGAAAGGTCAAGGAATAGCATGAGGCCGACTAGAAGGGGCCGGTTGCTTTTTTCCCTTGTTTAGTTGTTTGGTTGAGAAAAGAAAGTTAACAGCTTGTTTGGATGGTTGTTACCAATTGTATCGCATCGTATTGTTACTTTAAATACAATGTTTGTTTTGATTGTTACTTAAATTTTATTGTATCGTATCGTTAAATCTGTCGTTACGTAACGATGAAATGTGCCACTTTATGTAACGACCGATTTGGTGTGGTCGCATCGTTTCCTTGTGTTTTTCTCTCAATCTCACCCTTTATTATTATTAAATAATTTTATTTTATCATTTACCCTACCTTTTTATATACCATCTCATAATTTTTCTTTATAATATTGCAAGTTTATTCATCATATTACTGGTGCATGATACCATGAAACGACGGCAAAACGACACAATCCATCCAAACATTGTATTCATCAAACGATACAGTACAATACAATACAATACATACATTATGAAACGATATGTAACAACCATCCAAACAAGCTGTAAGAGATATATGTCTTTTTAATTCCCTTCCTGTGGAACCAAATCTCCTTAAAGGAGAATAAACACTTCCTATAGGGAAGCAAGTCAAGGGAGAAATAAGTCAATGACGAATGAGAACGAGCCCAGTAACTGGAGGACACAATCACTATCTTCATGAAAGGGAAAAAATTCCATGGTACTGTTTTCAGATCAGTAAACAATATACGCTATAAAAGCACTGGGGCTGCTAGAAAAGAAGAAGACATTTCGTATTCGTAGGAAACATATAAGATAAATGCATCTTGAGAATTGACGTCAGGAATCGGATTTGAGATAAACCCCTTTCTCGATAATCTTAGAGAGAGCGCATACACAGACCATACGCATTCTCTAGATGTATGTATAACAAAAAAATAAAAAACATAGATAGGGAGTGGGAGTTGGTACCTGGAATAATATGAGATTTATGAAGAATATCGACATGGAAATAGGAAGCGCGGCCAGAAGAGAGGGCATGAGAAAGAAGGGACTCGGAGGGTTCAAGTTGAAGACTGGGCAAAGAATCGGCGATTCGGACGATCCAATTGCCGATTCGAAGAAGCCTATCCACAAGCCATTTCCCGACGAATCCTCGTCCCCCTAATACCACGCACGTCTCCAACTCCTTACCACCTTCCGCCACAATCGCCATTCCTTTCCCCCCTTTGCACCCAACCAAAAGGGATCCAGAAAGAATAAAAGGAGGAGGGGTTTATCGAAACGGTTTATATTAGAGAGAGAAAATTAGAAGTTTAAGGTGGGGCCTGGATTCACCTAGTGGATGGGGTAATGAGAACTAGTCCTATATCGTTGCATCATTCGGGATTGGACTCGACTAGTGAGTCATTTTGCACGAATAGGCTAATTTAAGGTTTGTGTATATATTTTGTTCCCATCTAAAACGAGAAAAAGATCTAAGGCCTCGTTTATTTTTATTAAGATTAAAATATCTAAAATCTGAATACACATCTAAATATTAATATATGTATTAAGAATTAAGATTAAATTTATTTAGCCGTAAAATGGTACAGTTAAATTTGTTGCATGGTTTATAGATAAGCAAATTGATTTGATCCAAAAATGATAAGGAAATAAGATTAATATTAAGATTAGCAATTGAATTTGAAGAAGATGATCAGCATGGCTCCGAACGCGGCATCTCCGAGAGCACAAATAGAGATAATGACAAAGTGAAAGAAAGCTACTAGTTTCAGAGCCAAATAGTAAAATATAGCCTTTTTGTATAGAATGTTTCATGTCCTTACAATGGATGTTGAGCCTGCTATTTATAGCTTTACCTAGGGAAACAAGATCTTAGGAACAAGCTCATCTTTAATGATAATAAAAGAGTCATTGATGAACGTGTAACGGCAGACCATGGATGCAAATATTCTCTGCAACGGTCGCTCATTTTATGTTAGTAAATATTCCCTTATTGAACGCAATCTGATGACAAACCCTTGATCTCCACCCATCGACTACGCTCCCTTCGAGATTTATCCGATATCGATTACATTCGTTGTCTTCGGTATTGGGTATTCCCTAACTTGCCATTTGCCTATCTTCGGTTCCACGTGTCATGTTATCATTCGATCATTTGTTATAAAGCAATTTTACCCCATACAGATAGTCCCTGGTGATAGGCTATGATTACGTATTTTAGTCGCTTATTACACTCTAATGTACTGCACTTTAATTGAGTTTGAGCTTTAATTGCTAGTGTTTTGCACTAATTATGTGTTTTATGCCTTGTATGAGTGATTTCGATCTATGTAGGCGTTTATGGAATGAATTCAAGTGATTTAGAGCTTTGAAGTCTGAGTAAAACCCAAGGAATTAAGCCGGGATTGTGTTCGGAAATCAACGGATGATAGTTAAAAACGAAACGAAGAATCGAGCGGGTGCATTGTCTAGTAAAATACACATAACTTTTTTCTCAGAACTCCGTTTGGGCTTCACAATATATCGTTGGAAAGCTATTCGAAAGGGCTTACAATTTTCATGTTTTGCATTTTTGCGAATTCCCACTATCGCGCCGCACAGTGCATCACAGCGCGCGTTGTATCTGTGCAATTTTCCAACAGTCTGCCAGAAAATAGCTCTCTGAATTTTCCCACTACCGTGCCGCACAGTGCATCGCAGCGTGCGGCGTGCCTATGCAAATTTTACAGATCCAGAGTCCTATTTCGCGCGGGAGAAGATATTTTCGTCTGGGTCCGACCCTACTTGGTATAAATACATGTAAAAAAGCTATTTTGAGGAGAGGGGACATACTTTTGACATAATTTAGACCTAAGGAGGCAAGAATACACTAGGAGCAAGACAGAGACTTCTACGAGTTTTCACTTCCTTCTTCCTATTTTCATTATTGGTTATGAATTCTAGTATTGTAGTTATGCATACTATTATGAATAGCTAATTTGTTATCTAGGGTTGTGATGGAACCTATTGGAGGATGATTTCCTGTTACGTTAATATAGATTTGCTATAGTATTTTATCTATTTGTTCAACTACGTTATTATTGTGGTTGGTTGAAGAGCTCTCAATCGATTGTGCCTATTTAGTGTATATTACTCGGGAGAGAGTGCATATTTAGGTAGTTGTTGAACAACATCACTCCTAACGTATATGAGGGATCAATACGAAGGGTTTAAAGTTAGGATTAGGGATAACGAAACCTTTGGTATGATCCGAGTGAGCCGTACTTAATGTCAGCTAGCGTAATTCGGGAGAATATGTCTAGTAAATTATAGTAATTACTCATGAGAGAGATACGACAGTCTGAGCGCTCATGATCGATAGAGAATACTTAGGCGAATTTATAGAAAATATAGCGGGAAGGATTCCGACAATAGGGGAAATCATAACTCTAGACCTCCTTAATTTTGTCTCTAACCCTTAGTATCTTTAGTTGTTAATTTACTATTTTAATTTGTTAGTTAATTAGTTAAATACAAGAATCTTAATATCTATAAGTTAGGAATTGTTCAAGCTTGTCTTCTTGGTGATAGTGAACAACTGTAGCTAAGCCTTAGTTCTTTGTGGAATTCGACTCCGGACTTGTAAACCGGATTATATTTGCAACGACCACTTAGTCCTTTTTATAAGGCATAGTTGGGTGTAAACAAATTTTGGCGCCGTTGCCAGAGAACTAACGGTGTAGTTATAGGTGTACATATTGCTAGGTTTCAAGTTTGAACTTTTATTTTATTTTTTAGTATTTGATTTTTTTTTAATTTTTTTTTAATTTTAGTTTTATTTGAGAAACATGGCATCATGGAATTATGAGAATTTTGATGTTAGTAATTCTACTTTTAATCCTACTTATGTATATTATGAAGGAAACCACCCAGGGCAAAATTATCAAAATATTTCCGAGCGCGAGTTTTGTGCACCAAACTCAATCTTATGTGTGGAATGTGTGTGATATGTGTGGTGGTAAAGATGATCACTTTCATGGTTGTGCTTATATGTCTTATCCTCCCCCAACCCCTTACTTTGATGGTTCTTCTTTTTCTGGTGAAGTTAATAGGAACAAAAAAAACTAGGGAAGCTGACCTAAAGAAGATCGAAAATATGTTAAAGTGCCTTTTGGAACAACATAGTAAAATACAGCTGCATATAGAAAGGCAAGAAGAAACTATTCACAACGTGAAAGTTCAAATGAGTCAACTAGTGTGAGCACGTGATTATTGCCCTATATGAATTAATCCCACAAATTCAAAACAAAATAATTTTTCCGTTGTTTGCAGTTTCGTAGATTTTTCGTAGCATTTCTGTTAATTGTTTGTATTTATCTGTGCATGTTAATTTTAAAAAATACAAAAATACATTGCATGTGCATTTAGGAGTTAATTTTTCATTTTAAGAATTATTTAGTAATTAAATTATTTTATAAAAAGGGAAAATCACAAAAATAGTTTAATTTGCACCTTTTGATTTTTACTTGGATTTTGAGTAGTTTTTATTTTAGTTTATTTTTAATTAAATGTGATAATTTTTATTAGTATTTTTCAGGTTAATTTAGTTTTAGGATTTAATTTAGGTTTTAATTTTAATTATGAAAAAAGAAGAAGAAAAAGAAAGGAATTTTGAAGAAAATGAATTAATAAGAAAAGGAAAGAATTGAGAGGAGCTGATTTTGGGCTACTTATGTTAATTCTTTCCAGGCCCAATGTGAAACCCGTCCAAACCACCCGAAACCCGGCCCAAACCCGCGCCCCAACCCGGTCCGGTTACCCCTTTCATCCGAAACGACATCGTTTTGTTATCCTTTGATCTCGACCGTCGAGGTTAGTTAATCGGACGGTCCAGAACTAACCTCATCTTAATATATAAGTGTCCAAACAGCTCCCCTACCCCCCTCTCATCTCCTTCACTAGACCCCCACCGCCTCCACCGGAACCGCCTGCCGGAAATCGTCTCCACCGGCGGCGGTACCCCAATCGACCCCAAATTAACGCCATAGACTCCCCTCCTTCTCCTCTTCCCAAATCTCCAAAACCCCTCCCTCGAATCTTAACAGAACTCTTCGAATCTTGAATCGAAGAGGAAGACCAAACTCCAAATCACCCAATCGTCCCCAAATTAACACCACATAGCCACCACGACCCCTTCATGCCAAATCCTCACTTCGTTTCCCTCGAATCTTGTCGGAGCTTCTCAAATCCTAAATCTGAGTTCGAGCCCTAAAAATTCAAAAATCATTTTTCTATCGGACCTGGTACATGCATGGTCATAGGGCACTGTTTCTTCGAGTTTTGAAGTTTGGATTCAACAAAACTGATGTCGTTCAGTTTGTCCTTGATAGAGAACAAACGATCGACATTAGTTTTGTTAGGTCCTTTGTCTCCGATAGATTTCGAGTTCTAAATTGGTAAGCTTCTTTCCTCTCTTGTCTTTTCTTTCTTTTACTGTCTTATTCTCTTTCTCCTTCCCCTTTCTTTAGCTTAGTTTTCTTATACTAATCTGGCTGAAACTCGATTAAACTTTCGAGTTTAAATTTGTCTTCTGTTCACTGTTTTTTTTCTTTCTCTTCTTCGTGAAAGCCTGCTTTCTGATCTCTTTAGTCCGTTGTGTTAATAGCATGGCTAATTCTCCGATCTTGCCTTTCTGTTTAGTCACCCAAGTTAGTTTAATTAGGTTATTTCAACTTAGTTAATTCCCTACCTAGTTATGTTAATTGATCAGTAATTTAAGTCGGTTTGCTTTGAAATCATTTCATGTTATCATGGCTTGCAGATTTTCTCTTCAAATAGATAAGTATTCGTTTGGGTTTTGGGTTGTCTCTGGTCCATTTGGCAAAGAGCAGCCCGTCCAAATTGGTTTGAGTTATTGGGCCAATTCTGACCCATTTTTGGGCCTGGCTTTCAGAGGTAATAACAAGGTCATTAAGGGGTAATTTGGGTAGTCTAGGCTTGGAAATCTTATATAACTGAACTAGGAAGCTTCCTAGAAGCTGGGGTGGGGGACTATTCTGAAATTCTGAGGTTTACACTAGGGATTTCTAAGCTAAAATGAAAATTTCAGAAGGTTTTAAGTGCAATTTTAAACTCTTTGAGGCTGCCCTAGTAGCTTGCCTATAAAAGCATTGTTACTTAGAGCTTAAGTCAGATTTTTGAGAGCTGGAAATCCAGAAAATACAGAAGCTGCATAAATTTATTACTTTCATAGACTTCAAGAGCAAAAAAAAAAGTTCTGAGAGAAAAAGACAAAGGGCTGAAAACACTAAAAGAAAAGAGATTACTGTTCCATTGCATTTTTTTCTATAATTTTGAAGACTTTTAACTTCTGAAGAATTTCTGATTAATCTGGTGCTGAAATGAACTGAGTTTTGGGAGATTGAAGTTTGGTTTGAGGTTGCTTTGCGTTATTGTTCGATTAAAACTGTCTTGTACTGCTTCGTATCCATTTTTCTGGTTTGAATTAGTGTTGCTGGTGCTGAATTCTGCTAAGTACTGCAGCTGATTCCTCACTTTGTTCTTTGCTTTCGATATCCAGGTACTTATTCTAAGACCTGCAGAATGTGAATCCAAATTTGATGAATGAAATAGACAGGTGTCGCACCTCCTCTTTGCCGCGCCCGCGGGGCGCGTGGGGAGTTTTCTCCAATTGAAGGACAGTCGAAACGGGATTTGTTTATTTATTTTAGAGTCGCCATTTGGGAATTTTAAGGCGTCCCAAGTCACCTAATTATAATCCCTGAATCGAGGAGAGTATGACTCTGTTTATTTATTCCGCGAACCAGAAATCCTGAGTAAGGAATTCTGTTAATTCGGAAGAAGGTGTTAGGCATTTCCGAATTCCGTGGTTCTAGCACGGTCGCTTAACTGTTTTTATTATTGGCTTAATTATCTTGATTTTTATTAAATACTTTTTATTACGTGATTTTTCTACCGCTTTTACTTATTGTGGTTAAGAACCCTTCTTTGGATCGAATTACGCGTACGTATATTCGTATTATAAATTTAAAAAATGCGGAATTGTGTCACGCGTACGTGTACACAATAACTTTTGATAATATATTTATTGAGTAATCATTTTCAAAATTGTGTCGAATCAAGAATATTTGTTTTTCTGAATAGTGAACCGTACATCTCGGTTTTTTATGAAATTGATTTAACGCCTTAAAAAAAATCATTTTATTAAATATTCGTTCGAAATTGCGCGTACGCATAATCCGAATCTTTTTGCTTTTAAAAATATAATCAGGGTACGCGAACGTATCCCTAATCGCGCGACATATTCGTAATGATATCATGGATTTTCCACAAAAATATTTGTTATATCACGAGAAATTTCGTTTTAAGATAATCTTTAATTTTTGGAAAAGAATCCATAATTTATTAAATGTTGACCATTGATTATAATTTACGAATATAAATTATATTCATTCTAATTATTCAAATTCAAAGGACAGAATAAAAATATGATTAATACTATCTTTAAAACAAATATGACATTATACATATATATGCCAAGGAATAAATTACATATGAAACTAAAAATGAATGATTCATAAAAGAAGGAAATATTTTCCAAGAATTTTCATGATTACTTAATGCAAATTCTATTTTTAATTACCATTGATTTAAAATGTTGCCATTTGTGTATATACAACTCAACTTATTCTCACATACTCGTTTTAATCTTAATAGATGAAATTAACTTACTTAGTTATGCCTATGATTGAGTTAGGATAGATATAGATATAATCAAACCAATTTGATTCTCAATCTATGTGAATTATTACTAACTATTAATTTTCACATTGTATAAGTTCCTAAGCCCTTTATTACTAAGAAAGAGAACAAGTCTTGTTGACTTAATAAAATGATATTGCATACAATATTACTTACTATATTTGACATTTTTGAACATACGGATCATACTAACGCATCTTTCAACTATAAATTATGAACACAACCAATGTTATGCTAAAAGATGGCAAATTGCAGCAAATCATCATCTAGCTTTAAACAACCACTAATTAACTAACAAGATAAACTAATAGCATATTTTCTTTGATAATGCTATATTATGCCATACCTTTCTAACAATACCATGAAGTGTAAATAAAAACCAACTTTCTGCCATATTTCCTATTTACACAACTCATAGATAACTAAACTAATGAAATTTGACATGGATATCATTATTACAAAGTTTTATATGAATTTCGAAATAAGACAATTAACTTGTAGCCATCGAGTCGAACTTACTACTGGTTAACCAATATGAAACTAAAGCTGAAATTTTCAACTAAAGAACTCAAATGAGTAGATGACAGTATTACAATTCAAACTCTATTTATCCATCATGTTGAATCTCTTTCCAACATAAAATTTAAAAGACATGTACCTGAAAATGAAGGTAGGAGGAGTAAATTTCAGCAGTAGCAGCAGTAACAAATTCAATAGAATATATTGATAACACAGTAAAATCTGAACAAGAATAGGATTCAAAGAGCCCAGATGCACAGTAAAGTACTTTTAAGAAACACTTCGGATTTTAACTGAACAGTGGAATCACATAAAGTTGAACAGATTCAACAAAAAAACAACATTTCAGATTTCAGTTTTTCTTAAGTTTCAAATTCAGTTTATTTCTGATTTTCTGCTTCTGCTGCTGTATCTGTGTGTGAGTGTGTATGTGAGTGTTCTATTTTCTGTTTCCTTCCTTTAAAATCTCAGCCCTCAAAATCTCTTAAAAAATTCTTTCTTAAAAATTCTCTCTGAAAACCCTTTCAAACTCTCCTCCAGTCTGCCTCTAAATCAGTCCAGCTCCCTGTATTTATACAGGTCTGGTCCTAGGCAATTTAAGTGCTTCTTGGACCCCTTATATCTTTTAAAAACAGAAAAATTCTATTAAAAACTGCTTTTACTACTTTAAATCCCATTAAGCTAACTTTTCCCTGATTTTCAGCAGCCCATTATCCCTTGTTCCCCATTAGTATTATTAACTAATAGCAACTAACATTACATTATAATACACTAGCATTAATACCCTATTTTTTTACTATTTCATTCCCAGAAGTGCCCCTGAAATTCTAATGTTATTACTGAAAAAAAATCAGAACCTACTGCAAAACAGATTCTAAAATCTGTACAAACTTAGTTATCTTTCTGATTTACAGCTAAAACCAATCCTATTAACCTCCTAACACAATTGTATTTGACCAACTTTTGTAAGCTTGAATTCAAACTGGACATTACAGCAATATTACACTGAATTCAGAACTAACATCATAACAGCATATTTCTGAAATTATCATAACAATTCAGACTGGACTTAACATTAAACCAAAATCAAACACACACAGGATCATTGTCAATACTGACAATGCCCTGAAACTTTAATGTTCAGACAATAACATATACAACATACATTTGAATTCACTGATTCACAGACAATCATGATTTAATTGACGAGCATTAATCAATTGACTATTTACAACATTTGTCAATAATTAGTCTAAAATAATAGAAGCAGACTGTTTTAGTCAACATTTTCAGAAATGAAAAATTCGTAATATAACTAATCGACGAACTTAATCGAGTCGATTACACACATTGTAAACAATCACAACCAACAGAAACAATTCACATTCGGATTAAGTAGACAGAAATGACAGAATTGATCAAAACAAATATGAAAAATTAACAAGCTATTAATACAGACAACAATACACGTAGACTACACAAAATAAATAGAAAAATACCTCTGAACTTTAATTTTATTCTGACTCGAACTCAACTTGGATTTCGGATTTTTTGTTTGAAATCAAACTGACCTTAGTCGAAGTATTTTCCACTGAAAATACTTCGACTAAGGTCGATTAAACCTCAATCTTCATCATAATCTGAACAGAATCCGGAAGTTTGGTATTTTTAGGGTTCTTAAAAACTCGATTTGGGATTTAACCATTTCTGGTCAGATTCGAGAAGAACCAAACATGACACAATGGTGAGGGTAGCCTAGGGGTCATTTGGTGTTAGTTTGAAACGGATCTGAGTTCGTCCTTGTTTGGTCCGAATCTTCAAAAGAAGATTCGAGAAGTTCCAAACTGATTCGAGCCAAACAACCAACAGATCCATACTTGGGATGACTAGGGGAAGCTATGGTGTTAACTAGATGTTGTTTGGTTTAGATCTGAACTTGGCTCGAATCTTCAAATGAAGATTCGAGAACCTTCAGGGAGATTCGAACCAAGCAGATAACATATTTGAATAGAGGAGGCTCAGGGGGTTCTGGGGTGTTACTTTGGTGACCGGCGGTGTTGATGCCGCCGGGTTTCAGGCGAAGGGGAATAGGGGCGGCTAGGGTTAGGGGTCTGTTTGAGAAGATGATGAACAGGAGAGGATGTGGGGGTGTTTAGTTAGGGGTCGGGGTAAGGGTTTGGGATTTATATAGGGGTGGGGTGGATCGATATCGTCCGTCCGATCAAGCAAGATGAAAGGCCAGGATTAATTCATTAAACCAAACGACGTCGTTTGATTTAAAGTTGGGGTCGGACTGAATCGGGTTAATGGATCGGGTTATGGGTTGCGGGTAAGGGTGATGAGATCTTGGCCGTTGGTTGTATTTAATCCTACGACCCTTGATAAGGGTGACCAAACGACGTCGTTTGATTCTGCTTGAATTGGACCGGACATGGGGCTGTTGGGATTGGGCTGTGAAGGGAATTAATTTGGTTGGTCCTGGATTTAAATCCAGGTCCGATTTTTATGTATATGTATTATTATTATTATTATTATTTTCATTTTTTCTAATTTAAAATTCTAATTGTAATTATAAAACAATTTTACCTTCACAAAAATATATTAATTATTCTATAACAATTATTTAACACATAGACAAAAACATCAATCACACAGTGAAACATTTAAAATAAAACCAATGCATATTTTTGTGATTTTATTTTAAATTATCTCTTAAATGCATAATTAAATCCTATATTCATGCAAATATGTATTTTATTTTATTTTTGTTTAATTATGACAAAGCAAACATTTTACGGACATAAACAAATTTTTAACATCACGCAAATTCAGAAATTACACAGTAAAAGAAATTTATTTTGATTTATTTTGGAGTAGTTTTTCGTAAGGCAAAAATCACGTGCTCACAGCTGCCCCTCTTTGTGCGGAAACTCGAAGAGTTTTCGTACAAAGATAAAGTGAGCGGACACGAGCGATTTCTGCCCGTTCGAATACTCCGTAGGAAGCATTTTTGGAAATATTTGACCGAACCTCTGCTTCAAAGGTTTCCTACATATCCTTGGCTATAAAGGAATCAGGCCAATGTAGTTCGGGAATTTTGGGTAGCTGGGACTACCGCGGGACTGTGATGTTACTGCTGCTTCGTGCTGCTTTTACTGCTTGCTGACCTCCTTATTACACCTTACTTTAAAGGAAATACAAAAATTTAAACTAGATTATGGTACAGGAATTGTAAAAAATCTTATCTAGATCATGCCCTTGCGTTTCTTGTTGTCTTGATATCTTGGTGACTCTTGGACATTTGGCTTATTCCGTATTCTTTTTCATTATGTCCCGTATTTTCTTTTGGGACTCTTATTGTTTCTTGCTGGGGATTCTGTTGGACTCCTCTGCTTTATTGATTCTAAGTGTGCTCCTTTTTCATATGAGCGGGCTTTTGATTTCAACATTTCGATTTCATTCCCTCGTTCTTCAGGTGGGTGCCTTGACTGCTTCTTTCTTTCTTCATCCTTATTCTCCAGGTGGACGCCTGACTTCTTCAATTTCTTTGTCCTCATTCTCCAGGTGGACGCCTGACTTCTTCTTTTCTTCATCCTCATTCTCCAGGTGGACGCCTGACTTCTTTAATTCTCATCCTCATTCTCCAGGTGAACGCCTGATTTCTTCTTTTCTCATCCTCATTTTCCAGGTGGACGCCTGATTTCTTCGATTCTTTCATCCTCATTCTCCAGGTGGACGCCTGACTCCTTCTAATTTCTTCATCCTCATTCTCCAGGTGGACGCCTGACTTCTTCTTTTTCTCATCCTCATTCTCCAGGTGGACGCCTGATTTCTTCGATTCTTTCATCCTCATTCTCCAGGTGGACGCCTGACTCCTTCTAATTTCTTCATCCTCATTCTCCAGGTGGACGCCTGACTTCTTCTTTTTCTCATCCTCATTCTCCAGGTGGACGCCTGACTTCTTTAATTCTTCATCCTCATTCTCCAGGTGGACGCCTGACTTCTTCTTTTTCTCATCCTCATTCTCCAGGTGGACGCCTGACTTCTTCTTTTCTTTGTCCTCATTCTCCAGGTGGACGCCTGATTTCTTCTCTTCTCATCCTCATTTTCCAGGTGGACGCCTGACTTCTTTAATTCTCTGTCCTCATCTCCAGGTGGACGCCTGACTTCTTCAATTTCTTTTGCCAGGTATTTCCTAACACAAATATTGTTTTTGCCCCTGTTTTAAATCAAAGAAAACTTCGTTAGTTTAAAGCAGGGTGGTTGGCTGTGGTATTCTTGCAGATGGTGATGTTTCTCTTCGTCTCTCTTTATTGCCTTGGAATGATTGAAAAGACTGTTTTGTCTTTGTAATTGATCCTTGACTATAGGATTCCCCTCTGTGTGTTTTCCTTCAAAACCTTTCAACTGTAATCATGTGCCTCTTCTGACTTTGCTGATCCACTTTTGATTTCATTTTTCTTACACCCGTATTTTATCTCCCACCTTTCGTGGCTGTATTTTGTAACCTTGAATCTTGGTAGTATACCTTGACATTCCTTCTTATTTGTTTGGAATAAAACTTATCTCAAAGCTTGGAGAAAGTAAGATTATTAGTAACGAAATACGCTGATTTCGACAATTATAGAATGAAAAGAAAAATCCAATTTTTGGATGACTGTTGGAAAAGGAATAAAGGACTTATCTGATTGGAATTACTGGCACCAATGATCAGGGTATGCATTTCGGATTAATCAACCCAGTCTTTTAATCAATCTCCTCTCAATTGTCTCAAGGAGTTTTCATCGATAAATTTTCTTGTTTTTCACTTCTTCACTTCCTTTTCGCCTTATGGTGCCCGTGTGAGTTTTCACCTATAAGACTCTCTCATTTTACTTTTCTCTCAACTTTCGTCGCCTTATGGTGCCCGTGTGGGTTTTCACCTATAAGACTCTCTTATTTTTACTTCCTTTCCTTGTTTGTACCAGAGTGTTATGAACCACTTTATTTGCTTGCCTCAGCATTTTTCTAAGATTGATCGAAAGGTCTTTTTGGTATAGGGTTAGAAATGAAAGAGGTATTAAAAGCTAAATAGCTTTGGTATGGGTTTAAGATTACAACTCTTGGAATCTTTTCTTATTTCTGACACAATTCCTGCCCCAGTTTCTTGATTGGGGTCTCTTAAATTCTTTTCCGCGCACATTGTGCATGTGGTGCACCTTATGACCGAGCCGTGAGGCGCCTACGTATCCTTCTTTGAGGAATCAGGTCAAACGTAGTTCACTACATAATAGTGAAGATTTTGATTTTTTTTATTTTTAATTTTTTATTTTATTTTATTTTATTTTATTGATTCCAAGAGAGGGTAGGAAAGAAACAAGTATGGCTCAAAGGGAAGCAAATGGTATAGTGTTTGGATAGCAGAATAAATTGCCTTTGTCATTTCAATCTTCGAAATAGTGCTAAATACAAACATTCAAAAAGTTTTGCATAATATCTCTTTACCGCGTCAGAATTGATCGCCATATCTATGCATTTGCCTTCAATATCTGTTAAATATAGTGCACCATTCGATAATACTCTGGTCACAATGAATGGTCCTTGCCAATTCGGAGCAAATTTGCCTTTTGCTTCGACCTGATGTGGAAGAATGCGTTTCAGCACATGCTGACCTACTTCAAACTTCCGGGGACGCACCTTTTTGTTGTATGCTCTTTCTATTCTTCTTTGATATAATTGACCATGGCATACTGCGGTCAATCGTTTTTCGTCAATCAAGTTTAACTGTTCTAGACGGGTTTTGACCCATTCATCATCATCAATCTTTGCTTCGGCGATGATCCGAAGGGAAGGAATCTCAATTTCTGCAGGAATTACTGCTTCAGTGCCGTATACCAACAAATAAGGAGTTGCTCCTACTGAAGTGCGAACAGTAGTGCGGTATCCCAATAATGCAAATGGTAATTTTTCATGCCATTGTTTTGAACCTTCTACCATTTTCCGAAGTATCTTCTTTATGTTTTTGTTGGCTGCTTCTACTGCTCCATTCGCCTTGGGCCGATATGGGGTAGAGTTACGATGTGTAATCTTAAACTGTTGACATACTTCTTTCATTAAGTTGCTGTTAAGATTAGCACCGTTATCTGTGATGATCACCTTCGGGATTCCGAATCGACATATGATATTTGAGTGGACAAAATCGACCACAGCTTTCTTGGTCACTGATTTGAATGTCTTGGCCTCAACCCATTTGGTAAAATAATCAATAGCTACCAGAATGAATCTGTGTCCATTGGATGCTGCCGGCTCAATTGGTCCAATCACATCCATGCCCCAAGCAACGAAAGGCCATGGTGCCGACATTGTGTGCAACTCGGATGGTGGAGAATGAATCAAATCTCCGTGGATTTGGCATTGATGACACTTGCGTACAAAACTGATACAATCTCGCTCCATGGTAAGCCAATAGTAACCGGCTCGGATGATTTTCTTTGCCAACACATATCCACTCATGTGGGGTCCGCAAACTCCTGAATGTACTTCAGACATGACAGTTGTAGCCTGCCTGGCATCTATGCATCTTAATAATCCAAGATCTGGTGTTCTTTTATACAAAACTCCTCCGCTTAAAAAGAATCCATTTGCCAATCGCCTAATGGTCCTCTTTTGGTCTCATGTGGCTTGTGCGGGATATATCCCCATTCTGATATACTCCTTGATGTCGTGGAACCATGGTTCACCATCAAATTCTTCTTCAACCATATTGCAATAAGCGTGCTGATCGTGGACTTGAATATGTATTGGATCTACATAAGCTTTGTCCGGATGGTGCAACATTGATGCTAGGGTAGCCAATGCATCGGCAACCTCATTATGGATTCTTGGAATATGTTGGAATTCCACTGATTGAAACCGCTGACAAAGATCATGTAGACATTGCCGGTACGGGATGAGCTTTAAGTCTCGGGTCTCCCATTCTCCTTGAATTTGATGTACCAAAAGATCCGAATCTCCCATGACTAAGATTTCTCGGATACCCATGTCTGCAGCTAGCCTTAACCCCAAAATGCAAGCTTCGTATTCAGCCATATTATTGGTGCAATAAAATCGCAATTGAGCCGTAACAGGATAGTGATGCCCTGTTTCAGAAATGATTACAGCTCCTATTCCGACTCCTTTCATGTTGGCGGCCCCATCAAAGAAAAGTTTCCAGCCAGGTTTTTCAATTTGTTCCACCTCGTCGATATGCATTGTTTCTTCATCGGGAAAATAAGTCTTCAACGGCTCATATTCCTCATCGACCGGGTTTTCGGCTAAATGATCGGCCAGTGCTTGAGCCTTCATTGCAGTTCGAGTCACATAGATGATGTCGAATTCCGTGAGCAATATCTGCCACTTTGCAAGTCTTCCCGTTGGCATAGGCTTTTGAAAAATGTATTTCAATGGATCCAACCGAGAAATGAGGTAAGTAGTGTAGGATGATAAATAGTGTTTCAATTTTTGAGCTACCCATGTTAGGGCGCAACATGTCTTTTCCAGATGAGTATACTTAACCTCATAAGCTGTGAACTTCTTGCTAAGGTAGTAGATGGCCTGTTCTTTTCTGCCAGTGAGGTCATGCTGCCCCAATACACAACCAAATGAATTTTCCAAAACCGTTAAGTAAAGAATCAAAGGTCTTCCTGGCTCTGGCGGGACCAATACGGGTGGGTTTGACAAGTACCCTTTTATTTTGTCGAACGCTTCTTGACACTCATTGGTCCATTTGACTGCAGCATCCTTTTTTAACAATTTGAAAATTGGCTCGCAGGTTGTTGTGAGCTGAGCAATAAACCTACTGATATAATTTAACCTTCCCAACAAACTCATTACTTCAGTTTTGTTTCTTGGGGGTGGCAGTTCTTGGATGGCTTTGATCTTTGATGGGTCTAGCTCGATGCCTCGTCGACTGACTATGAATCCCAGCAATTTTCCAGATGGAACTCCGAATGCGCACTTGGCAGGGTTAAGCTTGAGGTTGTACCTGCGAAGTCTTAAGAAGAACTTCCTCAAATCCCCAACGTGGTTGGCCTGATGCTTTGATTTTATGATCACATCATCCACGTATACCTCAATTTCCTTGTGTATCATATCATGAAACACTGTGGTCATTGCTCTCATATAGGTTGCTCCGGCGTTCTTTAAACCGAATGGCATTACCCGGTAGCAATAAGTTCCCCATGGTGTGATGAATGCCGTCTTTTCTGCATCTTCTTCATCCATTAGAATTTGATGATACCCGGCATAACAATCCACGAAAGACCCTATATCATGCTTGGCACAATTGTCGATCAAAATATGGATATTGGGTAATGGGAAATTATCCTTTGGACTTGCTTTGTTGAGATTGCGATAGTCGACGCATACTCTAATTTTGCCGTCTTTCTTTGGCACAGGAACGACATTAGCCAACCAAACAGGATATCGAGTGACTCGAATGACCTTTGCTTCCAATTGTTTGGTGATTTCTTCCTTAATTCTCATACTCATATCAGGTTTGAATTTTCTCAGCCTCTGCTTGACAGGAGGCACCGTTGGATCGGTGGGCAATTTGTGGACCACTAAATCAGTGCTCAAGCCTGGCATGTCATCATACGACCATGCAAATACATCTTTGAATTCTATGAGTGCTTTAACTAACTCTTCTCGGATCTTTGGTTCCAGATGGACACTTATTTTAGTTTCCCGGACATTACTCGTGTCCCCTATATTGACGTCCTCGGTATCACTCAAGTTAGGTTTGATTTTTTCCTCAAAGTGAATTAACTCTTTACTAATCTCTTCAAAAACCTCATCTTCATCATATTCTGATTCATAATCACAATATATTTCTTGAATTAATATTTCGGAACCAGATTGATTTTTAAGACTGGGCTGAGAATTCCTCATGCATGCCATATCACTAGAGCCAGCGTAAAAGAAACTGTACAAGAAAAGAAGAAAAAGAAAAGAAAGCTATTAGGAATGATAATAAAAAGGAAACTGCTTTTTATTGGATGATGAAAGATAACAAGGTTTTGCACACTTCAAACCAACTGTAAGGTAAACTTCGGGATTACAACCTTGAAATAACCCAAAACAAACTGAAAGAAAATCAAAATAAACTACCAAGACTCCTTTCGAATTGGGAGAGGAGTGGCTTTCCAATTATTGAGCTTTGTTTCTGGCCCAACGAATTGAACTTCTGCGTTGCTACACCCTTCTCCGCTTTCCAACATATTCACATCACTAAACAATTTCTCGAACCTTTCAATTAATTCCTCCTCAGGATTGACCCGGGATTTAGGAATTGTTGTTACCGGGCGATTTTTAGCGCCGGTCTTGACAAAAGACTTTGACAGATGTGGGACTGGTTTTGGAAGAACCCATGTTTGGTGTTTCAGCTTCCTGGCCCTTATCACGTCATTGGCAGTGGGTATGAACCCTAAACCGAATGTTCCCCAGTTCTCGGGGAGAGATACTGGTTGTACAATTCCTTGCAGAGATAAGCCCAGACCTTTGCCGGGTATAAAGCCATTCTTTAACATTTCGTAAGCTATCATGACTGATGCAGAAGATATCTTTGGATTCGGAAGGTATTTCCCTTCTGGAATTTTCTCTACTGACACCGTGTTGGTTACTTGGTATACCCATGGTCCTTGGTCAATTTCTGTTCCCTCGACCGGTACAATGGTACTGCTGTGAGCATTTAAACTTTCTTCTCCATACACGACTACTTCTTGATGATCCCATTCAAACTTGACAGCCTGATGTAGTGTTGACGGGACTGCTTTAGCAGCATGGATCCATGGTCGACCCAATAACAAGTTGTAAGAAACAGATATGTCCAACACTTGGAATTCCATTGTGAATTCAACTGGCCCTATAGTTAGTTCCAACACTATGTCGCCAAATGAATCTCTGCTTCCACCGTCAAATCCTCGTACGCAGATACTATTCTTCTGGATCCTCTCCTCTTTAATTTTTAATTTGTTTAAAGTGGAGAGAGGGCATATGTTTGCACTGGACCCATTGTCAACCAATACCCGGGTTACTACGGAGTTTTCACATTTCACGGTGAGGTAAAGAGCTCTGTTGTGCTCGGTACCTTCCACAGGTAATTCATCATCAGCAAATGTAATTCTGTTTGTCTCAAAGATTCTGTTGGCTATTTTGCCCAAATGATTTACAGAGATCTTTTCAGGAACATGAGCTTCATTCAGGATTTTCATCAACGCCAGACGGTGTTCCTCTGAATGGATCAGTAATGACAACAATGAAATTTGAGCGGGGGTCTTCTTTAATTGATCCACAACAGAATAATCATGGAGCTTCATTTTTCTTAAAAACTCCTCCGCCTCTTCTTCCGTCACAGCTTTCTTTGTTGGCATTGGATTGTTTTTAGTTTTTCTCAGCTCTTCGGGAGTAAAACATCTTCCCGAACGAGTCAAGCCTTGCACCTCACACACTTCTTCCTTGATTTCTTTGCCCTTGTACATTACGGTCATCCGTTCATAGTTCCATGGGATGGTTTTGTTGTTGATGATCGGCAGCTGGATTACAGGTGCAATAATAACCCGATCTGTACGTGCTCCTTCCACGAATACAACGGGTTTGTTAGCAACCCCTGGTACTATCACTTTTGGCCTTTCTTGTTTTGCGGAAACTTTGCTCGATGATCCCTCATCGACTATCATAGACGGTTCATCACCATTTTTGTTCTGCTTAGACACCGGCTTCTCCTCCATTAACTGCTTATCTGGCTTGGTTTCATGAGACTTGATCATCATGACAGTTTGTGACGGCTTCTTTGTCTCCCCATCAGCTTGTATGATTTCTATCATATTAGCCTCTTGATGGGCTGGCATTGGATTTCTATTGATATTTGGAGCTTCAGGGGTTTGAACCTCGATTTTATTAGTATCAATCAGCTCTTGTATTGCATTTTTCAAATGCCAACATTTCTCCGTATCATGGCCTGGTGCACCGGAGCAATATTCACAGCTAATGGTGTAATCCAGATTCTTTGGTGGAGGATTGGGTAGCTTGGATTGTATTGGTCTCAGCATGTCTAACTGTCTCAGCCTGTGGAACAGACTAGTGTAAGACTCTCCCAATAGAGTGTAAGTTTTCTTTTTCTGTTCCATTTCTCCCCTGAATGCTAGCCTAGGCCTGAAACTTGGTCCGGGATAGGCTCGTGGATAAGTACTTGGTGTGGCAGGAGTACGCCAATTGGTGTGAACAGGTGGCTGATTGTATGCTTGAGCATGGTTAATGGCAAAATGAGGCTCTGAAGGGTGATAGTAGTGTTGGGATGAATTATGGTGGTAAGATGATTGGCGAGGTCGTTGTTGATTATAGTAAAGTGGTGAACCTCTAGGTCCCGGCCAAATTCCTGAATCAACTACTGCTGTTTCCTCCCTTTTCTTTCTTCCGATTCCTCCTACCCCGCCTTGAATGGCTTGAGTAGTTGCCTTAATTGCTGAATAGCTCATGATTTTATTTGTCTTGAGGCCTTCTTCCACCATACCTCCCATCTTCACTACTTCGTTGAATGATTTCCCAACCGCTGAAACCAAATGGGCATAGTAAGTCGGTTCCAAGGCTTGGAGGAAGTAGTCTACCATTTCGCTCTCCTTCATAGGAGGATCTACTCTTGCTGCCTGTTCTCTCCACCGAAAACCATACTCTCTGAAACTTTCATTGTGTTTCTTCTCAAATTTGGTCAAAGATAATCTATCTGGGATGATTTCCAGATTGTATTGGAAATGGTATGCGAATGCCTGTGCGAGGTCATCCCAGGTGTACCATCTTCCATGGTCCTGGCGTGTATACCACTCCAAAGCTGATCCGCTTAGACTTTGACTGAAGTAAGCCATCAATAATTCATCCTTTCCCCCAGCTCCTCGCATCTTGCTACAGAAACCCCTTAAGTGGGCTACTGGGTCGTCGTGCCCGCTGTATAGGTCAAATTTGGGCATCTTGAAGCCAACTGGCAATTGTACATTAGGGAATAAGCATAAATCTTTGTATGCTACACTGACTTGCCCACCTAATCCTTGCATGTCTCGGAACGATTGTTCTAGACTTTTGACCTTCCTGAACATCTCTTCTTGTTCAGCACTTTTGGCTGGCTTGTCAATTTCGGTTGGGAGATCAAACCGAGGAGCAGGTGAATTGATTTCGGAGGCTTTGAAGGTGGGCTCCGGGGGTAATATTGGTTGTCTTGGGCCTGAAATGTAGGCTCACTAGGAGATTTGTGAAATGTAGCAGGGGGAGGTGCTACGAAAACAGGAGTCATAGGTGGAGGAAGGTACGGAACTGGTTTTGGAGGTGGAGACTGTGGTGTCTGAGAGGTGGTGCCTCGGTAGTGCTGATAAATGGGGAAACTTGGGGATAATTCAGTGGTGATATTATCCTGAGTTTGGATCATTGATGGAGCAGGGTTATTTGGGTAAGATGGGGGTAACTGTCCTGTAGACCAAGCTTGGTACATTTCAGCCATTTGCTGCTTGAGCTTAAACATCTCTTCTTTCATTTTCCCGACATCCATCTCTTCTATCTCCATACCTGTGTCAACATCTGGGATAGACATACTTTCGGGTATTGGTCCTTTGGATCTTGTGTGATAGTGATAATATGCCAGTATACTCTTTAGAGAAACTAACTGGTTGAATTCTGAATTCTGAAAATGAACAAACTTGTTAGTTTTGAGAGTTTAACACATATATAATCACACGTTGAGATGCAATGCTCCTAAATAATCCCTTTCTATTATGCATTCGCTCGGTTGCTTGTGTCGTCCCAGCTTTCTTGAAATTGAGAAATTGTCATTCGCTTTTATTTACTATATATATCTTTATCGTGGTGGTCGAATCTTAGAGATTGCCTATGTATCATGCCAAACATGAATCAGACCTTGCGTAGTTCGGACCAAAGTCAATCATGTTTATTTATTACACAAAGATGGAATTACATTTGAAAACTTTTAAGAAAATAGCTTGAAAAACATACACTTAAATCAAAATAAAAGATACAATTCATAACATCTCACAACATGCCCCATTTTCCACTTTTGTTCTCTAATATTGGATTATCTGCTCAATGTGGGGCTTGACCTGGATGGCCTCCCAGCGTACGATACATCCTTTCCAACTCCGTTGCTAGATGACGAGCAAAAATGGGTGCATGCTCCGTAAATGCTTCATAATCCATTCCTTGGCAGTTTACATAACTTTGAGATGTGAAGACTGCCAGGTCGTGGATTTGTGCCCTGAAACCTTGGAGACGTTGGTCTTGGTCTTGTAATTGCTGCTGACGAGTGGTGGCTATATCTCTGACACGGTTTTCACGATCTAAAGCTGATTCTAATAGAGCTCGGAGTCTGGCCTGCTCTAATCTTGCTTGCGATCTTTCCCTGTCGAGGTCTGCTTGTTGATATTCTCTGTTGCATCTTCTTGCCTCTTCTAGTTGTGCACGAAGCTGGTCTTCTGATCGCATCCAATAGTCTTTTTCCTTCTTGAATTGAGCCTTGTCTTTTTCGGATTGCCTATCTTGGCGTTCCTTGTTAGATCTGGCTTCTTCGTTTAATTGTTGGATCCTTTCTTTTGCTTTGCTCAATGCCCTTTCGTTTTCCGCAAGAATGGAATCATAATCTTGCATCTTTTCAAAGAGATTGGCGATGGTTTTTTGATCCTTCCAGCTCCTCTTTGGCGTTTCAGAAACTCTTTTCATTTTTTGGAATCGAGCATGAAGATTTTCATTCTCACAAGCTAGACTCTTTTTCTCGCCTTCGGCTTCTTGTTCTTGCAAATCTTTCTCCAAACTGAGGCTTCTTAGATTTTCTTTTAGGGCATGGATAGTTGCTTTGTACCCTTTTTCTTTTTCTCCCCAGATCAACCGCTCTTGGATTTTATCATTGAAGTTTTGAACATGGGGTCTTTTTGTTGGCCTTTTTAGCTCAGGTTCTGGTACATCATCCACGCGAGACCGTTTTTCGAACCACCTTGCATATCCAGGATTTATCTCACCCTTTGTAGTGTCTAGGACTTGAGTATCACTTTTCAAGTATCGACACCCATTCCACATTTGCTGAAGTAAAGCTTCGGGAATAGTGGCTTCTGGGTGTAATTCGATTACTTGCATACTCAAATCTTCCTCATCAGGAACTATTTGATATCTCCCTAGTTGCCTTAGGACTCTTAGTGGTGCATACGGCTGAATGCTTCTCAATCCCAATAGTAGTAGATAACTATTTGAGGTTGACATATGTATTACTTCTCTCATCGGGAGCCATCCCAGAGTCCATTCAATTTGATTTGCAGTTAAAGCCTTTAGATGAGATACCCATGCTTCTATCCCTTCTGGAGCTTGATAATCTTTTGTTCTTTCCTCATAGCTCTCGATGCAATTAGCTTTGTTCGACCCATACTGTATGATCTTGGGCTGTTGTTGGAGATGTTCAATCACCCACATTTGCAACAAAATTTTGCATCCTTCGAAAACTTTCGCTCCTGATTTGCATAAAGTCAAAGCCCGATAAATATCTGATAGAATGATGGGGACAAGGGTGTGATTTTCTTTAGTGGTGAGGATTTGCACAACTTTTGCGGTGCGAATATCAATTGTTCGCTCTTTATTTGGGAAGACCATGACTCCTAGAAAAGCCACCATGAAAGCAAATCGACGGTGCATCTGCCAAGTGTCTTTGTTTTGCTTATTAGTAAGGCCTTTCTCATGAATTTCGAACCCATCTGATTTTCCAAACCTGGAATACAAAAAATTGAAGGAACAACATCCATTGATGACATTGCTTTTCCTGATTTGACTGCTGATGTTCAGAAGACCGAAGAATCGATGTATTGAAGGAGCCTTTGTGAATATCAAGCTTTGATTTCTTAAACTTCCGTCAAAACCAACATAGCCAGCTATCTCCTCTAATGTAGGAGTAAGCTCGAAGTCAGAGAAACGAAAAACATTGTGAACAGGATCCCAGAAAGTTACTAATGCCGTAATCAGATCATCCCGAGGCTCAACTTTCATAATGTCCGTGAGATTTCCCAAATGCTTGACGACCCATTTTTGACCGTCTTCGCCTAAATCATACCACCACATTTGAAGCTGACATAGAAATTCCTCCGTACTTGTGGATGAGGGGCTTTGTGTAGTGCTCATTTTGTATCTGAAATTTAATTTTAATAAAGTCAAAATTTATACTAAAAATCATTTTCAAAAATTTTTTTTTTAAAAAAAATTTTAAAACTATATTTTTTTTCGAAAATTTTAAAGCAACCCATTTTATTCCTTGCTTCTCACCATGATTTTATTTAAGCTGGTCAACAAGCATGTTCGAGGCGAATGAATGCACAAATAACAAGTAGGATGCATCATGATGGTCTTTTAATTTTTGGTTCACCTGTCCTAGACAGACCCAACCCCTGTGTTGAGTCTCCAAGGCCAAATGCATATGATGCAAATATTCGTTCCTACTAGGGATCCGGTACATGGCTGAGTTATTCTAAGTGTAAAACCTTAGGTTGATTGTTCTAAACCTGGCTTACCCAAACGGACAGTTTGAGCCGAAGCGGGGGTAATGTACCGGGAGCACGAAAGTCTGCCCGGCCTAGTTACTTGTCCCAACTCCGTCTTATTTGGTATGACTTTAACAGAAAGGTGGGTCACGCGCACGTGTACACCATAAATTCAGAAGACTCAGAAAGAAGGGGGTTTCGTAGCAGTTGTATATATTCACAATTCAAATAATATTAAAGCGGTAAAAAAAACATTTAGCATATTAGCATATAAACAGTTGATAATTATATAGTAAATAAAGCCAATAAAATAGATATTTTAAGCTCGAATTCTTTAAACCCTGAACCAATGGTTCTGGGTTATAGTAACCACTTTTAAAGTCCCCAGCAGAGTCGCCACAGCTGTCGCACCTCCTCTTTGCCGCGCCCGCGGGGCGCGTGGGGAGTTTTCTCCAATTGAAGGACAGTCGAAACGGGATTTGTTTATTTGTTTTAGAGTCGCCATTTGGGAATTTTAAGGCGTCCCAAGTCACCTAATTATAATCCCTGAATCGAGGAGAGTATGACTCTGTTTATTTATTCCGCGAACCAGAAATCCTGAGTAAGGAATTCTGTTAATTCGGAAGAAGGTGTTAGGCATTTCCGAATTCTGTGGTTCTAGCACGGTCGCTTAACTGTTTTTATTATTGGCTTAATTATCTTGATTTTTATTAAATACTTTTTATTACGTGATTTTTCTACCGCTTTTACTTATTGTGGTTAAGAACCCTTCTTTGGATCGAATTACGCGTACGTATATTCGTATTATAAATTTAAAAAATGCGGAATTGTGTCACGCGTACGTGTACACAATAACTTTTGATAATATATTTATTGAGTAATCATTTTCGAAACTGTGTCGAATCAAGAATATTTGTTTTTCTGAATAGTGAACCGTACATCTCGGTTTTTTATGAAATTGATTTAACGCCTTAAAAAAATCCTTTTATTAAATATTCGTTCGAAATTGCGCGTACGCATAATCCGAATCTTTTTGCTTTTAAAAATATAATCAGGGTACGCGAACGTATCCCTAATCGCGCGACATATTCGTAATGATATCATGGATTTTCCACAAAAATATTTGTTATATCACGAGAAATTTCGTTTTAAGATAATCTTTAATTTTTGGAAAAGAATCCATAATTTATTAAATGTTGACCATTGATTATAATTTACGAATATAAATTATATTCATTCTAATTATTCAAATTCAAAGGACAGAATAAAAATATGATTAATACTATCTTTAAAACAAATATGACATTATACATATATATGCCAAGGAATAAATTACATATGAAACTAAAAATGAATGATTCATAAAAGAAGGAAATATTTTCCAAGAATTTTCATGATTACTTAATGCAAATTCTATTTTTAATTACCATTGATTTAAAATGTTGCCATTTGTGTATATACAACTCAACTTATTCTCACATACTCGTTTTAATCTTAATAGATGAAATTAACTTACTTAGTTATGCCTATGATTGAGTTAGGATAGATATAGATATAATCAAACCAATTTGATTCTCAATCTATGTGAATTATTACTAACTATTAATTTTCACATTGTATAAGTTCCTAAGCCCTTTATTACTAAGAAAGAGAACAAGTCTTGTTGACTTAATAAAATGATATTGCATACAATATTACTTACTATATTTGACATTTTTGAACATACGGATCATACTAACGCATCTTTCAACTATAAATTATGAACACAACCAATGTTATGCTAAAAGATGGCAAATTGCAGCAAATCATCATCTAGCTTTAAACAACCACTAATTAACTAACAAGATAAACTAATAGCATATTTTCTTTGATAATGCTATATTATGCCATACCTTTCTAACAATACCATGAAGTGTAAATAAAAACCAACTTTCTGCCATATTTCCTATTTACACAACTCATAGATAACTAAACTAATGAAATTTGACATGGATATCATTATTACAAAGTTTATATGAATTTCGAAATAAGACAATTAACTTGTAGCCATCGAGTCGAACTTACTACTGGTTAACCAATATGAAACTAAAGCTGAAATTTTCAACTAAAGAACTCAAATGAGTAGATGACAGTATTACAATTCAAACTCTATTTATCCATCATGTTGAATCTCTTTCCAACATAAAATTTAAAAGACATGTACCTGAAAATGAAGGTAGGAGGAGTAAATTTCAGCAGTAGCAGCAGTAACAAATTCAGTAGAATATACTGATAACACAGTAAAATCTGAACAAGAATAGGATTCAAAGAGCCCAGATGCACAGTAAAGTACTTTTAAGAAACACTTCGGATTTTAACTGAACAGTGGAATCACATAAAGTTGAACAGATTCAACAAAAAAAACAACATTTCAGATTTCAGTTTTTCTTAAGTTTCAAATTCAGTTTATTTCTGATTTTCTGCTTCTGCTGCTGTATCTGTGTGTGAGTGTGTATGTGAGTGTTCTATTTTCTGTTTCCTTCCTTTAAAATCTCAGCCCTCAAAATCTCTTAAAAAATTCTTTCTTAAAAATTCTCTCTGAAAACCCTTTCAAACTCTTCTCCAGTCTGCCTCTAAATCAGTCCAGCTCCCTGTATTTATACAGGTCTGGTCCTAGGCAATTTAAGTGCTTCTTGGACCCCTTATATCTTTTAAAAACAGAAAAATTCTATTAAAAACTGCTTTTACTACTTTAAATCCCATTAAGCTAACTTTTCCCTGATTTTCAGCAGCCCATTATCCCTTGTTCCCCATTAGTATTATTAACTAATAGCAACTAACATTACATTATAATACACTAGCATTAATACCCTGTTTTTTTACTGTTTCATTCCCAGAAGTGCCCCTGAAATCCTAATGTTATTACTGAAAAAATCAGAACCTACAGCAAAACAGATTCTAAAATCTGTACAAACTTAGTTATCTTTCTGATTTACAGCTAAAACCAATCCTATTAACCTCCTAACACAATTGTATTTGACCAACTTTTGTAAGCTTGAATTCAAACTGGACATTACAGCAATATTACACTGAATTCAGAACTAACATCATAACAGCATATTTCTGAAATTATCAAAACAATTCAGACTGGACTTAACATTAAACCAAAATCAAACACACACAGGATCATTGTCAATACTGACAATGCCCTGAAACTTTAATGTTCAGACAATAACATATACAACATACATTTGAATTCACTGATTCACAGACAATCATGATTTAATTGACGAGCATTAATCAATTGACTATTTACAACATTTGTCAATAATTAGTCTAAAATAATAGAAGCAGACTGTTTTAGTCAACATTTTCAGAAATGAAAAATTCGTAATATAACTAATCGACGAACTTAATCGAGTCGATTACACACATTGTAAACAATCACAACCAACAGAAACAATTCACATTCGGATTAAGTAGACAGAAATGACAGAATTGATCAAAACAAATATGAAAAATTAACAAGCTATTAATACGGACAACAATACACGTAGACTACACAAAATAAATAGAAAAATACCTCTGAACTTTAATTTTATTCCGACTCGAACTCAACTTGGATTTCGGATTTTTTGTTTGAAATCAAACTGCCACTGAAAATACTTCGACTAAGGTCGATTAAACCTCAATCTTCATCATAATCTGAACAGAATCCGGAAGTTTGGTATTTTTAGGGTTCTTAAAAACTCGATTTGGGATTTAACCATTTCTGGTCAGATTCGAGAAGAACCAAACATGACACAATGGTGAGGGTAGCCTAGGGGTCATTTGGTGTTAGTTTGAAATGGATCTGAGTTCGTCCTTGTTTGGTCCGAAACTTCAAAAGAAGATTCGAGAAGTTCCAAACTGATTCGAGCCAAACAACCAACAGATCCATACTTGGGATGACTAGGGGAAGCTATGGTGTTAACTAGATGTTGTTTGGTTTAGATCTGAACTTGGCTCGAATCTTCAAATGAAGATTCGAGAACCTTCAGGGAGATTCGAACCAAGCAGATAACATATTTGGATAGAGGAGGCTCAGGGGGTTCTGGGGTGTTACTTTGGTGACCGGCGGCGTTGATGCCGCCGGGTTTCAGGCGAAGGGGAATAGGGGCGGCTAGGGTTAGGGGTCTGTTTGAGAAGATGATGAACAGGAGAGGATGGGGGGTGTTTAGTTAGGGGCCGGGGTAAGGGTTTGGGATTTATATAGGGGTGGGGTGGATCGATATCGTCCGTCCGATCAAGCAAGATGAAAGGCCAGGATTAATTCATTAAACCAAACGACGTCGTTTGATTTAAAGTTGGGGTCGGACTGAATCGGGTTAATGGATCGGGTTATGGGTTGCGGGTAAGGGTGATGAGATCTTGGCCGTTGGTTGTATTTAATCCTACGGCCCTTGATAAGGGGTGACCAAACGACGTCGTTTGATTCTGCTTGAATTGGACCGGACATGGGGCTGTTGGGATTTGGCTGTGAAGGGAATTAATTTGGTTGGGCCTGGATTTAAATCAAGGTCCGATTTTTATGTATATGTATTATTATTATTTTTTTTTCATTTTTTCTAATTTAAAATTCTAATTGTAATTATAAAACAATTTTACCTTCACAAAAATATATTAATTATTCTATAACAATTATTTAACACATAGACAAAAATATCAATCACACAGTGAAACATTTAAAATAAAACCAATGCATATTTTTGTGATTTTATTTTAAATTATCTCTTAAATGCATAATTAAATCCTATATTCATGCAAATATGTATTTTATTTTATTTTTGTTTAATTATGACAAAGCAAACATTTTACGGACATAAACAAATTTTTAACATCACGCAAATTCAGAAATTACACAGTAAAAGAAATTTATTTTGATTTATTTTGGAGTAGTTTTTCATAAGGCAAAAATCACGTGCTCACAACAGGGAACCTTGAAGCTGTAATATTGGGTGGATCAGGGACTTTGGCCCTTGAATAAGTTCGAATTCGTGTTGGTAAGACTTTAAGTTTGTAATTGCTAATTTCACGTTGGTTTGTTATGGACTTTGGTTAGTTTTTTGGTTGAGAGTTACTGGGATTCTCTGATATAGATGTACGTTTGAGTCCACTGGGAAATGACCAATTATTAGTTTGGTTTTACTTATCGAGATTGGTTTGATTTGTTTTACATCTTCAGGTCTTTATTTTAAGTTAATTTGGAGGTCTGGAAATAAGTTGTCTACTGCTAGTTATTTAAACCAGACTTTCGACTGCTTGCAAACCAAATCATTGTTGAACTGCATATAATCGTCCATTGAGTAGTCGAAGGTCGATTTTAAAAGTTGATTGCATATACATAGGTGTTCCGTTGTTAGCCATTTGGGTTCACATTGTTACCCAGTGATTTTTTCAGACGCTGCTGGCGTGCCACAGGGATTCGAGGTCGAGTTCTGCACTCGTTAACCTCAGATTCCTGAAAGATTTAGACTCATCTTGGGCCCAAATCTGAAAATACTTGCAAAAAACAGAATTATCTACTTTGTATTGTTTGGGCCTGCCTTTTACTTTCCCATCTCAGTGCTATCGATGGCCCAAGCCATTTTCTTTCGAATATTCGACCATGTTCTCTTCCGGGCAGATTTCCTTCTAATTCGTTGGAACATTAGTATTAAAAGTAGAATTCAAGCTCCTTTAATGTTTTAATTAATTAGATTGTGTTAATTAGTTGAGGTGTGCCATATTAAATGATACCAATAGTTATGGCCCTCAAAACCGAGTCTAGAAATACCTTCAATAGAATAATTTGGGGCATCCCCTGCCAAATAAAATTTCAAAATGCATGGCCTTCATTTAATTAATTTTAATCCTTAGAAATTGAGGCGTGCCATTTAGCGAATTTTCCATGGCCCTCGTAAAGTTAAAACGCGTAGTTGTTTTAGGCACGTTATTTTAATAATTTACCTTCCTAAACTCGGGTGTGCATTTCATGTGACCCAAATCAAATTTTAAAACGTTGACTAAAATGTGTTTAGGATTGCGGGTGCATTTCATGTGGCACGATCCAAAGGCACGTTTTAAACGACGTTCAATCTTCTTTAAAAATTAAATAAAAGCGGTTAAAAATTAAAATTTGCACATAGGTTCATAATCGTTAAAAATCAAATAATTAAGCTGAATATAACAGTTGAGTGACCGTGCTAGAACCACGGAACTCGGGAATGCCTAACACCTTCTCCCGGGTTAACAGAATTCCTTACTCGGATTTCTGGTTAGCGGACTGTTAAACAGAGTCAATCTTTTCCTCGATTCGGGATTTGAACCAGTGACTTGGGACACCATAAAATTATCCCAAGTGGCGACTCTGAATCTTTTAGTAATATGATCCCGTTTCGATTGTCCTTTAATTGGAAAAACTCCTTTATGTACATTCCTTACGGAGTGTAGGTAAAAAGGAGGTGTGACAACTAGTTGAATATTTTAATGTTCAACAAGACAATATTGTGAATAGTATCCAAGAAGAGCGTGAATTAGATACAGAAATTGAGGAGCTAGAGGAGAAGGCCAGAGTAAAATACCAACAATCAATCGAACTAGATTTTGAGGATGTCGATGTCGTAGAAGAGATACTAGAGTCAACCAAGGATATTGAGGATACATATTTAGTTGACTCTATTGTCATTAGTGTTAAAGATATTGACAATTCCAATATTTATATAGTTGAGCCCATTGGTCCACAATTAAAGTATTTTTCCACATTGTCTTGGGATGATGATATGGAAATAGAGTCGTCAGAGCCACTTGAGGAGTCAAGGAGTAAGGAACAATATGCATACATTCTGGAATTCTTCGTGCCAGAAAGTCGGGATTACACACCTCATCTAAAGGCCAAGAAGTGCATAATACTACATTATTTTGTTGGGCCAGTCAGATTCGTTCCACCACCCCAGGAGCATGATCATACAGCATAATCGAAACTTGGGGTCCAATTCATAAGCTCGGGGTGGAGGCAAAAAGTGATTCGCTTTGTGCCGCGACGTTAAATCAAGCGCTTGTTGGGAGGCAACCTAGCTTTACTGCTTTCTTTCATTTTTAATTGTATTATTTCTATAGTGTCGATTTTTGATTTTCTAAGAGCATGGAAAGTAAAGCTATTGGAATGATGCAACAGTGAAGTAGATGGTTGGAACTAAGTGTGAGGTACCCGCACGAAGGACCAAGTCTGGGAGAAGTCTGAGCACCTAGTGCTTCGACCTTTAGCCTACCAGGGAGTTTCTTTTACTCTCTTATTAGTTATGGTGTGCATTGGGGATAATACACAATTGTAAGTGTGGGGTGAGGAGATTGTCTGAGTGACTTTCTATGCTATTTTAGTTGTGTTAGTTTAATTAAATAATTTTCTAGAAAAACGAAAAAAAAATAATTTTTCCTGGCGATGGATATCCTAGACAATTTTCTTGAGGGATTTAAGTCTAAAGAAAAAAGGACAAAAAGATTTTCTTTGTAGGTAGTGTAGTAATTCCCTCTTGATTTTTCTTTGTGCCGCAGTTTTTTTCCAAGGGTTTTTTTAACCGGGTGTAGTTAGTTTTTTTTAGAAGTAGGAGTCATTGTGTTGTGTTTTGAATTGAAGCAATATCTCTTGACATTGTTATGCCTTGAGAATAGTGAGTCCTTTGGTTGTGATGCTTAGGCTCAGTTTTTGACTCTTGTATAAGTATTTAAAATTGTATGTTCTTAACTTTGCTCAACTGCTTTTACTAGGGTGTCTTGATGATCCATTCTTGAGTGAGTCATATGCCATGTGCGTGTGGGGTTTTGTGTTAGTCTATGCATTGTATTAGATGTCTAGAACTTGCCCCGCGTGTTTGCAAAGCGAAATAGTAGTTTTGTTCAGTCTTGGAAGTGATATATGCGTTTCTTTGTTGAGCCAGATATATATATTTTAACCGCCTAATTGTTGTGTATCGTAGTTAACCCCTTTGAGCATGTAATCTTGTTTCTTTGGCAACCACATTACAAACCTTACCCAATTGTTTGAATTAACCATCTATTTGAACCTGTTCACTTCTCATGAGCACTTAAATTGTTATAAACTTTGTAAAAGTTAAAGTATGGGGTGGTTGGTTTGGCATTTAAGTGGAACTAATGAAATAAAGAGAAAGGTGCACTGATTTGAAAGAGAAAGACCCACTTGAATTGAAAAAGAAAAAAACAGAAAAAAATAGTTGTATTGTGTGCAGATATTCATTGATAAGTGGTAACTCTTGATGTAATTGTGCTTAAATAATTTGGGAGTTGATGTATATTGATGTTAAGGTAGAGTCATGGTTTGACATAAGTGTGGGATTTTAAATGTTGAAGTGTATGTATTAAAGTGCTTAGGGAGGTGTAATCACTCTTATATCTAAATGTATCATACCCGTCCCGCAGCCTACATTACAACCAAATAAAGTCCTACTTGATCCTAGACTGAACGAGCTCGATTAGTAGAGTAGTATACTACGGGCAAGCCTATGGTGCATCTTTTGTGGCATATGAATGTTATTTCTGAGAGTGAGTGAATTCTTTCTATATTGAGTTCCTAATTGTTCTTAAATTTTATTGTATGAAACTACTCTTTTTTGTTGTATGAGGGCACTTGATTCATGAAGGAAAGGTAATTTTAGTGACCTCTATGTTAGAGCAAGTGGGTGAGTTGTGAATAATGCGTGGTACTTGTAAGTCAAATCTTGAGGTGAAGATGTTATGCTTTTGTGCTTAGTCTATTTTAAATATTCTTGGTGTGATGAGTTAGGAGAATTGTTTAAAAAGGTCGTGCTATATATAGTGTAGTTTGATTTATCGAGAACGAGCAATGATTTAAGTGTGGGGTATTGATGATAGGCTATAATTACGTATTTTAGTCGCTTATTACACTCTAATGTACTGCACTTTATTGAGTTTGGGCTTTAATCGCTAGTGTTTTGTATTAATTATATATTTATGCCTTGTAGGAGTGATTCCGATCTATGTAGGCATTATGGAATGAATTCAAGTGATTTGGAGCTTTGAAGTATAAGTAAAAGCCTAAGGAATTAAGCTGGGATTGTGTTCGGGGATCAATGGATGATAGTTAAGAACGAAACGAAGAATCGAGCGGGCATACGGTGCATTGTCTAGTAAAATACACATAACATTTCGCTCAAAACTCCGTTTGGGCTCCACAATATATCATTGGAAAGTTATTCGAAAGGGCTACAATTTTTATATTTTGCATTTTGCGAATTTCTACTACCGCGCCACACAGTGCACCGCAACGCGCGCCACATCTATGCAATTTTCCAATAGTCTGTCAGAAAACAGCTCTCTGAACTTCCCCACTGCTGCGCCGCACAGTGCACCGTAGCGTGCGGTGCGCCTATGCAAATTTTACAGAGCCAGAATCCTATTTCTCACGGGAAAAGGTATTTTCGTCTGGGCCCGACCCTACTTGGTATAAATACATGTATAAACGCTATTTTGAGGAAAGTGGGACATAATTTAGACCTAAGGAGGCAAGAACACACTAGGAGCAAGGCGGGGAATTCTTCTACGAGTTTTCACTTCTTCCTATTTCCATTATTGGTTATGAATTCTAGTATTGTAGTTATGCATACTATTATGAATAGCTAATTTGTTATCTAGGGTTGTGTTTGAACCTATTGGAGGATGATTTCCTGTTACGTTAATATAGATTTGTCGTAGTATTTTCTCTATTTGTTCAACTACGTTATTATTGTGGCTGGTTGAAGAGCTCTCAATTGACTGTGCCTATTTAGTGCGTATTACTCAGGAAATAGTGCATATTTAGGTAGTTGTTGAACAATATCACTCCTAACGTATATGAGGTATCAATACAAAGGGTTTAAAGGTGGGATTAGGGATAACAAAATCTTGGGTGCGATCCGAGTGAGCCGTACTTAATGCCAGCTAGCGTAATCGGGAGAATATCTCTAGTAAAGTATGGTAATTACTCAGGAGAGAGTTACGACAGTCTGAGCGCTCATGATCGGTAGAGAATACTTAGGCGAATTTATAGAAAACGTAGCGGGAAGGATTCCGACAATTGGGGAAATCATAACTCTAAACCTCCTTAATTTTATCTCTAACCCTTAGTATCTTTAGTTGTTAATTTACTATTTAATTAGTTAAATACAAGAATCTTAATATCTATAAGTTAGGAATTGTTCAAGTTTGTGTTCTTGGTGATAGTGAACAGCTGTAGCTAAGCCTTAGTTCTCTGTGGAATTCGACTCCGGGCTTGTAAACCGGATTATATTTGCAACGATCGCTTAGTCCTTTTTATAAGGCATAGTTGGGCGTAATCAGTCCCCATACTTTTCGGTGACATACCTTAGTATTATCGAAAAGTTGGTGAAGATTTCTTTCTTGGGGAAAAAGTTCCTAAAAAGTCTCTGACGCTTGAAAGGACGCACATTTTCTCGCATTTAATACCCCGAACACGTGTTGCCCCATGATTCAACAAATATTTTCGCCGGCTTTCGAGTTAATTATGACCATAATTTTTGTTGTCTATAACTTCTCTGATGTTCATCATTTTTACTTCTTCACTTTCACAACTTTCATAAGTCATTCTTTTTCTCTATATTTGCTTAGAAATCTCTCATAGCCTTCAGTTTTCTCAGCAAGAATCTTACTAACCTTTTATTACCATAGCTTCTTACGCTGCTTTCTCCGGCAACACTAGTCTTCTCTTCGGGGAGGACCGAAGAAAAACAAGGACAAGAAGGTCGAAGTCGATTCTGAACCTCCCATTGTTAGTACCATCATACCACATCATCTCAGCATCGCGAATGACTTTCAGGAGAAGGTTCATTCTGCATCTTCACAGACTTGGTCAGTTAAAAGGTACCCCTACTTCATTCGCCCTTCCAGTATCCCAATAATTTTGGAGTTTTGCCACTGATATCATGTCTGCTTAGCACAAGTAGGCCCGACCCATCTACATGGCAGACGGTGGCTGTAGACATGTGATTTTTGACCCTCCCTGAGATTTTATATATTTTAGCATGTAAATATTTAGTTTAGGCCTAATATAGTTATTTCAACTAATTTTGACTCTTTTTGCTTTATTTTATCACAAAAATAAAAATTACAAAAATTATTTTTCTCTTATTTAGCTAATTAATATTTTTATCCAGTTACTTTTAATTTGTCTACTAAATTCAAAAATATAAAAATAATTCCAGGAATGTTATCGTAATTTTATAATGATTTTTCATTTTTTATCTCTTAGTATTATATTTCGAAAATACAAAAAATAGGTTTGTTTCATCGGGTAGTCTTATTTTAATAGTTATTTTACTTAAGTAGGATTAGTTAATAAATGACATCGTATTTTAGTCTCGTTTGCGGGGAAAGAATAAAACTTGGGCTCGAACAATCCATTTTAGGCCTAATTTTTGGACCTAGCCCATAATCCCTAGGCCTATACCCCCTAACCTAAAAACCCTATAAAACAAACAAAATCCCTAAAAATTCTATCCGTCGTTTTCTCCAAAATAAGGACTCCCCGTGATTCTTTCATCTTCTTGGCTACTCTATATCCAAAATATCAGTCAAAAATAACTAAAAAAAAGGGAGCACCCCAATTTCAAGAAAGATAACGGCAGACCCTTTTTGATTTTTTCAAACAATTTTCAATTGTCTCCTTCCATCCAATTAAATCGGCAGCCATCTCCATATTTTGAAAAAAAAGGATCGATAATCCTCATATTCAAAAAGCATAAAGAAAGGACTTCACTTTCTTGATTCTTACAATTGGAAAGAAACACACGCACAGTAACATACACCAAAGAAAAGAGAACAAAGCCAATCTTTAAACAAATCGGAGAAAGGCGTCTCGAAATTAAAGGTTTGGTCTGTGTGGAAATTCAATTGCGGAAAAGGAAGTTCAAATATGTTAAAGACACTCTGTTACATTGGATTTAGCCAAGGACGATACGACTAGCAAATTTATTTTAGTAAATTTTGTTTGTTTTATTTGGGAACATAAATGTCTAATTTGGTGGCTCGGACTGGTCGGCATCAATAGTGATATGACGTTGGTTATCGCCGGTTGTCGGATATTTGGGAGGTTTTAGTTTATCGTTTGATTGAGGTCGATTTGAGTTTCGAGCTTTTCGGTGTCGATTCGAGGTTCCGGTTTGTAATTTTGGTATTTCGGTCCAAGGATTATTGCTTTGTTTAGCCCGGTTGATTTGCAATTTTCAGCTTTGTTCATCAATAAAAGGTCTATTTCTCAATTTGTGTTATGATGGCTTGATATGCGTGTTGGTTGATTTGTGATTCTACGTTGTTTGAGTAACATGTTTTAGTTTTTTCTATATAATTAAATTGTTTCAATTAGTTTTTCTTTCGATTGTGATGTACGTAGCCTTGATTCTTGAATAAATGCTTTTAATCGGGTAGATGGAAAAATTGGAGTTGTTTTCTTTCTTGGCAAGGAATAAGAATAGGTCATAAGGTGGGTTTTGGACCATAAGGAATCTAGCCAAGTAATAGATCATGTTAGCTAGCCTATTTGCCTCAACAATATCTTGTTCATAAATTTGGCATCACAACAGTCTCAAAGATTAGGAAAATAATTAAATGCGTTAGTTGCTTTAGGCGCACTTATTTAAATTGCTTTCCTTATTTATTAAATTCGGGGGTGCATTTCATGTGACCCGATTTCAATTTTCAACAACGTTAAATAAAATGTGTCGTGGACCGCGGGTGCATTTCATGTGGCATGGTTCAAGGCGTGTTTTAAATAACGTTGAATCTTTCTAAAAATGATTAAAAGCGGTTAATAAGTTAAAAATTCACCATAGGCTAAAACATGTAATAAATCAGATAATGGGCCAATTATAATAGTTTAAGCAACCGAGCTAGAACCATAAAACTCAGGAATGCCTAACACTTTCTCCCGGGTTAACAGAATTCCTTACTTAGAATTTCTTTTTTCGCAGACTTCAAAAGGAAAGTCAAATTTTCCTTGATTTGGGATTTAAAATAAACCGGTGACTTGGGACACCAATAAATATTCCAAGTGGCGACTCTGAGAAATTAAATAAAATAATCTCATTTCGAATAATGTCATTTAAAGTGGAAAAACTACTTTATATACCCCTCGGGTGGTAAAAAGGAGGTGTAACAGCTCTGGCGACTCTGGTGGTAAAAAGGAGCTTAGAATAACTGTTATACTTGGCTTTTATTTATTATCTGATTTTTACATGTTTGAGCCTAATGTGCTAAATGTTGCTTCTTACCGCTTTGATATTGTTTGGACTGTATATAAACTGTTACGAAACCTTCTTCTCTCTCAATCTTCTAAATCATCTGGGAAGTGTGCACTTTGTGTGACTTCTTTTCTGTTCGAGTCATATCCCAATTTTAGAACGAGGTTCGTACAAGTTGCAAAGCTGATGAAACTTCTGTATTCCCGGTACACTGCCCCTCCCCCCCGGCTCGAGCTGTCCACTTGGGTAAGCCAAGTCTAGAACAATACACCCAGGTTTTAAACCTAGAATAACATATCCTCATGCCAGATCCCTAGTAGGAATTTTTTTTTGTGTGCATTTGACTTTGGGGACTCAACATTGGGGTTGGGTCCGTCTAGGACAAGTGTACCCGAATTAAAAGACCATCCTGATGCATCTTACGTGCTACTTGCGTATCTTTTTGTTTTGGCCTGCATGTTGACTGGCTTCTAGAATTGGGAAAGAAAATGAAAAAAGAAAGAAAAAACAAAGCAAATAAAAAAAAAGGAGAAAAAAGAAAAGAAAGTGAGAGGTAGGCATTTGAAATATCCTGAAACTCTGCCGAAATTTTGAAAAAAAAGAAGAGGAAAAGTCATTTCAAAATAAGTCAATTTCTGTTCCGTCAAAACTGGGCGAACTACGCGGGTCTGATTCTCACCGGATGTGAGATACGTAGGCAAACCTCATCGGTTCCGGCCCATAATTTTCAAAAATTCCAAAAATATTTTCTTTTACTTCCTCTCTAGAAAAGTCTTTTTTTTGAGACCCCAATTTTCAAAAATCCAAAAATATTTTTCATTACTTGCTTCTTTAGAAAGCCTTTCTTTTAGACCCTAATTGTTTTTTAAAAAAATATACAAACATATTTTCTTTTAATTTCTTCCAAAAATATTTTCATTCTTCTTTCAAAATTGAAAAGAAAATTCAAAATTCAAAAATATTTTTTTTAGATGCATTTCTTTCATAAATTCAAAATAAAATTCCAAAAAATAGTTTCTTTCTTCTTTAGAAGTTTTTCTTTCGAAATTCCAGGAAAAATTCAAAAAAAAATCTTTCTTCTTTAGAAGTCTTTCTTTGCAAAAATGCTGAAGAAAAATCAAAATCCAAAAATATTCCCTTTCTTCTTTATAAGTCTTTCTTTCGAAAAATAAAACAAAAAATTCAAAAAAAGTTAGTTTATTTACTTTATTCATGATCTTCCCGAACTACACAAGATCTGATTCATGTTCCCACATGATACGTAGGTAACCCACATCAGGTTCGATCACCATTAAAAAGAAATAAAAAAAATGAAGACATGAAAATATTGATAAATAATAAGGACCGACTGAGTCCATTCTAACATGTTTTATTTTGAATTGTGAAGAAAGTTGAGGTGGTCGGTTTGTGGTAACCTGGAAACACAAGATCCAAGGAAAAATGATAACTGACATCGAAGCTGTTACAAGTGCTCAAGAGACTTAGGGTCAGAGGGTTCAACAAGAGTCTACTGTGTTTTAGAAAAATAGAATACTGAAACAACAAATGACCGAAATGTGTCAAACATGGGCCAGTGGTCAAGGACAACCTCGTCATGAGTCACAATTTGCTACATAGCAAGAGCAGTACCACTCTCTTGAGTACCACTCGTACTCGTTTGATCTTCCTGCAAACATTGAGAAGCCTGCCCGAAAGATGATACAGGAATAAATGACCCAAAGAGTGAAAAGTTTAGAACAATGGTTGAAAAACATGCAAGGGTTGGCATGTCAAAAGAGTGTTGCCTTCAAAGATCTATGTATGTTCCCCGATGTCCACTTGCCGCCTGGTTTCAAGACTCCCAAATTTGAAAAGTATGATGGACATGGAGATTCTATAGCCCACCTGAAAAGGTCTTGCAATCAACTGAGAGGTGCGGGAAGAAATGAAGAATTGTTGATGGCTTATTTTGGGGAAAGCCTTACGAGAGTAGCCTCCGAATGGTTTATGGATCAAGACACGTCTCGCTGGTATGTCTGGGATGACATGGCACAAGCCTTTGTCAAACAGTTCCAATACAACATTGACATTGCCCCAGACCGCAATTCCATTTCAAACTTGAAGAAGAAACCAACTGAAAGTTTCAGGGAATATGCCATTAAATGGAGAGAGCAAGCAGCCAGAGTTAAACCACTCATGGATGAGCACGAGTTAATCATTGTCTTCCTTCAGGCTCAAGAGCCAGATTATTTTCAAAACATGATGTCCGCAGTGGGTAAATCCTTCTCGGAAGCAATCAAAATGGGGGAAATGATTGAGAATGGTCTTAAGACAGGCAAAATTATAAGTCAAGCAATTCTCAAAGCCGCAACTCAGGTTGTCCCAATTGAATCCGATAATTTTAGTGACACGAATGAGAAGCACGAAGAAATCATGATGACATCAGGGTCGAGAAGAGGTCCTGGGAGAGCATCTCGAAGGTATGAGCAACCTCATCAGGTTTCCCATGATTCCCCTAAATACTATTATCCACTTCAGAACCCTCAATACTCTGTTGCTGCACCTCAGTATGTTGCCCGACCACCAAGACACCCCAGAAGGCGAGCACCAGCACCGCAAAATCTCTACCAGCCTCCACAAAATTTTCAAATGTCCTATAACCCACATCCAAGCCAGGGGTATAGAAGGGAACAAAGGCTGAAAGATAATTTTACACCAATAGGAGAGTCCTATGCAAGCTTGTTTAAGAAATTAAAGCAGTATGACATGATTGCACCTATTCCTCCAAATCATGTGGACCCCCGTGCAAGAAGCTTTGACCCTTCTAAAAGGTGTGAATACCATTCCAATGCCCAGGGGAACAATGTTGAAAGCTATCGGGATTTGAAAAGAGAAATAGAAAGGATGATCCAGGAAAACCTGATTGTGATCCAAGACAGTGACACCTAGAATATCGCGCAGAATCCTTTACCTGCACATCATGATGCACACTTTGTGGAGATGATGCCTGGTGACATGGAGTATGAGAATCCTCTTGGGAACTTGTTAACTGAAGTTAATAATGTTGAAATTGGAGAAGGCTATGCTGATTCTGATGAGCAAATTTGTGGCTAAATGTCAAGCCTAGCGATTGAAAAGTCATTCCCTCTTCACTAGGAAGGAATCTTGGTAGCTTGTTTTGATGTTGTTTCTATTATCTGGGTTATTTCAGGGTTGTGATCCAGATTTTATTTGTTTTATTGAGTCAAACCCTTCTATCCCTCCATTGTGTTTGTGTGAGTCTTGTCTGTCTGTTCTGTTGCTATTTTCATTATTCGAGTTATTTTAGGGTTGTAACTCGTATTTTGGGTTGCTTGTTTAGTTGTAAAACCCTTTCACCCTTTACTCAATAAAATACAGTTTGTCCTTTTGTGTCATTCTGTTCCTAGTTCTTTTGTCGCTAGTTCTAATGACATGACATGCATGCGAAAATTTTGGCCAGATCTTAGGAACCGATTTAATCTGGAATTGGATAACTGAAAAAAAAAACACTTTTGAGGATGAGTAAAGAGTTGAAATACTTTGGAATTAAGGTCGAGTAAAATTCACATTCAAATCATTGTGAAGATTGGGCTTGAGGATGTTTAATCAATTGAAGTTTGTTGGAAAGTTTGACATTAAGAGACGGAAAGTGTCTTGTGACCACGAAACACCAAGAAGAAGGGCATGTTCATCAATGATGTGATCACGACAGGATACTATAATTGGCTTTCCCGAGGTTGGGAGTCCCTTTTTCTGCTACCCAAAATACTTTATATCCTTTGTCACCCCTTTGAGCCTGTGTTATTTTCTTTGACCACCCTCTTTTGGAAAGTTTAGAGTCAAGAGTCAAAAAACAAAAAAAAAAAGAGGAAAAAGAAAAAGAGGAAAAAGAAAAAGAAAAAAAAGTCCATGTCCCAAGAGTACAAACTGGGGCAATTCTTAGAAAGTTCAAGTGAAAAAAAATGAAGAAGAAATGAATTGTCAAAGGTCCATGCCCTCAAAAAATAGAAGCCGGGGCAACTTATTTTTGAAAACAAAAAGAAAAAAAAAGATAGAAAAAAGGAAAAAGACAGAGGAAAGAAAGTTGAAAAATAGTTAGGTCAAATATTTGAACTACGTTAGACCTGATTCCTTTAAAATAAGGATACATAGGCAGCCTCACAGTTCGATCCAACCAAATAAGAATTTAGAAGAAAAAGAAAAAAAATAAAAAAAATCCAAAAATCCCCAGCATCTAAAACTGGGGTAAAGATTTTATTTCATTTTTGAAAGAGTCGATTCCAAGAGTTGTAAGTCTACAACCCCTCATTTTGAGTTTATTTTGAGCCTTCATGCCGACCTTTTTTTCCAACCCTATCCAAAAACCTTCTAAATAAAGACCTCCCAATATGCCTTCAAGAATGCCAAGAGACGCATAAAATGAGCAACAGTTGTCACACGACATAGAACATCGTCGAGTTGCTCACAAAAAGAGGGAAAGAAAAAGAAAAAGAAAAATGAGAGAGTCTTATTAGTGAAAACCCTCACGGGAACAGTAAGACGGCGGTAAGTAGAGATGAATAAATGAGAGAGGCTTGTTGGTAAAAATTTCTCGGGGCACCATTAGTCGAAAGTGAGTCATGAAGATGATGGAAAGGATTGGCATGGATAGACCCAACTTCAAAGATCATAAGAATGGTAAAAGGGAAGATTTGGTCAGTTTGATAGATCGACTGTTAAGTCTAAAATGCCTGTCATGATCATTAAGGCTAGTTATTGAAAAAAAAGAGAAAAAAAATTCTTCCTTCTATCCTTCCGACAGGGGCATTTCTTGTTAATACTTGTTTCTTTGCACCATTGTGTCCTCCACTCTGAGTCAGTCCTTGTCAAAACAAGCAAGATAAGATTTCAAAACTGCTACCAGCTTTTCAGTTGCACAAAATGAATTTGGCCAGCACACTCAGTTATTACTGTCAACATGCCTTGAGGATTCATGCAAAGGCTCCCCTTAAAGACTCTTGTCAGTATACTTGGCGCAAGCAAAGATAACTGGTGATTCTCTCCGACAGACAAATTGCTCAAAAGCAGGAAGTCATTCAAGATATCGGAAAAGGTCACCTAAGCAAAAATCTCCAATTGGGATAAGGCTGTTTGAGCTGCAAATACAAATGGTACTGGTGTGAAACAATCAGAGTTAGTGCAGAATAAAGGTCTTTTGAGACCGACTCAAGCTGATTGAGCAGAAGCCAAGCTGCCCAAGACTCAAGGCCACAAACCGACCACCATTTTCAAAACTGAATTTTTTTTCTTTGTATGAAACAGGAACAAAGTGGTGCAAGGAAAGTGATTCAAAAAGAAAAAAAATGAAAAATAAACAACAAAAAAAAGAGAAGAAAAAGAAAAGACGAGAAGAGCCGACAAAGGGAAGTTTCTCAAATCTTTGCCTTTATTTGTCTTGCTATTGTGCATAAAATCTTGCAATTGATCTTCACATTTTTCCTCCTAGGATAAAAAGTCCTAGTCTGATGGATTTTCCTCCCAATATAAATCTTGGTCTGATGAATCTTTCTCCTAAGATAGAAAACCTAGTCTGATGAATTTTCTCCTAGGATATAAATCTTAGTCTGACGAATCTTTCTCCTAAGATAACAAATTAGAAGACCTAGTCTGATGACTTTTCTCATATGATCAAAATCATAGTCTGATGAATTTTTCTCCTAAGATAGAAGATCTAGTCTGATGAACTTTCTCCTATGATCAAAATCTTAGTCTGATGAATCTTTCTCCTAAGATAAGAAAAGAGACATAGTCTGATGAATTTTCTCCTAGGATCAAAATCTTAGTCTGATGAATCTTTCTCCTAAGATAGAAGACCTAGTCTGATGAACTTTCTCCCAGGATCAAAATCTTAGTCTGATGAATCTTTCTCCTAAGATAGAAGACCTAGTCTGATGAACTTTCTCCCAGGATCAAAATCTTAGTCTGATGAATCTTTCTCCTAAGATAAGAAAAGAGACCTAGTCTGATGAATTTTCTTCTAGGATAGAAATCTTAGTCTGATAAATCTTTCTCCTAAGATAGAAAACTTAGTCCGATGAATTTTCTCCTAGGATAATAATTTTTTAAAAAAAAGGGAAGTCTGAATTTGAAAAAAAAGGGAATCATTTTTTTAGTTTTCTTAAGATTATCAATGTTTAGTTTTCCTGAAATTAGGGGGGCCCGCCTGGAGAATAGGGTCAGTTTTTACTTTAGTCAAGTTTAGTTTATAGTTTTCCGCAAGCTCAATCACGTTTAGAAGACGCACATCCTAGTCGAGTCATTAATTTTACTCTCATCATTGCATCCTTCATCAGCAGCGCATGTAATTTATAGTTTTGTTAACACTCACAGATGTTCCCAATATCAAACTGGGGCAGGAAAACTTCTTTTGTTTTGTTTGTTTTGTTGTAATCAGGCGCCCACCTGGAGAACAAGGGAAGACAACTCAAGTTTCAAGGGAAAGCAGTTTCGAAGGAAGACAACTCAAGTTTCAAGGGAAAGCAGTTTCGAAGGAAGATAACTCAAGTTTCAAGGGAAAACAGTTTCGAAGGAAGACAACTCAAGTTTCAAGAGAAAGCAGTTTCGAAGGAAGACAGTTCAAGTTTCAAGGGAAAATGGTTCAAGGTGCAAGGGAAAACAATGTCAAGTAACAAGAGAAGACGATTCAAGTTCAGCAATCAGGCGCTCACCTGGAAAAAAAAAGGGAATTCAATTCAGAATGCAATTCAGGTCAGCAACAAAAGAAGCTTGCATCAAGAATGCAAGTCATCAGTCTAAGATGATCAACAAAAGTTAGTCACAATCCAGAATAAAAAGAAAAAAGAAAGAAAGACAAGAAGTGAATCCAAATACAGAAGTTAATGAAAGATGTGAGCTGCTCAAGACAGGGCTGAGGTCACAAGCTCTGCATGTCCCGTCTTGGTTTGAAAAGCTCAAGAAGATTGAACCAACACCTGTGGCTAACAAGCATCAAGATTCAGATCAGAATCCGCATGAAGAACCAACCAAGACTCAAGATCAAACTTCAAAAGACTCATAGATAGGAATTTTGTATCTCGTAGCTGATAGGCTTAGTTAGTTTTTTTCAATTTTGATTTTTGATGTAATAACGGGATCGCGGACCGGAACCTCGACGGAATGACACCTCGATCGACTCTCAACCTCGGTACTCCATCACCTCATTCACTTCTGAACTACACGTGGCCTGATTCCTTTATAGCCAAGGATATGTAGGCAGCGCAGATACCAGGGCTCGGTCACATTCTCCTTTCTTTTAGTTTTTGGTCTCTCCAAATAAGGGTCGGGTCAAAAAACCTGTCTCGTCGTTCTTTGTGTGAAAATTCTTTGCGTTTCCAGTCAAAGAGGAGCAGCTGTAGACATGTGATTTTTGACCCTCCCCGAGATTTTATATATTTTAGCGTGTAAATATTTAGTTTAGGCCTAATATAGTTATTTCAACTAATTTTGATTCTTTTTGCTTTATTTTATCACAAAAAATAAAAATTACAAAAATTATTTTTCTCTTATTTAGCTAATTAATATTTTTATCTAGTTACTTTTAATTTGTTTACTAAATTCAAAAATACAAAAATAATTTCAGGAATGTTATCGTAATTTTATAATGATTTTTCCATTTTTTACCTTTTAGTATTATATTTTAAAAATACAAAAAATAAGTTTGTTTTAACGGGTAGTCTTATTTTAATAGTTATTTTACTTAAGTAGGATTAATTAATAAATGAGATCGTATTTTTAGTCTCGTTTGCGGGGAAATAATAAAACTTGAGCTCGAGCAACCCATTTTAGGCCTAATTTTTGGACCTAACCCATAATCCCTAAGCCCATACCCCCTAACCTCAAAACCCTATAAAACAAACAAGATCCCTAAAAATCCTATCCGCCGTTTTCTCCAAAATAAGGACTCCCCGTGACTCTTTCATCTTCTTGGCTACTCTATATCCAAAAAATCAACCGAAAATAACTAAAAAAAAGGGAGCACCCCAATTCCAAGAAAGATAACAGCAGACCCCTTTTGATTTTTCCAAACAATTTTCAATTGTCTCCTTCCATCCAATTAAATCGGCAGCCATCTCCATATTTTGAAAAAAAAAAGGATCAATGATCCTCATATTCAAAAAGCATAAAGAAAGGACTTCACTTTCTTGATTCTTACAATTGGAAAGAAACACACGCACAATAACATACACCAAAGAAAAGAGAACGAAGCCAATCTTTAAACAAATCGGAGAAAGGTGTCTCGAAATTAAAGGTTTGGTCTGTGTGGAAATTCAATTGCAGAAAAGGAAGTTCAAAAATGTTAAAGACATCCTGTTACATTGGATTTAGCCAAGGACGATTAGACTAGCAGATTTATTTTAGTAAATTTTGTTTGTTTTCTATGAGAACATAAATATCTGAATTGGTGGCTTAGATTGGTCGGCATCAATAGTGATATGAGGTTGGTTATCGCCTTATCGCCGGTTGTCGGATATTTGGGAGGTTTTAGTTTATCGTTTGACTGAGGTCGATTTAGGTTTCAAGCTTTTCAGTGTCGATTCGAGGTTCCGGTTTGTAAATTTGGTATTTCGGTCCAAGGATTATTGCTTTGTTTAGCCCGGTTAATTTGCAATTTTCAGCTTTGTTCATTAATAAAAGGTCCATTTCTCAATTTGTGTTATGATGGCTTGATACGCGTGTTGGTTGATTTGTGATTCTACGTTGTTTGAGTAGCATGTTTTAGTTTTTCCTATATAATTAAATTGTTTCAATTAGTTTTTATTTCGATTGTGATGTCCGTAGCCTTGATTCTTGAATAGATGCTTTTAATCGGGTAAATGGAAAACTTGGAGTTGTTTTCTTTCTTGGCAAGGAATAAGAATGGGCCATAAGATGAGTTTTGGACCATAAGGAATCTAGCCAAGTAATAGATCATGTTAGCTAGCCTATTTGCCTCAATAATATCTTGTTCATAAATTTGGCATCACAACAGTCTCAAAGATTAGGAAAATAATTAAATGCGCTAGTTGCTTTAGGTGCACTTATTTAAATTGCCTTCCTTATTTATTAAATTCGGGGGTGCATTTCATGTGACCCGATTTCAATTCTCAACAACGTTAAATAAAATGTGTCATGGACCGCGGGTGCATTTTATGTGGCGTGGTTCAAGGCGTATTTTAAATAACGTTGAATCTTCCTAAAAATGATTAAAAGCGGTTAATAAGTTAAAAATTCACCATAGGCTAAAACATGTAATAAATCAGATAATGGGACAATTATAATAGTTTAAGCGACCGTGCTAGAACCATATCAGGAATGCCTAACACCTTCTCCCGAATTAATAGAATTCCTTACTTAGAATTTCTGGTTCGCAGACTTCAAAAGAAAAGTCAAATTTTCCTCGATTTGGGATTTAAAATAAACCGGTGACTTAGGACACCAATAAATATTCCAAGTGGTGACTCTGAGAAATTAAATTAAATAATCTCATTTCGAATAATGTCACTTAAAGTGGAAAAACTCCTTTATATACCTCTCGGGGTGTAAAAAGGAGGTGTGACAGTGGCTTGCCTTCACCAGCTGTGCACGGAGACCAGGGAAACCCTAACCCTTGCAGATATAATGAACCTTTACTCACCCAAAATTTTCCGTGGGGGGGGGGGTAATAAACTCTAGCAAGCATGGCCACCATGCTCTCCTCACCAGCGTAGACGATAACAACGATCGCAAATGGATAGAATGATTCATCGTCATTGCTACCAGGGACATCATCCCGGCCACAACTCCAACTTTTCCCGAGTCATGGAATCGTTTTTGTAAGTTTTCGGTCATTTACTTCTTTCGTGAAAAAATTATTTTCCGTTGTTGTTTATTTTCCTGTTTCTTTTGTTTTAACTACCCGATGGAAACCACTACAGGTTCAAGTCCTGGACCAGTGAGTTTAGAAAATTCTGGAAATATCCCCCAAATACAGGTGGAAGGCCAAGCACCATGGTCAAAACACCCTTTTTTTTACCCTTGTTTGAACATAAAAACCCTTTAATAACAAATTGCTAACTCTATTTTTTGGCCAAATACAGGACTTCCGAGGGGCTTGTCATTTTCCCTGAGGTCGATGTCTTAGTTGATCCCGAGGAGGCCAGGAGGGTGTTAGAAAATGCCCTCTCCTGGAGTAGAGCTCGTGGATCTACAAGAGCCTATGGTGAGGGTGCCTCATCTCTAAGTTCCCAGCCCGAGATTAAGAAATCGAAGAGAAGACGCTCCTCCTCAGCTGGGGCTCAAAAGAAAAAAGCAAGGAAAATGCCATCTGAGTCGACCATAGTGGTCTTCGTCGATGAAGGGGAAGCCAATGACGAAGAGTCTTCCCTTCTAAGGAGAAAAGGAACTTCTCGGCTCAGCCGAATGCTCAACTGGGGGGAGCTTCAAAACCCGACCATAGAAGAAACTCAAGCACTTTGGGGTAAAATGGACCTGGTAGAGAATGTTGATTCTCTCTTCCCGGCCCCATTGCAGTTTTCGGTCCAAGGAGTTTGGACCCTGGGCTTCTTCTGCCTCCGACCACTGAGCAAATCACCATAAACACTTCTTTCGCCACTGCTGCCTCTTCACCTTCCACACTGATGGGTTTATGCCCATCGATACCAGTTGCTCCTTCGCCGCCAGAAATAACTATATCTCCTCCACCAGTACCATCTGAACAAGAAAGAGACACCTCTCTTCCTCGATCTCCTGACCACGGGAACTTGGGTCATGTTTATTCACCCTCTTCCCCAGATCCCCGGGGGAGAAGAAGTGCCACTCTTTCGGTTTTGAAAGAGTGCCATCTTTTATCCAAGCCTGTAGAGCTTGTGAACTATCTAAAGCCGTTGGCTTCGGAGAAAGATTGGAAGAAAATGCGCTCCCTTTCCGGGGAGTGTCTAGCGAGCAATTCCATGCATAGTGCGACGCAAGTACCATACTAATTTCTTCTTTTCTACTTACATGCTGCAATAAAAATCCTAACTTTAATATTTTTTTATAGGCCAAATTTCTTACTTTTGAAGGCCTGCAAAGGTTGATCCTTGATAAGCAAGGACTTGCTTTCGAGCTGAATCAACTTTTGCCCGAACAAAACTAGCTCGTCGCGCGCCTTCCAGTGCTGGAGGCAAAAACTACAAAAATGAGCGAGCACGAGGCTCGGTTGCAACAGAGCAAGCAAGATAAAATGGCCACGGCTAGGAAGCTTCTCAATTATACGAAAAACTTCAAAAGGCTAAGGCCCAGTCATGTGCCGAGCCTCATGACGATGTACTTGCCACTGCCGAGCGTGAGTTTGCCTTTGAGGAGCAAACCAATAATTTGAAGGCAGACTTACACTCAAAACCGAAGAGGCCAATGCTACCGAGGAGAAGAGGGCCCAAATTAAAGAGAGGCTCAAGAGGGTCATGGATCAAAACCGGATACACTCAACTACAAATGTTGAGCTCGACTCTCGCCTTAGTGCCATGAGACCTGAAAAGGCCAAAATTGATAAACTCCTAGCGAAACTCCAGGACCAAGAGGATTCCCTTATCTTTGAGAAGACATATGCTATATATTATATGACGAGGAAAACATTGAAAGAGGCCCAAGTGGGCATCATCAATATTGATGATTGTATCGTCAAGGTCCGAGAACTGGAGATAATTGCTCGTGAAAATCTTTCCGCTCGGCCTGCTACAACTGACTCCTCGAGTATTGGTTCCGAGTACTCGGGAATTGAAGGAGAGATTGAAGAAGATGAAGGCCCCGAACAGGTAGTGGATTCACCTTCATCTCCCTAGGGAAACATAGATCCCTCGCTCCCTTCAGATTCTGGCGGCAATGATGCATATCTTCTTTTTCTTTTCTTTCCTCTTTTTTGTACTTTGTAATTGTGCCAAATCTTTTACCGAGTTTGGCAAAGGTGAGGAAGATAAGGGTATATGGGCTGCTTTGGTTCACTTGACATACGTACTGTTACGCAACGCCTTCCTGATGATCTTTGGAAGGGCAACGTAAGGCTAAGCAACCGATGTCAGTGCGGTTGCTGTCCGCCAATGAGGTCCTCGCCGCACGCTAGACTAGATTGTCAGTGCCGTGCGGGAAAACCAATGTCGTGGGCAATTGCGGAAGCTTGAGAGAGAATTGGGTTTTGAATGATGATGATGATTTTATTGATGAATGAAAATGCTGATTACAATGATGCGGTGTCGAGGGGGAGAGACACCAGAAAATGCTTGCTTGAAAATGTTTGATTGTTTGGTCCCCCTTAATAATGCTTAAAAAAAATAAACCAACATTACAAGACTAGTCCTAATAAAGCTGTAGAAGCACACTGAAATGAAAATGATGTAAACTAGCCTATGATTACAATGAAAAGGACTTAGATTATTACAAGGAAAAACTAAGTCCGATGGCAGCATCTTTGTCTTGCGGGTCAGGGTCTGCGCGCGCGTTGCTGTGGGCGCGCGCGACACTTGATGTGCTGGCCTGAGGCTGGGCACTGGTGCTTGGCATCAGGGTCTGTGCGCGAGGCGCTGTTGGAATGGGCCTGCAGCTGGGCGCTGGCGAGGCATCAGGATCTGCGCGCGCGGCATTGTCAGGGCGCGCGGCGCTGTTGTCAATGACCAGCCCTTGGGCGCTGGCGAGAGGCATCGGTGGGGCGACAGAGGCACATGCGCGCTTGTCACTTGGCGCAGCCAAGACCACGGGGCCGACCATGGCGCTAGGCATTGTGAGGCTTGCTAGGCCGCCATGGGGCGCGACCAAGGGGTCATGGGGCATGTCTGGAAAGCAGCCCATGACATTCTCCCCCACCTGAGTTGGCGCCGTCCTCGGAGCCTTATGATGATGATGATGATGATGATGATTCTGATGGTTGTTGGATGGGAGGTCTGCGCCCCTCTGTTCTTTGAGCTTGCTGTTGTAGCGAAGCAATGATTGCATGCGGCTGACATGGAAGACTGGATGGATCTTCCACCAGGATGGAGTTTTGACCTGGTATGTGGACTTCCCAATGCGTTTTGCAATGGGCAGGGGCCCAATGTATTTTTGTTGCAGGCGAGGGTCATGGGTCCTTTCTGCAAACAAGTACCGCTTTGGGATGCATAGCATTACTTTGTCCCCTGGTTGATGTTGGGCAAAGCAAAGATTTTGTTCGGTGAACCTTTTTGCCCGCTCTTGGGCCCTGGTGAGATAGCTCCGCACTATCTCCATGTTGCGCTCCCATTCGCTCGAGAAGTTGGCAGCTCGAGGAGATTTCGGCATGGTTGATGTATTTACCGTCTGCGGGAGAAGCGGTTGCTGTCCGGTAACAATTTCAAAAGGGCTCTTGTTTGTATGATGGCTCTTTTGAGAATTGAAACACAGTTGAGCAGCATCCAGGAGCTTCACCCAATGCTTTTGGGATCCGGTTGCAAAGTTGCGGAGATATTCCTCCAGCATGTCATCGAACCGGTCTGTCTGGCCATCCGATGGTGGATGGATGTCTGTGTTGTGACTCAATGTTGACCCAAAGCACCTGAAGAGATGGGTCCAGAAGTTGCTAGTAAAGCGTGAGTCGCGCCTACTAACAATGTTTTTGGGCAGGCCCCAATGTTTGACAATGTGCGAGAAGAAGAGTCGAGCTGTATCTTCTGCTGAGATGTTTTGCGGGGCTGCTATGAAAGTTGCATAGTCTGAGAACTGATCTATGACAACCATGATGGATGCAAGATTGCCGACTTGGGGCAATCCCGTGATGAATCTGAGGGAAACACTTTCCCATGGTCTCTGAGGGACATGTAATGGCTGCGAGGGTCCCGGCTGTGATGGGTGATCCGACTTGTCCTTGTGGCATGGCTGACAAGTCTTCACACGATGATGAGCGTCACCAGCCTTTTGGGGCCGCTGACATGATGACTGATTGTTGCTGCGAAGGGTAGCCTGAACCTGAGGTTCATGTCTGTTGACTACCTTCTCCAACTGCATGGCCGAGATGTTTTCAGCGGCCATCTTTATGGGAAAGCATGGTATGGTGCAGGGCTTGGCCCCTTTTTCTCCCATCATTAGGAGCATATTGGCATATGGCACTGGAATGGTGTTGGTTTGCCTCATGAACTCCAAACCCACTATGATGTCGAAGTCATCTATGATTGCAATGCGCAGGTCGATGCTTCCTTTGTATGGGCCAAGTTTCACTGGGACATTTGTAGCTGTTCCACCCAATGTCTGAGGTGGTGAGTTGATAGCCTTGACGCGGCCTTTGCTCTTTTGTACCACAAGACCTAGGCGCTCTACTTGCGTTGATGACAAGTAGTTATGGGTGGCACCCGTGTCTATCAATGCGTGAAGGGGCTTGCCGTTCACTTTCAATTCGACGAACATTAGGGTCCTCGCTTGCTTAGGAGGTCCTTCGTCCATCTTTTCTTTCCCTTTCCTGGTGATCGGGACTGATGTTTTCTTAGGAGGACATGCACTGGTCCCCGCTAAGGCATGAGGGATAGAGCCAACAATTGCATTGAAGGCGCCTACCTGGTTGTCTTCAGATGTGTCTGATGCATCTGTCTCATCCTCGACAGTCTGATGAGCATTGACCTTGATGTTTGGGCATTCATTGTTCCAATGTGCCCCACCGCAATGACGGCATTCTGAGGGAGGCTTTCTCCCCTGATTGTTGTTGATGGATGCAGCACTGTTGCTGTTGGAGGGAGGAGTCTTAGTTTTGGATGCACTCCGATCTCCCCCACTTTTGCTTGGGCCACCATTGCTGGGATGGTGCCCGTTGAATCCCCCTCGGACAGACGGCTGGGGCCTGTCGTTCTGAGTTCCCAAATGATAATCGCCAAGGCATTCTGCAGCTTGAATGGCCTTGGGCAGGGTGTCTACCCGTTGTCGCTGTAGTTCCATACGGGCATGAGGTTTCAAACCTTCTATGAATGCGAAGAGTTTGTCTTTGTCCCCCATGTCGCGTATGTTTAGCATGAGTGCGGAGAATTCGCGCACGTACTCCCTCACTGATCTGGTGTGGCGGAGGTCCCGTAGCTTTCTCCTGGAATTGTATTCCACATTTTCGGGAAAGAACTGCAGGCGTATGGCTACCTTCAATTCGTCCCATGTCTGAAGAGTATCTTCACCGGCCTTGATGGCTTCGTGTTTGACCCGCCACCAAAGTTTGGCATCGCCCTGAAGATACATGGCAGCAGTCGCTACCTTTTTGGATTCCTCCAAATGGCCGACGGCATCGAAGTATTGTTCGATGTCGAAGATGAAGTTTTCCACTTCTTTAGCATCCCGGGATCCGTCGTATGGCTTTGGCTCCGGTATCTTAAGCTTTTGTGGAATGGGGGTGAGGTTTGCTGCACCCCTGATGTGATGGTCGCCTTCTCGAAGTAGGCTCTGTAAGGCAGCATTGACAACGTTGAGCTTGTCAGTCAAGTCGTTTATGGTTTGCTGCATGGCAGTTAGTCTGTCTGCCTCATGTTGCTGATGGGCTAAATCGTCGGCACGCTCCTGTTGGAGGTCCTCAAATTTGCCATGAATATTGGCAGTTTCGATGGCTGCTGTTTGTCGGTCCTCGTCGGAGTCACGACTGATGTTTGCAATGTCATTTTCGGCCTGCCGCATTCGGCGGTCCAGGTCGTCCAACCTTTGCACTAGGTTGTTGCTTTGATCAGGCACCGTTTCTACGATGGGTCGTAATCGGTCAACCGTCTCTTCTAGGGATGCTAGACGCTCCCCATGATTCACCATGGTCAGAAATGGTGATGATGGCAAATGTTCCCTCGTCCGATGTCGAGCCTAGGCTCTGATACCAACTGTTACGCAACGCCTTCCTGATGATCTTTGGAAGGGCAACGTAAGGCTAAGCAACCGATGTCAGTGCGGTTGCTGTCCGCCAATGAGGTCCTCGCCGCACGCTAGACTAGATTGTCAGTGCCGTGCGGGAAAACCAATGTCGTGGGCAATTGCGGAAGCTTGAGAGAGAATTGGGTTTTGAATGATGATGATGATTTTATTGATGAATGAAAATGCTGATTACAATGATGCGGTGTCGAGGGGGAGAGACACCAGAAAATGCTTGCTTGAAAATGTTTGATTGTTTGGTCCCCCTTAATAATGCTTAAAAAAAATAAACCAACATTACAAGACTAGTCCTAATAAAGCTGTAGAAGCACACTGAAATGAAAATGATGTAAACTAGCCTATGATTACAATGAAAAGGACTTAGATTATTACAAGGAAAAACTAAGTCCGATGGCAGCATCTTTGTCTTGCGGGTCAGGGTCTGCGCGCGCGTTGCTGTGGGCGCGCGCGACACTTGATGTGCTGGCCTGAGGCTGGGCACTGGTGCTTGGCATCAGGGTCTGTGCGCGAGGCGCTGTTGGAATGGGCCTGCAGCTGGGCGCTGGCGAGGCATCAGGATCTGCGCGCGCGGCATTGTCAGGGCGCGCGGCGCTGTTGTCAATGACCAGCCCTTGGGCGCTGGCGAGAGGCATCGGTGGGGCGACAGAGGCACATGCGCGCTTGTCACTTGGCGCAGCCAAGACCACGGGGCCGACCATGGCGCTAGGCATTGTGAGGCTTGCTAGGCCGCCATGGGGCGCGACCAAGGGGTCATGGGGCATGTCTGGAAAGCAGCCCATGACAGTACATATGTAGCCTGCGTGCCTCTATCTATTTGAGTATTTGAAACTATAATAGTCTTAGTCTTTTGGTGCTTCTCTACTGCCGTAACATAAGAAGTTGGGGTCGCTATGTTATAAATGTTTATTGAATCCTTTTTAATGTGAGGTATTAACATTATTCAATGTTTATTTTATTGAAGGGGGTTCAATAGATGGAATGCGACTTAGTTCACACATGGTTTATAATGGCAAGGTGCTACATGGTTGATGAGCTTCAAATTGATCGTTGAAAAAAGAATCATTGTATTATCCTATGTTACTTTGAAGGCTACTTCTTACTGTCTTGATTCCATAGCACCCAGTGAGAGCTTTGCAGGTGTTTAGAGATGGCATCAAACTATGGCCTTGGATATCTCTTCATGGATACTTTTGCACTATAGTTGATTGACTTGAAGGCATTTTCTTTTTGTATGTACTTCATTAACACTATTAGGGTCAACTTATGACACATTATCACAAAGTTGGCATTAGCGGTTAATTTCTGCAGGGTCTACTTTCATACACATTGTAAGACATTAACTTGGGTAGTTTCATGTATTTAGCCACTAAGCAATCTGCTTAGTGGCACCTTTTTCTTAAAGATTGTTGATTTTAGGCCACTGGGACCCTTCGCGCGCCGTCACAAGTCATCTTCTCCCCTCCTCTCCGCCTCGCTGATTATCTTCTTCGCGCCTCGCATGTGTTGCCGGTCATCTTCTTTCCCCTCCCTCTTACTTTTTCTGCTTTTGTTTTTTTGTTCAGAAAAGATTTCTGTCTCAACATCTTCTCCCTTTTCCATCGTTATGGATTATCTTTTTGTTGTAGGAGTAAAAAATACTCAAACATTTAAGGCAAGAAATAGGCCAGCAGTAACAATCAATAATATTTTTAGCGCATGCATTAATACCAACACAAACAATTCCAAAATGCCCAATGTAAAGCTTCTTCCTCAATCTCAAAAATTCACTCCTACAAGTCCACGAGAACCGAATGATTAGGAAATATGCAATTTAGTATTACATAGTATGTATGCCAAATAAGAATAAAAAACTATGAGTGTCTATATTTTCAAGAATAATTCTTGTGATCAAATCCTTATAGTCTGCATCTTTCTCTTCCTCATTGCCGGTTTCTTGTTTTGTTTTTAGAACGTCCTCCCCCCTAGCAGGCATCTTTCTTCCTCCCTACTCTTCTCCCTTTATTATTATGTTTTCAGACATCTTTGCTACATAGAAATAGTGCTAGCGGTGGTGACGCAGTGGATATAGTGTGGTGATACGATAGTTTTTTGAAAACTAAATTTTTTTTAACAAATAATTTTTTTTTAGAATATTGCGCCAACATATAAGTGACAATCACTCTTGTGCTATGTCAACGATTACTCTTGTGCTATGTCAACGTTTTATGTTTAATAGATATATTTTTAGGTTGGAACGACTAATAGGTACAATGGTTAGTTAAAATATCAAAATAAAATTTGGAGGTAACTTTAAGGAGCCGTATATAGTTTTAGCCAAAAAAGAACTAAGGTAATTAATTACCCCTAGTTTCTGATATGTGAAGGATGCATTTGGAAAAATTCAGGTATTAGCTCGATATATCAAGCCCCATAAGCGGGAACCTATACATGAAAAAATAGTTGTACTCACATCTTAGGTTTATAAACATAACGTCCACTTCTTTTCTTTTTTTTATGAAACATAAAACACATTTCTCTTAAGTTATCGCCGCCGAAGCAGCCTCTGTTTTCACTCACTTCATTCACTGGTAAACTACTGCTCCCCAACTAAAACCCCATATAGATTTATCCTCTTTATAGCTTAATTTTCTCTAGTTTCTGTCAGCTTAGCTTTGTATGTTGGATACAAAAATGTTTTGTGACTTCCCTGCTTCTTTTTCTTCAATTTGCATGGCTTTTCGTACAAATTAAGAGTCTTTTTTTTGGTTGTTTTACCGGGGCTGCTAAATTTGAGGTTTCAAGAACTTCCCATTAGAAAAATGAAATGGGTTGTGTTTGCAAATTCGAAAACAAGAGTTTTTGATCCTACTGAAAAGGATTGGTAGAATTCTTTGTTGGATATTGATTCTGTTGTTTTTGGTGTTTTTTTATAGTTAGATGCTGGTCTTATGATTTGAGTGTTCAAGCTCCCTATTTGTGTAATTTACAGGACCAAATTTTTTATAATATTAGATATTAGAAATCACAGTTTCATACAAAATGTTGTGTGATTCCCAGCTTGTTTTCTTGAATTTTTCATTTTCATCATGACAGTTAGAGGAGTTTTCATACTCCGCTTCATGCAAGATTAAAAATTTGTAGATTGCAATCATTTAGTGGTTTTTGTTGGAAATGCCATGTGTTTGGTGAATTCATAGACTTCTTCCTATATTTCAGCTTTGACTTCATCCCGTTCCAATTATGAAGGGCTAGCAGTAGAAGAATTTGATCAGATTTTTCTTAATTTTATCAAGTATTGTTCAGATTGGATTTCTCAGGCAATTCAGTTTCATTTTGTGTTACAGACTGAGCTAAAATTCTCGTCAAAGCTTCCCCCTTTTTGGTGGTTTTGCAAGAATGAACTTATTTTGGCTGCATATGTAGTATGGCACCTGCTCAACATATAGGACAGACAGCTTTAGATAGGAAACCAAATTTTTCTGTTAAAATTGCTGCTACTGCTGCTACTGGTAAAACGAACACTATACCATATAATTCCGAGAAGAAAGGTTTCAACTATAGATACAACATTGTTCAAATGGAAAGTACCTTGAATGCACGAACTACTAAAGCTTCAAACAGTGCCACAGATGTGGCTGTCGATGTAACTGGGTTTGCAAGAAGCAGCGACATCAGATTAGCTACGAAGGAGGATCCTGATGAAACTGAATACTCGAGCTCATTTGCTGACACTACATCTGGAAATGATAATGGTTCTGGGCCAAGTGATGCCGAAGTGGAGTCACGATTCTATGATGATAGTGGCTTGGCATCTTCATTCGACGGATTTGGCAGCTTGTTTCCAATAAGGTGTGGATTTCTTGCTTGGTGCATGTTTTCTTAGAGCAAGGAAGATTTGTTTAGTTTTATTGTTTTTTTGTCTAAATCACTGGTTCCTCCTTGGACTGATCCTGTTAACAGTTTCAGTATTCTTTTCTTTTTCTAATTCCCACTTTTCAATTGTTAGATACCCATTTGAATAAGAGGTGCAACAATTAGCATGAATCTTTTCCTTTTCTGAGATATTAACTGAAGTTGTTAACTGTTGCTTGCCTAATCCTTTAAAACAACTCTAAAAATAGATATGTACAGTGATGACCAAAGAGTGCATTCTAGCCTAGTACGAGTCTACTCTCCCAAAATACCATCCCGGATGGTAATTTTTGAAACATTACCAAAGTGGGACCCATCACACTTGTTAAAACGTGTTTCTGGATGCTTCAGTCTTGTTCTCCTTCGTATGATGTAGGTCCAGCCATTAGCCTAGAGCCCTAAATACTTTTGGTCTTAAAGCTTAAGTTCTATGTTTGTATGCAGTAGCCAACATTGTCATTTTCTGAAGATTAGCTATCTTATGGAGTATTACATCTAATCATGAGATCATCCAAGGTAGAAATTAAAGTGCCGTTTGTCTTCTGTAAGTGCTAATGTAATTAGATGAGAACAGCTATATAACTGTGATCCCGATGGCTCTTTTCTCTTTCTGCTGAAGTTCCTCGTGAACATTTGTCAATGTAATGAGCTCAACAAGTGTCATGAGCATTACATTAATCTTTTTTCCTTTTATTTTGAGAATTAAGGTATTTTGAAGACTTTCAGACAGGTATAACAAGGTTGCCGAATTTTTCTTTTTGTCCCTAACTAGGTTCCAGCTTCTTCAGCTATTTCTCTTATCCTATACGTTATTCTATAATTCTTCACATAACTCTTTACTGTCTCTTTCCTGGGCCTGTGCAGAAAATTTTAAAGGTGGTGTTTTCGTATTACTAGACTAATTCCTCTTGCAGGTTGATCTTAAATCCAGTGAACTATGACAAACTAAATCTGAAGAAGTAACCTTCTTCTTTTTGATTAGATTGAAGTGCCATAATGTGCGGTAGAATCCCATAAAATATGGAAGTCCTGCATTAAATTTACTCGAGTAACTCTACTTATGATCTTTAAACCTCTTCCAATATGTCAATCACAGTGCTTTCTTAGAGGAACTTATCAAGTGCTAACTCAATCAGCATCCAATTTTAGCTTGACAGTTGTTTCAAAGCTTGTCGTGTACTTTTAGGCTTGTCAGGTCCTTGTATAGAGTCCCCTGAGATCTGAGCTTTTAAACATTTAGAATCTTGTATTATGTGGAGAAATTGCTTTAAGCTGTAAACAATACAAGGCATCCGCATGGGATGGAATTAGCTTTGGTTTACTTTTAAATTCCCTTTGGGGAACTTCCTTATTATACCTTTCAGAAGCTTATTTCTGCTTGATTTAGTTGATGGCGATATGGTAAGTAACTTCAGCATGCATGAGCTAAATGTAGTCGAACAGTGTAAATTATTTGATTGTGTTCAACTGACTGCTTACGTATTTCAGGAAGAAAAAGTTAACTGCTCACTGGAGAGACTTTGTACATCCCATAATGTGGCGGTGTAAATGGGCAGAACTCAAGATGAAAGAGCTTCAGTTGCAGGCAGCAAGGTACAACAGAGAGATATCAGCGCTTGATGGGAAAAAACATAGGGCATTAGATCAAGCTACTTTGGAAGAGTCAGGCTCGAAATCATTGCCATTTGTTTATCCAAGGCACAGGAAAAAGGCCATGAAGAGGAGAAAGAGGAAAAGAGTTGAGGATGGAACAGATATTGCAGCACAAATGTCCACTCATAACCTTTTCTCTTATTTTGGTATGATTTCTTCTTCATTCTATTTTTGCTTGGCAACCGATGTCTCTTGCCACCATGATAAGTTCTATTTTGGCATGTGATATCTTGCAGAAAATAAAAAGCTGGATTTGGATGGTACACCAGCTGGAGATGATACTAGTAATGCAGGTATGTATTAATGTTCACACTTTCCCATAATTATTTACCACTAAATGAGTTCATATCATTAATCTTCTGCTTCTCCCTTTGTAAAAGAGAGTATGGATTGCTGGGATTTCTTCTGCCTTTGGTTTGTTTTTTCAGCCACCTAGGTTGCCTACCTGCTTACAATGTCCGCTTGTCAATGAGAAAAAACCAAATAAAATATTTTTTTCTTTCCTTTTTTTTCAGTTTGTTGATTGGTAAGGAAATACTAATCTTTTTAGGGGCAGATAAAGTGAAATTCCGATACCTTTATAGAATTCTTTTCTCTTAACTAATGTTTGATGTTTCCGTCATTCTCCTGGAACATTCAATTCTTGAATAACCAGTTCTTTTATGGTCACACATTTTGAAGCAACATAAATTGCAAATTTGTTTTATAATTTGTCAAAATCCTCTGGCATGTTCCTTAAGTTTATATGTCACTCCAAATAGAGTAACATGCTTGGTTGAATAACCTACATGTGCATTTCCCATAGGCAATTGTAGAACAAATTTGTACCTATATTAATTTTGGTTGTCGTTGTTCCCTAGAAAAGAGTTGGACCTGTTATTTCGAAACTGCAATGACGCTCTGATGTGTCTTATTTTGATTGAAACTCAAATTGTAGTCATGCATGATGCATTGTGGACTCACAACTCTTTTGCGTTTTTCATTTTCTCACCAAGGAAGATTCGCCCTTTTGAAAACCATAGGCCCTAAATTTGGCATAGAACGGAAATGCGCCAGTAATGTATTCAACCTTGAAGGTGATTATCTTGAGCCATGTAACGCTTAACAGTTAACTTATGACTAGTTACCAAATCTCTGTGCAGTATGCACGGACCTTCTTATCTTCATACTTCGGAGAGCAATGACACATGATATTCCAGATCAGTTCTAGCTCAGATGTTATGAACTTTGTTTGACATGTTTAAAGCTCTAAAATTTTGGAAGTGCATATAACTTGTGCTCCAACTGTGTCTATCAGCATAAAACTAGTTAATGAATGATAAAGTTTCAAAATATAGAACAAGCATGTGGTCTGTCTGCTATATTTATTCTTTCATCAAATAAAGTATTATAGGTAATTATGAAATTCGAAAATGAGAAGTGAGGATGTTGGCCCCAGGGCCTAGCTCAAGTGGCAAAGGGTGGTGTCAAATATTCCGAATAAGGACTTGAACAACTTCACTACAGTTTATGCTCAAAAGTATGTCAATCTTAATGTTGAGTTTAAAGTGTTTGTCCTTCTGGCATCTTTACTAAAGGCATAGATATGTTAACAAATTGTTTTGGTAATATAGTTTCACTGGATGTCCCTTATGTTGATTTTTTTTTTCCTGACATAGCACTGGCAGAACAGAAATCCAATGGCCATGATGAGTTTGGTAATGATGATGATTTGTCGATTCTGGAAAGCAGCAATAGTTTTCTAGAGCAGATCCTTCGCAAAATTGAACTTGTACATTGTCGGGTTCATAAGTTGAAGGACCAACTTGATACAGTGATGACAAAAAATGCAATAAAGTTTTCTTCCTCTGAGAATCTGATGTCATTTGATGGACAGGCTAGCTCTATTCGTAGCCCTACATTCTCGGCATGCAATGGAGACACAATATCAGCTGGAGCTTTATATGCAACATCTCAGCACATGGTAGATTATGATCTTGGAGATTTTGTCATGCCTGACAGTACAATGTCAAGCTATGGAGAGGCTATGCCTATTCCTGACATCATTGAAAGTACAGTAGGACTTTTATCCTCTGTGGATGTCACGCAGCAGCAGGCACAAGTTGGAGATTCAAGAGAAAGAGTAAGACATCTATCCTTTCCAAGTGGAAAAAGAGAGTGAATAATATTGAGTTGTGGTTGTTATCTGGCTATGCTAGGTTGATGAGCTAATCACTGAGTGCTGTTTGGAGGGCCCTATAGCACTTAATCCTAGGACTAAAAATAGGGACTAGCTTTTGTATTTCATACTTGGTGCTTGGTTTAAAGTGGCGATTACATTTCAATACTATGAGTAAATAGATTATGTTTCCTGCAGTCACATCTGGTGCTTGGCTTAGGAGATGCAATTAGATGTTCTTCAAAAATAGTATTTGGCCCTTATGTGTCGAGTAATCTCCAAATATGCAGTCCGTATCAATGTGTCGAATGTTTTGGTAATTAATAAGCCCCTATTGTAAATGGAATTAGTCGAAGTAAGGGAACAACAAGTGGTAAAACCAGGCTGCGTTTGAGTGAGTCCTTTTCTGGTTTTGTGTGTGTGTGTGGGGGGGGGGGGGGGGGGGGCGAGGATGTGGGAGGCTCTCAGATAAACCAACCTGAGATTAGTCCTCTTTACCAATGTAATCACCACTTTCTATAAACCAAAGGACCATAGTTTTCTAAAATAAGTTAGTTCCCCCCCATTTATGCCCTTTGTGCTCTTCACTCATTAAAGATGTTGCGAGGCTGGTTGTTTTCCATTGCACTTCAATCCGTTGATTGTTTTTATGTATTGCTAATCTACAGATTGTTGATAACATTCTCATACATAATGAAGTATCTGAAGTAGGAGGACACATTTTGACGATGAATCCTGACAAATCCTTGGAGAAACATCAAGATGTGAGAAATAATGTGGAAGAAGAAAGCTCTAATCCACTGCTCCCTGCATCAGATTCTAATGCGGCAGTTAAAGCATCCACATCTCAGGAGAATCCACCTCCCCCTGCAGCAGTTAAAGCATCGACATCTCAAGAACAATCAACATTTAAGTCGTGCTTAGCCTCGGATATCCGTTTTCCCAAAAACAAAAGAAAGCGAGGAGAACGTAAAGCCGGTTCAGTTGGTTGGAATCGTAAAATGCCGGGTGAACCTGATAGCCAGTGAGTCTTATATATAGAACATATTTTGACTTGCCGAAACGTTGTCAAGAAATGCAAACCTCATGATAATGGTGGATGACCAGGAAAAGGTCCCATGCCGCTCAACTGCTCAAAATAGTCTGCTCTTCCATAAGTTTCGTAGGAGTTGTTATGGCAATACTTGCGACTTTTAATTTGAGGATTCCATACTCTAATAGTAGTCAGGTACAGCTGAAGTGGTTTGAGTATCACGATAGGTAGTGTAACCTTTGTAGATCAGATAATGTATCTTTTAGCATTCAATTGAACACCCTTTTGAATTTAAGGAGTAGAAATTAGTACAGCAACTTGTTCTTTTCAGTGTTGCTTAGTGACATGCTTCATATCCTCTCCGAAAATAAGCTCTCACTAGTTGGGATTTTGAATACATTAATTTTAGGCTGAATACATCTCCAGCCCCTTAAACTTGTCCCTTTTTTCCATTTAGGCACTTAAACTAAACCTTGTTTCTATTGAACACCTGAACTCAATTAAAAATGTATCAATTAGACACAAGTTGTTGACATGTCAAAGTGAGTGTAATTCACCTCCTTTGAGAGCGTGAAGTTTTGTTTCTCTTTCTCCTTACACCATCTCCAACTGCCATCCCTTCGCTTCCATAACACTAGCTCCAACACCATCTTGCCCACCTCCACTATTATAGTCATTATTCCCTTTTTTTGCTCCTACTATATTTTTTTTGGGTTATTTCCAATTTTCTGCTTTATTCATATACTTATGCTTCTCCATTTTTGTTTTGTTTTGTTTTGTGTGTATACTTATGTTTTTGTAAAAGATTTTAATTATACATGGGAGAATGAGAATGAGAAATGGGGGAGTAGTAAACATGGGATTCGAACCCTCACCTACATTGAAGGTTTTGGTAGCCCGGAAAAGGAAAAAAGAGGAAGGTTTTGATAGCCCAGGAAAGGGCAAAAAGAAGAAATGTTATTTTCTTTTCTTTTCTATGTTTGTTCTGATAAGTTAGTGGCAAGGTCTGTGTAAACTTTATCCTTTTCAAACCTACTTGTGGATTACACTGGTTATGCTATTGTTGTTTGTTGTTTGTTGTTGTTGATGTTGTTGTTGTTTGTTTGTTCTGACAGAGGAAGTTTTCGAAGCCAAAGTAACGGAAAATCAACTTAAATAACCATAGTAATGTGAACAAAACGAACTACATATATCACATGCTACCTATATGGTATCACTCTGAGCCAACAACCCAGCCTAGCGGCAATTAGCCAGCCCAAAGTTATATAATGCATGGTTATCATGTGTTATATGTCCCCAATTTTGTAACGACTCTACTGGTCGTTTTGAACAATTGCATCCGGTTCGGCAGTTTGAGGTCAAGAGCAGCTTCACATTATGTATATTGACTTGTGTGCATGGTTGGATTTAATTTCCGGATGAATCAGAGTCGAATTGGAAGAAGGAATATAGTTTTGGAAGCTTAAGCGGAGAGAATTTGACCGGAATTTGACTTTTGAGTAAACAACTCCGGAATGAGTTTTGGATGATATTAGTAGCTTCGTATGGTGATTTTGGACGTGGGCGTGTGTTCAGATTTGGATTTGCAGGCCCGTAGGGTAATTTGAGGCATTTCGGTGAAAGTTGAAAAATTTGAAGTTTGGAAATATGGAGAGGGTTGACCGAGAGTTGACTTTTATGATATCGGAGTTGGAATAGAATTCCGGGAGTTTGAGTAGGTTCGTAATGTAATTTGTGACGTGTGTGCAAAATTGGAGGTTATTCGGACGAGGATTGATAGGTTTCGGCATTGGTTGTGGAAGTATGGGGTTTCAAGTCCATCAAGCTTGAATTGGTGTGCGATTTATGTTTTTGTTATTGTTTGAGGTGATTTGAGAGCTCGATTGAGTTAGTATGGTGTTTTAAGACTTGAACTCACATTTGGTTGAGGTTCCGGAGGCCTCGGGTGTGTTTCGAATGAGTTTTGAGCGAATTCGGACATTACCGGAACGCAAGCATGGTTCTGGTGCTTAAATCTTCGCAGAGGGCGAAGGAACTACCGCTGAGGCGCAAAATGCATCGCTGAGGTGCTCCAGGGAAGATCTGCAGGTTCGATGCTCTAGCTTCGGAAGCCTACATCTTTTGATCTATAAGGATTTTTGAGATGATTCAAAAACGAAAGTTGTAGCCCTTCGTGTCTAGTTTCCAGAAAGGTAAAAAAATCATAATTTGGTCATCTGTAGAGAAAGGTTTGGCTAAAATACTAAGGCCTATCTGTGCAGCCACCAGAAGCGCGGTCAACAGTGATTTACCGTGGTCAACGGTGATTTTCCGCGGTCAGCGGTGATGGGAATCCAAAAGGTGCACTATAAATACGAGATTTAGGGTTTTATTTCATATTTTAACCTAGAGAGCTCGAATCTTGACAATTTTTCGAAGATTTTTCAAGAAATTCATCAGGGTAAGTGATTCTAACTCGGATTTGGCTAAAATACATGAATCTATCATTGAATTCATCATTTGATTCGTAATTTGGGATGGAATTTGGGGAAAATTTGTAAAGTTTTTCAAAAATGTAAAATGATGATTTGTATGACCAAATGGTATCTGAATTAGATAATTTTTATATGAGTGAAATCATAGCGGAATGAGTGTTCAGTTTTTATAAATTTTGTCGGGTTCCGAGGTGCGCGCCCGGGGAGTTGACATTTTGCAAATTGTATAAGAATCATAGTTTTGTTAATTGGAATTATTTTCTATTGCATTGTTTGATGTATACAAGTCGGTTTTGGATAGATTGAGCCGAGCGTTGATGAATTTGTAAAGGAAAGACTAAATTGAATATTGAATTGAACGGATTGAGGTAAGTATATTGCCTAACCTTGTGTGTGGGACTTTCCCTTAGGATTTGAGTCTTCTATGCTAATTGTAGTCCGTGCATGCGAGGTGACGAGCGTTTGCTCGAACTTATTTGTGGAAAATTTGCCTTTAGGGTTCTTAGGTCTTTATGTTCATTAAGTAAGAAGTTTTTCAGTTATGCTTGGGCTTCCTAAATGTTTGCTTTACCTCTATATGATTGTTAGCTTTTTCCCCTAACTCTTACTTGTTACGTGGCCCTTATTTGCCTTAATTGAAGTGATTGTTCTCCTTATTATTTTGTTATCCCTTAATTGTGAATTCCTCTATGACCCCGTGCATATATGCTAGGTGTTCAAATTGTGGTGGTCACCGGTGTAGTTATCACGTGCTTATTATGTCTTGTTATTTTGTTAAGGTTATTACTTCTTAGTTTTTCCGTGATTCTCTTGTTGCCGTGTTCATACTCTTGGTGGTGGAATTCCTTGTGGTTTGATTGTTGGATTGTTGTTGATTCCCTTGCCGGGATGTTATTGTTCATATTGTTGATTCCATTGCTGGGATATATTGCTTCTATGGTTTGGGTGAGGAAGAGTATAAAGCACGAAGGGTGATGCCGTGCATGATATTGTGAGTGAGTGTTAATGCACGAAGGGTGATGCCGTGCCATGATTATGAGAGTTAATGCACGAAGGGTGATGCCGTGCCATGATTATAAGAGTTAATGCACGAAGGGTGATGTCGTGCCATGTTATGAGAGAGTTAAAGCACGAAGGGTGATGCCGTGCACATTTCTATTTATGCATATGGCGAGGAAGAGTGATAAAGCACGAAGGGTGATGCCGTGCGCTTTCTGTTTCCTTGTGTTTATTCGTTGTTATCAATTCAGGTGTTTTAACTATTCAGATTCCTTTACTGCTGTGATCCTTTGTGATGGAACCCCATAGTGTTTTCAATACTTCGCTTTATATATATATATATATATATATATATATATATATATATATATATATATATTTCAATAATTGTTTCATTTTTAATTCAATTAGTTACTCAATTAAATTCCCTTAAACCGTCTGAGGTTGTATTTTACTAAAAATGGAATTTCTACTAAGTTAAATTATTGAATCCCATGTTAAAAGTAATAATGCATTTGATGTTGTATTTTAATTTAAAATGGGACTTTCTTTATTCAAATGATTTCTAAAAATAACTTTATATTTTCTTGCTGAGTTCCTAATTGGTTTAGAAGCGGTACTCTACTTTATGTTATGTAAATGAGACTCCTTGAACATCTTAATTGCATTGGTTATGGACTCTATGTACTGAGTAACATGAGAATGTTGTTGTGAACATCTTAATTGCATTAGTTATAGACCCTATGTGGGCACAAGGTGCTGGGTGTGCTAAAGGTTTGGTAATTGAGGTTATGATATGAGACATCGAGCTTGAGATGGTTAGAATTGTGCATCAGAAATGATATGATTTGTTGAGTTGACATCGTCTTCTTTAATTGAGTACATTTTTACTTGTCTGTATTCCAGCTGTGTTGGTGTTAATTTAATTGGTTATCTTTTGTTTTCCATTCCTGTTTCCCTTTATTGTTTTTACTGATTGTAGTTTGTTCTTTCCCTGCTGTTGATATTATTTTGTCATCTTTAGGTTGATAGTTTATTATCATATCCTGTTCAATTTATTCGACTAGTAGGTTTCTGGACTATTCCTCGTCACTACACCACCGAGGTTAGTCTTGATACTTACTGGGCACCGCTGTGGTGTGTTCATACTACACTTCTGTATATTTTTGTATACAGATCCAGGTGTTTGATCGGTAGTAGCTGTGCGGGTCGCTGCGGTGGAGACTCAAGGTAAACCTGTTGCAGCGTTCGCAGGCCTCGGAGTCACCTTCACTTGTACTTATTTCCATTTGTTCCTTTTGTTTTGGAACAATAAAGTATTTATTTTGTATAACTACTCTTAGAAAGACTTATGACTTGTACCACCGGATTTGGAAATTGTAATTTGTTAAGAGTTGTTTAAATTAAAGTTAGCAAATATAAAAGTTATCTCAGTTAATGTTAGACTTACCTAGTTTAGAGACTAGGTGCCATCACGACTCCTTCGGAGGTATTTTGGGTCCTGACAAATTTAACCCCCTTTTTTCCCCCGATATCGCCACCCCCTTCCTTAAAATTCTATTTTGCTATTAATGGCACTCACAAGGTCCTACAACGTAGATTTGATTAAATATTTTTACAAAAATATATAGGATTCAAGGTATATTCTAGGTATAGAATAAGAATCTTGGTTGATTTTCTTTTTGGTAATTAGAATATTTCATTAATCACTAAGAACAATCATTACAAATTAGCAAAGTCATCCTCGACTTGCTACAATCTATGCGTAGTCCTATCTCTATAACTATATTATAAGCAGTACATAAATCCACTAATTACTATCTAGCCTGCTGGTCTTTGTATTGTTGATTTGCCTTAGAAATGAAACTGTTGCATCTTTGTCCTCACTCTCCCTTGTGCTCTGATGTTGCATATGCATGCAACTTCCCTAGCAAGCTGTTCTACAGTCCTTGTTTGATCTTCAAACACTCTACTGTTTCTCTCTTTCCAGATCACATAACTGTATTCTGCATACATCATCTTGAGTATCCTTGCCTTCAGTGACTTACCTTTGGATTGGATAAGCAGCCATGTAAAAACTTGTTGCCAAAAATTAGTTGGAACATTCAATAGTTGTAACCATCTCAACAATCTCCTCCATACTGCTTTGGAGAAGCTACACTCACCAAAAAGACGGAGATGAGATTCTTATACAGCCATACACAGAATGCAACTTGAATTCACTTGGATTCCTATTTGGCTAATCGATCTACAGTTAACAGTCTTTCATGATATTGGAGCCACATTGTAAACACTACTTTAGGTCTAGCCTCATTATGGAATAACAAGCTTCTCCATTCAATTTTGTTATGATTCCCCAGAAGACCTAAGTATATCTGCTTAATAAAGCTCTTCTGCTGGTTTATGGCAGGTATTTGCTGTGCATTTTTCCTAGAATCCAAAATCTTTCTCACCATCCAACTTGCTTGTTATGGAATAGCCATGTCAAGTATGTTTTTCCCTTTGATGTAGTATACATGGATCCATCTTATCCAGGTTTTATCCTCCTTATGAGCCAGGTCCCAGTATGTTTTAGTAATTGCTGCCTTATTTCAAACTTGGAGATTTGTTAGGTTATAACACCCTACTGATTTAAGTAGGCACATCTTGTCCCAAGCTATCGATGCTCTTTTTGTGATTGTATTGGTGCCAAACCATATGTAACTCCTACAATAGGCCTCTACCAGCTTCATAACATTTGCTGGTATGATGAAAAGTTGTGCCCAGTAAGATTGGATGCCAAATAATACAGTCTGCACAAGCTGCACTCTACCAGCATAAAATAGTTTCCTAGAAGTCCATGAAGATACTCTTGCTACAATTCTCTCTATCAAAGGTTGCCATTGAAGTATAGGTAACTTTTTTGTGTCTACTGGAATCCCCAAGTATTTGAAAGGCAGCTCCCCTAGCGAATAACCTGTAATCTGCATTATTCTCATTTGTTCTTGCTTTGCCACTCCTCCAAAGTAGATAGTACACTTTGTTAGATTAGCTTGTAAACTAGAAGCAGCAGAAAATTGCCTGAAGCAGTTATGTAGAGCTTGCACAGAACCAGTGTCACCCCTGGCAAATATGAGTAGATCATCTGGAAAACTGAGATGAGTGATGTTCAACTTGCTACATCTTGGATGGTATTTGTACTCCTTTATTTTCTTCAATCCTCTAAGTAGCCTGCTCAGATACTCCATGGCAATGGCAAACAAGAATGGTGACATGGGATCACCTTGTCGAAGCCCTTTAGCTGCATTAAAAGGCTTTGTCAATTCTCCATTGATCATGATAGAGTAGCTCACTGTTGACATATATGTTTTCACCCATTGGAGGAATTTTGTAGGAAAGTCTAAGTATTCCATAAGCTGCTCCAAGTACACCTATTCCACTAAGTTATAAGCTTTCATCATGTCCATCTTTAGCATGCATCTGGGAGATATATGTTTCCTGTTGTATGCTTTAACAAGTTCATGAGCTAGTATGATGTTATCTGCTATTTTTCTCCCTGGGATAAATCCTACTTGAGCTTCAGATATGATGTATGGCATTATCTTTTGCAATCTTCTAGCAATAACCTTAGATTTCAGCTTGTACAACACAGTGCAACAAGCAATGGGCCTGAAATCCTTGACTGTCACTGGATTGGGGATCTTAGGCAACAAGGTTATAGTGGTGAAGTTGATAGCCGGATACATTATATGTCACAACCCAAACTGATGGGCTGCGACGGGCACCCAGTACCTTACTCAACTGAGTACCAACATAACGTATCTTTTCATGTCATACTATCATAGATAACTGAGGCGGAAGGCTGCCGTGAGATAAGTATAATACATCATGTGATACCAACTTATACATAAGACATTCGGGCCTATAAGACCAAAATAACCACTCGTATATTGAACATAGGCCGACAATGCCATACAATCTTTTACGTACATGACATCTATCTACAAGCCTCTAAGAATACATAATTTTCATAAAGGTCGGGACAGAGTCCTGCCATACCAAACAATACACGTCTAAGTCATACTAACCAAAAAAGCAACTCCTAAGCAAATGGAGCGCACCAACATCTTCTACTGAGCTGATAGCCTACTTAGAGGGCTCTTGGCCTGTCTATCGGGACCTGTGGGCATGAAATGCAGCATCCCCAGGTAAAAGGGACGTTAGTACAAATAATGTACCGAGTATGTAAGGCACATAAATAAGTATTTAACAGACATGGAAGAAATATAGAGTAAATGACTCAACCTGTAAGTCTGTATAACTCTGTAATTCATGAAATAATTATAGTGTCATGCATATGCATATGAATGCCATATCGTGCATAGGTACATGTGTTCATAACATCATAAGCCTCTGAGGACATCCCATCATATCGTCTCGGCCATGTGGGCAAAATCATCAACGTATACCAGGTGATCAGGTGGTGCGTATATAACGCCATAACCTTTCCCATATCCCATATACATTTATATATATGCATATATAACGCCATCCAGTCATGGGTCAGTGTGCATGTATAAATGCATGAAATGCATATGAAATACGTTAATAAAATATCTCGGTACGTCATAAGAATATTATGCCTCTGATTTGTATCATAAAATAAACTTTATCAACTTACGTATTTTTGAGACCCGTGAATAGATGATAGAATAATATGACACATGGGAGAATAAGAATATACACATCTCTAGAATTTATGCGAATAGAGTAATTTATGGAAGTTGTGCATTTGCTCGTTTTGCTTGTGTCGTATAGATCATGCCAAAAAGAAAGAAGGGATAGCCTTAACATACCTGAACCGATTCTCTTGACAATCCCTTTAACACCAGTTGATTGCGACAATACGTAACGACAGATCAAAGTAGGGGAAAATCCATATGATATTCTTGAGAAAGATTATACCGTGCTCCCTTAGAATCGCAAAATTCCGTTGCTACTACGCTACGAAGTCTCGTATGAATTCTTGGTGAAGTGATTCACGTTACTAGTGAAAAGTATGGTTTTTGCTGAAGTATTTCATAGCTTATCCGTATGACTTCCCAAACATGAATAAATTCTTTAGAAATGTCCCCTTTTTATAGTGTGTGGGACCCACTTAATAATGCTTACCTTATCCACCCAAATCCCTTAGAATGCCATCTAGCAATGTGACTAAAGAGTCACTTAAAGCAATATTCTTAGGCTGCCACGTTTGGGAGGGTTTATTAATCCTTATCAAAAGTATTAATTATTCACTAATTTATTATTTAACTAATTAATCTCTCATTAGCTAATAATTAACCAATTACCCATATAATTAAGAATTATCTCAAATTACTTAAAATACTACTCACTTTTAACACACCTTATACACCTTACTATCATGGCCATGTGGTACCTTGTATGATATTAGTCCATAAATACCGGGTATTTTAGCTCGGGCCATATTTTATCCCAAAATGTTAAACTTTGACGAAATTCATTTCCTTCGATTTGCTTACCCTATCTACTTCATGAATTTACTCATCACTTGTTTGAAATAGCATAATGCTTATAATCTCAAAATAATCCCATTCCCGAACTTACGTTGATTAACTTATGACAAACCTTTAACGTACGAAAATGCGGGATGTAATATCTCATTTCCGAGCTTTCATCAATTTGCTTATGGCATATTTTTACGTGTGAAAATATGGGGTGTAACATCATTTCCCCCTTTGGAATATTTGTCCTCGAATTTTGACTGATGCTCTTATCATTTTTATTACTTATAGTTCTTGTAAATACCTTAATACTCTCCTTACCATTTAGGCAATTGTTCTATGAATAAATCCAAAGGCCAGGGCATTCCCCCCTTTAGACCTCTTCCTCATGCCATGTCTTGTGGTCAGAATCCTTCCAATTTCGTAATTGTTGCTACCTTCTTTTATGCAGTCTGTACGATTCTGACTTTGTAAGTGCGCCTATGCGACTCTTCTCTCCTTTTTCCTTCAGTATTTAGCCAATCTCTATGCCTCACTTTGTGAACATATACAGAGCTTGATAAGATGTACCTCTGGGCATGTATAAGTATACTAAAGTTCTTTGCTCGGTACTTTATCGAACTTACGAATATTGTTATATCTTATTTCATAGGCTCGATTATCCATTTGTATGACTTTACTGCATCTAATTAGGTTAGTATACCATCGCTCTTACTTCGATTTATCGTTACTGAGGTCTGCTACCAAATTCCAGCTTATTCTGTCGCTTTTTATCATAGATGTATAAATCCAAGCCCTTCAATGCTTCCTTATTATTGTTGATCTAAAGGATGGAATCCTTATCTCCTCTTATACGTTGGAACTTTATCCATTCTCATCACCTTCTCACTCGCCCTTTCTCATCCTTAATCATGTCCTAAAACCTTGCCGCTTTACTATACTTTAGCTTGTGACCTATACATATCTATTTATACTATTCACAACCTTCCTTCAACTTGCTTGCTCCATAGATTTACTTATGTTATTTTAGAATATCAAGCGAGACATCACATCATCTCTAACTCTTCTTTACTTTCTTAACTGGACCCCTCGATAACTAGAAACCATAGGCTAGAATATATGCCACTGACGACACTACTATCATTCCTGGATACTGAATCCCCGCGCTTCTAGCTTTCTATCCAAAGTATGGACTATTCACAACCTCCTACATTTGAGTATCGCGTACATTGTTCACCTTTATCTTACTTACCTTAAAATCTTGCATCGTATCTTGTACCTCTTTCATGACCTTCCTTCCATATATGTATAATTCACATCCATAACTTGAAATTTTATTATTTTACTTGCACCTCTGGTGTATACATAATCCGTTGAGAGCTTTGTACTGACTTCTTATGAGGCTGGTATTCTTCTGATTCCCCTATAGAATATGGATACTATACTATCTCTCTTGTACCTATGATATTTAAGAGTGATCTTGTAATATTCTCAATCACGAGGTCTATAATTTTTTGGGTCTAATAATTAGACTTATGATTTACTTAGTTGGTGTAACTCTTTAGTTTCCTCTTTCCTCTGATCAACCTTTATGTAGGCTTAAGCTATCTTCCGATCTGCGGCTCATGGCATTAGTTATTACTTTAGCCTTTCATGGAAGCTATGGAATATCCATGATACCATCTTCTAACAATTCAATCCTTTGTCTATAACCTAGACTCAATTATTTCTTTTAACTTATACCAGAGTCTTCTCCGGCTGTATGATTGTCAATCATATATGCTGCATAATACCACAAAATCTTAGGTGTATTCATAATATAATTATCTCTGTATCATTGGTCGAATAATTCCTCTCATTCCTTCTCAACTCTCTTTAAATGCAAGCAATTATTTTTCCTAGTCGTTTTGCCACTTGTTGCATGAATACTTGGTTTATCTTAGTGCCCACACATATTGGCCACGATAGGTTCCACTTTCTTATGGGATGCATACAATATTGTTGTAAGACTGTTGTTACAAGACCATTTACTCTTTAGGTCACTGTGCTTAGGTTGAAGCCTTTTTCCTTATTTCCTCAGCTAGCCTTTCGTTGTTGTACTTAAGGAAGACCCTATGACTCTTGTAAAGCTGCGAGCTTATTACATCGTATTCCTAATAGAATCTTTGATGTTCGTACTCACCTATTCCTTAGTTACATACCTCCACACTCATGAGCTCGTACGGTTCCTTCGAAATCTGAAGTTTTTGCTATCTTCCCAGTGGGACTCTCTTTTATTTCCGTAATACTTATACTGTACCTTTAACTATGACAACTCTTATCTGAATATATCTCAAGTATTGTCATAACTGCGAGACTGAATCCACTATATTGGGTTTTACTATATTTATCTTGCATGATCTGCTGATTGGTTTGTATCCTCTTGTCTAGACATAACTAGGCTCTTCCCGAATCAACTATCAACTACTTGCTGGCCCATTTTCATATCAATATTCCACGAGATTTTTCTTGGGTTATTTCCTTTATCTTATCTTACGTCTTAATATAGCTCCTTATCCATCAATAACATCTCGGGCAGGAACCCTTACTTCCTTTCCTTGATATCGTGTTTGCATAATGTTCCAAAATCGTAGCATATCAGTAGGATTTGAGTAAGTGCAATCTCGTCCCTTTCTCATTTTTATCGCATTATTCCTTTACCATTCCATAATTACTAGAATCACTTAATTCTGTCTTAATGCCATATTACTCCATATCCCCCCTTAGGGGAGTACTAAGATTTAATGCTATGACGATCTACCTATAGATGTTTACCTCTTCAGCTTTGGCGTCTTCTCACATCATCGATGCCCCTTACTCGCCTTGCGGTAATCCTTCTGTACCAAGGATAACAACTTTCCTTACTCGTGAGGGTGACACTTAGTATAACTGACACATATAGTCCCTTAAGCTTAACTTTGCTTGCATTGCTTGCTTTAGGGAAGCGTCTTCCTGAAGGACCCTTTTCTGAATACATCATGGATCTTCTTCTGTTGTCTATTTTATTATCGCTGGAATGGAATCTGAAATTCTCATGATGCTGACTATTATCAAATCACTTAGTCCCTAATTCATCTTTAGTTTATCTTGTTCACTAGTCCATACTGTTTTCTATTACTCTAGGGTCTAACTTTTCCTTCTGTTAATCACGTTAGAGTTATGAACTTATTTCTCAAAATGAGGATGTGACTGTATGGCCTATACTCTTTTGTTGTCTTAAGGCCCATTACCTTTCGTCTCTTTCTTCATTTGACTATAGATTCTATAACACTCTACCGTTATCATCCATGTATCACATCTCACTTGTAATTCTTCCTTATCTCTCTTCTCATTACTCTGCTAATATTTTTGCCTATCCCTTTATTGTGAAAACTTCAACACGACATTCTTTCGTTTTAACACTCCTTACTTCTTTCATCGGCTCTTCAGGTTGTTCAACGTCCTCGCTCTACTAGGGACGAGAGTCACACTAAGGTAATATTTATCCCTTCCAGACTTTCAGTACCTATCTTTGTAGTGCTCATATCTAGCTGTACTATTTTAGAGTGCAACATCTAGGTATCTCACGAGGAGTTGTATTATCACATTTGCAATATTCTTCAGAAATGTCAACTGACGCAAACAATCCATCCATCATTTTGGGTCACTCTAACCCCAACTGGATCCTGATATCTGTCCTTCTCTAATACTACTTATGTTTGCACCCATGGGTCATAAATGAGATAGGTGTGGCCAATTGTACGTACCTCTGTTATTGTTGAAGGTAACTCAAAAGTCTTATATTCCTCTACCTGAATTATGAATACTGTTAATCTTCATTAACTGGGCTCCTCATACCCTTCTTCACCTTACTTGTTTCACTTGTTGAAAGTTGTATCTACCTTCTAATTTTCTCATTGCTTTTTTTTTTTACATAAGGGTGGATAGATACTCATGCCTTGAGTATCCTTATCAAGAAGCTTACACGTCTTAGTGCACACATTATCTGCTGAAGACCTTACATTTACTCATCATAATCATCACGCAAAATCGAGTTCCTCTGACTCAACTCTTCCATAGTTATTTCTCTTACCAACCGTCTTTCTGGATGTAGGCATCGTCGTATTATGAAAAAGATAGAGTTTAGGAAATTAAGTTCATACAATTGAGCTCTACCACACGATCTAGAGCAAGAAGAAAGAGTGCCAATCTTAAATGCCCTGTAGCCTCCTGCTTATAAATATGGTGCACGACACACCCATAAACAAGACTCTACTAGACACAGCTTGTAGATTCCCTAGGACAGAACTGCTCTAATACCACTTTTGTCACGACCCAAACCGATGGGCACCCGGTACCTTTCTCAACCGAGTACCAACATAACGTATCTTTTCATGTCATACTATCATAGATAACTGAGGCGGAAGGCTGCCGTGAGATAAGTAGAATACACCATGTGATACAAACTTGTACATAAGACATACGGGCCTATAAGACTAAAATAACCACTCGTATATTGAACATAGGTCGACAAGGCCATACAATCTTTTACGTACATGACATCTGTCTACAAGACTCTAAGAATACATAATTTTCATAAAGGTCGGGATAGAGTCCCGCCATACCAAACTATTCACGTCTAAGTCATACTAACCAAAAAAGCAACTCTGAAGCAAATGGAGCACACCAACATCTTCTACCGAACTGATATCCTACTTAGAGGGCTCTCGGCCTGTCTATCGGGACTTGTGGGCATGAAATGCAGCATCCCCAGGCAAAAGGGACGTCAGTACGAATAATGTACCGAGTATGTAAGACACATAAATAAGTATATAACAGATATGAAAGAAATATAGAGTAAATGACTCAACCTTTAAGTCTGTATAACTCTGTAATTCATGAAATAATTATAGTGTCATGAATATGCGTATGAATGCCATATCGTGCATGAGTACATGTGTTCATAACATTATCAAGCCTCTAAGGGCATCCCATCATATCGTCTCGGCCACTGTGGGCAAAATCATCAACGCATGCCAGTTGATCAGGTGGTGGTGCGTATATAACGCCATACCTTTCTCATATCCTATATACGCGTATATAATGCCATCCGGCCATGGGTCAATGTGCATGTATAAATGCATGAAATGCATATGAAATACGTTAATAAAATCTCTCGGTAAGTTATAAGAACATTATGCCTATGATTTATATCATGAAATAAACTTTACCAACTTACGTATTTTTTAGACCCATGAATAGATGATAGAATAATATGACACATGGGAGAATAAGAATATACACATCTCTAGCATTTCTACGAATACAGTAATTTATGGAAGTTGTGCATTTGCTCGTTTCGCTTGTGTCGTATAGATTATTTCAAAAAGAAAGAAGGGATAGTCTTAACATACCTGAACCGATTCTCTTCACAATCCCTTTAACACCCGTTGATTGCGACAATACGTAACGACAGATCGAAGTAGGGGAAAATCTGTATGATATTCTTGAGAAAGATTATATCATGCTCCCTTAGAATTGCAAAATCCCGTTACTACTACGCTACGAAGTCTCGTATGAATTCTTGGTGAAATGATTCACGTTACTAGGGAAAAGTATGGCTTTTGATGAAGTATTTCATAGATTATCCGTATGACTTCCTAAACATGAATGAATTCTTTAGAAATTTCCCTTTTTTATATTGTGTGGGACCCATTTAATAATGCTTACCTTATCCACCCAAATCCTTTAGAATGCCATCTAGCAATGTGACTAAAGAGTCACTTAAAGCAATATTCTTAGGCTGCCACATTTGGGAGGGTTTATTAATCCTTATCAAAAGTATTAATTATTCACTAATTCATTATTTAACTAATTAATCTCTCATTAACTAATAATTAACCAATTACCCACATAATTAAGAATTATCTCAAATTACTTAAAATACTACTCACTTTTAACATACCTTATACACCTTACTATCATGGCCATGTGGTACCTTGTATGGTACTAGTTCATAAATACCGAATATTTTAGCTTGGTCCGTATTTTATCCCAAAATGTTAAACTTTGACGAAATTCATTTCCTTCGATTTGCTTACCCTATTTACTTCACGAATTTACTCATCACTTGTTTGAAATAGTATAATGCTTATAATCTCAAAATAATCACATTCCCGAACTTACGTTGATTAACTTATGAGAAAACTTTAATGTACGAAAATGCGGGATGTAATATCTCATTTCCGAGATTTTATCAATTTGCTTATGGCATACTTTTACGTACGAAAATATGGGGTGTAACATTATATATGTGTGAAAGAAGTCTTTCACTGCTACTTACACTTCCTCTTTGATCACAAGCCAAGTTCTCTTAAAAAATTCTGTATTATAGCCATCTATTCCAGGTGCTTTGTCACTTCCAATACCTTTCAGCCCATCATATATCTCCTGGTCAGTCACTTCTGCACATAACCCTATTTGTTTCTAATGTGTTAGAATTGGCTCATTCTTCATAACCATCATATTGACAGCAGGTAGCTTGTTAGCCCTAGACCCCATCAGACTTCTATAGAATTATACAATCTCCTCCCTAATAGCTGCTGGTTCTGCAATAGTAAAGCCTGACAGAGCTTGTATCTCCGTGATCTGTTCTTTTGTTGCCTCTCTTTTATGACAGCCGAAAAGAATTTATTATTGGAATCTCCCAATTTAATCCAAGTTGCTCGAGCCTTCTGTTGGAGATTCCCTTCTTCCACAAGTGACCATGTCTCCAGTTTGTGTAGCCATTCCTTTTCCTGATCTAGTCATGTATCAGAGTAGTGTGTTTGCATTAACTTTGGACTTGAGAGAGTGCTATCCGAGCTTGTTCTATCTTTTCTGTTGCTCCTTTGAATTCTATTGCATTTAGGTGCCTAAACTGACTTTTAAGATCTTTAAGTTTGAATCAGTTGTTCTTCATTTTCTCTGATGCTTTGTTCTTTTTCCACCCTTCAGCTACCATCGACTGAAAAGATGCATGATTTGCCCAAACATTGAAGAACCTGAATGGACATTTGGTTTGAGTCTTAGGCTGCCTTATTGCAATAATAATAGGGTTATGGTATGAAATATAGGTCTCTCCATACTCTGTGACTATATGCCATAATTCATCATCCAGATATCATTTTCCAATAGTCTAGCTATGCGACTAGACACTCTGGCATCGCCTTGTTGTTTATGTGAAATAGTCTCCTCTCCAAGGAAGCTCTGTAAGACAAATGTTGTGGCATAGTTCTGAGAAATCTCTAATGTTAGCATTGGTCACATGCAACTTAGAAAATCTGTCTTGAGGAGTAAGTAGTGCATTGAAATCTCCCCCAATTATCCATGGTCCAGTAGTCATTTGTGCTATCCTTTGAAGATGTTGCCACATGTTCTTCCTCTATTCAACTGCATTTTTCCCATACACCACAGTGAGATAACATTGCATTCCATTATGTTTTCCTGTAACTTGGCAATGGATAAATTGATCTTGTTTTGCAATTGGCAGCACATCATACATTTGATCATCCCATATATTCCGCACCCTACCATTTACTGCATGCTCATAGTTAGTAATCTTGTTCTATCCAGAGGCAATTCTACTCATCACCATTTCTGCTTCAGCTTCTTTCACCTTTGTTTCTACCAGACCAGCTAGCTTTATATATATTTTTCCTTTATGTACTGCTTTATTTCTCTTTGCTTATATCGCTTATTCAAACCCCTAATGTTCCAAGTCAACCAAGTCATTGTAGTAGGTATCTCCACCTCCTCTATCAGGAGGCATATGATTCTCAATTCTCTCATCTTCTCTCTACAGAATTTGAAATTCATTGTGAGTTGATACTGAAGTTGTTCCAGGTATAACTTTCCTGTTACTAGTCAGTGCTGGTCATTCTCTATTCAGTCTTTAGTTTTGGATTTCTTTTGCTTTCCATTTGTCCTTTGTTGTTGCAGTTTCCACACTAGGCTCACTAGTTGTTGTTACAATAGTTTGATCCTGTGCCTGTGCTTTGGTTAATGCATTGTTCTGCCCAACTAAAGGTTGTTGTCCCTGCCCTTTAACTTGCCACCTTGTAGTGACTTTCCCCTATCTTTTCCTTCCTCTAGGCTACTCTTCTTTATTTTCTCGTTTAGTCAGTTCACAATCAAGACCAATCTTCATACACTTAATACAATAGTGTGGTTCTATTTGTATATCACTTGTTGTTGGAAGATTCTTCCAGATGGCTCTTGTAGTGTCAACTCAGTTGGAAGCTTTTTGACATTTGCCTCCACCAAAATTCTTGTATAGGATATGCTCATCTGCTTTGTTATGCATTCATCCGAAAGAGTGGTTTTCCTATGGCACTTGCTATTTTACTTAGAGCCTTATTTCCCCAGAAACTCATTTGCAGCTTTGGTAAGGTAATACACAGTGGAATTTCAGTCAAGAATTCAGTCGTAAGGTCAAATTCAGGGGACCATTGTTTCAAGATCATTAGTCGACCATTAATCGTGTATGTTCCTCCATAAGTCCATATAGAATATCCTTCAAATCATCTAGTGTATGAAATTTAGCAATGTAATACCTTTTTTCATGAAGAAACAGATCTGGAGCAGTCACTCAACTCCAATTTTGAGCTATGTATCTCTGCAAGAATTTATAACCAGGTGCATCCCAAATAACATAGACAATTAGGGCGCATTGCCAATTCTTAGTTTGACTGTCAATTTCATCCTTGTCCAGTTTCACCACAATATTACCATCAATAATCTTTGGTGGGATATAAGAGAGTGTCATACCATTTTCTGAAGATCTGTTACCTGCGAACAAATTGACCCATGGTTTTTCGGTGGTGGTAGATCTGCATACACCTGCTGTGGTTTGGTAGCCTCCTTCGCTTGTACTATTCCATTAGTTTTTGTCTCCATCTCTGTAATTGTTGCATTGACCTTCGATAACTTTGTATTTTCCACTACATTGTTCACTGGTAGGGGTGAGCATCGGTCAATTCGGTCTGGTTTTGAATATTATCGGTTTTGCCTTATCGGTTATCGGTTTACAAATATCATAACCCGATAACCAAACCGATAAGATATTGGTTATCGGTTATCGGTTAATCGGTTATTGATCATTATCGGTTCGGTTATCGGTTTACCCGATAAGGTAAAACTAAAACTAAGAGTGATGATTGCTGAACGCTAAATATTACCTAAAATTAAGAGTGCTGAACGCTAATATTTGTACAAAGTAAATTTTGTACAAAGTTTACTGGAAGCTGCTATATATGACACTTCAAGCTAAAGTCCCATCTCATCAGTTGTCAATCGTTTTGGTTGAAGAATGAAGTACACTTTTAGCCCCTGAATTCTTGACTAATTTTATTTTTGTCCTTGTGATATTCGATTAGACATATTTAAGCTTCGTTTTAATGAATAGCCACACATTTAATGAATTTTTATATGTTAAACTACGTCACTACTTGTATGTTATGCTAATTTTTTTTGTTTTATTTCATATTATGAGGGTAGTATAATTGCAAAAAAAATCTAATCATGACTATCAATAACATCATCCAAGCGCGAGAGAAAAATGATGGGAGAAAATTGACCAGCCTCGAAATTCAGCTATGATTGTTCAACAGCTGCTACAAGAGGTTGAAGGACTTTCATGGGATTCAAGATGACACCATCGATTAGCCCATACTCTTTAGCTTCCTTTGCACTCATGAAAAAATCACGATCTCCTGGAGAGTTGACATACATGACAATGTACTGCGCAACGAATTAAAGAGCTGCTCAGTTGAATTAAGAGAAGGCCGTGCAAAAAGTAATTAAAATGATGTAATTCAAGAAGATAATAATAATAATACTTCAAAACAAGAGTTAAAATACTCCACCACATCGTATGATCCTCTACAAGAAGATAATAATAATAATAATACTCCACCACATCGTATGATCCTCTACAAGAAGATAATAATAGTACAAGAGTTAAAATTTTAGCATATACTTCAAAACTTGGCAGTCAGTGTAAAATTTTCCATAAAAACACAAATCCTTACATATTGGAAGAGCTGGCTGATCACACTCTGAAATCTCTCTTGTACCATCGGAGGTGGTCCTTGAGCTTGGGAATATGTAGGAAAATAAGGTGATGATGGAACTTGCAAATCATCTCTGCAAAACACAATAACAAGGAAAAATCATATGACATAACGGATTTCTGTGGCACATAAGATGACAAAGCAACTAAGTCATTAACAGTGAATTCTTAAGATTTATGAAACAAGTCCACGAAACTGAAATTTTCTCTCAATAAATCCTACAAAAATGACCTAAGAGAACATTCAACATTAGCTACATATAAAAGTGAAAATATGCAAACCCATCTGAGTACTTGAAGGGAAGATGTTTAAATGGGAGGGAAACGGGGTGGGCTGTGAGGCGGACACCGGAGAAAGCAAAGCACTATATGAAATAATGAAAATGAAACCCTAGTATTACTAGACTAAAGGGTATACTAGTAAATTAGTAAACCCTTATTGGGTTATCGGTTTACCCAATAACAGATTTGATAAACCGAGCCCGAACCGATAACCCAATAAGAATTTTTTTTTTACTCGTTACCGAACCATTAGCCCAATAACCCAATACCGATAACCCAATAAGTAATTAACGGTCCGGGTTATCGGTTTTACCCGATATATGCCCACCCCTATTCACTGGCGTGCCTTCACAAGATGACGATGCTACATTCATCTAGATTGCACTTAGGTTTAGCCATTTCGCGGGTCCTGTTGTTGTGCTTGAAGATCCAAATTTCTGCGAGCTAGGTTGAAATTGAATGCAAATTGGAGTAGTTATGTGTTGTGTATTACCTTTATCTAATATATCTACTATAACTGTTGTGCTTACTACTTCTCCGACCGTCACGAGTGGATCTCGTTTTGGCCGGCCTCGCTTTCTCGCCATGGCTAATTCTCAGATGGCGTACGTTAACATAACGTGCGCCGAGAGCTTAGAGAGAGAAAGCGAAATACCTTGCTCGAATTTCAAAAAAAAAAAAAAGTCGTTTGTCCAAATTGAACATTCTAGAAAAAGCTTCAATTTAAGGATCTTTTTTCTAATTTATTGCTTATAGTAATTAGAGATTTTGTAGCTAATATTAATATTAAACCATGTATTCTTGTGTTTTTCCGTTTTTATTATTTTTTTGTAATTTTTGAATTGATAGTTTTTATCTGAATTTAAAATCTTGTGGAAATTTTTGTATTTCGAATTTTTTTTGGGAAGTTTAGTATTTAAATTCTGTAAGTTTAGTTTTTAATTTTTTATTTTTTTGCAAATTTTCCCGAAATATTTGTCTATTTTTTGAATTTCTGTCATTACTTTTTTTTTTGTGTGGCCAATTTCATATTTTATTCTAAAACTTTGCTGTCAATTAATATTCAGCTTAAATAATTTGACTTAATTTAATAATTTATGTTTAAAGTTTTTTTATGGAAAAAAATTAAGAATTGGCCAGTTTGGTGAATTTAGCGTTTGTTTAAAGGGAAATTTTCATAAAGCACTATCTTTTAGTAGTAATTAGATACCATTTACAATATTACGGATTATAGATACCTTTTCTGTGGTTATAAGATGTATTTGATGTATTTAAGCTATTGTATTCATGAATACAGTAGCAAAAATAGGCGCGAATCAGGGAAGTCAAGCTAATCAGTTGTTATATTCGACTGTATTCATGGCGTGAAACATGGGATTACAGCTGGACAGATTATTGTATTCGACTGTATTTGGCTGTATTCACGGCGTGAAACAGGGGAATACACTGTTTTTAAACGGAAAGTGAATCAATTAACATAATAGACTCCTAATATAACTCAGCAAACTCAATTATAACACACAAATTTTGTATTTCCCGTTATAAAAAAGATTCTCAACCGAAAAATACTCCAAAAATATAGCAATCTTCAGAAAAAATTTATAATACATCTGAATACATAAATTATATTAATTTTTTAAAAAAATATGAATACATTTATGGCATATAACGAGACAGTAAATACAAATGAAATACATAGAATACAACGGGATACATTGAAATACAATGAAAAAAAAGGTAGTGAATACAATGAAATACATGGAATACAGCGAGACATTGAATTACAATGGAAAAAAAGACAATGAATACAATTAAATACATAAAAATACAGCGTGATACGTTGAAAATACATTGAAATATATTAACAAAAATCTTCTTCTTCATCGCGATTAATTGAATACCAGGGCTTCTATTTTGATTGAAAAGATTAGCCTTTTTTATATTAGGCCACCGTCTGACGGGTTCCATTTTGAGAAAGCCTTCCAATGCTTTATGCATCCCTTGAAAACTTAAACCCAACAAAAAGAAAACATTGTTGAGCACATCCGCACAAATGTAGTATTGTGTTTATATACTGCTATGGAATATTTTCTCAATTAGAAAAGTCACCGCTGGGACATTTTTGGGTTCAATTTGAGAAAAGAATATCTCCGGTGACGGAATTTCGACGAACATGTGTATACGCAAATTTTCTTCCACCATTGTTACACTGGAATTGCTCTGAAACCCGATGGTTGTTCGAGACTGAGCCAGGCATAACGGCAACTTTGAATTGGTGAGAGGAATTTTGAGATTGAGCATCGTGTTTTCAGGGAATGGGGGAAGAGAATGTGATGTATCAAAGTAGAGAGAGAAAGAAAATAGTGTAACTAAATAGCGTATTTAGTGGCTTAAGGCTAGGAAGTAACCAAAATTAAATATTTTGCTATAAACCTTAAAAGGTATCTATAAAATATAATTTTTTTAAATTGTATTTATTTAAAATAAATAAGGTATTAACCTTTGCTATAGGAGGTAAAAATTCCTTGTTTAAATGCTTGTCGGATAGTTTACGAGATTGTTTGGTGACTGTTTAAAAAAATTGGAATGACGTAATTAAAAAGAAGACTATGCCGAAATTTTGGCATAAAGAATTATAAAAGAACGTATAAATTAAAAAAATAATTAATACTCCATATATTTTAATTAATAATAGCTAAAGTTAAAAAATCAATACTTCATTGTAGACTCCAAAATAAAAATATTAATACACCAACAATACTCCATTTTAATGCTCTAAATTTTAAAATTATTACCTTCATACTTTTTACACTCAAAAATAAAAATTTGATAATGAGTTTTAAAAAAATATATTCCAAAATAAAAGATACAATTAAATTTTAAAATACACAATTAATGAAGCCATACATTGAACACTCCCAAATAAAACTATTAATACCCCTTAATAGATATGTTGATTAACTTCAAACAATTTACAGAAATACGCGAAACCAAAAAAATTATTAATTAAATAGATAATTTATAATTGTTTCAACTTTGTTATCTCCAAATATATAAGCTACAAAAAAATACTTGAAATTATTAAGAATAAAAAGAACTCTAAATCCTCATGACAATAATCTAAAATTAATTTGTCGTATTTCATGTTCAGATACATTATCTTTATGAATTGCCCGGTTGTTCACCCTGGGCCCAATACACATGATGTATGATAATAGGCTAAATTCATATTTGACGACTATTTATGCCCCAACTTGACTATGCTTCACCGTTCTAGGATATTTAAATGACGATAAATTGGCGCTAATTGTGAATTTCATGTTTTGCAGGAGCAAGTTGTGCTTATGAGGACTTAGGACAGTGTTTGGAGCTAAATTAAAGCAAGGGAAGCACCTCGGAGCTGAGTATGTGTGAAAGAAGAAAGAAAAGAAGAGAGGAAATGCTGATTCACTCTAGCGCGGGCCAAGCGCGGTCTTAGCGCGACCGCGCTAGAGCAGGAAACCGAGACAGTACACTATGCAATATGCGCGGCCGCGCTAGTCAATCCGGAGCGCAAGAAGTTCAGGAGTAAACTAGGAAGTTTGGGGGTAATTCCACTTAACTTATAAGAGGTCCAGCTCGCCCAAAAAGACATTATCAAGGTTTTTATAGCTTTGTTGAAAGCAAGAAGAGGCAAGAGGCAATGAGGATAATTCGACATCGAGTTCTACCTTTCTTCCTTTTGTATTTATCATTCATGATGAATTTTGCTATTGTTATTATGAACACAATTATGAATAGCTAATTATTTAGTCTAGGGTTTTGATGGAACCTATTGAAGGATGAACTTCTGGTTGTGTTAATATGGTTTGCCTAGTTTAATTTCTATTTGTTCAACTACGTTCTTGTTGTAATTAATTGATATGATCCTCAATTAGCTGTGCCTATTTAATTTGTATTACTTGGAAGAGAGTGCATATTTAGGTAGTTGTTGAACAACACCACTCCCAAAGTATATGAGGAAGCAATACCCGAGGGTTTAAAAGGTGGGATTAGGGATAACAAAACCTTGGGTGCGATCTAAGTGAGATGTAATAAAAGTCAGCTAGCGTAACTTGGGAGAGTGCGTCTAGTAAATTGTCGTAATTACTCGGGAGAGATTTATGATAGTAAGAGTGCTCATGATCGATAGAGACGATTAGGCAAATCTATGCGAAACACAACAGGAAGGGATTTCATCAATAGGGGAAATCACAACCTTAGATCCTTCTCTTATCTGTTTACAACTCAGTCATAGTTATTTTTTAGTTTACTTAATTTATTTATATTTAGTAGAATTATCACCAAGTGTTATTCAAAATATCTGGAAAGTTGATTACGGAAAATTCAATGAGTCTGACAAAAGTAATTGGTAGGTTAATTCCCTGTGGGATTCGACTCTGGGCTAAATACTCAGATTATATTTGCAACGACCACTTGTCCTTTTTATAAGGCATAGTTGGGCATGATCCAATTTTGGCGTCGCTGCCGGAGAATTAACGGTGTTATCAATTACAGTTGAAAGAAATACAAAAATTCTTAGTGTAGTCAGTTTTCTCTATTTTCAATCCAAACATTGAAATTTTAACGTTTGTTAACTTGGTTGTACAGGTGCATGCCTAGAAACTCATCGAGAACTGGTTAAGTGTTTGAAGCATTATCAGATCTCGAGAAAGTTTTCAAGGCCTTAAATCGGGCCAACCTGAAAAACAAACAACAACAATCAACTGAACAACCTGAACCAGACATGGCAGACCAGGTAAACAACAGAGACAACAACGGGGATAACGTGGTAGACCCAGCTGCGCAGGTAGTGGCGCCTCTTGTGCCAGAGGCTCCTCTTTATGACTGGGCGCAATCCACAACAGAGAATTTGGCCACAACGATATTAGTCCGCAGATACATGCTGAATCTTTTCAAATAAAAAATAACATGCTGCACTTGTTGCAAAACAAGGGACTATTTTCGGGGTCGTACATTGAAGATCATCAACAGCACTTGAAGAATTTTCTGTCAATCTGCAAAACTCAAAGGTAACCCAATGTAACTTAGGAAGCAATAAAGCTGTTGTTGTTTCCATTTTCAGTGACAGGAGCTGCCCAGACTTGGCTAAAATTCACTCCCTATTAATTCCATCACGACTTGGGAGGAGTTACTAAAGCAATTTGTGAATAAGTTTCATACACCTAACAAGACTACTCAGCAAATTGATGAAATTTTGAGCTTCAGACAGAAACCAATGGAAACATTGCAAGAAATATGGGAACGATTCAAATGGATATTGGTTATATGTCCACACCATGGTATTCCAGACCCTTCAGCTAGTGGAGCATTCTTGAGCAAAACATGGAGAGAAAGCCAGATCCTGCTTGACAAGATGCACAGAATTCAGGGTGGACAACCAAGAATGCACCTATCACTCCAGTAGTTCACTCAGTGCCCTTAGATCCAGCCAACACCCTTGCTAAAAATATGGTCACCTTAATGACACAAATGAGTATACTCGCCAAAACGGTGGAAGAGTCAGGGCAGAAGTAGCAGGTGCACATTGTAGATACAACCAATGGAGGCTTATGCACATCTTGCATTAGTCAGCCAATTGGTAGCCAGTGGAATGCGAAAAATGATCATCATCATTACCTTGAGAACATGAATTATGTGTCTAATTATGGGGGCCAGAGACAGGGTGGTCAGAATTGGGGCCAACAGAATCAGTCATACAGGCTAATCCAGCCACAACATAATAATGGAAATATGGGATCCATGCGACCTCACAATAATGTGGCGCCCTACCAAAGGCCACAGGGATACAACAACCAAAATTAGTAGCAGGGTTATCATCCTCTTCAGCAGCAACATGGTGGGAGACAGGAAGATGGGTTTGCTAGACTTGAGGCAATGATGCAACAGGTTATTGGGTCAAATGCGAAAATAAGTGAAAGAGTAGATGCACATGAGTCAGCCATAAAGAATATTGAAGTGCAAATAGGCCAGATATCGATGTCTTTAAATAATCGTCCTCATGGGACATTGCCTGCAGACACTCAGGTAAATCCAAAAGATCAAGGCCCGAAGCAACTGATGGCAGTGAGTCTATGTAATGGCAGAGACTTAGACTTGGAGCAAGAGAGGGCTCGAGAAAGCAGACAGGCTGAGACACTTGTACCAGTGCCCATTGAGCTAGATGATTCAGCAAAACTGACAGAGGTGACAGTACAACCTGTCCAAGAAGAAACCAACACACAGATTGAGGCTGAGGAAGATGCTGAGACAACCCAGGAACCAGTAGTTGAGGTGGTGTCTGACAAAGAGAAAACCCAAATCATTGGGAAGAAGAGACATCCAGCACCATTCCCACAGAGGCTGGCCAAATATCAGAAAGAGGAACAATACAAGAAATTCTTGGAGATGTTGAAACAAATCCAGGTAAATATTCCATTGATTGATGCTTTGAAGGAGATGCTTGGTTATGCAAAAATGATGAAGGACTTGATGTCCCGAAAATTCGACTTCCAAGATTTGGCCACAGTGACTCTAACTCAGACCTGCAGTGTTGTGGTGACTAGACCAGTTGCTGAGAAGTTGTTTGATCCAGGGAGTTTCACAATTTCCTGCACTATTGGTAACTTTGCCTTTGCCAAGGCACTCTGTGATTTGGGGGCTAGCATAAATCTTATGCCCCTGGTGATCTATAAGAGGTTGGGGATTGGAAGAGCTAGACTCACGTCTATGTTGTTACAGCTGGCTGACAGAACTGTGAAATGACCCTCAGGTATTTTGGATGACGTGTTAGTACAGGTAGGGAAATTTGTGTTCCCTGCAGATTTTGTGATTCTGGATTGTAGAGTGGATGAAGAAATTCCCATATATTTGGGAAGGCCGTTCTTAGCCACATGGTGAGCCCTCATTGATTTTGAAACTAGGGAGCTCAAGATGAGGTTGAACGATGAGGAGATAACATTCAACGTGCAAAAATCTATGAGGCGACCAAGTGAATTCGCCAATTGTTCTCTTATTGATGTCGTGGATATAATCATGGAAGAGGATGATGAGACATTGACTATTGAGGATCCTCTTGCTGCATGTCTTGTGAATTTAGATGAGGTGAATAGGGAAGAATTGGCAGTATGGGTGCTGGCTCTAGAGGGCAGGGGGTTTTGGGAGAGAACACTTGAATTCGAGCCCCTGCACTTAGAAAACAGAGAAACTCCTCTAGCCAAGCCATCCATAGAAAAACCACCAAAGCTGGAGTTGAAGCCACTGCCCGCCCATCTCAGGTATGCGTTCCTAGGACCTAACTCCACATTACTTGTTATTATCTCATCTAGTTTGTTAGATGTGCAGGCACAACAGCTTTTGCAGGTACTCACGGAGTGCAAGACGACCATCGGGTGGACTGTGGCAGACATTAAGGGGATCAGCTCGGCATACTGTATGCATAAAATTCTGCTGGAAGAGGGGCACAAACCTTCCAGGGATCACCAAAGGAGGCTGAACCCCAACATGAAGGAAGTGGTGAAGAATGAGGTCATTAAGTGGTTGGATGCGGGAATCATTTTCCCCATCTCTGATAGCAACTGAGTTAGCCCAGTGCAATGTGTTCCTAAGAAGGGTGGTATGACGGTGGTAAAAAATGATAACAATGAGCTGATCTCTACAAGAACCGTCACCGGCTGGAGAATTTGTATGGACTATAGGAAATTGAATCTGGCCACCCGGAAAGACCACTTCCCACTTTCCTTTATTGATCAGATGCTTGACAGACTGGCAGGGAGGTCCCACTTCTGTTTTCTGGATGGGTACTCAGGGTACAACCAAATCTGCATTGCACCAGAGGACAGAGAGAAGACCTTATTCACATGTCCTTATGGGATTTATGCCTTCCGGAGGATGCATTTTGGCCTATGCAATGCATCCGCCACATTCCAAAGGTGCATGATGGCCATATTCACCGATATGGTCGAAGACATAATGGAGGTGTTCATGGACGATTTCTCAGTGGTAGGAAACTCATTTGATGAGTGTCTTACAAACCTGACCTGAGTGTTGAAAAGATGTATCGAGACTAACCTTGTACTTAACTGGGAAAAGTGTCATTTCATGGTACAAGAGGGTATAGTCTTGGGACACCGGGTATCAAGCAAGGGAATCGAGGTGGATCATGCTAAAGTTGATGTGATAGCAAAGCTACCACTCCCCACATCAGTCAAGGCAATCAGGAGCTTCCTCGGGCATGCCGGTTTCTACTGGAGATTCATCAAAGATTTCTCAAAAATTGCCAACCCTATCTGTAAGTTGTTAGAAAACGATCACTCTTTCATGTTTTCTGACGATTGTAGGTTAGCATTCAAGGAGTTGAAAAAGAGGCACAACACCCATCATTGTTGCCCCCCGACTGGGAGCGACCATTCGAAATCATGTGTGACGCCAGTGATTATGCAGTGGGGGAAGTGCTAGGACAGCGAAAAGATAAGATAATGCACCCAATTTACTACACCAATAGAACGTTGAGTGGCGCCCAACTGAACTACATTGTGACTGAAAAAGGAGATGCTAGCCGTGGTGTTCGCATTCGACAAGTTCAGATCATACCTGATTGGCTCTAAGGTAATTGTATATACTGATCATGCTGCTCTCAGGTACTTGATTGAAAAGAAGGAGTCCAAACCGCGCCTGATTCGTTGGGTGCTGCTACTGCAAGAGTTCAACCTGGAGATTCATGATCGTAAGGGCACGGAAAACCAGGTTGCTGATCATCTATCGCGACTTGAAGGAGCTGAACACTCAGTTGAGACAGACGATATTCTGGAAACCTTTCCAGATGAGCATCTACTCACCACAAGCCTTGAGGAAGTACCATGGTATACAAACTTTGCAAATTACCTAACAAGCGGTATAGTTCCCTATGACCTTTCCTCTGTGCAAAAGAAAAAGTGTTACCGTGACTACCGCATGTATTACTGGGATGAACCTTATTTGTTTAGAATTTGTATTGACAATATGATCCAGAGGTGTGTCCCCCGAGATAGAACAATTTTCTATTTTGCAGGCATGTCCCGCATCGGCATATGGCGGACATTTTGGAGGAGTCAAGATGGCAGCAAAAGCTTTAGAAGCTGGGTTCTACTGGCCAACAGTGTTTAAGGATGCACATCAATGGGTGAAGGGCTGTGATGAATGTTAGCGAACCGAGAACATTTCCCGTCGTCATGAGATGCCCATGAACCCCCATTCAAGAGGTTGAAGTATTCGATGTATGGGGGATAGACTTCATGGGCTCCTTTGTCAGCTCATTTGGCAATAAGTACATACTTGTTGCTGTAGATTACGTGTCCAAATGGGTGGAAGCTGCAACACTCCCCACCAATGATGCAAGAGTGGTGGTGGGGTTTTTGAAGAAGAATATATTCACCCATTTCGGGACCCCGAGAGCTATTATCAGTGACGGAGGCACTCACTTCTGCAATCGAGCCTTCGAGAAATTGCTACCAAAGTATGATGTGCGCCACAAGGTGGCAACCCCATATCATCCTCAGACCAGTGGATAGGTCAAAGTGTCGAATAGAGAAATAAAGAGTGTGATAACCAAGACGGTGAACGCCACAAGAACTGATTAGGCGAAAAAGCTAGATGATGCACTCTGGGCCTACAGAACTGCTTTCAAAACACCAATTGGTATGTCACCATACAAGTTGGTGTTCGGGAAGGCCTGTCACTTGCCAGTAGAACTAGAACATAGAGCTTGGTGGGCAATGAAATAGCTAAATCTGGATATTGAGGCTGCGGGAACAAATAGAGTCACAGAATTGCATGAGCTAGACGAGTTCCGATTTCTTGCTTTCGAGAGCACGAGGTTGTACAAGGAGAGAATGAAGAGGTTGCACGATAAGAACATTGTTGAGCAAAATTTTAATCCCGGAGACATAGTGTTGCTTTATAACTCAAGATTAAGGCTATTTCCAGGTAAACTCAAGTCACGATGGTCTGGACCATTTCGGGTGGTCGAAGTGCTCTGTTCAGGTGCCATAGAGATTGGCTCAGCAAAAGATTCCCATACATTTAGAGTCAATGGGCAAAGATTGAAACCATATGTGGGCATGGATGAACCCAAGAAAGTGTTAGTGATCCATCTGACTGAACCTCAGAGGTCGAGCGAGCCTTAAATGCGCTCATCTGCGTCGTGCCACGACGTTAAATCAGGATCTTCATGGGAGGCAACCCATTGACTTGTTGTAACTGTCGTGCCACGACATTAACTAAGGCGCTGGTTGGGAGGCAACCCAATGCGTAGTGACTTTAGTATAGTTGGTATTTGTTAGTTTCGATTTTGGTAAGTACTAACCAGTGCAAGTGAGCATGGGCGACTGTTAAGTCCATCAAACACTGAAGGAAAAGGTTAAAAAGTGGAAAAATTTTTAGGCCTAGGAGCGCGCCCACGCTAGTGGCCGCACAAATGGCCAAACATTCTGCCTCAGCTTGTCGCTCAGGAGCGCGCCCGCGCTAGTGGCCGCGCAAAAGGCCAAGTATTCTACCTCAAACTTTTGCCCAGGAGTGCAGTCGCGCTAGGGTCGCGCATATGGCCAAGTACACTATTTCACTAGCGCGGCCGTGCTCGTATCGCGCTACGACCGCGCTAGCGCCGTTCCGCTTCCCACTTTGTATAACTTAACATTTTTTATTTTCTTATTTTGTATGTTAATTTTTTTAGTTGTTTATTTCCCCCCACCCGAACTATTCCCCTCTTCTCCTATCAAATGCCCAACGTCTAAGAACCCAACCCTAATTCCCATCTTCTCCTAATTCCCCTCTTCTTCATTCCCAAATAATCCCAGCCCTACTTCCCCACGACTCAAGTCAATCCCCCCCGCCACTACTCTCCTTCACTTCTTACAATCTTCTCTCACTACAGGTAAGGTTTTCTTTTTGCCAATTTTCGTTTAATTTCTTAATTGTGTAGTAGTTTTTCTTCTCTTTTCTTAGAAGTAATTTGTAGTGTATGTGTAGTGCTTGTGAGTGCTAATATTTGGGGAGTTGTATATATTAACTTAGTTGGGTGAATTTGGGAAAATTGAGGTGGTAATTGGGTTACAACATGTTTAATTGGGGGTTCCGGTGAATGATGCCCACAACATGTTTGTTAAAATGCCACAATGAGTGTCAATGATAATTGTGACCAACTCTAAAGGTGAAGTCTGAGTAACCGCAGTTGAGTCACATTTTATTTGGGTTGTGCTAATGATATTCTTCTTCCAGGTACTATGGCACCCTCCAGGAAACACCGAACTACCGGTGCTTCATCCAGCGGTTAAGCTGGATCTTCCAGGGCACGCGGGTCAGCTCCTGCTCATCCTTTTGATAGTAACAAGTTCATCTCCGCTAAGGCTCAAGACCGTTTTGCTGATAAGGCCTCCAAGAAACCAATACCGGAGAGGGGCATAGATATAGGGTCGCTCCAACTGGGCTGACCCAACTTGTATAATGAGCTGGTCAGGCGGGGGCTGCAAATCTTCTTTGAAGAGCCGCACGCTGGGAATTTAATGGTTGTACGTGAATTTTATGCCAACGTAAAAGAACATGTAAATGGTGTAGTAACAGTGCGCAAGAAGGTTGTGGATGCCTCTATTGAGGCTATTCGGAGGATATACCAGCTGCCCAGACCTGTGGAGGAGTTGGACGACTATTATGAACTGTATGGTCGAAGATACACCCAGTGGGAGAGGTTCTTTGAAACCATTTGTGTACCCGGCAAGGAAATTGTATGGATAAAATATGGGAAGAAGTTTCATTCTGCGGTGCTCAAAGGGAAGTGCTGGTTGTATGTCATCAACAACCGCATGCTCCCGTCCTCCAACACCACGGAAGTGAATGCTCCTCAAGCTGCTCTAATTTGGTGCTTTATAAATGGTCACAACTTTGACGTGGCCAAGCCATTGCACGAGGAGATGTTTACACGTTGTCCGATAAAGAGGTATGGTTTCTTTTTCCCCTCACTAGTCACTAGGCTTTGCAGGCAGCTCGGGTGTCGGAAAATTTGAATGTGGATGAATTAGTGACAAAAGAGTCAAAGTTTCGAACTGACAAGGTGACTACTGGGAAGGAGCCTGTGGCACCTAGTGGTGATGATAGTGATGACTCCGATGCATCTGAGGAGGGCGAGGATGAGCAGGAGGAAGCGGAAGCCGAGCCGCCCGTCCATGCGCCGGTTGCAAAAGCTGCAGGACCATCTGGGGTTGGTTGGGTTACCCGATTAACAGCTTTAGAGCGGGAGGTGGCTGTTTTGCGTACCTCGGTCGATCACTTAAGTACGCGTATTGATGCGGTGGCTACCCAGCAGGTTAAATCTGAGAAGAAAATATTGAGCTGGCTGCGAGCTCTGGGTCGTGCATGTCATCTGAACCCGGGGACGGTCTCCGATCAAGATTGATCCTTCAGGGAAGTTCCTTTACCTCACTGTTATTTATTTTGTATGCCATGAGGACATGTCTTTTTTTCAAGTGTGGGGTGAGGGATACTTCGGTGTATGTGCATATATGTAAGCACTTGATATTTTTGTGTTTTCTTTGTTTTTTGTGGTTTTGAGTAGCAGTCGCATTAGGTAAGTCGACTTGGCCTGACGACGGATCTCTTTCGACGGGGTTCTTGAGGGTCCAAGTCGATGAGAAAATCTCTAAAAAAAACCAGAAATATGTTGGACTCTTCCTGATGACGGATCTTTTAGACAGTTTTCTTGAGGGAAGTAAGTCTAAAGAAAACACCAATTTTTTGTTCTGTTTTAGGTAGTGTAGTAACTCCCCCTTGGTTTTTCTTTGGGCCGCGGTTCTTTTCCAAGGGTTTTGCTTGAACCGGGTGTAGTTAGTTTTTGTTTATTTTGTTTCTAGTTTTTAGTTTGTACTTATAGGTGATGTGTTGAAATAGGAAGAGAAGCCCTTGACGTTGATACACCTGAACACAGTAGACACTAGAGTGTGACACTTACTCTGAGTGGTTGATTCTTATTAGAGTGCCTTAAAATGTATGTTTGTAACTGACTTGAGTACTCAAACGAGAGTATCTTGATAAGCCAATCTGGAGTGAGTCATGTGCCATGTGTGTGTGAGTGTATTGTATTCTATGCTCTGCCTTTGATGCCTAGAACTTGCCCCGTGTGTTTGCAAAGCGAAATAGTAGTTTTATTCAGTCTTAGAAGTGATATATGCATTTCTTTATTAAGCCAGATATATAAAGTAGACTCACCTAAATGCAATACATCATAGTTAACCTCATTGAGCTTATAAGCCTGTTTCTTTGGCAACCACATTACAAACCTTATACAATTATTTGAACGGCCCATCTGTTTGAACCCATTTACCTCCCATGAGCACTTGAATGGTTATGAAATATGCAAAAGTTAAAATGTTGGGTGGTGGTTTGGTTTTTGAGTGGAACCAATGAAATAGAGAAAAAGGTGCAGTAATTTGAAAAATAAAAGAATAAGAGCCACTTAAAAAGAAAAAAAAAGAAAAGAAAATAGTAAATGTAGTCCTTGATAAGTGGTGACTTGATACAATTGCACCTAATGGAGTTTGGGGTATTATAAATAGAAGTGTGGTGGAATGTCTGGTCGGACATAAGTATGGTTCTGAATGCAAAAGTGATTGTATTAAAAGTGCTTAGGGATGTTAGTCACTATATCCAAATATATCCTACCCGTCCCTTAGCCTACATTACAACCAAATGAAGTCCTAATTGATCTTAGACTGAATGGGCTCGATTAGTAGAGTAGTACACAACGGGCAAGCCTATGGTGCATCTGTGTGGCATATGAATTTTCTTTCTGAGAGTGACCGAATTTTGTCTATCTAAGTTCCTAATTGTTCTCAATATTATTATTTGTGGAACTACATCTTGTGCGATGTGAGGGCATTTGATTCACGAAGGAAAGGTAAGTCGTGACCTCTGTATAGAGTAATTTGAGTAAGTATGAATATTGCACGGCACGTGAGAGTCGACTCTTGAGGCAAAGCTGTTACACTACTAGACACAACTTTGGTGATATGTTCTTGGTGTGATACGTAAGGAAAAGCTTAGTGAAGGAACCTTTATAGAGTATGGTGGATTGCTCGGGGACTAGCAATGATTTAAGTGTGGGGTATTGATAATAGGCTAGATTCATGTAGTTTGGCGACTATTTATGCCCCAACTTGACTATGCTTCACCATTCTAGGATAGTTAAATGACGATAAGTTGGCGCTAATTGTGAATTTCATGTTTTGTAGGAGCAAGTTGTGCTTATGAGGACTTAGGACAGTGTTTGGAGCTAAATTAAAGCAAGGGAAGCACCTCGGAGCTGAGTACGTGTGAAAGAAGAAAGAAAAGAAGAGAGAAAATGCTGATTCACTCTAGCACGGGCCAAGTGCTGCCTTAGTGCGACTGCGCTAGAGTATTAAACCGGGTCATAACTCTTCATCCCACAACTATAAATAGGGGTCTTCATAACTCAGAAAAGACACCATAAGTTATAACAAGAAGCAAAAGAGAGCTCGTGGATCAAACGCCGCAAATTTCTCTACAAGTTTCAAGCTTCAAGCAATCAAGTTTAAGTTCAAGAAATCAAGTTCAAGCTCAAGAACAAAGAACAAATCAAGATTCAAGGGGTACGAGTTCAAATCAAAGTTCGTGCTAATTGAATTTGAGATCATCGTTCGTGGCAACAACTACATATTCAAGCTCAAGCTCAAAGACCCTTGAATTTATTTACTATTGGAAGGAAAAATCAGAAGATTCATAGAGATTGTACACTCAAATATTTGAAATCAAATACTACGATTGTTGCAATATTTTTCGGTCTCGATTATATTTTCTCGACGCAATTTATTGTCTACAAACCAATGTTTTAAAAGGTGGGGGCGTGAGGCGAGGCGTTTTACCTCTGAGGAGGCGAGGCGTAAGCCCTGAGATATGGGGCATAAGTCCCACGGATCTTTAAATTTTACTAATTTCAAGAATTTTAAGATAGTATAAAATAAAAAATAATTATAAAAATTACATTAAGATCACAAAATTATAACAAATAATCTATTTAAAATATTTATAAATTATAATTCAACTACGAATAAAACGAAAAACACTACATATATCATAATATGCAAAATAGCTGCAACGTCGTTACAACTTAAACATCAAAAGTAATGTATTCGATACGAAATCTTATATTTATCTCTTAAGGAGTAAAGAATCTTGAAATAATTTTGATATTATAATTTGTTATTTTTCTTAAAATACTCCTTTTATTTAACATGCTTTCTATTTGAAAGAGAATTTATATAAAACATCATTCACAATTTAAATATGATTCTCTAGCATCATTTATTTTTAAGTTTCAACAAGTTAATAAAGTGACACATAATTCACCATACAATACCATGATAACTAATTAGTTATAAATAGTTACTAGCTAATACTAAGCTATTAAATTAATAAGTATTTGTATCTCGTAAACATGAAAAAAAATAATATTTAGAAAAATAATTATAAAAAAAATATGGACTATTATATAGTAAAAACATAACAAAAGTTAATAAATAAATACTTTTTAAATGAAAGATTTATTTAAAATTAACTATCATAGCAGTCTTAGTGGATAATGTGCAATAATTTTTATTTTAATTATGATATAAAATACTCTCAATTGAATGATTTATGATTAAGAAAAAAATAATTTTGAATAGTCAACGATTTATTAAGAAAATTTGAGGATTACAAAGTTAGTTACATACAAATGCATAAAGTTCTATTAGGCGAGCCCAGTAAGCTGGGTGTTGGGCGTGTCCGGGCCGTAAGCCCCGATGGCCGAGGCGTAAGTCTCACGGAACTAAGCCCCACACATAAGCCCTGGGGCGTTTTACGAGTGCTCCGCCTCGGAGCGAGCTCCCGGCGAGTCCCAATTCTGCCTTTTAAAACAAAGCTACAAACATATCTGGTAGACAATTGTGCATTGGTAGCAACAGTAAAGTACATAATTGATAATTGAACCTATGATAATACTTTAAAATGTATGATTCCAAGTAGTCCAGGAACGCTTAAATTCTCAGCTGATATACATATCAAATTGACATTGACAGAACATTTCGTGTCGATTCTCAGTAGAGAAAGCACTACAAGTTCAAGGGCATAAACATCAAGTCAAAGTTTTTAGCTAAAATGCATTGTTATCACGTAACAAACCCCATCAAAAACATTAAGATGGAGGGAGCTACTCCAGCGCGAAGACTTCTCCTAACATTATCATCATCACAACAAGCTGTGTAGCAAAACCTAGAAGGCCAACAAACAGGCAGAGACTAATACTTGAAAGAGTAACCAGTGAGTACCTGACCGAGCAGCATTTTCTTACAGCAGGATGATCTTTTTCATGAGGATGATGATCTCTTTGACCAGTAGGATGATCTAAAACATAATGAAGAATACTGTAGAGATCTTGAGAAAACAGGGTCTTGATTACTCCCACTTTGGTGCTCTATACATCTTCTAGTTAAGTATACATATTTAATCTCATTCACTGACTACAACAAATGGTATTCCCCTGAGAATAAATCAAATTTGACTTGAAGTTAGCAGTCAGTTCTCAAAAAGCAATACTGTGGCAGCATATGAGCAGCTTTCCTCGTAATGGGTAAACAGTTCCTTAGTTATGCAAACACAGGATAAATCGATTACCAAATTACTCACCAGCCTCCATGTCTTGAAAAATAATCATTATCCAGAGATATAGCAAGCGCAACAGCTACTGCTCTTTCTGATAGGATTAATGGGCGAGCTACTTCCAACTCTTGAATCTACATTAATACAGAAAAAGGAATCATTTCAAAACAACTGATAAACACCAGCCACTTGTCACAATATATGCCACCTTGCATTTCTAGCTCGCTCAAGATGATCTCAAAACACATTCACATAACACAGCAACCAATAAACTATTTGACACAAGTTAATAACAATTTTCAGCTCTTCCCGCCACGGATTCACCGACTATTCTTTTGGTAAATTAGTCTACAAAAGGTTGTTTGATAGTTGAATTCGGACATTACAATATACCACAACATGAAAGGCCAATATACTTTCTAGCACCTCACAGGCTCACACAATCTAACCACACACGAAAATAGGGAGTTTTTCCTGTTTTTCTTTTTTGCTCTTTATTTTTATTTTCTTTTGTTTTTTTTTTATTGGGGGGGGGGGGGGGGAATGCTTATAGATAATTGGAAAAATAAGTGAAGGTTTTAGATATAGTAGATGTGCTTTACCCCTGTAATAGGACAAATACTAGAATATGCATTCCCGAACCGAATCACATACTGGCCAGCATCAGTGAAAATCTGTCATACAAACAACAAACATTAATTCTTCGTCATAAAAAATGATGGAAGCTGAGGTAGTATTCCAACAGGCCCAAAACAGTTCACAAAAATGTTTTCAGGTCCACCATGAACTGAAATCTGATTATGCAGCAGAAGAGACACATATCGAAAAGACATAAGTACCCCCGAACTAAAGTCTGATTTCCAACTACACACATCTTTGCGGGGGTATATTCCCCCCCCCCCGAACTATTTAAAAATGGAATTAATATTACCCTGATACTGAACAGCCAGATTTCTGGTACAACATACACGCGCTGGTGTATATTTTATAATTTTTTCCATTTTTCTTTCTCATTCTTTTCAATTTTTTTTTCTTTTTGCATTCCTTTTCGTTTATTTTTTCATTTTCTTTCTTTCTTTCACACCCATCTTCTCTTTCGTGTCTGGAATTGGGATGGATTTCTTGGGTTTTACAGTAGAAGGACGACGATGGAGGTTCAACAGTATTATCCAATTTTCGATTAGTTTCAGAAATTGCAAACTATTCTTCATTACTTTCATGTCAAGATGGTCTGCAATTTTGCCATTTAGTCTCAATTTACAGGATCGAATGAATGTTGTACACTAGAATTCATCAGAAAACATGGACTAGGCCAAAAAAGGCAAAAGTATTTCTTCAAGCAATTGGAAATTTTTCAGAATATTGATCATAAGCTTGACAGTTCACCATTTAATGTGGGGTAGTCAGCCGATCTGGTGAAAGAGGGAAGTTTGAGATGATAGATGAAAGGGAAAATATTACTAGTTTAATGTAAAAGAAAGAAAAAGAAGAAAGAAATTTTGATTATATTTCAAAAAAGAAGAAAAAAAAGAAAGGAAAAAAAGATACATCAGTTTCAGTTTTAGTAATAGTTATTTTGATGTAACTAAATATAAAGTGGCCAATTGAAAAATGACACGTCTACATATTAGTCAGCTTTTAACTCATTTTGGCCTCACACCTCCAAGAGAGTGAGCACAAACTCTGTACCACATCATCAGTCAAGGGTGTGTTAATTTCACTTTATAGTTCAGGAGGGTAATAGGACCCGAAAAGGTTACGTGTGTAGTTGAATATTCGACTTTAGTTGGGGCGGGGGTGTACCACAATGTGAGGGAAAATGAGAAATAATAAACAGCTATAAACGCAGAATTTTGACTAGGAAGTACCTTAGACCAAAGAAGACAATAAAAAGTTTAGCCTAGAGGCTAGAATGTAGAAACATTCAACTTCATGACAAAGACATAAAGTGCTTTCCCTGGTATGTAGAACCATTCTGATTCATGCATCCTCAGGTAAATATCATTAAAAGCTCGAAAATAAAGAATCACCTCAAAACCAAAACCCCTCCAATCACGATCTATCTGAGCCAGCACCTTCCCATCGATGTCCTTTAAAGTAAATGTCCAATTCCAGAAGCCAGGATTTTCAACAACAGCAAACTGCTTATTCCTACAACATGTGATAGACATGTTCTTAGTTAGGGGTGCAGTGGGGCGGGGCGAGTTGAGGCTTAACCCACAAAATTTCAACTCACCCTTCCCTGCATAGCATTTTTGTACATCTTCAACCCGCCCCGCATATTTCTTTTTATTTTCTACTTTTTAATTTTCCTATTCTGAAATTTAAGTTTTTAAAAATAATTTATTAATTTTAAACTTAGAATAAGTTAATAATGTAAATGAAACTGAGGCAACAAAAGCAATTAGAGACTTGGAATAAATAAAAGACTGCATCAAAAAGTTACTCTAGCTTATTACAAAACAAAATTTCGAAACACAAGTTCAACATAGAGAAGAACTAAAAAGTTAGATGAACACTACAGAGACAGAAAACAAAGGGAAGAAATTAACAGTACAAAATAAAAAAAGAAAAATTAAAGGAAGAAATTAACAGTTCAAAATAAAGAAACAAAAATAAAAAGTAAATTAGAAGCACAGGTGGAATCCAAATAAACCCCCATATTCAATAAATACTAGAAGGTGGAATCATAAATGAAGTAGCTCCAGGTCACTGTTTATGTTTCCCGCAATTTTTGATCTTTTCTCTTTCGTTTTGGTTTTGAGTAGGAGGGGAGGGCAAGGACTTCCTCTTCCGGGCCCTTCAAACTCCTCATCGGAAGATTTATTCGGGCAAGGTCCTGTCGGAGCCTTGGCCCCCAACTCACAATATAGCCTTGGAGTCATCGATGATTTAGATGGCATAGCAAGAAAAAGATGTAAACAATAGTTTAGGTTCTCCAATACAAGGAGTGTATTTTCTACTGACACAAAAATCTCTAACAAGATTGTAAAAAGCAAACTCCTAATATTGGATCTAATGTAAACTTAGACTTGCCACTTCACAAAAATCGCCGAAACAAAGTAAAGAATGGTTATTTATTATGAGTTGATAAGAATGATTTGGTAAATGTAACTGAAGGTTCTCCGATGGCCTGGTCAGGTTCAGTAGTTTATGATCCAACCCCGAAAAAGGGCTCAAAATCATAAAGGAAGCTTATATCTCTTAATGATGACTAATTTCATCACATCTACTGGCAGATCTTCTGATTCAAATTCTAATACCTGCAATATCTGAATCTGAAGTGACATTTGCAGATTCAGGCAGATAACATACCTATATCGCTAATCTAGCTGTCAATATGGATAGCTGGTTAAGACAAGAAGTTTGTGAAAGTTCACATACTATAGCTGATATTCAGCTACAGAGCTAAAGTAAATCGGCAGCAATTTGCTTCTTATACTGATAAGCTAAGATAGTTTCTCAATCATTTAAAAAAGCCATGGGTAAAATGTCTCTTTCCTATATTCGATTGTATCTGTCTACCATCTTACCAACAAGCACCTGTAGACATTTACCATAGCAAAGCCTTGCATAGCTATTGAATTCAACTGCTACCTGGTTCCTGTTACCTATTAACTAAGTCTAAGATAGAAACTTCAAAAATCTTTACTAGTTCTCTCAAGTCGACAACCTAAATCATACTTCATCTCAAGCAATATTCCGGTTCAAGTTTTACATAATTTTCAGGATTTAACTGACTCTCCATATTTACTAAATTATGGCTCGATTTGCATACTAATTTTTATGAATGGATCCAAAGTAAGGGTTAAATTTGGTTAATTTAGACGGAAGTGCAAAAGGTGGAATAAAAAAACTTTTCTTCGTAGAAAATAAGTAACAAGATATTTCATATTAGCAAAGTGAACATGGATTTGCGATGGCTATAGATGAAAAGCACGATATTTATTTGAAAAAGGAGGTGTCTGATGTAAAATGTCTATTACCTAGTATGATTTAACAAGTTCTAGAAGAAAATGTTACCCGATAATAAGGTAAAGCCCAAAGGTTGCTCCCTTCTTGTCGACCATCTCTCCTTTTTATAGAAAAACCAGGAGATGTGATAAATTTCAAGAACTTGATACTACCATACCACCCATGAAACTTGAACTTTTTTTTCTTTCACATTGTAGAATGTGAAATTAGAATATTTTCAGCTTTATGAACCCAACTGACTTCAATTTACATGTTAAAAACCTTAATCCAACTTAAATCCACTCTCAATTAATGAACCATGCAAGTTATTCTACCAATTTACAATCCCTTAGTAAAATCATTGTTACCGTCTCCACCTAATTCGATCTTCGAATCATACAACCCCTCGAAACAAGAGATTTGACAGAGAAAGATAAATATGTGACTAACATGAATACGTGGAAATACTGGAAAAGAAGATTACCCCAAGTACAAATCATAAATTCTCTTCCAGAGATGCCATCTTCTGTGGACAACACCAACCTCCTGGAAACATTTACAGCAAGACCTTAAAACTATTGGAATATATGAAGTAAAAAATGACAATTCACCAGAATGGATTGTAGAAGTGCATACTTTTCCATTTATCTCTCCGTAAATTGAGCTGTTGATCCACCAAAAGGGCCTCCGAACCTTATTCGACAAGAGAAGATGGCTAAAGTATATATTCGGGTATACATATATTCTGAAACTAGAGCTAACTGAATAGCTCAATGAACAATAGAAAACCCCTGTTTTGAATTTCTTACCCTAAAGAGCTCATTACCCAGGCCGTCAGTTATGCAAGCCACAAATGGACGCCTTGTACGAAGAAACTACAATAAAGAAAAACAACACATTTAGGTGAAGAGATACTAAAATAATAAAATTTCTGGAACACTCTAATAAAGAAAAAAAAAAAGAAAAAATCAGCTTGCTGCCAGTTTAAGGTATTAGTGTACAATTAATGCAACAAGATGCAGCTTCACTTGCGAAACCTGTAGCAAATGCCAGGTTCTCAAAAGCTCTTTCATCTATTGATACTTTTTTTGGGTCCCTTTTTGGGACAAGTAATGGGGAAACTTTTTTAAATGTAACCTGCACTGAGCCAGTGCTAGAAAAGGTAGTAACAGAGAGTGCAATTCCCCTGTCGGATAAATCATTAAAATCTACATCATGTAAGGTTGCACCAGAAAGCTAAAAAAGAAATGCAACTATGTTTAAGGCTAAGTATGTTTCTATTTTTGCCTTCAAAAAAAAAAATTTCCAATCCATAAAGTCCACCAGATGGCAAGGGGATTGGAGTTGCAAGTTTTACAGAAGGGTAGCTTAGTCTGTGTCTTTTCCAACAAAGTAGTAAGTCACAGGTGGATTCAGGCATTGTTCAAGTGATGCCAAGTATTGCTAAAAACACGTTCAATATCTGCCGAGTGATATTACAATGCGTTAAAAGATGATAAACATCCTCTTTTGGCTCTTCACACAAAATGCATCTACAGCAGAGTTGAAAACCCCTCTTTCGATTAAGAGGGCTGATTTTTTAAGTCGGGCCTGATTCGGGTGACATTATAGAAGTGGGGTTTTCTGAAAGTAACTGAGAGAGCGTGAGGGAAGGGTTGAATGAGCCAAAAGAAATAGCATATGGATATTTCAGTAAGTGAAAATTTAAGTGAGAGAAATGCTTTGAGGGTTAGAAACATAACTTGGAGTAATATCAGGTATTTGAGAGATGACTGACCCACGAAATTTTGAAATTTGAAAATCCTCCACGCCTGATGGGTTCTTCCCCACCCCCACCCCCTACCGGGGGGGGGGAGCTATTACATTTGTTGATAGACCATGGAAAGATCCGCTCCGAACAAAATCACCACTTTAGCTTTCTTCTTCACAGAACCACATTTGCCGAACCATAAGAAAAATGCTTTTCCACCCACACTAGAATGCACCAAAATTTTCATTAGAGATGAATTCAGGAAACCTGGGTATCTTAGAGGGTGGGTTTCGGATACAAATCCTTGCCTTTTCAGATTTACTTCTATCTATCTAAGTCAACAAGTCTTCCCAAAAAACTTCCAACTTCTTGGAAGAGATTTTCAGACCACAAATGAAGAGGTAATTCCATGAGTCTGATCCAAGTGGAAGAAAGGACCTTTTTTTCCCTTGGAAAAGCAAATATTCGAAGTCTGATCAAAACAGAAGCAAGACATGCCCCTCTAAACCCAGTTAGACTTTAAAATTGACATCGTCATGTAAACTAAGGGAAATTCAATCAGGAAAAGACCACCAAAGTGTTCTTTTACACAACTTCTATCCTCCATCTATTACGAACTCAAAGCATCACATCATTTAATAAGGCAGGGATTGGCATGTCATAAAGCTCCCTACTAAACACCTTTTGAAAAATTCTTTCCTGAACAAAGTGAAGGCTTCATTAATGAGAATTCTATTGGTTTCCTGGTCTTTTGTTTTACTGGCACGAACAGAGTCTAGAGATCATTTTCTCAATCTGGTAACTTCTGCGCAACTTTTAGGCTTAGATAGAGTCTCTAAATTGGGAGATTTTTCTATGAAATTCCATAGCTTATCTGTAATAACAGACCACCCAGAGTTCTTTGAAATTCTGAAACAGTAATTGCACTCCAACTTCTCCCCTAAGAAGTGACGATACGCAGAAATCTACCATAAACGTCGAAATTCTGGGGTAACATAATGATTGTGCAGCTACCATCTGCTACAAATGTTTCAGTGGCTCTTAGTACCAAGCAACATACATGACTTGACAAAGCCAGATCAGAAACCTTGTTGACGAAAATTCAACTAACAAATCTGGGCTTGCATTTAATCCATTCATACCTGCATTCTTTTTCGGTGATGTTCTCTATCACCTCAAAAGATTTGTTGTCCACACAAACAAAGGCATGTGTTCCACAAGAAAAAGAAAAAAGATTACAGCTTGTAGATGATCAAACTTGAAGATGACCTGAAAGCCCGTACAAAAAAGATTTAGAAAGAAAGATAAGAAAATGTGCGTTGTAGAAGATGAAAAAGAGTGAAAAATAGAAGTGGAAGAGTGGAACAGTAGTGGTAAGAGGGTGGAGAAGGGAATGCGAAGGGATTTTCCAGTCTCCCAAAGACTGGAAAGTTAGAGAGAGGGAAGAGCATCTCTCTTCCTTTTTTCTTAGTAGACGCAATACCTTTTTTAGCACCCATCTATTGATGCTTTCTTCTCTCTTTTATCTCTTTTGATAGGTAAAGAACAATACTCATTGATGAAATCTCTAAGTGTACATGACCAATTAACAGAGGATAGAACCAAGAACATGACGCATCAAACAGCAACCAAGTGTCTCCTAAAGTTCACTCATGTAGCCATCACAAGTGTATTAAAACCAACTTATCCTAACTAATACTAGGACTGATGAGTAGAGTCAAACCCATGATCCCCTTCAAGAACATATTGCCTATTTAGCCAAGCTTCTTTTTGGGCAAAAGTATTTTTCCCCAAAATTAAGGTATTTGGCCAAGCGTCTAGAAGGAAAAAAGGGTATTTTTGAGTAGAAGCAGTTTCTGAGAAGCAGGAAAAAAATAGCTTCTTCCCAAAAGCACTTTTGAGAAAAATACACTTATAAGCACTTTTTAACAGCTTGGCCAAACACTAATTGCTGCTCAAAAATACTTTTCACATTAATTAACCAAACACAAATTGTTTCTCACCAAGAGTACTTTTTTAAAAAAAGCACTTTTGAGAAAAACACTTTTCAAAATAAGCTGATTGTAGAAGCTTGGCCAAATAGGCAAATAGAATGGGTATAGCGCTTAGATGGCGAAGTGCTAAACCCTTAGTTTTAAGATAGAATGTCGTGACTTCTTGCCCCACCCTCGGAGAGAAACAAAGATATACACCTAATTGATCAGCTTTAATCAGATGTATAATATCATTAACAGCGTAGAAAGAGTTCCAACATTTTCAACGTAGTTCAATTTCTCTGGAGCCTAAAGCAAGTGAGGAGTCTCTGCCTCTCTCTCTCTCTATCTCCTCTCTGTTTTAATAACTTCTCACTGGAAGACAGTACGCATATCTGTCATAGATTGACATACAAGAAGATTATCAGGTTTCAAAATATCGTTCACAAACTTCTTGCCCAGCCTAAATTTGGAATGTGTTATTCAGTCCTCTGACAGAGAGCACTTCAAAAATGATGAACCGAAAAACTCGTGCATGGCAAGACAGGAAAAACTGGAAAGATTAAACAAGAGGGATATGCATTGACTCCAGTAAAACTAATGAAATGTTTATTATGCATGTAGTTCTCTGCTTTATATCAAATTTCATGCGCACAGTTGATAAGCAATAGTTCACCACTATCAAATTTTTTCCAAACTTTTTAAGATATTGAACAAACGATATTTCTTCATTCAGGGTAACTCATCAGCCATATTATTGGTTATTGACCTCAGGTTAGAGAACTTCTTAGTTTATCATTATTCCACTCCCGCAGTGCAGCTTAGAGAACAAACACACAAGTGCACTGAGTCTAACGCATGACAACTCCAAGCATCTTTCAACTTTAAGAGTATCTTTTCATTCTTTCCTTTTTTTGCATAGGTTGACAGAGGAGAACATTTAAGTGAAATATATGTGCACAGAAGTCAGAAAATACATTCATGAATGGCACATCATGAACTGTAAGAATATCTAGACAGGAGTGAAGACCATGAACTGGTAAAATGTCACATTCTGGCTCTTATTGAATGGTGTAGGCAATGATCATATTCCTTTTCCACATGATGAGATTAGAATTTGATGAAGATACCTTTCTCCATGATTATATATAGGGGAATGCATTATACTAGCCAACAACAGGAGAAATACCAACAATGTAAAGGAACCCTTGTATAATATCTAGCCTAATATGCCGCCACCATTCAATATCAATCTTTCATATTCAAGATCTCCTATTCCACTCTCCACATGCAGAATTTCTGTCACTTCCCATTTTGCAGCCTTCAGCACATACTGCTAAGTTAATCATATTCTCTAAGACATTGAAGAAGATAATAACATCAGTAACGCCGTCCTACAAATGAGGGTGGATATGCATCTGTAGATCAGCCAACCATCTACCAACATGAAAGAAGACCAACTACATAAATGACCAGTTTTTGTTGATCTCCATATAATGTATAAATATCTAACACTTTTCAATATCGAGCTTTCAACTTCAAAGAGCTGCAACTTGCATTGTCATATACCCCAGACACGATTTGTACAGGCAGAATCACCATCACTGCTCCCTGTTGCAGCCCTCCCCCTCCCGTTTACCAGTGTTATCAAAGGCGAAAGAGCAAAAAAGCTCGAAGGTCCATTGGGGATTTAAGCGCAAAGCGCAAATAAAGTGTGGGCTTTAATGGAAAAAGGCGCAAGGGAGAAAAAGTATAAATATATATATGTGTAGTCCAAGACTAATGATTATAAGCATGACTAACAAATATATAGACAAAAAAAAAACAATTACAATAAAGTGATATATCAATTGTTTCGTGTCGCCACTTCAGGTTATGCTCATTGGCAAGAAAAAGTATGCCTTAGAGCCCTGATTGCACCACAGAGGCGTCCGCTAAGCGAGGCGCAACATGTTTTGAGCCTCGCTTCAAGGCATACGCGTGCTTTAAGCGCGCCTTTGACAACAATGTCGTTTACTGAAGCTAAATCCATAAACTTCTATTTAGACTATTCACTTCTTCGTATACTTCTCAACCTCAAAGTGACCAACATTTAATGCATGCTACTCTCCTCTAACCACAGGATATCTGGTATAGGTTCATAGAGCTACAGATGCATTTACAATTAAAGCTTGAACCATGTCAATCATCTAAACACAATCACTCAGCCTCTACAATCTTTGGCCATTGAGAGGAAAATAAAATTAATGACACCAATTCTTTTGTCCTCCAAATTCATGCAGGTAGACCTATACCTAAACAATTTGATCCTGCTTAGACTTCTCAATCTCATTTAACCAATATCAGAGACATGGTATAGGATATTCAAAAAGTTAAAGTTGATTAAGGATGCATTGCATGCATATTCATCAACTAGAAACTACAATAAAGATATTGATTGACCATGTCAGTGAAGTAAAGCCATGTGAAAACAACGTACATGATATATGTTCATAAAGATATGCAGTTAGCTTCTCCTTTGCATTACTCTACAATACTGCCTAATCATTGAATTAAGAACATTCTTCACATCCTCATTGGAACCCAAACGAGAATAGAAATAAAAGATATTTTTGAGCAAAAAGCTAAATATGACAAATAAGTCAAAATAGAGAGCAAAACGAAGAACTGGAAGTACCTGTCTGGCAAGGACGTTACTTTGTTCACGAATAAAACCTACAGGCTAGAAAGACAATATACAAGTAAGAACTAATTGATTAAAGAGGGCGAACTTGTTAGATCAAACATTCCATGCAAGCAGTGAACTGCAGTCTTAGAAGTTAGAACTAGAAGGCGTTAGAGGTTACTTACTGACTGTGGGTAACAGACATCCATAACTGCATATCTGTTTTCCTGTAAATTGACAAATCAATCACAAACCCTAAAGTAAATTTATAGTGAAGATAAGTAGATCAAAGAAAAAGACCAAAATAGACCCAAAAAAAAAAACTGAAAACTTTACAGATATACAACCCCAAAACTTATCTCAAGACCACGATAAAACCCTGGAAGAAACTCATGTACAATTGATGTCTCTAACATCCTCTGGCATGTATAATTCAATTTGGCTTTGCAACTGAAGTAAATATTTTTGTTCTCTTTTTCTCTTCAAGCTTTTTGGGTGCTCAATAGGGTTGATTTTTGAGGAGTTCAAGAAACTCAACAAAAATAATGGGCCCGAAGCAAGCAGAGTAGGTTTAAGTAGGATGAGAAATGAGCTTGAAGCAAAAATATTGCTCTGATGGTTGAGACAAGAGAAAAACCCCGAGTGAGCGAAATGCAGATAAAATATAAAATTGAGCCAAAATTAGAGAGCGAATGGTTGCATCAGACTTCTGAATAGCAAAGGAGTTCACTAAACTTACGTTTAATTCAATATGAAAGAATGCAAACATTCAACCACAATGAAGAAAGCAGCCTAGGGGCTAGGGCCGTTTCAGTTGGAACCTCTTACATCGCCAGTAGGACATCTTATTTCCATGAGGTACATAACCTACTTAATTCTAGAGAATATCTAGTCCTTGTACAATATATTTAAATTGGTAGCCTAGCTAGATCAGTGCCTATATTTTGATCATTAAAACATAAAGGAATATCATCGATAATTCTAAAAGGAAAATGGTTCTTTCTTCAGTATATTGTTCTTCTCCCTCGATACTATTAGAGCCAATACACATTAAGCAATATAGTGCTCAAAAATCTCCCAGGGTGCCAGTGTCTCCCTTTACCTTGCTTCCAACCCAAAGATAAAGTGCTTTCCTTTAACTTTTCTCCAACACAAAGATGGAGTAATAGAGAAGAAACAATCTACTAGCTTCACATTCTGGAGGACAGCACTTTTTTTCTTTTCCGTTTGACAAGGATAACTAGTACTTCTGTTTAGCAATTCATTGTTCCTTCTTCAATCAATTATCCAAGATCAGATGTTCTAAAATATGATGCCTGAGTCAGATGGATAATGCTTAAAAGCTAGCCAATACCAAATGACTCTAAAGCAGAATCCAGTTATCCAAATAATCTTGCAAATATCTAGAAGGGTCGAGTCCTTGTGTTTAACATAAAGAAAACATAAAGTTGAAGAACAGCAAAGACAAAAAGCTTCATTTTGCAACCCCTCGCCCCTAACTATTCTTTTTCCCTTCATATGCAGATGCATATCGCTCCTCTCCCCCTCACTCCAAAAGTCACAAATTCTTCCCTCTCTCCAAACCACAACCTGCACATACACATGACATGTGTAAACATGAACACATTGCCTTGAAAGTAAGGACCTAGCATTCTTGTGATAGACATGTCCAATAAGTGGAGAACGACATTAAGCAACACTTTCTTCCTCAAAGGCAGCAACAACAACAACTACTCAATAAAATCCCACATAGTGGGGTCTGAGGAGGGTAATGTGTACGCAGACCTTACACCTGCCCCGATAGGGGCCGAGAGGCTGTTACTGATAGACCCTCGGCTCAGAAAGACGAAAATAAAGTAAAAAAAAAAACAAGAGGAGAGAATTCATTAGTAACTCCAATAGAAACCATAATAGTAACATACACATAAAAACCGAAAGATGAATGACATGTAATAACAGTAACCATAATCTAAGGCCCGGGGCTAAGACAAACAACAAGAATAGTGTGGGTCCAACATAAACTGCAAGCCATCTAAGACCAACCCTAATCCAACCCCGTCTCACCCCCGGAATGAAGTAAGGAAAGCTTTACTACCCCTATCCTACAACCCTAATGCTTGACCTCCAGGCCTTCCTATCAAGGGCCATGTCCTCGGAAATGTGCAGTCGTGTCATGTCCTGCTTGATCACCTCTCCCCAATACTTCTTAGGTCTCCCTCTACCTCTTCTCGTACCCACCACAGCCAACCGCTCACACCTCCTCACCGGTGCATCGAGGCTTCTCCTCTGCACGTGCCCGAACCATCTAAGTCTCGCTTCCCGCATCGTGTCATCCACAAGGGCGACGCCCACCTTCTTCTGAATATCTTCATTCCTAATCTTGTCTATCCTAGTGTGCCCGCACATCCACCTCAGCATCCGCATCTCTGCTACTTTTATCCTCTGGACATGGGAGTTCTTAACCGGCCAACACTCTGCCCCATACAACATGGCCGGTCTAACTACAGCTCTATAATACTTACCTTTGAGTATCGGTGGCACTTTCTTGTCACACAAGACTCCAGATGCAAGCCTCCATTTCATCCAGCCCGCCCCTATGCGGTGAGTGACGTCCTCGTCGATCTCTCCGTCCCCTGAATCATCGACCCAAGGTATTTGAAGCTATCTCTCTTGGGGATGACCTGTGGCCCAACCCTCACGTCCCCGCCTACATCCCTCGACTCAGCGCTAAACTTGCATTCCAGGTACTCTGTCTTAGACCTGCTCAATTTGAAACCCTTAGACTCGAGAGTCTGTCTCCAAACCTCCAATCTTTCGTTAACACCGGCCCTCGTCTCGTCAATTAGAACTATGTCGTCAGCAAATAACATACACCATGGCACCCCCTCCCTTGAATATGGTGTGTCAAAGCATCCATCACCAAGGCAAATAAGAACGGGCTAAGCGCTGAGCCTTGGTGTAATCCCATAACAACCGAGAAATGCTCCGAGTCGCCTCTCACCGTCCTAACCTTAGTCTTAGCTCCATCATACATGTCCTTGATCGCTCGTATGTAGGCTACCGGCACGCCCTTCGCCTCAAGTCATCTCCAGAGTACCTCCCTAGGAACCTTATCATACGCTTTCTCCAAGTCAATAAACACCATGTGCAGATCCTTCTTCTTATCCCTGTACTGTTCCACCAACCTCCTAATAAGGTGGATAGCTTCCGTAGTGGAGCGGCCCGGCATGAACCCAAACTGATTGTCGGATATAGACGTCGTCTTCCTCACCCTCACCTCCACCACCCTCTCCCAGACTTTCATGGTATGGCTAAGTAACTTGATACCTCTATAATTGTTACAACACTGGATATCACCTTTGTTCTTGTACAACGGTACCACTGTACTCGACCTCCATTCCTCCGGCATCCTCTTCGTCCTAAAAATTACATTGAACAACCCAGTCAGCCATTCCAATCCTGCTCTACCCACACACTTCCAAAACCCAACCGGAATTTCATCTAGCCTGGTCGCTCTACCCCTACTCATCTTACGCAACGCCCCTACGACCTCCTCCACCTTAATGTGCCTGCAATACCTAAAATCTCGGGGACTCTTCGAATGCCCCAAGTCCCCTAGCGCTATATCCCGGTCCCCCTCCTCATTCAGAAGACCGTAAAATTACGTCTGCCATCTCTACTTAATCTGGGACTCTCCCATCAATACTCTATTATCCTCGTTTTTTATGCACCTTACTTGGTCCAGATCCCGGGCCTTCCTCTCCCTCGCCTTAGCCAGCCGAAACAACTTCTTTTCCCTGCCTTTCTCCCTTAATTCCTCGTATAGACGACTAAACGCTGCATTCTTAGCCTCCGTGACCGCCAGCTTTGCCTCCTTCCTAGCCACTTTGTACCTCTCTCTATTCGCACTCCTCTCCTCCTCGCTTGTGCTCCCTGCTAACTTCGCGTACGCTACCTTCTTCGCCTTCACTTTACCTTGGACTATGTCATTCCACCACCAGTCTCCTTGGTGCCTGCCAGAAAAACCCTTCAATACACCTAGCACCTCTCTCGCCGCCTCCCTCACATAGTACGCCGTCGTCGACCACATAGTGCTCGCGTCTCCACTACTCCTCCAAGCTCCCATAGCGGATAACCTCCCATCCAACTCCCGGGCTTTATCCTTGGTTAAAGCTCCCCATCTAATCCTCGGTCGGCCACGAGCATACCTCTTCTTCCTCTTCATCATAATGCCGATGTCCATCACTAAGAGCCTATGCTGAGTCGCGAGGGTCTCTCCCGGGATAACCTTGCAATCCTTGCACAACCCTCTATCACACCTTCTAAGGAGAAGGTAATCGATCTGAGTCTTCACCGCCGAACTCCGGAAAGTGACCAAATGCTCCTCCCTCTTCAGAAAAGTCGAGTTCGCAATCACCAGCTCGAAAGCCTTAGCGAAGTCTAACAGTGAAGTACCTCCTCCGTTCCTATCCCCAAAGCCAAAGCCACCATGCACCTCGCCATAACTACCACCAGCCGCCCCAAAAGGCAGCAACAACAACAATAATAATAACACTTTATTATTATTACAATAATAATTGCAATAGTAATAATAATAAGAATATTAATAAGAATAAATTAGCAAACACCACAAACTTACTTGCTCAAAACCAAGCATAAGATTAGCCCACTCTATATCTCTTGTAATTAGCAAGTTAGATCTTGCAAGAAGAGGTGCAACCTTGGCCTGAAAAAAGAAAGATATTAAGATATTGGAAACTCGATGATTTTTTATAAACTATAAACAGATTACTAAGGCAGAAATCATAAAATTTTAGATTGATAACAATAGCTACATATGTACATGTTTGATTAGGAAAAGTAACAAATTACAATGAAAATTTTCCACCTGAAATAAAGAGCTCATAAACTACAAAAGAGACATTCTAGCAGTGTCTGTAAAAGAAAATATAAAGTGAGTCGTGTATACATCCTAGCCAAAGCAGCTTAAAATGTTCCCAAGGCAGTTGATGGAAGTGTGACTTCGGCTCAGCAAAGCCTCTACTGCTCACTTAGGAGCCAGGAATGCCGGTATTTGAGATGAAGAACTTGAGCAAGAACCAAGCAAATAGATATATAGTTCCTTAAGCACGGAAAAAATATCTCTAAGATAAAATCCATGAGCTGCAAATATGAGGATTTAGAGGTTCTGTCACTCTTAAAACAACAAGGTGAGTAGAGCACTAAGTAGAGCCAAAGATTTCCCATAAAGTGAACAAAAAGCCATTGGGGTATAAACACTTCTCATAGTGCATGAGTGGTATTAGACACATTATTCATTAGAGCCATGAATTAGGAAGTAAACAACCTAATCAGTTCCTAGAGCAAACACTAAACTGCATACACATTCAAATTTAAAGAAGCAACAAAGACATAAAAGATTGGCCATTTCGCAGCTAGGAGACCAATCAAAGTACTAACTTGGAAATTCAATTTCATATTGGACTCATATATGTCGAACATAAAATTCTCCATTTCTTTGCTATGAATGGTTGAAGGGTTTGACAACTCTACCTCCTCAAGTGATGTTGGCTCCAAAATACCTGTCACAGATTGGCTAGTAGGTGGTTGCTTGAGAACTGGCTTGACTTCATTGTAAGATGTCTCTTCTGGAATGGACGCACCTGAGAACCATTTTCCAAATGGAACTTGGGAAGATGTTTGACTTCCAAAACCTGTTCTTCTCTGGTCTACGGTATTTCTCAATTTTCTTTTTTGTAGTCCTCCAGATCTTTGTTTCTTTTCATCGGCAAGCCAAAGCTGCACAAAAAATTCCCTGCTTAAATCAGGACCATCTCCCGACCTCTGCCCATATTGGCGAGATAAAACAATTGCACCTGGTCCAGTCCCTTGGGCAAGGCCAGTAACAAATCCAGGCAGTTTAGCCCTCCCTGGGACATTTCTTTCATAATTAAATGCTTCAGAAGGATTTCCAGTTGGACTAAGCGAAGATGATAGGTATCCTCTTTGTGATTGTGACTGGAAAAGAGAATCCTTTGTAGCAACAAAAATCCCATCCCAAAGCTCATTTATCGTGAAACTTTCTGATGATCTGCACTTGTATCGCTTGGCTAAACAACGGAAACTGTTCCTCCAGCTCATCTGGTGATACGGTAATCTCAGTCGAATATATTATCAATCTAGATATAATGCGCATTCTTAAGTAGTAACAAGAAAACAAAAAACAATATTTCATATGGGACTATGGGAGTAGTAAATTGCAGCAACAAACCAACATATAGACCAAAAATTTGATAAATACAAAGTATATTCGAGATATCTATCTCAAAAACAGACAGACAAACAAGAATCAAGAACACAAATTGTATTTCGTTATTTGTTATAGAACACCAAAGAGAGAGAAGGGTCATCGAATTCAAATGAAGAGTTCAAGAATCAGATGAATCACTTTGATTGAATTGTCTCACCTTTACATGACAGAGTTGAATATCAAAAATATTATGCTACAGAGAATTTGTAGAACTTGTAGAGGTGTTGGAACCCCAATATCGTAAGGAAGCAATAGAATTTTTCTTTGAAGTTGCGAGAAAGAAAGATAGAAAAGGGAGAAAGACGAGTTTTTAGTCAAAATTATCCTCTTTCTTTGTGGGTAGTCTAACCTTGTCCTTAAAGTATACATTTTAGCATCTTTAATCCCTTAAAGTTTGCTAAAGTAGAACGGCTTTAATCCTTCTAACAGAACCTGACTAAAAACTAACGGTGATTATCAACTTGATCCTCCTCCTTTTGTCTGTCCCATAGTTTCTCCATTTCAACCTTCATGTTTGAAACTTGAGGCATGCAAGCTAACATCTTGTTTGGACGGTTGTTCCACATTGTATCGTATTATATTTTAATCCCAAAATAATATTTGTTTTGATAGTTTAGTTAAAATTGGTTGTATTGTATTGTTAAAGTCATTGTTCCGGAACAATAAAAAGTCCTCTTTTTTGAAACAACCGATTTGGTGTGGTGGGATTGTTTCCTATTTTTCTTCTAATTATGCCTTAACTCATTACTCCACAATTTTATTTTACCCTTTAATTTTTATTTTTTTTTGCTATTTTAACTCCAAATCTCTAATTGGTAACCTACTTTGTTTTTTTCCAAAACTTCTGCCGTCAACGCTAAAAGTATTTTACCGCCTTCTGTTTTATTCTTTCTCCTAATTTGCTTTTCACTCAATTCTAATTAGTTGTGCTCCTTTGTTTTGCCTTCCTCTGTCTCGCTCCTTTGTTCTACTTTCTTAAGGCATTTTGCCTTCTTCTGTTTTATTTTTTAAAATTATTTTTATGCATAATTTTTTATAAATTTAATATTTAAACAATTGAGGGTATTTCAGTAAACTTATCGGTTACAATACAGTACGATACAGTTAAACCAAACAACAAAATATTATTTAACAGTAACAAATAATACAATCTATCCGATCATTATATTCATAAGATGATACGATACAATACAATACATTATAAAATGATGGGGAACAATGATCCAAACAGAGTGTAAGTAAAAACGTCATAATCTTTCCAATGTCAGAATTTGCAAGACCTTATTAAGTGTAAACATGCAGACTAAGCAAAAGAAATGGCAAACAAGTGAAAGACTTAAGCTAGAAGAACTCAACAGTTTTCACAAATTCTAAACTAGATTTTCAACATGATAACTAGAGTTTGAAAAACACTCATCTCACTCGATATATAAAGTGACAGTAGATGCCACTCCTTATCTGCATAAAGCGTTGAAATCTACAAATATGCGGCTAACTTATAAAAAACAATGAAGGGCCTCATGATATCACTTGCAATTAATTTCCCTTTCAATTTTTAGCAGACTAGAGAACAAAAAGGAATTCTAATTTTTTCGATAGTTGATACAACTGTTTCATAAATTTAACGGGAAATTTTATCAAACTAGTGGAAGAAATTGAAAAAAAAAATTAACAGATGGATGGATGTTAGAAATTTTTATAAAACCGAACGTAAGTAATGATTCACAAGGGAGAAAAGTTTCTACGCACTATAAAATCAAATCCAACTCTAAAGTAGATAAACAAAGAAAATCAAAGCTTCACCTAATGCCTTTCTTCTTGCCTTTTTTCGTAATCAAAGCTTTTCAATGGCGATTGCGGTATTTGAGCTTTGAGGGTTCGGGAATGGGTTTACCTTTTTTAATTGTTGGTTTTTTTTTTACGGTGACACGTGAGTTTTAACGGGTCACCATTAGTTTTAGGCTTTTAGCTAGAGTTTGCTAGAAGGACCAAAGCTACTCCACTTTAGCAAACTTAAGGGATTAAAGATGCTCAGTGGAATATTTAGAGGACAAAATCATACTTACCCTCAAAGATAAGGGATAATTTTAGCTAAAAACTCCGACTATTATCTATGGTCGGGCCGAGTTTTGTACCCGATACTGTTTTAAGTTTTGTTCCCCGTTTAAGAAATCTGTGCAGAATTTACTAGGAAAAAAAATTGGACTAAAATAGCTTCAGTGATATCAACTCCTCTACTACATGTTATGAATAATAAGGCTAATAAAATAATTTGTTATGAACAATAAAAGATTAAAAGAGTATTGCAGAGAATAGCTGGGAGAGAGAATTCTTATTGATTTTCGGATGATTTATTATGGAATAGAACCCCTCTATAGTGACTTAGCCACCAAGTAATAATCACCAAAATCTCTCTAAAATATAGACATTAATCTTAAATACAATTCTATTTATAACACTCCCCCTTGAATGTTTATTCAATAGATAATATGTCTCGTTAAAACCTTAACTAAAATAAAATCCAGTGGGATAAAATTCTAGAGAAGGAAAAAGAGTACACATGTTTAGAAATACGTCTTTTGGTTGCCTCGTTAAAAACCTTGCAAGGAAAAGCCAATGGGACAAAACCTTGTAAGGAAAAAAGAGTACAACACATATTAACTCTTCCTGATGAGAGCATCAATTCATATCTTTGAGCCTTCGCATTCCAATCTTGTGCACCATCTTCAAAAGATCGTTGGTACAGATTTGACAAACAAATCAGCCATATTAACTTGAATGAATATATTGCACCTTGAAATCATCATTCCTGATAGATATATAATGTCTTCATATAATGTCGTGAAATGGCTTTTCAATATCTCCATAGAGGTAAAAATTCTCGCTATCATATTATCATGCCTATAGTTATAGCAAGATACAAATATGCACAAATTGCACTTAGGATGTAGTACTTCATGGCCAAGAATTCTATATGCTTTAAGTAATTTAAATCCTTCAGGGATTGTCATATAATTTAAGTCATATAAGCCATATGATGACTTTAGATTTACATCAAGTTTTCATGTCATGCTAGAGATATAAGATAGATAAAGACGATTGCACACACTATTGACTTTATAATTTCAAGTGTTTGAACTGCAGGTCCAAAACTATATGTCTTTCATATGAAACCAATTCTACTGGAATTGTTTCTTCAGACTTAAGATCTTCATATATATTTTAACGTTATCATATATGTAATCCGCGAATATTTTATATCAGTTTCAACCACCTTTTTTCATAAAGACATGACATAGAGACTTCTTTATTCATATTTTCAGGTACCTAAACCTCTCCTGAGATTTTATGAATTATTATGTCATGTGATCTTCTAGATCACTTGCCTCCTTATTACGATCATTTTGATCATTTTCTCATCTTCTTTATCAAGAATTTTTTTTGAAACCGATTTGTCTATATGCTTTAAGTATACCATAGACTGTGTCTTTCTAGGACTTATTCTAATAGGAGCATTTGCAGTGAGATATCGTTACTTTCTTTGGGTCAGCAAATGCGTCTGGCATGCTTTACAAGATATTGTAGATCAATTATCTTTTTATGAACTGCAAGTTCATATTATCTTATTTGAGGATCTATATGTACAAATTATAATTCATTCCACGTAACTTTTTCTCAATTGTTTATCTTGTCTCCCTTCATGTTAGAAAAACTAACTTACTTCCTCAACTTTGAAAACCCACTTTTGTACGTTATGGTGTTAATCAAAATATACACCACATATCAATAATGAAGGAATTATTTGTTTCCTGATCGTGAACCACTTGTAAGGGGAGAATGTAATATACTTTTGTATATAACCTATATCAAATTGATATAGATAACTTTTTTCTCATAAGCAATAGTTTAACTATTAAATGGAGGCACTCAATAAATCATTTTGCTAAACTAGTTGTGATGTAAACCAACTTATCAAGATGAACTGTCTTGAATAGAAAATATGAAAATTATGTTCAAAGTTAAATTATTGAGCAAGTTACCTCGCAAATAAAAGGTTGCAGATTAATAATAATCGTACATGTAACCATCTCATATATGCATCTTATGTGGTATACATGGCAGGTGAATGGGCTCATATTCACCTTTGATATTTTCAGTATTCATGGGATTCAATCCCAATTTTAGTTGGTCTATTAATTAATGAGAACAAACAACATAAGAGAATTCATAAAGAACTTTCTAGTTCTTTAATATTTACCCATGTGAATTCTCTTTTGTTTTTGCACATCATACATAAGTGGCTCTTCTAGAGCTTTCAATTAATTTTGTACTACTACATATTCATCAACATCCATATGGTATATATCTCTTTCAAGGAGAAAGATATACCATAATGGTCATGGTCAAAATTATATGCAAGATCTGTTTTTTGCATTACTATTGTCCTTTAATAATTACATATCCAAAATATTTTGGCGTACAATAGGTACTTAACCAATGACCATTCATACCATCATAATGATATTTTTTTTTATCTAAAACCTCTTTCTAGAGGTGAGTGTGGCATATTCACTACCACTAGCATGTTCATATTCTTTCAAGAATGAATATGTCTTCATAAATCAGATATTATCACATTCACATCATGAATGGACCATAATCATCTATATGTGCTTTACAAAATCTCATGTCAAATCGATAACAAATATTACTTTCATAGGGTGAAGGATTATTTTGAGAATCCTTATTATTCTCATTACACAATGATGACGATTATAATTTCGTCTATTACCATGTCCACATACATTGATACCTTCACGGTAATAATTTTGTCTTCTTTCAGACTTATCACATGCTACTATCATATTCTCTTAAGGGAATGAGAATGAAGCAAATTCAATGGAATGGTGTTTCACTTCTTTGCCCATAATCATACATGAATTTGATCATGGTAAGGCATAGAAATTTTACCACTTTGGTTGGTTATAATTTCTTGCAAACTCTATGAAAGTTATAATCAAAGTTTATTGTCTTTGCTTGTATTTAAAATAAAAATATAGAATTTCAAGAATTTAAAAGAGAAAAATAAAGTAAAATACTTACCTTAAATCCAGAATTTAATCATGATGGAAGTTCATGGAGCAATTGACAATCATTATGCTCAATCCCAAAGCTTCTACTCAATTGTTTAGAGTCTCGTGCTGATAACATGTTATGAACAATAAAAGATGAAAAGAGTATTGCAGAGAATAGTAGGAAGAGAGAATTCTTATTGATTTTGGGATAATTTACAATTGAATAAAACCTCTTTATTTATAGGAAAATAGTGACTTAATCACCAAGTAATAATCCCTAAAATCTCTCTAAAATATAGACATTCACCTTAAATACAATTCTATTTATAACACAATTGTAGTTGTTAAGAGTCGATGTGGGGTTGTGAAGAAAGAAGCAAAAGAATTGGCAGGTGAAAATGAACGATCCATATTGTAAGATGATTAATGAGCGTTCGATTGTGGAGATTTTGCCAACTCAGCTTATGCCAACTCAGTCATTCTGTTATATAGGTAACAAAAAGCAACGATGAGGCAACACATACCTGGTATATCCAAATTCTTTTATCTTTCTCTCTCTTCTTCTTCTTATTCTATATTCTTCTCGTTTCTAACTCTAAGTTCCTTCTTCGATTCTACATATCTCAACCATGCAAGGTCTCCTCTAGAGTCTTCTTCATCAACGGACCTCCAGCTGCATTGCTCAATGTTCTACGTGAGTCTGGTGTCAGTCCATCCCAAAAATATTGGAGTTGCATCCAGAGTTCAATTCTACTATATTGACACTTTCTGACTATCTCCTTAAACCTCTCCCATGCTTCAAACACAGTTTCAGTCTCTTTCTGGTAGAAGTTATGGATTTCTCTTCTAAACTTGCTCGTCTTAGCTGATGAGAAATATTTATCAAGAAATTTTCTAGTCATCTCATCCCATGTTCTAATTGATCTCGTGGGCAACTTCGAAGCCACTATTTTGCATCATCTTTGAGTGTGAAGGGGAATACCCTTAAGTATACTGCATCTTGTGACACACCATTGTATTAAAAGGTGTTCATAATCTCCTCGAAGTCCATTAGATGTATATTTGGATCTTTGTTCGTTTTTCCTTTGAAGACATAGTAGTTCTGAAGGGTTTGATGTAACCCTTGCTTCAACTCGAAATTGTTTGTTGCGATTGGAGGTAGTCTCACACTTGATAATCTTTGGTTGTAGACCGGTCTAGCATAATCTCCTGGTGATCTCCCAGGCCCGGGAGCTATATTTCCAAGCTGATTTACAGCCAAGGGTTGATTTTGAGCAATTCTCCGAGCCCTCTCCTCTTCATAGATAATCTATGTATCTCTAATAGCTGCTTCCTCAGCATCTCGTGCAGCTTTTTCTCATTGTTGGGCTGTCTCTCTTGCAACCAAATCTACAATCTCATCACCGTCTCCAACCATAGTTCCTTTGCTTGAGGATTGCCCAACCTTTTCTAAAGTCTCTGTGAGATTTCTTTTTTTCCTCAATTGTCGCAGTTGTTTTTCTATCTCAGGTTCGTATAGTAGCACTTCTTTCCAAGAAGCTCGAGTCATGCACCACTCTTACCTGTAACTTGCGCACAGTCAAAAAACACCAAACGTAAAAAGAGAAAAATAAAAAAATAAAAAGAAAAGTTCCTAAATTAGCACTACAAACTATTTCAAAAACTATTGATTGCCAATCCCCGGCAACGATGCCCAAATTTGACGAGCACAAAACACCACTTCAAAATATGCTCACTAATCAAATATAGTATAGTATAATATTGTACCCAAAGGGATTGGAGTTGAACACTATTATCGTATTTTCTAGCTTGATTGCTATCCAAGATGATCAATAGTTGAGATTTGTGTGATTAATACTAAAATTAACTAAGAATTTAGAATATTGACTAGTGACAATCAACACAAGGAGTAAGAAAAGGAAGGTATCAATGGGAGCAAATAGGGTTTTGATAGGATAGGTGCAAGATAATTATTTGGGATCTAACTCTAGATAATTCACGTCTAATGTTCAAGTGAGTCTCTCAAATTCACTCAATTATTAGTTCAATTGTTTAGTAGAAACTCCTCCCTCGATTAAGTCTCAACCTCACGAGATGAATCAATTTAAGCTCTGTGAAGATATGCAAGGATGCGTAGTGAATTGGTCTTTAGGAGAACCTCTCTCAATTATCCTCCTAACTTGATTTAATCAATGATTCAACTAGCCTCTTTCAATTACTAAGATGAATTAATGAACTCAACCAACAATATAATGCAAAGATATCACAAGTTATTCCTCTCTCGATTACATGAACAAGTGAATAAAGATGCAACGATTAAATAATCCAAAAACGCGTCAATATACAAAACTAGAGTTATAATCCACAAACAAATATCAATACACCAAATCCATCAAACCCTAAAGGGAACTACTCCATAGACATGGAGTAATTCATCACAGATATAATAAAAGTATAGAAAAATATAAATTCAATCCAAAATTGAGTCTTGAGTGAGGAAGGAATGATGAAATCCTTGTACTTTTTCTCCTCCAACTCCTCATTAGCTTCCTTAGGTCGAATATGTGTCAAAAGTCCAGAAAATAACGTTTTCCATGTATTTTACCAAGTAGGGTCGGGCCCAGACGAAACCACCTTCTCATAGCCAAAATAGGACATTGGCTCTATAAACTTTGCACAGGCGCACCGCATGAAGCGACGCACCACATAGGGTGCTGTGGGGATCTTCAGGGAGCTCAACAATTCACAGGCAGCAGGATTTGTACAGCTGCGATGCCCCATGCGCCGTGGCTGTGGAATTTTCTTATAGTGAAGTTCGAACTTTGATTTTTGATGTCCGGGCTTGGTCCTCGACCCTCGAAGATCTCGACTTAATCCTTTGGGCTTTTACTCAGACTTCAAAGCTCCAAATAGCTCGAATTAGCTCCATAACATCTACATCACTCGGAATCACTCCTACAATGTATAAAACACACAATAAGTACAAAATACTAGCTATTAAAACTCAAACACAAGTAAAGTGCAGTGAATTAGAGTGCAATAAGCAATTAAAACACGAGATTATAGCCTACCATCATATAGTAGCCACCACCCAAAGAAATGTATATACTTAGTCACTGTCTACCAGGATCCCCAAATCGCTCTAAACTATCTTGAAGTATGTGGCTATCCTACCACAGAATCCATACGCTACCCCGCCACTCCCACCATGTCCTTCCTCCTCCTTCGCTGCCAAAATACTACCTCAAATCATAATCCATCTTTGTAGCATCGGAACAGATAAACTGCCACCAACTCTGAGCCTCTATAAAGATCATCCCTCTCGAGCCATCAACACTAAAAACACCATTTCGACTCTGAAGCCGCCATTCATTACCATCTTTGACAATCGCTGCTTAGGCACCATTCCACAACACTCTGCCCTGAAGGCAATTCAAAGGAGACCATAATACCGATGAGCCTTAATGCGTTTCTACAAGGGCGACGACACCACATCACAAATGAGAATTCCACCATGTTTGGAAATATAAAGTCTCGCTACTCCGTCAACAAAGGCCTAAACATCAATAGTTCAATTGCCTTTCATCCGCTGGAATTAAATGCCAACCTCTAAACTATGAACCGAGTAATCCTCCATTCAAGTCTTCATGTCACGCCCCAACCTCGGGGAGCGCGACCGGCGCTCAACCGAGTGGACCCGGTCAAGCAAGCATGTTAGACACTTTCTACCCGACTCGCTTATGATCAAGAGAGGGCATGTTTTCATTAATTAGACAATAGGAAGATCATATATACATTACTAAATCATTTCATAAGTTACATCATTGTTAAGTTTCAAAATACACACATCCTTGTGATTGAATGGAACAAGATTCTAAAACACAATATAATTCGTTGACCTTTCTAACACCCATATACAACCCACATAGTGTCTACGAAGCCTCTAAAGATACAAAAGAGTGTTAATATAGTGCCGGCAACAAGGCCCCGGCTATACCTCAAAACGTGACAACACTATGGACAAGAGATACAATACATGAAGGGATGAAGTGGGGCTCACCGTGTCTACTGGGAAGAAGATGCACCACTAATTGCGATCAACACTGTCTGCTATGGAACCACACGTATCAATTTAAAGATGTAGTACCCCCGGCAAAAGGGACGTTAGTATTGTCGAATAGTACTAGTATGTAAAGCTAAAATACCATCTCAATAGGATGAATAATAATACAAGGGGGAAACAGTCATAAGTTAAATAAGAGCTTCAAACAATACTAAAACATCAAGTAAGGATCACATAAGTTCTCATCCCAATTTCCATCTTATTAGGTTGGGAAATCTTTAGTGCCGATATGCCACAATCCGCAATACCACCATGATCTTACATGGAGTCCGATCTCGACCCGATCGGCCAGGTCATCTCATTTGAGACATCAACCATATCCACAATTTCAGTTACCATTTCCAGCACAGTTACCACCATTTGTACGGCATGACATCTGATCACGACCCGATCGGCTAGGCCGTCTTTTGAATCATCCTTTCAATCAGTCATCTCACTTCATGTTTCTTTCCCATCTTTTCAATACATTGGCATGAGTGCCCTCATTTATAACGTCATTCATGTAACTTGGCCGAATTTCACAATTCCAGTTTCCTTTTTTACATTCAACATTATTATCATCATCAACAACACTAAGGCCTATCATATAAGACATTAGTACACATATGAGCAATTTGAGAATCTTAAGCACATAGAGGTTTTTCATATACTTTGGCATAAAAATAATTATTCGAATTTGACTTGAAGTCCACATTTTAACACATATTCCATATTTTGAACACATCCTCAATTGATAAGATAACATGATGAAGCATTAAGGCATTTGGATTACACATTGAACATATATCTTACAACACAAACATATTCGGAATAGCAAACTCTATATTGATCAATGGGGGGACTTACACCAATTACGTGAACACCGTAAGATTCCATTCTAAGAAGAAGGGTTTTAGCCATACATACCTGTTTACCGTGAAAATGGTAATAACAATTAAATTTGTTGATAAGACTCTAAAAATACGTGATCTATTTTTATGCTAGTTTGCTAAGCAATTGATACCAAGTGTATGAGATTTAGAAACGAAATACGGTTAAGGAGAGAGCTATAATCAAACCGATATGCTAGTTACTCGAGCCTCGGTCTTGTTGATTCCGGGCCTCGAGGTCGATCTCAGGGCTCGGCTACGAGTTGTTGATGGCAATCGGGGTAGGGATAAGAGTTATGGGATAATTGAGGGAGGCTCTTTATGGCCAATGATAAGTAATAAATAGAGACCAAGTATAAATACATTAAATGAGAGCAATAATATCAAGAGAGTATGTTAGAGGGAAAAGAGAAAGTTCTTGTATATTTCTTATGGAGCGGTGGAGCAACTGGAGTGACCAACCCTTATAAAATGATAGGGATCCCCTTTAAATAGGAGGGAAATCCCATCATAGTACAACAAATATTAATTACAAAGATATGGAGATGTGACCACTAGATGACACCCTGACTCGGGTCTTAGAATAGCTCTCTAGGCTCTGTCAGCCCTAGCCACGTGCCTTGAGAAATCCCCGTTTCTACTATGGCCGTGGTCGACGTTATCCTGGGATCGAATGTCGACTAACCTTGAGGGAGGAGACTCGATCATAACCTTGTAGCCTCAGGACTTCGAGATGGTCTTCCGAGGTGCTCTAATAATGAGAAATTGGATCCTCCAGTTTCACCGTATACAGATAGTCTCCACCTTTCTTAGAGAGGAGCGATAAGAAATGATCTCGACATCCAACTCTTCAGACTTCCCGCAATGATGTCATGCTGACGATATCATACTTATGATGTAAACCTTCTCGATAACCAGAAAGTCCCATGGACTTTTCTTTTCAGCGTCATTCAATGCGCTGCCGATTCCCACTCTTCAAGGCGACCATATCACCGTCGATCCAGTTTTCGATGGTGCATTGATTGCGCCTGTCGATCCATCTTTCAAAGGTATTGATTGGCCACATTATCATCCCCTATAAATAGGGCCTTTCCATGATATCTTTGTATCCAAGTGCCTCTGAACATCTTTCCATTCCTTTCTTCTCATTCTCATTATTCTTCTCCATTTCCACCCGCCATGTTTGGGGTCTCTAGTCTTCAGGTCTTATGGCGGCATTATTATTATTCACGCCATGGCCTTTTACCTGGGCTTTGCTGTGTCGAGCGAGATTGTACTGTCTCGTTGGTGTTGTTGTTATTGTTACGACTATCACTACTGTCGTCGTTAGATCGAGATGACGAGATAAAGGGGGTTGACCTGCTCCGACTTGGGGGAACATTTGGACTCTATACCGCTGCTCGGGAGAGTGTTCGGACTATACAGTGCTGCTCACTCTCCTACCTGGTACGACATTTCACCCCTCGGGTCTTTTCCTAAGGGATAAAATGGCGCATCGTCCGCCAAGCTCGCACGACACGATGTCTCGGAAGGTGGACTCGGAGTGGCCGTGCGAGTAGAGTTGAGGCCCGCTGAATCTTCAACCTTTGGCTTCGGCGGGCTATGTCTCTTTTTTCTGCCTCTTCTGCATCACCTTCCTCTTCTTTTCCTTCCCGCTTTCCTCTTCTTTATCTTCGCCCTTAGAGATACTGCTTTGTGAGATTGAGATGTGAACCTAGAGAACGTGGCAGTCGAAGGTATCACCGTCGAGGATGCATGCTCGAGGGGGTGGTGCTAGGAGATGCTGCTATCGGAGATGAACCTTCGAGAGTAGATTAGTTCCCAGGCTTTCACTACATATGTACCCTTTTGCTTCTTTGTTTCCATGTAAGGACCCTCGTGGGCCTTTGTAATCATATGTAAGGACCCTTCTTGGGCTTTTGTAATCGAATGTTTCATGAATACAAAGATATTTCTCCAATTTGTCTTCGATGCTTGCTATATTCTTTTATGTTTGTGGAGACTCTGAATGCATGACTTTGTTTGTTGTTGCCAATATCAAATCTGGGTGTGAGTATTCTTTCTGGCCTTTGGTCGATTAATATGGCCTTGCACAGAACCTTTTGCGATCCTTTGGATCGAACCTGGATCGGGCCAATAAACTCGGGTCGCCGGGACCTTGACTTCGAGTCGAAAAGAAGTAGGGCTTCGAACCTCTAAATGGAGACTCAATCTTTAGACCATCGAGAACAGTCCCCGAGTTAGGGTTGACTCGAGGAATTTGGAGACTTGTCTTGAACTTAATGTATGCAATCTTAAGGCATTGTAGATAGGTCCCGGATGAGGGACTGTCCGGTTTAGGATGATACCTGCAATGTTGTTTAAGGCTTCTTGGAACCTAACTTATTTTTCGAAGGAGGTCCTTGAGATAAGGTACTACCTCGGGATTTGTGCTGATGCCAATGGCTCCCTAGGGCCTAACTTCTTTTGGATGGAGATTCTCGAGGCCGGATATTGCCTCGGGGCTGGAGATGGTGTCGTTGGCCTTTTAAAGCCTAGCTTCTTTTTGATGGAGGTCCTCGAGGTCAGGTACTACCTCGGGACTGGAGAAGGCGTTATTGGCTTCCTGGAGCCTAACCTTGTTTTGATGGAGGTCCTCGAGGTCGGGTACCACCTCGAGACTAGAGAAGGTGTTATTGGCTTCCTGGAGCCTAACCTTGTTCCTGATGGAGGTCCTCGAGGTCGGGTACCACCTCAGGACTGGAAAAGGTGTTATTGTCTTCCTAGAGCCTAACCTTGTTCTTGTTATGACCCAGCCAATCGTTTAAAGAATTAATGTCCCGATCCCTTATTAATTGCTTTCCCCGTGTTTGTTTCTGCTATTGTGAGTTGCCAGGAGGGTTTATTTGGAGCTTCGGAGAGTGTTGGGACACTTAGTCCCTAAATGAGAGTTTAAGTTGTGGAATTCGGGCTGTAGTCGGAACAGTGTAAAGACGGCCTCAGAATGGAATTCCATTGGTTCCGTTAGCTCCGTTGGGTGATTTTGGGCTTAGTGGCGTGTTCAGATTGTGTTTTGGAGGTCCGTAGCTAATTTAGGCTTGAAATGCCGAAAGTTGGATTTTTGAAGTTTCCGGTTCAATAGTGAGATTTTGATCCGAGGGTCGAAATGGAATTTTGGAAGTTGGAGTAGCTCCATAGTGTTGAATGTGACATGTGTGCAAAATTTCAGGTCATTCGGACGAGGTTTGATAGATTTTTTGATTGAAAGCGTAATTTGAGAGTTTTTGGAATTCTTAGGCTTGAATCCGATGTAAAATTGGTATTTTGATGTTGTTTTGAGTGTTCCGAAGATTGGAACAAGTTTGAATGATATTATGGGATATATTGGTCTGTTTGGTTGAGGTCCCTAGGGCCTCGAGTGAGTTTAGGGTGGTTAAACGGACCAAACTCTTATTTTGAAAGTTGCAGATTTCTTCAGTTCTATGTTGTAGAGAATTTGGCCTTCGCATTCGCGACGCTGCTTCCGTGTTTGAGAAGGGTTTGGCATAGTGTGCATCGCAAACGCGAATTAGGTTCCACATTCGCATAGAGTATTTGGGCCAGCTGGGGTCCCAGGAGCTTTGTGCTTCGCGTTCGCGTAGGTGGAGTCGCGCTCGTGAAAGCTTGGAGAGTTTGAGCATCGCGTTCACGAGGAGGTGTTCGCGTTCGCAGAAGAGGAGTTGAATTGGTTGATGATTTTGTGCTTCGCGAATGCGAGGTAGTGGCTGCGTTCGCGAAGAAGGAAATAACTAGGCAATATATAAACAGCCAATCCGCGCGACCCTTCTTCATTTTTCCACCATTTTTGAATGGGATTGAAGCTTTTGAGGGAGATTTTTTAGGAAACCAAAGGGGAATCACTTGGAGGTAATATTCTTGAATTCATAACTCGTTTATATGTGATTAAATGTCTCATTAGTGGTGAAAAATTAGGAAAAAATCAGTGCAAAGTGGGTAACTAGGGCTTGAGATTAAGAGACCTTAAATGGGTATTTGAGGGGTCAATTAAACTCCGATTTCAGTGTTCTTGATATGTATAGACTCATGAGAGTACGAGGTTTTTGAAAATATAAATTTTACCCGATTCCGAGATGTGGGACCGAGGGGCATTTTGGTCATTTTACCTAATTTCACGTTGGCTTAGAATTTATTTGTAGAATCAGTTACTTAAAGTGGTATTTACATTATGAAATTGAATTGAATAGATTTGGGTCATTTAGAATCGAGTACTCATGGCAGGAATGCGGTTTCGGGTTGACTTTTGAGCCGGTTCGAGGTAAGTGGCTTGCCTAACCTTGTGTGAGGGAAACTCCCCTTAGGATTTGGTATTATTGATATTTGAAATGCCTTGTACGTGAAGTGACGAGTGCGTACTTGTGATAATTGTTGAAAATCCAGTTTTCTTTAAGTAATTTTAATTGTGTTTCTTTTCCTGTTTATACTACTTGCAATTTAAGCCTGTTGTTAGCTTAGGGAAGCATGTCTAATGACTTAATTGCTTTACTTGCTCAACTGCCCTATTTGGATTATGTGCAATATGCTAGGCTAGAAGTACCTGTTTTACCTTAGTATGGAATTTGAATTGAATTGTGTATTGTTCGTGTTGTTGCTGTGTGTTTATTTTGGGACTATGGGATGGTGTCCCGGTAGATCCCTCTACACATTTACTTTGGGACAACGGGATGGTATCCTGGTAGATCCCCCTGCATGCTTACTTTGGGAGTACGGATTTGTATTCTGGTAGATCCCCCGCACATTTACTTTGGAAGTACGGGACTGTACCCTGTAGATTCCCTTGTACTGGATATTTACATTTGGGACTATAGATCGAATTTCCGGTAGATCCCCACGCATTGTGAGTTAGACTACAGGACTGCACCCGGGAGACCCACTGGATATTTATATTTGGAGACTACAGGACGGTATCCTGGGAGATCCCCGGTTGTTATCTTTATGTTGAGCTGTACTCCTATCCGTGATTATTTTGTCTTTATTATAATTATTGTTGTTCTTTCTATTCTATGTTATTTCCTTACTGTTGCACTTAATTATACTGTCTTACTCTACACTGTTATACCTTATATTTCATTTAATCTCATTAGGGCCCTGACTTTCCTCGTCTCTACCCGACCGAGGTTAGGTTTGGCACTTACTAAGTACAGTTGTGGTGTACTCATGCCCTTTCTACGCATGTTTTACATGTGCAGATCCAGGTACTTCCACTCAGTCTTATCATCCTTGAGGCGAGGCACTGTTGTAGAGACTCCGAGGTATATCTGCCGCGTGCGCAGATCGAAGAGTCCCTTTCTATCCTCAGTACTAGTATAGCCCTTCTGTATTTTCCTTATTGATAGATACTTCTGGAGTTAGAGCTTTTTATGTAATCTCTTAGCTTGTGATTCATGGGGTTCCGGATTTTGGGAGTGTTAGGTTGAGATTTTGTATTGTTATATGCCAGACGGCATCTTAAACACTATTTTGTTTTGTTGTCTCAGTTTTTTTATTATTTTCTTTCCGCATTTGTTAGGCTTACCTAGTCGTAGAGACTAGGTGCCATCACGATAGTTAATAGAGGGCAAACTAGGGTCGTGACAAGTTGGTATTAGAGCTCTAGGTTCATAGGAGTCATGAATCACAAGCTGGTTTATTAGAGTCTCACGGATCGGTACAGAGACGTCTGTACTTATCTACGGGAGGCTATGTAACCATTAGGAAAATTCCACTTCATTTCTTTTCCCTGTCGTGTGAGATTTTTGACATCACAATCCTAAACCTCTGTCTTCCATTCTCTCATAGATGGTGAGGATGTGTGCTACCAGATATGATCAGACACCCGCGCCCCCTACGAGAGCCGTCAGAGGTCGGGGCCGGGGTATAGGCCGAGGGCGCGCATGTGGTGTAGCCAGAGCACCCGCGCGAGCTGCCACCGAGGAGCCACCAGTAGTTCCAGCCAGAGCCCAGGCACCAGATATGCCTACTACTATTACTACTCCAGCACTTCAAGAGACCTTAGCACATTTCCTGAGCATGCTTGGTACATTGGTTCAGGCAGGGTTGATTTAGGTTATACCAACTACTTCACAAATCGGGGGAGGGACCCAGACTCCCATTGCCCCCACTCTAGAGCAGCGAGTTCACATTGGTCGGGTTCTAGGTGTCATGGAGACACAGCCTGTGGTCCTAGTCAAGCGGGTGAAGAGGATCTCTCATCGAGTAGAGGACATGAGGGTCGAGGAGAGAGAGGATAGACAAGGTCAAGAGAGAGAGTATAGGGAAACGAGGAGACCTCTTAGACCGGAGAGATCCACTAGTCCTTATTTTGGAGGAAGAGTACGACATGGTAGAGGTTTTGTGGGTCAGCTAGCTCAGTTTGCGTCTCAGACTTCACATAATGTTTCAGGTGTTCAAAGGTCTCAAAGTATCCGTACCGCACAGTTTCCACTGCCACATCAGCCGCGAGGTTGTTTTGAGTGTGGTGGCATACGCCATATGGTGAGGTATTGCCTCAGGCTTAGGAGAGGTGCACCTCCACAGACTTGTCAGTCACAACGTGCCCTGCAGAGTTCTCAGGCTATGGTTATAGCTCCAGTTACTACCCCACCTACTCAGCCAACTAGAGGTGGAGGTCGGGGAGGTAGAGGTCGCCCTAGAAGGGGAGGCCAGGCCCGATACTATGCCCTTTCTGCCTGTACCGAGGTTGTTGCCTCCGATTCTGTCATCATAGGTATTATACTGGTTTTTCACAGAAATGCATCGGTTATATTCGATCCAGGCTCCACTTACTCTTATGTGTCTTCTTATTTTGCTCCGTAATTGGGTGTACCTTGGGATTCTTTGAGTTCCCCTATTTATGTTTCTACTCTTGTGGGAGATTCTCTTGTTGTGGACCGTGTTTTTCGGTCGTTTTTGGTTGCTCTTAGTAGTTTTGAGACCATAGTCGATTTATTGTTACTCATCATGGTAGATTTTGATATTATCTTGGGCATGGACTGGTTGTCGCCCTATTATGCTATTCTTGATTGTCACGCCAAAACCGTGACATTGGCTATGCCAGGTGTACCGCGTGTTGAGTGGAATACTTTAGATCACACTCCCAGTAGAGTTATTTCCTTCTTTAAGGCTCAACGAATGGTTGAGAAGGGGTGCGATGCATATTTAGCTTATGTGAGAGATGTTAGTATTGATACCCCTTCAGTTGATTCAGTCCCAGTAGTACGGGATTTTCCTGATGTGTTTCCAACTGATCTTCCAGGCATGCCGCCTGATAGAGATATTAATTTTGACATTGATCTGTTACCGAGCACTCAGCCCATTTTTATTCCTCCGTATCGTATGGCCCCTCTTGAGTTGAAGGAGTTGAAGGATCAGTTACAGGAATTTCTTGATAAGGGTTTTATTAGGCCCAATGTATCACCTTGGGGTGCTTCTGTCTTGTTTGTGAAGAAAAAAGGATGGTTCTATGCGTATGTGTATTGATTATCGCCAGTTGAACAAAGTTACAGTGAAGAACCATTATCCTTTGCCTCGTATTGATGATCTGTTTGACCAGAATCAGGGCGCACGATGTTTTCTAAGATTGACTTGCGCTTAGGTTACCATCAGTTGAAGATTCGGGAGCCAGATATCCCGAAGACTGCTTTCAGGACTCGGTATGGTCATTACGAGTTCCTTGTTATGTCATTTGGGCTGACCAATGCCCCAACAACCTTTATGCATTTGATGCACAATGTGTTCCGGCCATATCTTAACTTGTTCGTCATTGTCTTTATTGATGATATTCTGGTGTATCCCCGGAGTCGGGAAGATCATGAGCAGCACCTGAGGATAGTGCTCCAGACTCTGAGGGAAAAGAAGTTATATGCAATGTTCTCAAAATGTGAGTTTTGGTTGGATTCCATGGCATTCTTAGGCCACGTGGTATCGAGTGAGGGTATTCAGGTGGATCCGAAGAAAGTAGAGGTAGTGCAAAGTTGGCCCAGACCATCCTCGGCTATAGAGATCCGCAATTTTCTTGGCTTGGTGGGTTACTACCGTCGTTTTGTGAAGAGGTTTTCATCGATTGCAGCCCCTATGACCAGGCTAACCCAGAAGAGTGCTCCGCTCCAGTGGACGGAAGAGTGTGAGGCGAGCTTTTAGAAGCTCAGGACAGCTTTGACTACAACCCCGATTTTGATATTGCCTACAGGTTCGGGGACTTATACCGTCTATTGTGATGCCTCACAGATTGGCCTTGGAGCGGTATTGATGCAGGATGGTAGGGTGATTACCTACGCATCAAAACATTTGAAGGTACACGAGAAGAATTATCCTGTCCATGACCTTGAGTTAGCTACCATTGTTCACACCTTGAAGATGTGGCGTCATTATTTGTACGCCTTGTTAGATTTATACTGATCATCAGAGCTTGCAGCACCTGTTCAAGCAAAAGGACCTTAATTTGCGCCAGAGAAGGTGGTTAGAGTTGCTGAAGGACTATGATATCACTATTTTGTATCACCCGTGCAAGGCCAATATAGTGGTCGATGCTTTGAGTCGCCGGGCAGAGAGTTTGGGGAGTTTGGCTTATTTACCAGCATCAGAGAGGCCTATGACGATGGATGTTCAGGATTTAGGCGGCCAGTTTGTGAGATTGGATCTTTTGGAGCCAGTCGGGTTCTAGCTTGCGTGGTTTCTCGATCTTCCTTATTTGATCGTATCAAGGAGCGTCAGTATGATGACCCTCATTTGCTTGTCCTCAAGGACAAGGTTCAACATGATGATGCCAGAGATGTGATTATTGGTGATGACGGGGTATTGAGGATGCAGGGTCGGATTTGTGCACCCAATGTTGATGGGCTTCGGGAGTTGATTCTAGAGGAGGCCCATAGTTCGCGGTATTCCATTCATCCGTGTGCCGTGATGATGTATCAGGATTTGAGGCAACACTATTGGTGGAGGCGTATGAAGAAAGATATAGTTGGATTTGTAGCTCGGTGCCTCAACTGTCAGCAGGTAAAGTATGAGCACCAGAGACCGGGTGGGTTGCTTCAGCAGATAGAGATTCCGGAGTGGAAGTGGGAGTGGATCACCATGGACTTTGTAGTTAGGCTCCTACGGACTTTAAGAAAGTTCTATGGTATTTGGGTGATTGTGGATCGGCTAACCAAGTCTGCGCACTTCATTCTTATGTGTACTACCTATTCTTCGGAGCGTCTAACGAAGATTTATATCTAGGAGATTGTTCGTCTGCATGGTATTCCAGTTTCCATCATTTCAGATAGAGTTACTCAGTTCACATCACGGTTCTGGAGGGTCGTACAACATGAGTTGGGTACTCGGGTGGAGTTGAGTACAACATTTCACCCTCAGACGGACAGATAGTCCGAGCACACTATTCAGATACTTGAGGATATGCTCTGTGTGTGTGTGATTGAGTTTGAAGGGTCTTGGGATCAGTTCTTGCCATTGGCGGAGTTTGCCTACAACAACAACTATCAGTCCAACATTAAGATGACACTGTATGAGGCTTTATATGGTAGGCAGTATAGATCCCCAGTGGGTTGGTTTGAGCCAGGTGAGGCCAGATTATTGGGCACAAACTTAGTTCTGGATGCTTTGGAGAAGGTTAAGGTGATTCAGGATAGACTCCGTACAGTCCAGACAGAAGAGTTACGCGAACCGGATGGTTCGTGATGTTTTCTATATGGTTGGAGAGCGGGTTCTGCTTCGGGTTTCGCCTATGAAGGGCGTTATGAGATTTGGGAAGAAGGGGAGTTGAGTCTGAGGTTTATTGGCCCTTTTGAGATATTGAGGCGTGTTGGGGAGGTTGCTTATGAGCTTGCCTTACCTCCCAGCTTGGCAGGAGTTCATCCGGTATTTCATGTTTCGATGCTCCGGAGGTATCACGGTGATCTGTCGCACATGTTAGATTTCAGTTCAGTCAAGTTGGACAAGGATATATCTTATGTTGATAAGCCAGTGGCAATATTGGACAGATAGGTTCGGAAGCTAAGATCAAAGAACATTGCATCACTGAAGGTTCAGTGGCGGGGTCAGCCAGTCGAGGAGACGACCTGGGAGACCAAGCAGGATATGCGCAGCCGTTACCCTCATCTTTTCACTACTTCAGATATGTGTCTGTGCTCGTTCGAGGACGAACAAATGTTTAAGTATGGTAGGATGTAATGACCCGACCGATCATTTTAAGAATTAACGCTATGATCCCCTATTAACTTCTTTCCCCATTTTTGTTTCTGCTATTGTGAGTTGTCGGGAGGGTTTATTTGGAGCTTCGGAGAGTTTTGGGACACTTACTCCCTAAATGAGAGTTTAAGTTGTGGAATTCGGGCCGCAGTCGGAATAGTATGAAGAATGCCTCAGAATGGAATTCTGTTGGTTCCATTAGCTCCGTTGGGTGATTTTGGGCTTAGGGGCATGTTCAGATTGTGTTTTGGAGGTCCGTAGCTAATTTAGGCTTGAAATGCCGAAAGTTGGATTTTTGAAGTTTTTGGTTCAATAGTGAGATTTTGATCTGAGGGTCGGAATGGAATTTCGGAAGTTGGAGTAGTTCCTTAGTGTTGAATGTGATGTGTGTGCAAAATTTCAAGTCATTCGGACGAGGTTTGATAGACTTTTTGATCGAAAGCATAATTTGAGAGTTTTTGGAATTCTTATGCTTGAATCCGATGTAAAATTGGTATTTTGATATTGTTTTGAGTGCTCCAAAGGCTGGAACAAGTTTGAATGATGTTATGGGATATGTTGGCATGTTTGGTTGAGGTCCCGAGGGCCTCGGGTGAGTTTCGGGTGGTTAAACAGACCAAACTCTTATTTTGAAAGTTGCAGATTTCTTCAGTTCTGTGTTGCAAAGAATTTGCCCTTTGAGTTCGCGACGCTGCTCCCGCATTCGCGAAGGGTATGGCATAGTGTGCATCATGAACGCAAGTCAGGTTCCGCGTTCGCGCAGAGTATTTGGGGCAGCTAGAATCCCAGGAGCTTTGTGCTTTGCGTTCGCGTAGGTGGAGTTGTGCTCGCGAAGGCTTGGAGAGTTTGAGCATCGCGTTCGCGAGGAGGTATTCCCGTTCACGAAAGAGGAGTTGAATTGGTTGGTGATTTTGTGCTTCGCGAGCGCGAGGTAGTGGTCGCGTTCGCAAAGAAGGAAATAACTGGGCAGTATATAAATAGCCAATCCGCGACCCTTCTTCATTTTTCCACCATTTTTGAATGAGATTGAAGCTTTTGAGGGGGAATTTTTAGGAAATCAAAGGGTAATCACTTGGAGGTAATATTCTGGACTTCATAACTCGTTTATATGCGATTAAAGGTCTCATTAGTGGTGAAAAATTAGGAAAAAAGTGCAAAATGGTTAATTAGGGTTTGAGATTAAGAGACTTTAAAATGGGTATTTGAGGGGTCAATTGAACTTCGATTTCAGTGTTCTTGATATGTATAGACTCGTGAGAGTACGGGGTTTCTGAAAATGTAAATTTTACCCGATTCCGAGATGTGGGCCCAAGGGGAATTTTGGTCATTTTACCTAATTTCGCGTATTGGCTTTGAATTTATTTGTAGAATCAGTTAGTTGAAGTGTTATTTACATTATGCAATTGAATTGAATAGAGTTGGGCCATTTGGAGTCGAGTACTCATGGCAAGAACGCGGTTTCGGGTTGACTTTTGAGCAGGTTCGAGGTAAGTGGCTTGCCTAACTTTGAGTGGGGGAAACTCCCCTTAGGATTTGGTATTATTGATATTTGAAATGCCTTGTACGTGAGGTGACGAGTGCGTACTTATGCTAATTGTTGAAAATCCAGTTTTTAAGTAAATTTAATTGTGTTTCTTTTCCTGTTTATACTACTTGCAATTTAAGTCTGTTGTTAGCTTAGGGAAGCATGTCTAATTGACTTAATTGCTTTACTTGCTCAACTGCCCTATTTGGGTTATGTGTAATATGCTAGGCTGGAAGTACCTGTTTTACCTTAGTATGGAATTTGAATTGAATTGTGTATTCTTCGTGTTGTTGCTGTGTGTTTACTTTGGGACTACGGGACGGTATCCTGGTAGATCCCACTGCACATTTACTTTGGGACTACAGGACGGTATCCCGGTAGACCCCTCTGCATGTTTACTTTGGGACTACAGATTTGTATTCCGGTAGATCCCCCTGCACATTTACTTTGAAACTATGAGACTGCACCCGGTAGATTCCCCTTGTACTGGATATTTACATCTAGGACTACAGATCAGATTTCTGGTAGATCCCCATTCATTGTGAGTTGGACTACGGGACTGCACCCGTGAGATCTACTAGATATTTATATTTGGGACCACAAGACGGCATCTTGGGAGATCCCCGGTTGTTATCTCTGTGTTGAGCTGTACTCCTTTTTGTGATTATTTTGTCTCTGTTATAATATCTGTTGTTCTTTCTATGCTATTTTATTTCCTTACTGTTGCACTTAATTATACTGTCTTACTCCACACTGTTATACCTTATATTTCATTTAATCTCAGTAAGGCCCTGACTTTCCTCATCACTACCTAACCGAGATTAGGCTTGGCACTTACTGAGTACCGCTGTGGTGTACTCATGCCCTTTCTGTGCATGTTTTTGATGTGCAAATCCAGGTACGTCCACTCAGTCTTATCATCCTTGAGGCGAGGCGCTGTTGTAGAGACTTCGAGGTATATCTGCCACGTCCGCAGACCGAAGAGTCTCTTTCTATCCTCAATACTAGTATAGCCCTTCTGTATTTTCCTTGTTGATAGACACTTCTGGAGTTAGAGCTTTTTATGTAATCTCTTAACTTGTGATTCATGGGGTTCCGGATTTTGGGAGTGTTAGGTTGAGATTTTGTACTATTATATTCCAGGTGGCATCTTAAACACTGTTTCATTTTGTTGTCTCAGTTTTTTTATTATTTTCTTTCCGCAAATTATTTCTTTTCCACATTTGTTAGGCTTACCTAGTCGGAGTGACTAGGTGCCATCACGATAGTTCACGGAGGGAGAACTGGGGTCATGACAGTTCTGATGGAGGTCCTCAAGGTCGAGTACCACCTCGGGACTGGAGAAGGTGTTATTGGCTTCCTGGAGCCTAACCTTGTTCTGATGGAGGTCCTCGAGGTCAGGTACCACATCGGGACTGGAGAAGGTATTATTGGATTCCTAGAGCCTAACCTTGTTTTGATGGAGGTCCTCGAGGTCGGGTACCACCTCGGGATTGGTGATGATGCTTTTAGTCGGTTTTGAGGCTAGCGGATCATCGCCATTTTTTTATATACAAGGATGTTTTTGCTTTTTTGGAGATCCCACCATTTCAAGTAGTTGCCCTTCCCTTTCCGCGTCAATCCTTTCGTTATTTCAGTACTAATGTACTTGCACAAATTCCTGCTTTAGTTCCCCAATTTTGCCGTAACCATGATCGCTGCATCAGGGTCTGCCCAGCAGAGAGGGAAGAGCTCCGCCTACAGCATTCAGGACCAACGAGAGTATGCCTTGAAAGTTTATTCTTCGATAGGAGAAGAACATCTTGGGCTAGTGAGAAAAGACTGCGGATGGGGGGAGAAGGTAGTGTCATAGACACTCCCCCCGGGTGAGGGCATCACAGATCATGCCGATGGATTCTTGAATGTGTACACATACCCTTTCACACTGGGCCCCCTTGATCGGGTTATGCTTGACTTCTGCCTAGAGTATAAGGTTACCTTGGCGTAGATCCATCCGTCGTTTTGGCGAACAATGCTGATGATGAGATTTTTTGGGGAGAGGGCGAGGCTTGATTTTACTCTTAGTCATCTTATCAGGCTGTACTGGCCCTTCCACCATCGGGGTGTGACCTTGCGATGCCGATCGACCATGACCTTTGTTGTTGATGATAAGTAAGATAGAGATCGGGGGTGGATGAGTCGTTTCGTCCGGGTGCGGACCGCTGACATTATCACCGTGGAGCTCACGCCATTCCCTGAGGAATGGAACTATACGCGTAAGTGGTGCATCTTGTGCCTTCTCAGTTCTGCCTATGACAAAAACCTAGTTTCATAACCGTGTCTTCCTTTCTTTTCTCGCAGCTATTTTATGGGCGCTGGGCGATGTTCCTGATTTGCCGAATTGGGTCCGAAAGTTAGCGACCCACTCGACCTGTGATGAGCGCAAGTGGCGAGCTATGTCCCGGGGCAAGTGGGAAATGAAACACCATGGTGAGCGATGTGTTATACTTTCCCCTCCCTTCCTTCATATGGAGAGGCAATTTCCCTTTATGCGCATTAAGCTTGCTGTTGTAGGCATTGAAAAGATTTTTGAGGCGAGGCCGCGTTCCTTCGGAGAGGGGGAAGGATTGCCAACTTCCGGGCTAAAGAACAACGACAATAAGGGAGAGATACTTTTACAGGGCGACGATGCTCAAAATAAGGTAGAACGGGATCGGGGCTTCAGAGCGGAAACATCGTTTGAGCCTGCCGTGTCCGTGGTTCCCGGTTCTGGAAAGAGGGTTTATCCGTTGTTGTCGCCTTCTTTCTCCATCAACAATACTTCGGGAGATACTAGAAACCCGGGGTTACTTACACCGAGTGACCATGCTTCGATCGGAGCCGACTCTTTCAGGGCTGAAGGAACTAGATTGGCAGGCGTGCGCTCGGCCTTTGAGGAAGCCCAGCGGTTTCACTTTTTGGTGAGTTTCGGCACAAGTCTTTCGAGCTTCGCGCCTTCCCTTCCTTATTGGGTTTTCTTTTTTAGGCCTTCGACAAGCTTAAGTCCGGGCCGCTTCGTTGTAAAGCCAAGCTATGGAAAGCTCTGGATGAGGAGAGATCCCTTAGGCTCCTTTGTGATGAAAAAGAAGTCGAGTTGGTACATTTGCAGTATGAGGTGGGCCGGAGCTTGAATTACGAGAACCACCTAAAGGAGCAGGTAATTTTCTGTCCTGGGTGAGCGTGCACCCCACCTCCTAGTTCCTGAGGCTAATACTTAGTTTATTTCAGTTGCAGAAAAAGATGGAGGCCCTGGAGCGCCTTTGAGATGAAGTTGGCCGAGCCAGGCGTGAATATGATGAGCTGAGAGCTCGGGCGGAGGCTCAGGCTTTAGAGGGGAAGGACACTCTGGCTAAAGTTCCTGCTTGTGAAACCCAACTTCGCTTAGCCCGTGATAATTCTTCGGTTCAGACATACATGATTGCTAAGCTTAAGTCCGAGCTTTCGAAGGTCAGGGCTGAGATCGTCGATGCTCGGGCAGAAGCTGCGATGAGCTGGACTAAGGCTGACCGGGAGATGTCGATCTATTCAAAGGATGCTACCGATGCTCAAGCTGAGCTAAGAAGGATCCTCGACCGTAGAGGGAGGGTTGGAGAATATGCTCGCTGCAAATCTCGAAGAAAGACCCTCGAAGAGATCTGTGCTAGGGGCTTCGCCCTCTTAGAGGAATTGGCGCTAGCAAGGGCGAACGAGCATGATGCTCGGTTGCTTTTGCCCGATGCCGAATAAAGCAAAGATGAGGCTGGCAGGCTGTAGCCCCCGGGGGGGGCATAGATTTTTCCATCTGTATGTAGCATTTTTGAAGCATGTTTTAGACGGAGATTGCGCTTTTTCGCGCATGTGTATGAAAGAAAACCTTGTAGCTTTATTTTTTTTATGTCTCTTACTATCTTGAATTTGTCCATCAGACTGTTCTGCGAGTTGGTAGGAATCCTTAGAGTCAAGATACGACCCTGGGGCTTATTAGGCTGGCCCGAGGGGCTCTTACACGCTAGGTCGATGCGACCTTTGGTATAAGCTGACATTTGAGCTCTTATGCTTTTGTTCAACCATTTTGGGTTTAGTCTCTGAGTCGGGTTTCGACTCGAGCACCATTTGACCCTCAGGCTTTTACGTTTGCGCGGGCTGGCGACGATAGCTCTTACGCCTTGGGTCGAAGTGTCATTTTAATGTAAGCTGGCGACAATGGCTCTTACGCTTTGCCCTTAGGTATATATAGTTAACTATTTTGGATCCAGTTTTCGAATCGGGTTATGACTCAAGCTCGTTTTGACCCTCAAGTTTTTAGATTTCAGGCTGGAGACAGTGGCTCTTACGCTTTTGGTCGATGCGACCTTTTGTGTGTGTGGAACTGAGGCTAATTAGGCTGGTGACAATGGCTCTTACGCGCTCGGTCGATATGACCTTTTATGTAGGCTTTATTTTCCTCTCGTTAAGGACTTTTGAAGTAATTTTTGCCTGACTCGTCGTCAGTTTAGGAAGAACCTCGATTTTGAGTAACTTGCGGTGATGTTCGAGCACCTCGGGAGGTTTGGCTCGGAGGTTGAGTAGCTCGAAGCATGTGATTTGGAGCTGACATGGTCGAAGCTCTTTTGCCTATGCCGAGGGTAGCCTGTTTAATCAGTTCTTTCAAAAGTAGATTCGGAGTAATGTGAAGGCCTGTATGGGCTGGCGATAATGGCTCTTACGCCTTGTAGCAATGGTCGGGCATCCCTGAGTCATGCTAGTTCGGCTGGTACAGCCATGTGACTGGGGTCACTTGTGTTCGACCGGAGCCTTTGAGTCCCAAATGAGGTAGTTTCAGCATCTATATCGAGGGTATTCCTTTTTAGGGGTTTTACAAGTTCGATATATAGCTGAAACTTTGGGATTGGGTCTATGCCTTTAGTGAGGTCTTACAAGTTTTTCATGCCGTTGAGGTCTTACAGTTTTTACATGCCGTTGAGGTCTTACAGGTTTTAAATGCCGTTGAGGTCTTACAGTTTTTACATGCCGTTGAGTTCTTACAGTTTTTACATGCCATTAAGGTCTTACAGTTTTTACATGTCGTTGAGGTCTTATAGGTTTTACATGCTGTTGAGGTCTTATGGGACTGAGTTTGCCCGCTCGGGTTCTTAGGGCCTCGGGTTTTGATAAGTCGATGGAGGTGGCGCTTGACGGAAGTCCCCAAGTCGTCGAGGATTTCCTGACTTAGGAGCCATTATTTGCAGACTTCGTATTGTCTCATCGAGGGCTTAAGATTTTAGAGATCCCGACCCTGAGGTCGTGCATTTTTTGAGATTTCGACGCTAGTCCCCGAGTATTCGGGGTACTTTCAGTGTTGGAGATGTTTTAAGATTTTCATGTTGCCTCATCTTGGGGCTTATGATTTTGGAGTCCCGACCCGGAGGTCATTCAGGTGTTGAATTGTGGACGCCAGTCCCCGAGTGTTCAGGACAATTTTGGCGGAGGAGTCATTTTTATGAAGGTGTTGAGGTTCATTTGGAGTGTGAGATGCCTTGATAAAAGATATTCTTCAATTATTTGGTGCAAAGTGTACATGTATTCGCCGTAGGAGGCTCCGGATATACGGATACAGTTCGTTCGACCGTTCGGCCCGGTACATCATTTTCCTACTGGGACCCCTTTTGGCGTTTCTTAGCTTTTCCGAGCGTATGACCCTCCGGAGGAATGCCCCTAGTGTTCTGGGTCGATTGCAAAAGAAGCCTCGAACACTTGTTGTGTCCCCCATAGGTAGCATGCAAATGTTGCCTCGTTATAAATCTTGCCGGTAAAACCCTTTTCGGGATAAAAACTCGGTCGAAGGAAAAGAGTGCAATAGATGCTTTAAGACCTTGAGGTCTTCGAGCTGGGTTAACGCTCTGACTGCTTCGATCGGGCGCCTGCATAAGGGTTAGTACAAAATACAAAATGGAAAGGGAGATGGTTATACCTTAGTGTAGGATGTGCCGGCGACGTTTCGAGGACCGATACGTCCTAGTTACTCGAGACGAGGATGCGGTACGGTCCTTTACTTAGTTCGATCGGGTTTAATCGAAAGTGTGGCTTGATTACCCTTTGGCTCTTTTGCGAGTGGAGGTATTAATGCCGGTGTCACGTCGTGCACCGCAAACATCTCCCTTGGCGCATGTTATTCCTCGTAGATGGTTTTAGTCCCATCCTTTGTCGGGAATTTCATCATTTGGTGTAGAGTGGATGGTACTGCTCTCATGCAGTGTATCCACGGTCGTCCGAATAAGGCGTTGTACCTCATGTCTTCTTCGATGACATGGAATTTGGCATTTTGGGTCGTGCCGGCCATGGTGACTGGGAGGGTGATTTCTCCTTTTGTTGTCTCACTTGCCATGTTGAATCCATTGAGGACTCGAGTGGCAGGCACGATTTGGTCAAGCAGTCTGAGCTGCTCTATCACCCTCGACCTGATAATTTTGGCGAGCTACCTGGATCCATGAGTACACGTTTTATTTGAAAAGACTTTACAAGGAAGGAGATTACCAGTGCGTCATTGTGATGTTGAGACAAGGTCTTGGTGTCCTCTTAGCTGAATGTGAGGGCATCCTCGGGAATATATCCCCGAGTTCACTTTTCTCGGGTGATGGATATTTTTGTCCTTCTCATTACGGGTTCCTGTGGGGCATTGATGCCTCCCAGGATCATATGGATGACATGTTGTGGCTCATTTTCTTCGTTCTACTTGGCCGCCTCTCTTTCCCAGAACTGATTTTTGGCTTGGTCGCTAAGGAATTCCTGGAGATGACCTTTGTTAAGTAGTCGAGCTACCTCTTCTCGGAGTTGGTGGCAATCCTCGGTCCTATGGTCGTACGTGTTGTGAAACTCGCACACTAAGTTATGATTCCTTTGTGAAGGATCCGATTGTACAGGTTTGGGCCACCTGGCGTCTCTGATTTTACTTATGGCGAACACAATGTCCAATACGTCGACGTTGAAGTTGTATTCTGATAAGTGGGGTGCCCCCGTTGGCCATGCGTTCTTATCGAACCTGGCTTTGTTGATGAGTCCTTGAGGATCCTTTCCTCGATCTATCCTTCGATCATTGCGAGGCAGGTTGCGCCTCGGGGCATTCCTCCTGTCTTCGATGTACGGCTAATATCTTTCTTTGTTTGGTTTTAGCTCCTTTTCCAAGAGCCTACTTGGGTATACTAAGCCCGAGGGGGCTCCCAACTGGTCATCTTTGGCCCTGATTTTTGACTGGTATCAGTTGTGGACGTCCGACCAGGTCACAGCAGTATATTCGATCAAATTCTGTTTCAAATGTTTTGAAGCCACCGAGCTTTGTTCATTCAGACCTTGAGTGAAAGCCTGTACTGCCCTGTCGTCGGAGACTGGCGATAGCTCCATCCGTTCCATTTGGAAGCGGGATACGAATTCTCGTAGGATTTAGTTCTCTCTCTGTTTGATTTTGAACACATCGGATTTCCTCGTTGCTACTTTGATGGAACCGACATGTGCTTTTATGAAGGAGTCTGCGAGCATGGCAAAATGAATCTATGGAGTTAGGAGCTAGGTTGTGTCACGCCCCAAACCTGGGGAGGCATGGCTGGCACCCCGTGCCGTAGTGGACCGAGCGAACTACTCTGTAACTTATTCATTCCTTTTGTAACTATCATGGGCCAATATGGCCACAACTCATAATGTATAACTGTATGTGGGCAAATGCTATATTAATGAACCGCCGTTCTTAAAACATGAATACATATGGGCCGTCAAGGCCACTGATATACTGTACAAAATGAAACTCTGTCTACAAAGCCTCTAAGATTACTTGACATCAGATGAGACAGGGTACCGGCCTACCCATAAATTTGCAGCAAAACTCTGACACGATGACTCATAGACTCAGCTGCACTCCAAATAAGGTGGAGTCGTACTAATCCTTTGCTGAATGTCAATTTTGTCTACTATGAAGGCTCGTTGAACTGATTATCTATACCTGTAAGTCTGGATAGCTCCGTAAATTATGAAATATTTATAATGTCATGCATATGCGTGTGAATGTCATGCAATGCATAGGTTTGTACATACATAATATCATCAAGCCTCTGAGGGCATCCCATCAAATCATTTCAGCCACTGTGGGCAAAATCATCAACGTATACCAGCTGATCAAAAGGTGGTATATATATATATATATATATATATATATATACATGTATATAATGCCATCTGGTCACAATGCATGATAAGTACGTCAATAAAATCTTTCGGAGTGTCATAAAACCATTATGCCTTTGATTAGTATCATGAAACAAACTTTATCAACTTACGTATTTTCTGAGACCCATGAATAGACGATAGAATAATAACACATATGGGAATTCAAGAACATAGAAATCTCTAATACTTCTATGAATAGAGTTATTTATGGAATTGTACATTTTCTCATTTCGTTTGCATCGTATGGCTTATGCCAAAAAGAAATAAGGGATAACCTTAACATACCTTAATTGCTCATAAGAACTCGAGAAGGTCGTAGATGAACATTCAAACTTGGATCATATTCAAGAGAATTATCCTCAGATTAATGAAAGAAGTTCCTAATACTTTGAGACAGTGATTGATTTCTGTCTAATAATTATTTACTTGCTAATGCATTTGACACTTCACTCTGACAAGCAAGAGTTAAACTTGGCAGGTAAAACTCACCATTGGATTTGTTGACTTTCTTGTAGCTTGAGTCAATTCACCGCTCTTGTTTTCCTCTTTAGTTCGGGATAAAGTTCTTCGTTGCATTTGTTATAAGAAGCAAGACAAACTTGGCATGTTGAACTCTCACCATTGCATGTGTTGTGTAACTAACCTTCATTAACTTGAGTTTTAAGTCTTCTTCAAAGGGCAACGATAGCTACATAACATTACTATTCTATTAGCTTGTACCACTTTCCAGTACTGTATCCTTAATTTTTTTTTTTCAATTTTCAGCACTTTCTTTTGTAGTATTCCCCACCACCTATTTGAATTTGAGTGATTTAAGGCTTTAGCCAAGATTTCCTCTAAGGGTGCCATCTAGCCTCCCAACCTAATTAGTCACCTTAGGTTTAGTTTAAAGTCCACACATGTTGCCACGTTAAGGCCTTGTAGGCCTTATCCAACTTTTAATTAATCTCCCACTAAAATAAATAATTACCCGATTATTCACATAATTAAGAATTATCTCGACTTACTTAAAATTCTACTTATTTTTAATACACTTTATACATTGTACTATTACGATCATGTGGTACCATGTAAAATAAATTCATATACTATTATTTCATTAAAACGTCCATATAAAAATACATATATTTTCTCAACTTATAGTTTTCTTAATCTCATATAAAGAGTAAAAATTCTCGTATGCTTAATTCTTAAAATGGTAAAAAGATAACCCTTTTTTTCTTGTGAGAAAATAATTTCTATCTTTACAATAAAAAAAATTTCATAAACTTCCTCATATTATGTGTATAATTTAAAATATATTCGAAAGTAATAATATTAATAACTATATAAAATCTTATTTTTCAAACTTTTTTACAAAAGCGTTCCACTCAATATAAATACCATATCAAAATGTATCTAACAGTATCAAGGTTGTTTTACCAACTTTATTACAATATTTACTGAATTTTACGTATTTTATAATTACTTCTTGGTTCAGTTTACACAATTACTTATCAAGGATTGATGCAATCATGCATATAGTAAATCACGTGTATGGCTTAGAGCTGACATGAGGGTAAGGAGGTTGCTCAAATAAAATCGAGACTTTCATAATAAATTTCTATTTTTATTATTTTGCTAACATCGGGATATGTACAATGTAGGATCTATTTTTGAAAGTCTTAATCGATAAGAGGTCTTTAATTCAAGTTATTATACTCACTTTGTCTAATATTAACAGTCGTGGTTACTAAAAATAATGTCTCAAATCCTTTGTAGAAAAGTACGAGATGTAACAGGTTGTGATACTACATCATGGCCCCCTTCGAGAGTGTTTCTCCGAACTTCTTTAGCAAGATGGACTTGATCTCGTCATCCCTTGTATCATTGCCTTTTACTGAACAAGTGTATGTAGTAACGTGCTCATTGGGATCTAAGGTCCCATTGTATTTTGGGAGTTCCAACATTCTGAACTTCTTTGGAATGGGTTTCGGGGCCGCTTCCTCGGGGAACGACCTTTGTATGAACTTCTTCGAATCCACACCTTTTAGGATCGGGGGTGCGCCTGGGATTTGGTCGACCCTGGAGTTGTAGGTCTTGATCTTCTTGTCATTGGATTCTATCATTTTCTCGCCCGATTCGATCCTTTTGGTGAGGTCCTCGAGCATTTTTATGATGGCGGGATCGATCATCGACCCGTTATTGCTCGATCTCTCCGGCACCTGTTCGGCTGGAGGAGTTGTCCCCGGTGCTACCGTGCTGGGAGTTTTCTAGTGACTTTGCAACTGAGCAATAACTAGCTATTATGCCTGCAACATTTCAAAAATAACATGAAGGCTAACCTCACGTTCTTCCCTAGTTGGGGTTTTCTGTGCTTCTTGTTGATCCCCTTGGCGCATGCTCCTGTCAGTATGGGAGCTTATGTTGATGCGCTGGGCGTCGCGTGAGACCGCGTCCATGGGGGACCAGCTCCAGTGCATTCCCGGGATTTTGTGGTGGCATAACAACGCCTAGAACAACCACACCGTTTTCCCCGTGGTCCTCAGGATTGTTTTTTTCGCCTCCATTCACTGAGTTAGACATATTGACCTGAAATCGAAGATCTTGGACAAGAAAAAGCATGAAAGATAACTTGCGTTGAGTGATGAAACCAGCAAGAAAATAATCACTATTATTTTTAGCCCCATGATAGGCGCCAAACTGTTTACCGTGAAAATAGTAATAACAATTAAGTTTGTTGATGGAACTCTAAAAATACTTGATATATTTTTATGCTAGTTTGTTAAGCAATCGATACCAAGTGTATGAGATTTAGAAACGAAATACAGTTAAGGATAGAGCTATAATCAAACTGATATGCTAGTTACTCGGGACCTCGGGCTTATCGATTCCGAGCCTCGAGGTCGATCTTAGGGCTCGGCTGCGAGCTGTTGAGGGCAATCGGGGTAGGGATAATAGTTATGGGATAATTGAGTGAGGCTCTTTATGGCCAATGATAAGCAATAGATGGAGAACAAGTATGAAGACAATAAATGAGAGCAATAATATCAAGAGAGTATGTTAGAGAGAAAAGAGGAAGTTCTTGTATATTTCTTATGGAGCGGCTGAAGAAACTGGAGTGAGCAACCCTTACAAAGTGATAGGTATCCCTTTTATATAGGAGGAACATTCCATCATAGTACAACAAGACATTAATTACAAAGATATGGAGATGTGACCACTAGATGACACCCTGACTCGGGTCTTAGAATAGCTCTCTAGGCTCTGTCAGCCCTAGACATGTGCCTTGGGAAATTCCTATTTCTACTATGGCCGTGGAATTTCTATATCCTGGGACCGAATGTCAACGAACCTCGAAGGAGAAGACTCGATCATAACCTTGTAGCCTCGGGACTTCGAGATGGTCTTCCGAGGTGCTCTGATAATGAGAAATTGGACCCTCCGGTTTCACCGTATAGAATACCTCAATTGAGCCCCCTTACACTCTAAAATGTTCCGGGAATCTTAGCAACACCAATATATTTTAGAAATATAACAAATTAAACTAAAATTAGGGAAATGATCATGGTTCTAGCTCATTGGAGCATTTTATCAACCACCAAGTGTGCATTAAGGTTTTTAAGGCCCTTTTTATGAAAGACTTCACCATCCCACACCCCATTCTTTACTATCTTTAGCTCACAACCTCCCCACATACTTTAAGAATACATGCATGTAAGATATCCACCCCCACACCCAATAATTGTCTTTCTAATTATTTCATTTTTACTAAATTTTCTAAATTAAAAGCTAGGTTATAGATTCTTACCTTCAATATGAGGACCTTCTTGATAATCTTCAAGGATTGAACAAGAATTGTTGGATATTAGTGTGCAGGTTATTCTCTCTCTAAGAACCCTCTCCCTCACTCTAGAAATATCAGAAATAAGATGGTTTATGGTGTGTGTTTTAACGGAATAGGATCGGGTTTAAAAATTAGAAAATAGGAGCCCCGACAAAGATCTGTGGTCCGCAAAGCGGGCCGCATAATTGGCCCTCCGGAGCTGACATTTTTTGCTTCAGTCTATGACCAGTCTGCGGTCCACAGACCTGTTCTGCGGTCGCATAATGTGCCGCAGAACTACCATATAAAAAATCTCAAGGTTGGATATGTGATCGGAGTGGGGCACGCGAAATAGTTCTGCGGTCGCATATTATATTAGGCCGCAAAAATGACATAAAAGATGGCCAAAAAGACTGCCTCACTCTACGACCATTCTGCGGCCCGAAGATTTATTATGCAGCCGCATAATGAGCCGCAGAAATGCACACTTCTGCAAAACATTTTCCTTTAACTCTTTAGTGTACTGTTCAGCCCAAAAAGTCAGAGTCACTACCACGATACATAAGCCTTACACTTCACTACCGCGATACATAAATAAGCACCCTACCCTTCACACCAACACTTTGTGATAACAATGCATGGACCTCATAATACACTATGTATTGCCTCGAAACCGTAGGCAACACTAGCATTGGGCTGAAATGACATAACACCCTTCCACAAGATGACGATAATAGCCCGCTCGAATACGCGGAGAGAGACACCTTGCACCACATCTGCAGTACCACTACAGCTCTTCGATGCCCATTTGATATAAGTGCCCAACATCGTATAAGAATGATCAGGAAGGAAATGAAGGCATAAGCTTCAATGGAATCAAATCGCATGATGAGAAATCAAGAAGGGAAGTGCTCCTAACAGCCATGTAGCCTCTTAAAGATAAGTACATACGTCTCTGTACCGATCCGTAAGACTCTACTAGACTAACTCATGACTCATGAGACCTAAGTGAACCCAGTGCTCTGATACCAAGCTGTCACGACCCAAAACCCACTATAGGTCATGATGGCGCCCAACGTCATCGTTAGGCAAGCCAACGGTAAACTACCAACTTAATAATTTATTTTATTATTTCTGCAATCATGAATCTTTTAAGATAGAAAAATTAATGCATTAAAAATCATAGATACATACATTTTGTATAAAATATAAAGTAAAAGTGTGTCAATGTAAAGCAACCATAAATGAATTCTAGAACAACCCAAAACCTGGTATCACAAGTGTATAAGTGTGTCACGACCCAAACCGATGGGCCACGATGAGTGCCTAAATCCTACATGTCGAACATCCTTAAGTAGGCGTTTAAAATATAAACATGAATAATGTACATTAGGGACACCTATCCCAAAGACATATATATACAAACATGCGGAATATAGTGGGGCGAGTGGGCAAGGCTACTTAGACAACTATATATCCAAAACCAAAAGCCGACAAAGCCACATACTATCCAACTGTACATAACTGTCTATAGATCTCTAAAAGAAATGCAACTCAAAAAAGACAGGACTGAGCCACATCATACCTATATATATATACACAAGCATATCGTACCAAAATCAAAAGCAGCTCCGGATCAAGTGGAGCACGCCAACTCTCGCTGATCAAGGATCCTAAGAAGGGAAATCGTCAGCTTGCTTACCTGCACCTACGGGCATGAAATGCGGGCCCCGTGAACTAGTGCATTAGTACGAAAAATATACTGAGTATATAAGGCATGAAAATCAGTATGTAAAAAACATAGATGAAACATGGAATAAAGAAATCCATCTGTAAATCTTAATAACTTTGTAAATTCTGAAACATTTATAATGTCATGCACGTGCATATAAATGGCGTGTCATGCATAAGTATGGGTATACATAATAACATCAAGCCACTAAGGGCATCCCATCATATCGTCTCAGCCGCTATGGGCAACATCATCAACATATACCAACTGATCAGGTGGTGGTGCATATATAACGCCGTAACCTTTTTCCCATATCCCATATATATATAAATATCTACATATAAATACGCATATATAACGCCATCTGGTCATGGGTCAATGTACATGCATAAATGAATAAAATGCATGAAAATATGTTAAAAATCTCAATATTCTTTTTGGATAAACTTTATAAACTGCGTATTATTTTGAGACCCATGAACAGAAGATATAATAATATGTCACATGGGGAATCAAGAACAAAGCGACCCCTAGTATTTCTATGAATAGAGTCGTTTATGAAAACTGTGCGTTTGCTCGTTTCTTCTATATAATTTGGATCATGCCAAAGAGAAAGAAAGGATAGCCTTAACATACCTGGAGTAGGAAAAAATCCGTATGATGTTCTTGGAAAAAGTTGCACCGTACTTATTTAGAATCGCAAAATTTCTCCGTTGCTAAAGCTCTAAAATTCTCGTTGGAATTTGTTGGAATTGTAGAAGTCCCGTTGATTAAAGTATAAAACAATGCAAAGTCTTGAAAATGAAAGGAATTTGAAAGACTTTGATATCCAAAGTCTTGAAAATGAAAGGAATTTGTATCCTTGTGACACCTAATCAAGGAATGACTCTTAGTCGTTTCTTGATAATGTGGCTAGCTACCACGTGGGGTGGGGGTGAGATATTTAATTTTTATCCACTTATTAGGTAATTAGATAATGTCCTGTGTCCCGGTAATTAACCAATTACCCGCAAAACTAAGAATTGTCTCAAATTACTTAAAATTCTACTTATTTTTAATATACTTTATACATTATACTACCGTGGTCATATGGTACCTTGCATGGTACTAGTTCATAATTATCGGGTATTATCGCTCGACTCGTATTTTATCCCAAATTGACCACTTTCAACGAAACTCGTTTTCTTTAATTCGTGTACCCTTTCATGACACTTACTTATCGTTTGTTATAAATAACATAAATACGTTAACCTCAAGATAATCTCACCCCTGAGTCTACGTCAATTATCTGAAGATGAAACTTTTAACGTATGAAAACGCGAGATGTAACATCCTTTCCCATTAGAAACATTCGTCCTCGAATGTTTAACTCTCCGGGATCAATAACGACAATGGCCTCACACGATCAATGACAATAACTGAAACAAGAATCCATACACGTACCGTAAGGTTATGACGTCTCAGTCAGACCCTTCTCTGGAGGAGGAAATAAGTAGGGATATCTAGACTTCATGTCTTATTCGGTTTTCCAAGTCATTTCTTCCACATTGTTTTTTCTCCAAAGTATTTTCACCGAAGCTATGTCTTTAGTTCTTAATCTCCGAACCTATCTGTCTAGTATAACAATAGGAGTTTCTTCATATGATAGCTGCTTTATGATCTGAACGTCGTCAACTAACACGATTCTGGAAGGATCTCTGATACATTTACGGAGCATAGACACATGAAAGACTGGATGTACGGACTCCAAGTCGGAAGGCAAGTCTAACTCATATGCCACCTGACCTACCTTGCGTATGATCCTATATGGTCCAATGTACCGAGGGCTAAGTTTTCCCCTTTTCCCGAACCTCATAACACCTTTCATCGGTGATAACTTTAGGAATACCCAATCGTCAACCTGAAATTCCAAGTCTCGCCGTCGATTATCCGTATAAGACTTCTGACGGCTTTGAGCTGCTAATAGCCTTTCCTATAAACTTAATTTTCTCGATTGCCTGTTATACCAATTCTGGTCCTACTAACGTAGTTTCCCCAACATCGAACCACCCTATAAGTGACCTATACTTCCATCCGTAAAGAGCTCCGTATGGAGCTATCTGGATACTGGAATGGTAGATATTATTATATAAGAACTCAATAAGCAGCAGATAATCATCCCAGCTACCTTTGAAGTCTATCACACAAGCTCGTAACATATCCTCTAGTGTCTGAATAGTACGCTCAGCCTGTCCGTCTGTATGGGGATGAAATGTTGTACTAAGACTTACTTGAGTCCCCAATCCTTTTTAGAAGGACCTCCAGAAGTTAGCTGTAAATTGAGCTCCTCTATTTGAGATAATAGATACATGGACACCATGAGGTCGTACTATCTTCTTACTATAAAGCCTTGCATAATCCTCTAAGGAATATGTAGTCCTAACGGGCAGAAAATGGGCTGACTTTGTAAGCCTATCTATAATCATCCATATCGAATCGAACTTACGCTGGGTATGAGGTAATCCTATGATGAAGTCTATATTGATTACTTCCCACTTCCAAGTCGGAATCTCTATAGCCTGCAATAACCCACCGGGTTTTTGATGCTCAATCTTGACATGCTGACAGTTAGGGCACTGAGCAACAAACTCCGCTATATCCTTTTTCATTCCGCCCCACCAATATACTTCCATGATATTATGATACATCTTTGTTGCTCCTGGATGGATAGAATAACGAGAATAGTGAGTTTTTCCTATAACCTGCTGACACAACCCTGCAACATTAGGGACATATAATCATCTTCGATATCTAAGGACCCCATCTTCTATAATCTCAAACGATGTCTTCTCCTTTTGAGGAGTGGTATCCCTATAATGAACTAACACATGATCCTCGTACTGGCGTTCCTTCACTTCAGTTACTAAAGAGGATGTTGTCGTATCCTAAATAGTAATTCCAATATCACCTGAGTCTAGTAACTGAACTCCAAGACTAGCTAGCTGATGAGTCTCATGGGCTATTCCCCTCTTTTCTGGCTATAAATATGACAGGCTACCCATAAATATATGGCTGAGGGCGTCGGCTACTACGTTCGCCTTCCCTGGATGGTATAAAATATCAACATCACAGTCTTTAAGTAGATCCAACCATCACCTTTGACGTAAATTTAATTCCTTTTGCTTGAAGATATACTGGAGGCTCTTATGATCCATATAGATATCAACATGAATGCCATACAAGTAATGCCTCCACATCTTTAGTGCATGAATCACTGTGGCTAACTCTAAATCATGGGTCGGGTAATTCTTCTCATGCTTTCTCAGTTGTCTAGAAGCATAAGCTACAACCTTACCATGCTGCATCAGTACACAACCCAACCCAATGCCCGAGGCGTCATAATAGATAACATAACCATCGGTCCCTTCTGGGAGCGTTAGAACCGGTGTTGAAGTTAATCTGTCCTTTAATGCCTGGAAACTCCGTTCGCAAGCGTCAGCCCATTGAAACTTTGTTCCTTTCTGAGCGAACTTTGTCAAAGGTGCTAAAAGGGGAAGAAAATTCCTCTACAAATCTCCTGTAATAGCCTGCCAAACCGAGAAAGCTACGAACTTCTGTCGGTGTTGTGGGTCTAGGCCAAGTTTTTACTGCCTCAATATTTTGCGTAGATGCCTTCACCCGAAATGATATGCCCAAGGAAAGCTACAGAGTTTAACCAAAATTCACATTTAGAGAATTTTGCATACAACTTCCCTTTTTGTCGAGTTCTGAGCACAGTACGCAAATGATATACATATTCAACCTCTGAACGAGAATATACCAATATATCGTCGATAAAACAATTACAAACAGATCTAAAAAGGGCCTGACCATAAATACTACTGGGGCATTGGTCAAACCGAATGACATAACATGAAACTCAAAGTGCCTTTATCTGGTCCTGAATGTTGTCTTCGGAATATATTCATCCTTAACCCTTACATGATGGTACCCGGACCTCAAGTCTATCTTTGAAAAACACTTGGCACCTTGCTACTGATCAAATAAATCATCAATCCTCGGGAGCGGGTACTTATTCTTGATTGTCACCTTATTCAACTGTCTATAATCAATACACATCCGTAAAGAACCATCTTTCTTCCTCACAAATAACACAGGTGCTCCCCACGGTGATGTACTGGGTCTGATAAAACCTTTTTCAAGCAAGTACCTTAGTTGTTCCTTTAACTCGTTCAGCTCTGCAGGGGCCATTCTATATGGAGGAATAGATATTGGAAGAATATCTGGTAGTAGGTCAATGGCAAACTCAATTTCTTGCTTTGGCGAAAGACCCGGAAGCTCATCAAGAAAAACATCGGGAAACTCATTAACCACAGGGATGGACTGAATGATTTGTGACTCTACTTCCATATCCTGAACCCGAACTAAGTGATAAATACAGCAATAACTGATCATCTTCCTTTCCTTGAGATAGGAAATAAACCTACCTCTCGGCGACTCCATATTACCTTTCCACTCCAAAACAGGCTCCCCTAGAAATTGAAATCGGACTATCTTTGATCTACAATCAACATTGGCATGACAAGAAGCCAACTAATCCATACCTATTATAACATCAAATTCTACCATATCTATTCGATTAGGTCCGCTACGCTAGATCAACTATGAACTACTATTATACAACTCTTATATACTCGTTTAGCTATCACTGAGTCCCCAACAGGTGTACACACCTCAAAAGGTTTAACCAATTCAGATTTTATTCCAAACACTAGCAACCAACGGAGTAACATATGATAAGGTGGAACCTGGGTCAATTAGTGCATATACATCATATGAGGAAACTGATAATATACATGTAACAACATCAGGCGATGACTCCTGGCCCTATCGTCCTGCCAATGCATAAATGCGATTCTGAGGACTGCTCGAGCTAGATGCTCCACCTCTACCTCTACCACGACTCATTGGTGCTTGTGAACCTTGCCCAGGGGGCGTACTGATGAGGACGAACCAGCTACATATCATGCTGGTTGAGTTATGCTTGCATCACCTCTCGTCGGATAATCCCCCATAACGTGGCCCGAATAACCACAAGTATAACAAACACCTAACCCTATACGGCACTGCCCGGAATGCTGCTTACCACACTGAGCACATCGTGGCAAGGGCAGCCTCATCTGACTTGACTCACCCCTATACTGAGAATCTGAGGCCCTGGAATTCTAACCAGGCTTTGAATATATGGAACGATCAAATCTCTTACCGCCAAACTGGGAGGGGGGTGCGTTAGCCGATGGTTGGGCTGGATACCTCAGGTACTGTTGCCTCTGACCACCTCAAAACTCACTAGAAGGACCTGAAGAGCTTGATCTCATATTCTGGGCCCTATCATGTTCACGATTGGCCCTCTGTTTCTGCTTATGCTCCTTTACACCTTGAGTGAATGCCTGAATACGAGAAATATCCATGTCTGGCTGAAGTGAGACTGATATACAATTGTTAAGCAGGTGTGGCTCTAATCCCATCACGAACCGATGAACCCGATCCTGCATCTTAGATACAATAGTGGGAGCATACCTAGCCAATAAATCAAACTGAAGACTATACTCCCGAACACTCATGTTACCCTGCCGAAGGGTCAAGAACCTATCAACTCTGGCCCGCCTAATCTCTGGTGGCAGATAATGATGAAGAAAAACTTTTGTAAACTCCTGCCATACTACTGGAGGGGCATTCTCACTCTTGGATAACTCCTAAGACTCGTACCAATTAACTGCAACATCTCGGAGTCTATAGGAAACTAGCTCAACTGAATCAGTCGTAGTGGCCTTCATTACCCTTAACGTCCTCTACATTCTATCAATAAATACCTAAGGGTCCTCGTTTGGATCTGCCCCAATGAATATCGGAGGGTCTAAATTAATGAAGTCACGAACCCTCGCACTGACGGACCTATCTACATAACCATTACCTAATTCCTGACGCCGAGCCTGTGCGGCAACTAATCAGGTTAATAGCTTAATAACATCTCTCATCTCCTGACCTGGTGTATCTGGCTGAAGGGATAAACATACAGGGATGGGCACTGGAGCTGGTTCCCCTTGGAGCTCTCCTAGAGAGGGCGAGGTATGTGACGTCTGAGATGGAATCTCACTATGAGACTCTCACCAAGCCCCGGTAACTCGTGGCGGTCGATAAGTAGTCTCACCAGCGACAAACGTTCCCTTCTGGGTGGCTGTAGTCTCTGGAGGCATCGCTGCAAACGTAACATATCATTAGGAACATGAATTTCTAAATCGCACGATCTATGATAAGAAGAGAGGATAACAACCTATATGTCATGTAGCCTCCTGTCTATACGTGTGGTGCAAAACACACCGATAAACAAGACTCTACTAGACACGGTCGGTAGACAACCCTAGGACAGAACTGCTCTAATACCACTTTTGTCACAACCCAAACCGATGGGCGGCGATGGGTGCCTGAATCCTACATGTCGAACATCCTTAAGTAGGCGTTTAAAATATAAACATGAATAATGTACGTGAGGGACACCTAACCCAAAGACATATATACATAAACATGTGGAGTACAATGGGGCGAGCTGGCAAGGCTGTAATAGACAACTATATATCTAAAACCAAAAGCCAACAAGTCCACATACTATCCAACTGTACATAACTATCTACAAACCTCTAATTGAAATACAACTGTACAAAGATGGGACTGAGCCACGTCATAACCATATATATATATATATATATATACATACACACACAAGCATATCGTACCAAAATCAAAAGCAGCTCCGGATCAAGTAGAGCATGCCAACTCTCGGTGATCAAGGATCCTAAGAAGGGGGATCGTCAGCTTGCCTACCTGCACCTGCAGGCATGAAATGCAGGCCCCGTAAACTAGGGCGTCAGTACGAAAAATGTACTGAGTATATAAGGCATGAAAATCAGTACGTAAAAGACATAGATGAAACATGGAATAAAGAAATCCATCCGTAAATCTGAATAACTTTGTAAATTCTGAAACATTTATAATGTCATGCACGTGCATATAAATGTCGTGTCATGCATAAGTATGGGTATACATAATATCATCAAGCCATTGAGGGCATCCTATCATATCATCTTGGCTTCTGTGGGCAACATCATCAACATATACCAACTGATCAGGTGGTGGTACGTATATAACACCGTAACCTTTTTCCCATATCCCATATACATAAATATCTACATATAAATACGCGTATATAACGCCGTCTGGTCATGGGTCAATGTACATGCATAAATGAATAAAATGCATGAAAATATGTTAAAAATCTCAATATTCTTTTTGGATAAACTTTATAAACTACGTATTATTTTGAGACCCATGAACAGAAGATATAATAATATGTCACATGGGGAATCAAGAACAAAGCGACCCCTAGTATTTCTATGAATAGAGTCATTTATGAAAACTGTGTGTTTGCTCGTTTCTTCTGTATAATTTGGATCATGCCAAAGAGAAAGAAAGGATAGCCTTAACATACCTGGAGTAGGGAAAAATCCGTATGATGTTCTTGGAAAAAGTTGCACCGTACTTCTTTAGAATCGCAAAATTTCTCCGTTGCTAAAGCTCTAAAATTCTCGTTGGAATTTGTTGGAATTGTAGAAGTCACGTTGATTAAAGTATAAAATCTGATCTTTAATGTGTTTGTGAGAATGAAAAGTTTGAAGGAGTTATGGATGGCTAACGTTCTTTCACAAGTCTTTCAATGCAAAATCTTGAAAATGAAAGGAATTTGAAAGACTTTGATATCCAAAGTCTTGAAAATGAAAGGAATTTGTATCCTTGTGACACCTAATCAAGGAATGACTCTTAATCATTTCTTGATAATGTGGCTAGCTACCACGTGGGGTGAGGGTGAGATATTTAATTTTTATCTACTTATTTGGTAATTAGATAATGTCCTGTTGCCGGTAATTAACCAATTACCCGTAAAATTAAGAATTGTCTCAAATTACTTAAAATTTTACTTATTTTAATATACTTTATACATTATACTACCGTGGTCATATGGTACCTTGCATGGTACTAGTTCATAATTATCGGGTATTATCGCTCGACCCGTATTTTATCCCAAATTGACCACTTTCAAAGAAACTCGTTTTCTTTAATTCATGTACCCTTTATCCTTCATGACACTTACTTATCGCTTATTATAAATAGCATAAATACGTTAACCTCAAGATAATCTCACCCCCGATTCTACGTCAATTAACTAAAGACGAAACTTTTAACGTATGAAAACGCGAGATGTAACAGAGCGTCTACCAAAAAGTGTGGTAATAATACAACAACTGTCTGGAGAATAAAATAGACATGATAAAGTAAATAAATAAGATGGATATTTGAGGTCTCCAATGCGTAGCATAGGAAGCAGCTCATCATAAAGTCCCATCAGCAGTTGCGCCTACACGCCAGGATGACCACCAATGAACCTGTCAGATTCTGCATGTTCAATGCAGAAGTGTAGCATGAGTATGTAAATCAACGCGTACCCAGTAAGTATCTTGCCTAACCCCAGAGAAGTAGTGACGAGGGATTGACATCGACACTTACTATTGGTCCAATAAATAAAATGCATGAATCATAAACATGCATGAAATACAACAAGATCAATATAATAAGAAACAGTAGATAATGAAATCTGTTAACAAATATTATCAGTTTAAATATCCCAAGTGCCACATGCTATCTCAACAAATAAGAACCATCAATTAGATATCTGATCTCAAGTCATAAAGAGAATATTAAATAATTTCTAAGTTTAATTAAAAGGTAACCTTGTGGATATTCAGACTCCTAGCAATTTTACGTACGAATTATGCCGAGGTCATTTGGCCTGATCCATATAGTCGTGTACATATACTACTGAGGTCGTACGGTCTAATCCATGGATGCATCTCATATATACTTATACTGCTGAGACGTTCGACCCAATCCCCAAGAAGAGACAAAACTTATTGACTTACGAATCACGTATTTACTATACAGGGTCAGAGACATAATGTAAACATGATATTTACCATCAATCTATTATCCTGCCAAATAGCTCACGGAATTGAGATTTTATCTAACATGATCTTTATCAGCTTTTACTAATAGTCTTTAAATAGTTAAGCTAACAATTAAATTCAAGTAATGCAATTTATTGCATGGTAAAGTCCTATGTCTACCCGGACATAAATATGAATCTAGCTACGTATGAACTCTCGTCACCTCGTGCGTACATACCCCCCAACAAGTATCACATATCAAATACATCACCTAGAGGGTACTATCCCCCTCACAAGGTTAGACATGAGACTTACCTCGCTCTGAAGTTTCATAACCGGCTCCAACACCTCTCTATCACCACAAACTGATGCCCATCAACCCGAAACTAGTCAAACAACTTGCAAATCAATTAAAATATACTCCAATGCTTATAATTTAACAATTTATAACAATCCTGAACTCCGCTCGAAAAGTCTACAAAGTCAACCCTCGGGCCCACGTGTCCAGATATCGAAAATTTTTGAAAATAAAAATTACCCATAATACCATGAACTCAAATATATAATTTATTCTCAATTCCATATCCAATTTTGTGATCAAAATCCAAAAATACCAAATTCTAGGTTTCTTTCAAAATCTCACAATTTCTACCAATTTTCATGTTTAAATCCTTGTAGAATCTATGTAATTAACTTACGATATATGGGAATTACTTACCTTGCCATAGATGATGAAAACCCCCCATTGAAGAGCTCTAAAAATCGCCCAAACCATGAGAGAAGTGGAAGAATTAAACCAAAACCTAAAATAAATTAAAGTTTGTCAGGCTTTTCCTCTTCGCTGTCGCGGAAGAACCATCGCGATCGCGAAGGCCAAAAACACTGCTGCCCAAATTTCCTCTACACATTCGTGTAACGGCCCGGCCGGTCGTTTTGAGAGTATGAGCCCCGATCCCTTATTTTTTCTCCCTCTATTTCATTCTATAGTTACTTGACTTACCGGGGTGCTCGGTGTTGTGTTCGGGAGAGTATTAGAGTAAAATATGACACATAGTCCTAAGTTTGAAGTTTAAGTTGTAAGAGTTAACTATAGTTTGACTTGTGCGAAGATAATTACAGAGTGGAGTTTAGTCAGTTCCAGTAGCTCTGTATAGTGATTTTGGTCTTAGGGGTATGTTCGGATGTCGATTTAGAGGCTCATAGGTCATCTCGGCGTTATTTGGCGAATTGGAAGTTGGAAGAATTTTGGGAAATTGATCGAGAGTGGACTTTTTTGATATCTGGGTCGGATTTTGATTCTGGAAGTTTGGAGTAGGTCCGTAATGTCAAATGTGATTTGTGTGCAAAGTTCTAGGTCAATCGGACGTGATTTGATAGGTTCGGTATCATTTATTGAAGTTGGATCTCTTTAGTTTCAATAGGCTTGAATTGGGGTGCGATTCATGTTTTTGATGTGATTTGAGGGCTCGACTAAGTTCTTATCATGTTTTAGGACTTGTTGGTATAGTTGGTTGAGGTCCCAGGGGCCTTGGGTGGAGTTCAAATGGTTAACAGATCAAATTGGAGTTGTGTTAGATTGCTGAAGCATTGCTGTGTCTGGTGTAATCTCACCTGTGCACTTTGGGCCGCAGGTGCGGCACCAGAGAAGCGGCCATCGATCCACATAAGTGAGATTGGACCTTCCAGCTGGGACCGCAGATGCAGTCAGACTCCCGCAGAAGTGGACTCGCAGGGGCGATGGGGAAAGCACAGAAATAGATTTGGCCAATGGTGAGCTTGTGCAGGTGCGATGGAAATTTCCACACCTGCGATTGCGTAGATGCGGGGGAAGCATCGTAGGAGCGGAGGCCTAGCTCTAGTGGTTCACCACAGAAGTGGGAGGATTGTCGCTTCTGCGACGCTGCAGATGTGGTTAAGTTCCCGCAGAAGCGAGAAGGCTGGACAGAACCTTAAATTCAAGGGTTCGCGATTTTTCTTCATTTTAAACATTTCAAGCTCGGGATTAGGCGATTTTGAGAGAGATTTTCGAGGGTTTTCTTGAGGTAAGCCACCTGTGAACATTTTTATTCAATAATCTTGTTTCCCCATTGAGCTTTCCACCTAGTTTGTGTGTATTTAAGGTGGAATTTGGGAGTTTGAGGCTAGGGATTTGGAGAGTTTAATTTGGGAAGTTGAGTGGCAATTTGGTGTCGCATTTTGATAAATTTGGCATGGTTTGACTCGTGACTGAATGGGTATGACTTTTACCCGATTCAGAGACATAGGCCCAGGTCGACTTTTTGGGGTAATTTTCTAAGTCTTTTTTAAAGTCATAATTTCATTATTTAGATTAGTTTCTTATGGTTATATTTATAGTATGTAATTGCTTTTGGCTAGATTTGGGCCGTTTGGTGTCGAAAAGTCGAGGGAAAGGCATTCTTATTGATTGATTGAGCAAGGTTTGAGGTAAGTGACTTGTCTAACCTTGTGTGGGGGAAATTCCCTTAGGATTTGATATTGTTGTAACAATTTGTGACATGTGATTGCCATGTACGCGAGGTGACGAGTGCGTACCCGGGTAAATGTTGAAATTCCGATCTTTGCTAAGTAGTTTCCTTTTTATGCCTTAATTGAGTTATTCTAGCACGTGTAGTCATCGTGTTTAGCCAAATTTCACATGTCTACGTGTCTCATCTCTTAAGTGCAACTTGTATAACATGCTTAGTTGAATTACCTGGTTCCTTGATTCCTTATTCGTTCTTTAACTATAGAATTCCTGCTTGTATTATCATTATTTCATTTACTACGTGTTGATTTTCGTGATTCTTGTTGAGATGACTGTTTGGTTGTGGCACGAGGTTTCTTCCGTGTGGAGTGTTATTGGCACGAGGTTTCTTCTGTGTGGAGTGTTATTGGCACAAGGTTTCTTCCATGCGGAGTGTTATTAGCACGAGGTTTCTTCCGTGCGGAGTGTTATTGGCATAAGGTTTCTTCCGTGCGGAGTGCTATTGGCATGAGGTTTCTTCTGTGTGGAGTATTATTGGCACGAGGTTTCTTCTGTGCAGAGTGTTATTGGCACGAGGTCTCTTCCGTGTGGAGTGTGATTGGCACGAGGTTTATTCCGTGCGGAGTATGATTGTCACGAGGTGTCTTCCGTGCGGAGTGTTATTGGCATGGGGTTTCTTTCATGTGGATTATTATTTGGCACGAGGTTTCTTCTGTCCGGATTGCTATTGTGGCACGAGGTTTTACCGTGTAGTTATTATTTTCCTCTATTTGTGTTGTTTGTTGTTGTTGTTGTTGTTGTTGTTCCTTGACTTGTAGGACGTTCGTTTCCTTACGTGTTGTAATTGTCTTCTTGTTTTCCCGTGCTGTTTTTTCCCGTACATTCTTATTATTTTATTAACCTGTCATTATTTTTATTATTTCACCTTCTGCCTTATTTCTTATATTCCAGTAGGGCCCTGACCTGACCTCGTCACTACTCTACCGAGGTTAGGCTTGACACTTACTGGGTACTGTTATGATGTACTCATATTACGCTTTTGCATATGTTTTTTTGTATAGACACAGGTATATCTTATCAGCCTCAATCGTAGAGCGTGTGTTGCTGTTTTGAGATCTTCAAGGTATATCGGCCAGCGTCCGTAGACCTCGGAGTCCCCCTCTGCCTTATTATATTGTTTACCTTATTTTCTTTAGACTTTGATGTATAGAGATATTTAGTACTTCCTTTAGAGCTTGTAACTTATAACTATCGGGTTTTGGGAGTTGTTCTTACCCTGAGTTGCAAATTTACTTGTACATGCTGAGAGGCAGTTTTCAATTATATATATATATCTGTTGATGTTGAGATTTTAGTCGTTATTTCAGTTCTTTACGTATAATTGTTAGTCTTACCTAGTCTTAGAGATTAGGTTTCATCACGACATCCTACGGAGGAAAAATTGGGTCGTGACAAGTTGGTATCAGATCTAGGTTCATAGGTGTTATGAGTCACAAACAGGTTTAGTAGATTTTCACGGATCAACACGGAGACGTCTGTACTTATCTTTGGGAGGCTATGGAACTTTTAGGAAAAATTTCACTTCTTTGATTCCTTGTCGTGCGTAATTGTTGACTTTAGGATTCTAAACTTCTGTCTTTCTATTCTCTCACAGATGGTGATGACTCATACAGCCATATCAGATGACTAGACACCTGCACCCCCTCCTAGAGCCACGAGAGGCTGGGGCCGGGTTAGAGGCCAAGGGCATCCACGTGGTGCAGCTAGAGCACCCGCACGAGCTACTACAAAGGAGCCACCAGTAGCTCCGATAGTAGCACAAGCACCTGAGATGCCTGTCACTGCACCAACTCTTCAGGAGACCCTTGCCTAGTTTCTGAGCATGTTCGACACTTTAGCTCAGGCAGGGTTGATCCCACTTGCTCCTGCCACATCTCAGGCTGGGGAAGGAGCACAGACTCCCGCTACCGTACCCCTGAGCAACGGGTTGAGGTCGACCAGATTCTAGAGATTATACCAGTGCAGATGGTAGCCCTAGTTCAGCCCGAGGTTAGGGCAGCAGTTTTTGAGGGGGAGCAGCTTAGGCTCGAGAGGTACAAGAAGTACCACCCTCCTACTTTCAGTGGCTTGGCGTTAGAGGATGCCCAGGGTTTTCTTGAGGAATGCCACTGTATCCTCTATACGGTGGGTATTGCGGAGACTAGTAGGGTTGCTTTCACTGCGTTCCAACTTAGGGGAGCGGTTTATCAGTGGTGGCGAGCATAAAAGTTGGGTAGTCCGGACGAGGCAGCTTCACTCACTTAGACTCAGTTCTCGAATATGTTCTTGAGGGAGTATGTCCCCTAGAGTCTTAGAAATGCATGGTGCATAGAGTTTGAGCATTGAGCTAGGGTTCTATGACCGTGTCAGAGTATGCAGTTCGGTTAAGTGATTTGGCTAGGCATACACCAACCTTGGTTGCCACTGTTAGAGAGCGGTCCATCGATTTATCAAGGGGCTCAACCCGGTATTAGATTTAGTATGGCCTGAGAGTTGTAGATGGACATTGCATACCAATAGCTAGTAGGGATTGTTAGGAGACTAGAGGGTATGCTGACTCGAGAGAGAGAGAGAGAGGAAAGAGAGTCCAAGAAGTCTCGAGAGTTTGGCATTTGTAGTGGTACTCGTGCCTCAGCTGCAGCTCGTTAGGGTAGGGGCTATGTGAGTCGCCCTGTTCATTCATCACTTCCAGCCGCCAGTGGTATTCCGGCCACTAATAGACCTCAGTCTCCCTGTTATGCACCGCTAGTGTCTAGCGCACCTCCTACACGGGGTGCTTTCAGCGGTCAGTCCAGCTGATCAGGCCTGAGCCAGCCACAACAACCACACCCTTCGAGAGCTTGTTTTGAGTGTGGTGACACTCATAATATGGTGAGGGATTACCCAGACTTAGGAGGGGTGCACCTCCACAGACTACTCAGGATCCGCGTGCTCCATAGGGTCCTCAGCCTATGGTTACAACACCAGCTACCACTCCATAAGCTTAGCTAGCTCAAGGTGGAGGTCGGGCAGGTAGAGGTCGCCTTAGAGGGGGAGGCTAGGCCATATATTATGCTCTTCCTACTCGAACGGAAGCAGTTGCATCCGACTCTGTCATTATAGGTATTGTTCCATTCTATCATAGAGATGCATCAGTCTTATTTGATCCAGACTCCACTTATTCCTATGTGTCATCTTATTTTACTTCATATTTGGGTTTATCCCGTGATTCTTTGAGTTCTCCTATCTATGTGTCCATACCTGTGGGAGATTCTATTGTTGTTGACCGTGTGTATCAGTCGTGTTTGGTTGTTCTTAGTGGTTTTGAGACCAGAGTCGATTTATTATTGCTCAGTATGGTAGACTTTGATATTATTTTAGGCATGGACAAGTTGTCGCCCTATTATGCTATTCTTGATTGTCACGCCAAGACCGTGATACTGGCTATTGTGAGCACGTAATTTTTGTCCAACCCAAAATACTCCTACAGAATCACAAAATAGATTTTTGTAGTTTATTTTAATTTTATAGGATTTTTAGGAATATTTGCTCAAGTGTTTGATATTTTTAGTTGCATTTTTGCATGCATTAAAGCATAGAAAATACCCTAAAAATATAAAAATTCCATACATTGCATATTAGATTGTGTGTTCGTATTTTAGAATTAATTGGGTTAATTAATTGTTATTAAAAAGAAAATAAAAAAATCAAATCACAAAAATATATAATAAATATCAATTTTTTTGCATTTTAGCCTTTAATGCTAAATTAGTAGTTTCTTCTTCTTCAATTTAGGATAAACTAATTTTGTAAATATTATAATTGGATAATTAGCTTAATTAAGATTTAATTTCAGATTTAATTAAGTTAGATAGAATTTTTATTAAAGAAAAGAAAAAAAAGAAAGAAAACAAAAGAAAAAGCTGTTCCAATATTGGGCCACCCAATAGACCAAATTTGTAGCCCAAAATCCCCTTTCTCTTCCGATCCACCCCAGCCCATTCCCTTTACCTGCCCCACCCTAGACCCGCCAGTGACCCGCCCCACAACCCCTCATATATAATCCCTCTTATAATATTTCCCTTAAACAAACCCTAAATCCTAAAGACATAGAAACGGCGCCCCCATGTACTGTTCATCGTCTCCCTCATCCAAGCCAACCTCAACTCGCCTGAAACTCAGGCGAGTTCACTCACACACGGGTCCCATATCTCCACGTCACCCTAATCCTAACGGATTTCTAACAAAATGAGAATATTCCCTCCAAATTTGCACGTTATTTTTGCATTCTAGAACGATTTGTTGGATGAATGGGAGCCGTGGATGGATGGAAATCAATCCACGCCTTCCATTTGTCCCTAAAATCGTTTACAAACAGATGGGATTTTTAGATTTTGGGAGGAAGCTTCGAGAAGATTTGAGGTTTATATATAAGGTAAGGATTACTTGGTGGGGGCGGGGGGGATTTTATCGGAAATTTAGGAGAGTAAAATTTCTAGGGTTCTTGGAGTTCCCTTTTCTTCAGTTTTTTTCAATTTTAATCGATTTTTTGAGAAGACAGAATAAAGAAACAAAAGCAAAAGGAAAACAGCCCGAGTTTCATTTCAGTTTTATTTCGTTTCGAGAAAAATCAAAAAAATGACCAAAACAAATTTCTCTTGATTTCTTGTTCTAAAAAATGGAGCTTGATTGATGTTTAAGTTGGTGTTCACGTTTGAGTACTGAGTCCCGGCGCATGTTTCAAATTTCTATCTGAGCTTCACGATTTCTACTCAAACAAGTTGCTGTTTGTATTGATATTAGCTATTAGATTTTATTTGTATTTAGAGTTTAAGCAGAATTAATCAAGGTGTTTGCTGATTCAGGTTCATCTCTTAGCTCCTTTAATCTGTTTTTTTGTTGTTTCTTCTTCTCTTCTTTCCTCTTTGTGTCGTTCGAAGTATGATAAGAGTTGTGGGTTAAAATGGGTATAAGGGTTTAAAGAATTGGTATAATTGTTGAAAATAAATTTATTGGGACTGAATTGAGTATTGATCTAAGAAGATTTTTTTTATCTTTGTGTTTGGACATACTCAGACCTTTTGAACTCGTTTATTGTCGCTGATTTTGGGTTCATTTGAGTATTATTCTGGTGTGTTAAGTTTATTGATGTTGGAATGGTTAAATGAGAACCTGAGTTTTCAGTTGCTTTTGGGTATTTTCTTATCCTTAATGTTCCTTTAAGCTTGTTGCATTCCATATGTTTGAGAGATAACAGAAATGGATCTTTAAGAAGTCAATTTGAGATTTACACAACTACTGACTGGTTTTGGTTTTCTTTTTTGGGAATATTGTATTAATTGGTTTAAATATCACTCCTTATTGTGTATTTGGAATCATTGAATGACATGATTTATGGCAATAATTTTTCAAGAAATGATATCTTTATTTTCCTTTTGGTGTGACCAACGTTAATTGCTAGAACTATTCACTCAATGCATTGGTTTCTATTTGACTGGCAATTCTGTGTTGGTCTCATGTGGCGTAAAACTTTATCTGTGTCAATTTACATCTTGTGTATCATAAGGATTTGAGTTTAGTCATGAATGAGATTAGTATTATCAAGGCAAAATACTTAGCACTTAAAAATGGTTTGAAAAGAATAGCAATTTTGGTATTTGTTCCGTTTGTTTTTTTAGAACAATAGGTGGCATTTAGGAGTCCGCGGGGTTACAAATAGATTTTCACATGGCTCTTATTATCCCGTTAACCCACTTTTTATTTTGTCTCATGTCGTTATCTTGTTGGAGTCTTTTACTTGTTAGTCGATCATATTTCATGCATTTCTTTCTTGAGTGCCATAAAGTTTGTCCATATATATGAGTTTGCTTACGAAAGATTATTAGGGTGTGGGGGTTTTGAGTTGAACAATCCTTGGATTCTTTTTGTAACTCGTCTCTGAAAACACACAATGATCAAATGGTACACTTCATCCATAAGGTGATTTCCATAACTCATGGCCTCGCATAATCTCAAGTAATTTAGTAAATACGAACTTTCGTAGCTTGCTTTAGGCGCGATAACTAATAAAATTATCATAGCTACGGGTACGGTTCCCGTGGCATAGTTGTGATACTTAATTTCAAATTAGTTTTAAATATGAATATGCGTAGTTCACTTAGTTGAATGCCTTCTCCTTTAATAAAAATTGAGGTGTGCCATACAATCATCTAGTCTATGGCCCTCACATCGATATCTTAATTAGTGAAGAAAATGCCTTGAAATCTCGTATTTTGCTTTAGGCGCATTAATTAAATAAATGGTCATAGCTACGGGTACGGTTCCCGTGACGTAGTTGTGACACTTAATTTTTAAAATCCGGGGGTACATTTATGTGACCCGGCCACAATTTTAATCTTGTTAATAAATTAAACACGTTGTGGATCGTGAGTACGGTTCCCGTGACATAATTCTTAATGAGTAATCAAATAATTAATTGTATAACAATTGGATTACTAAAAGCGGTTTTAAAAGGAATAAAAATGCACATAGGTTTCAAGAATGTTGTAAAAAGCAAATAAATAGGCTAATATTAACAATTGAGCGACCGTGCTAAAACCACGGAACCCGGGAATACCTAACACCTTTTCCCAGGTTAACAGAATTCCTTACCCTGATTTCTGTGTTTCACAGACTGTAAAATAGAGTCAATCTTTCCTCGATTCGGGATTTAACCGGTGACTTGGGACACCATAAATAAAACAATCCTATTTTGATTGTCACTTTAATTGGAAAAAACTTCCCTATACCCCTTCCGGGGGTAGAAAAAGGAGGTGTCACAGCTATGGCGACTCTGCTGGGGAACAAGAACCCAGAATCTCTGGTTCAAGGTTGAAGAATTCGAGCTTAGAATAATTGTTATATTTGGCTTTATTTATTATCTGGTTTTATTACATCTTTGGGCCTAATGTGCTAAATGCCGTTTTTTACCGCTTTGATATTATTCGAACTGTGTATAAACTGCTATGAATCCCTTCTCTTCTCATCTTCGGGGAAGTGCAGGCTGACGTAACTTCTTTTCTGTTAGTGTCATACCTTAAATTAGAAAGATGATCGGACAAGCTACAAAGCCGGATGGCCTTTTAGTTTCCGGTACGTAGCCCCCCTCGGCTCGAGTTGTCCACTTGGGTATACAAGTCTAGAACAACATACCCAGGTTTTGAACTTAGAATAACTCAGCCATGCCGGATCCCTAGTAGGAACGCTTGTTTGCATCATATGCATTTGATTTTGGGGACTCAACACAGGGGTTGGGTCCGTCTAGGACAGGTGTACCTGAAAATAAAAGACCAACCCGATGCATTTTTCTATGTGCTACCTGTGCATTTAATTTGTTTTGGACTGCATGTTGACCGGCTTCTAGATTAAGTGAGGAAAACCAAAAGAAAAACCAAGTGCGGGGTATGAGACAGAATTTCATCTGTTGCCCAAAATCCGGTACCCAAAACATCCCGAAAGTCTACCAAAAATTTTTGACATAAAAGAGAGAAAAAGAGTAGAAAAATCATTTGAAAGTGTTTATATTTTTTAGTTGTGTCCAAACTGGCAGAACTACACGGGTTTGATTCTCATCGGATGTGAGATACGTAGGCAACCCCCATCGGGTCCAGCCCTGTTTTTGAAAATTTTGAAAAAAAAATATATGAAGTGTCGCCTTTTGTCATAAATAAAGTAGGTGATGCCGTTTTTGTCTAAATAGCCGAATTTCCCAGTGGACGCCGCAAGACTGTTTTTGCAAGAATGGCCACTGACCGTGTTTTTGTCAATTTTGGCCACTTAGTGAACACAGCCCTAAATACTTAAATTTCAAAATGTTGAAGGACTGTATTCGTAAACGAAGCCCTGATTTATTTGACTTTTTGCAAAATAAACCCTTTTGTCAATTTTTCAAATGAGATTCACTTTGTCCTTAAACCAATCACCTTAATCTAAATGTGTAGAATGAGCACAAATCAAAATTTACCAATGAAGGTCATGACCAAGATTCCGTTGAAACTACACATGTGGTGGGAAGATTTAGGTGGGCAAGGACGAGGTACGGTCAACCATTACTTGGGGGGGGGGGGCTCACCAGTTTACTAAAGATCAGGCCCAGGGGAGATATAATCAAAGCACTAGTAACATTTTGGGATCCAGCTCACAATGTTCTGCATTTTTCGGACTTTGTACTTACACCCACTTTGAAGGAGATAACGGGATATGCCAGGAGTACCGAGGGTCAAAGACACAAATACCTGGTCGCTCCAAGTGCCGTCACCCTTCACAAGTTTCTGGATTTGTTGAAAATAAGTAGGGGTCCAGTATGCAGATTTGGCGGCGGGGTTTTCCACTCTACGCTTCATATACCAGCGGTACGGACATGTAGGAGGGTTTGAATATCTAGAAAGCAGAATCTGCAGTAAAGGGAATCGACCAAAATGGGAAGATCATAGATGTTTCGCCTTCATGGTAGCATTTCTGGGTCTTCTAGTATTTCCCAGAAGGACGAGAATATTGATCTGCGGGTAGCCGGAGTCGCCAACACTTTGATTACTAATGCTAAAAGAACCCTCCCACCTATGATAGTGTCTGAAATATTCCGAGCTCTCACAGCCTGCAAAGCTGGAGTAGATTATTTCGAAGGGTGCAATCTGTTGCTATAAATATGGATGATTGAGCATTTATGTCATCGCCCTCGGTACATGAACTATGGGTCGACAGGGAAAAGTTTCATAAAGGAGTTTCATACAAGGGTCGACGAGTTAAAGATGCCAGAAGGGGTCATGGATTGGATATCCTACCTCTTTTCCATAACCGCTGATAAAATAGAGTGGACATTGGGTTGGCTTCCTGTTAATGAAATTATATACATGCCTGTCATCGGTCCTCACTTCCTCCTGATGGATCTCAGAAGTATCCAACCTTATGCCACATACCGGGTTTTGAGACTGAGATGCCAAATAGTTCCAAAAGACGAAGACCTTAGCACTCATGTAGTCGAGATCCATTCTGATTGCCAATTTCATGAAGCGGGGGTTCCTAGATCTAGAGTGAATGCCAGTACTTGACAGCAAACACCCAAGTGCGTGATTTATCCAAGGGTGAAGTCTCGTCCGGTTACCTCGCTTGGTATAAAAGAAGTGTTGAGTTTGGAACACCAGCCAAAAGACCCCATCTTCAAGAATTTGTCGAAGCGTCAAAGGGACAATGGGATTGGCTGGACAAAGAAAATGAGTATAGAGCCACCATAAGCAAGCCGGAAAAGCATGTCAGAGATCTTCAATTTGAGAATAGTTTGCAAGCTGCTGCGGATGAGGGTGAAAAGAAAAGGCTAGCCAAAGAAAATGACGCCCTCCGAGCCCAAATCCAGGAGATGAAGATAGCAGCTGAGAACCCTGCCAGAAGTGAAAAGGATAAGAAACTTATAGACAACCTTAGGCAGAAAGTAGGTGACTACGGATTTGACTTGGAAAAGGCTGAATCTGAACTAGCGCAGGCTCGAGCAAAGTTAGCAAAGAATGCAGAGGGATAGACAAATTTCATTCGGCAGCTGAAGGAAAAGTATGATAAAGGAATCACAGGTCTGAATAAAAGGGTCAATGTCCTTGAGAACGAAATGACCAAGCAGGCAAGAGACTTCAAAGTAGAAAGAGAACACTGCTATTCCCTAATGTTGCAGGTAGAAAAAGACCTACAACAGCTTCAAGAGCAAAATCATACGGCCGAACAACTCTTGGGGGCCAGATCACAGCAGATCAGACGATTACTACAAGAGAAGGGTATTATCAAGGAGAGGGTTAGGTGGATTGTGGATTACATTGTGATGAAGTTCAACGAATGCGAGGACATGACCATATCCATGGTCTTCACTTCAGTTATGATTTTTGTCAGGCAGATCATGGATGACCTATTTCGCCTCCAAGAAGATATGACGCATAGGCCCACGGCGAGACCGACTGATGTCCTGCGGGCCCCTGGAGCAGCAGTTGAGACACTCATGTATTCTGATTTTATTGTTCGAGTCTATATTTTCAGTTTCTTTTGGAGTTCGTTAGTCAACTTTCGCGTCTGTATTTTCATTTTTATTTTGGAGTCTTCTAGTTTGTTAGTTGTTATGTTTAATTCAATAGGAGAAGTTGTTGTAATCAGGATGTGTTTTAATTTATTTTATGAAAATTTGAAAACCCAAAAAATGTATCTTTCTTTTATTTTGCATTTATCTCCTGAACCATGTAATAATCTGATTCATGCGGCGTCATGATACATAGGCAATCTTCATAGGATTCGATCATAACCATAAAATAAAAAGGAAAAAGAGGAGAGAAAATAAAAGAAAATTGAGGGGAAAGAAATAATGGCAAAACGAGAGAGAAAAGCGAGTGCAACATAAAAGGGAAGTAACAAAAACAAGTGGGAAAGGCCAATAATGATTGGAGTAAAAAGAAAAAAAGAGAAAGGAGAAAAAGCGCAAAATGAGAAGAGTTAGTTAAAAGCCGGGATGAAGCATGCAACCGTTCAAATACACGATATAAGCTTTAACTGTTTAGGTGCATTGTATCCCAAATGTGTGGTTTCCTATCTGTTGAATCTTAAACACTAACAAGTTGTTGCTGTCATTGAGAACAGAAAGGTGGTTAGTTTGTTTGGCATTCTGGCAACCCATCCGTACAACACCGGGTCTAAAAATAAGTTGATCATGGCTGACCAAGAACTGGACGCAAGTATTATTGATCCACCGAGAGAGGTGGAAGAGTCTGAGGTTGGTTTGAAAGAGGAGTTACATAAGTTGAAACACCAGATGGCCGAAATGTACCAGACATGGATGAAAGGGCATCCACCACCATCATACCCCGCCAACTCTGCTTTCATCCTGCCACTAGATCAATCCCAAGAACCTCCCACTGTTGATTCATCTCCACAACATGCACCAAGCTTCACCCCTTACCACCACTATCATGGCACCACTTCCCAAACCATACAAGCTCCACTAGCCAAAACAACCCTATACCCTCCTCCACCAGCTACCCCTATTTTCGTAGAACCTCCACCAGCTACACTCCATCGATCTTCTAGTGAGCCATTATTCCAGACCCAAGATAATCAGTACTATCCCCTAGAGCCTACTTTCAAGGACCCAGATCATTACTCCTACACTCCTCGTTTCGACCTCCCTGTTGAGATTGAGAAACCACCTAATAACCCGGAACATGAGGAGATGTTTAGGAAGGTGAGAAGCCTGGAACAATCGCTCAGAAACATGCAAGGGTTGGGAAGTCAAGTAAGTGTAGCCTACAAAGATCTGTGTTTGTTCCCTAACGTACAACTATCTGTTGGGATCAAAATGCCCAATTTGACTTGTATGATGGGCACGGAGATCTCGTGGCCCACTTAAGGGGATATGCAGTAAAATGAGAGGAGCCGGTAGGAAAGATGAGTTGTTAATGGCATACTTTAGCCAGAGTCTAAGTGGCGCGGCATTGGAGTGGTACACTCGTCAGGACCACGGCAGATGGTATACTTGGGATGATTTGGCCCAAGCATTCGCTCGTAATTTCCAATACAACATCGAGATTGTTCCATATCGTTTGTCTTTGACTAAGATTGAGAAGAAGCCTAGTGAAAGTTTCAGGGAATATGGTTTCCGCTGGAGAGAACATGCAGCAAGTGTTAGCCTTCAAATGGAGGAGAATGAAATGGTGGAATACTTTCTTTAGGCCTTAGAGCCTACTTACTTTGGTCATCTGATCTCGGCCATAGGTAAGTCTTTCAATAAAGTAGTAAAAATGAAAGGAATGGTAGAGGAAAGGCTCAAATCAAGAAAGATCATGAGCTACTCTACCATCAAAGCAACTACGCAGGCAAACCAGAATGGCACTGGAGGCGTGCTTGGGAAAAAGAAGAAAGAGGATGTCGCTATGGTCGTTTCAGGATCATGGCATGGACTAGGGGGTTCTCCTACCCACTACACCCAACCTCGACCCCAGCTTCAAACTTATACCGCAACTCCATATAGTCCATCCCAACACTACTTCCCACCACCACAGCCTCAATACTAAGTCAGGCCACCACAATATCATGTCTATCATGCACAGTCATATGCTCAACCCCTTCCTCACCTGCAATGGCATGCCCTAGCACCACGAAACCCTTACCCACCACCACAAACATACCAAAACCCTACTGGTCCAAATTTTCGAGCCAAGCCAGAATTCAGGAATGAAAGGTTGCAACAGAAGAAAACTTTCACCCCACATGGGGAATCTTATACCAGCTTATTTCAAAGGTTGAGGCAGTTGGATGTCCTGACGCCAATTGAGTCAAAACTGCCAAACACCCCTCCAAAGAACCTGGATTATTCTCTTAGATGTGCGTACTGTTCTGATACTCTGGGGCATGACACAAAAAAGTGTTGGCATTTGAAGAACGCCATCTAAGAGATCATTAATATGAGCCAGATTGTGGTCTAGAGCCCAAAAACACCCAACATCAATCAGAACCCATTACCAGCCCATGCTGAAACACACATGATTGAGATAGTGCACAAAAATGGGAAGCCCAAGAATCCTTCACAATCTGTCATGATGATCCGGTCTAGTGAAAGTAAGTCAATCAAGGACCCGGTTGTCACAAAAGCAACCTCCTCAATAGCTGAAGGATCGGCAAACAAGTTGAACATGCCAAATAATAAGCCAAATGTGGTAGTTGAAAAGAGGTCCCCAAGTGATGTTGTAGCAAAGCAAGAAAAGCAAAAGGTGATCATGCCGGGGGTCACAAGTAAACCAGTCATAATTGTGGAGGGTGCTCACACGGACCCTATCATTATCAAACCTATGACCCAGCTGCCGGTAACTAACACCAAGACTGTCCCATGGAACTATGAGCGAGTGATAGTGACCTATAAGGGGAAGGAAGTGAAAGAGGAAGTTAACGAGGCCCAGGGATTAACTCGTTCGGGGATATCCTTTGCTCTGGAAGAGTTAAGGAAATCTAAAACACTGAGAGACAATCCAATTCTAGTGAAGAAACTGGTCACTGAAGACGAGGCAGAGGAGTTTTTGAGAAAAATGAAGGTAAAAGATTACTTCATCATAGAACAGTTGAGAAAGACTCCTACTCATATTTCCCTATTATCATTGTTGATCCATTCAGATGAGCATCGCCGGGCCCTGATGAAGATTCTGAACGAAGCTCATGTCCCCGACAAAATCACAGTGAACCATTTGGAGAAGATTGCCAATAAGATATTTGAGTCTAACCGGATCACATTCTCTGTTGATGATTTGCCTCTAGAGGGTACGGAGCACAATCGAGCCCTCTATCTTATAGTGAAATGCGAAGATTCTGTGGTCACAAGGGTATTAGTTGACAATGGTTCCAGTGCAAATATCTGCCCTCTCTTTACTCTGAACAAGTTGAAAGTTGATGATGAGAGGATTCACAAGAACAACATATGCGTCCGAGGTTTCGATGGAGGGGGAAAAGATTCTGTTGGCGACATTATGCTCGAGTTGACAATAGGACCAGTTGAATTCACCATGGAGTTCCAGGTACTGGATGTGGCTGTTTCTTACAATTTGCTGTTGGGTAGGCTTTGGATACATGTTGCCAAGGCGGTTCCATCTTCTTTACACCATATGGTGAATTTCGAATGGGATAGACAAGAAATTGTCGTGCATGGCGATGAGAGCTTATGTGCTTTCAATGATATATTAGTCCTATTTATTGAAGCTGAAAAAGATAAGGGGCCGTAGGTCTATCAAGTTTCCAAAATAGTATCGGTTGAAAAGATTCCGGAAGGGGAATACATTCCAAGTCCAAAGCTATCATCTGCAATTGTCATGGTAGCAACCAAAATGTTGAAAAATGGTTTTGTGCCGGGCAAGGGTCTGGGTGCATCTCTGCAAGGTATCGTCCAGGCAGTGTCTTTGCGTGAAAATCTGGGTACATTCGATCTAGGATTCAAACCTATAGGGGATGATGTGAAGAAGGCTAGAAAGCTGAAAAAGAAGGCATGGTCGCTCCCTAAGCCAGTCCCATGTCTCTCTAGGTCTTTCATTAAGGCAGGGGTCGTGAAGCGTCCAGTGACAACAGTTCCAAAGCCTGTGGTTAATTTTGATGAGGAATTAGTTAAAAGGTTTTAGAGTCTGTTTGATGAGGTGAACATGGTAGAAACTGGGGAAGGTTCCAGCAAAGCGGATGCGCAGTTTATTGGGCCAAAAGTGAAGCTTAACAATTGGGATGCTACTCCTCTCCCTATCTGGAAGGAGTTTTGGTAGTTTGCTTTGTTTTCCTTCAGTTTATCTGGATTATTCCAGGGTTGTAATTCAGATTTTATTTTCTATCTATTTTGATGTACAAACCCTTCTATCCTTTATTTTAATGAAATGCAATTTCCCTTTTCCATTACTCCTGATAGTGTCATTTTCTTTTCTTTCTTTGTACAGTTCTTTTCCTTCTAATTTCAATGACATGACATGCATGAGGAATCTTCAGCCAAGTCTTAAAAGCCAATCTAACTCTGAAATAATAATTCAAGAAATAGAGTGTGATGATGAAATAGAATATGATGAAGAGGAAGCGTTTGAGGAAATTAGTAAAAAGCTAAGTCACTTTGAAGAGAAACCCAAGCCTAATTTGAATGAAACTAAAGCAATCAATTTAGGGGATTCAAATAATATCAGGGAAACCAAGATAAGTGTACACTTTGAATATAAAGACATTTTTGCATGCTCATAGGATGACATGCCGGGTCTAAGTACTGACTTGGTGGTTCACAAATTGCCCACTGACCCATCATTCCCTCCTGTCAAGCAAAAGTTAAGAAAGTTCAAAACTGATATGAGTGTGAAGATCAAGAAGGAAATCACAAAGCAGTTGGATGCAAAGGTCATTCGAGTCACGCGATACCCCACTTGGTTAGCTAATGTTGTGTTAATGCCAAAGAAGGACGACAAGACTAGGGTGTGCGTTGATTACCGTAATCTCAACAAAGCAAGTCCAAAGGATAATTTTCCATTGCCAAATATCCACATTTTGATTGACAATTGTGCCAAGCATGAGATCGGTTCTTTTGTGGATTGCTATGCGGGTTACCACTGGATCTTGATGGACGAGGAGGATACAGAAAAGACAACATTCATCACACCATGGGGAACTTATTGCTACCGGGTAATGCCATTTGGCTTGAAAAATGCTGGGACAACTTACATGAGGGCGATGACTACTATGTTCCATGACATGATAAACAAAGAGATTGAGGTTTATGTGGATGATGTGATCGTAAAGTCAAAGCAACAGGCCGTCCATGTCGGATATTTGAGGAAGTTTTTCCAAAGACTCCACAGGTACAATTTTAAGCTTAACCCTGCCAAGTGTGCATTTGGTGTTCTATCTATAAAACTATTGGGATTCATAGTTAGTCGTCGAGGCATTGAGTTAGACCCGTCAAAAATCAAAGCTATCCAAGAATTGCCACATCCAAGGAACAAGACTGAGGTGATGAGTCTGCTCGGGCATTTAAACTACATCAGCAGGTTTATTGCTCAACTGACAACAACCTGTGAGCCCATCTTCAAGTTGTTGAAGAAAGATATTGCGGTCAAATGGACTGATGAGTGCCAGGACGTATTTGACAAGATCAAGGGGTACTTGTCAAACCCACCTGTGTTGGTCCCACTGGAACCCAAGAGGCCTTTAATTCTTTATTTGACAGTCCTGGACAATTCGTTCGGTTGCGTGTTAGGTCAACATGACATCACTAGCAGAAAGGAGCAAGCCATCTATTATCTCATCAAGAAGTTCACATCATATGAGGTTAAGTATACTCTCCTTAAAAGGACATGTTGCGCCCTGACTTGGGTGGCACAAAAGTTGAAGCATTATTTGTCGTCCTACACTACTTACCTCATTTCTCGTTTGGACCCTCTAAAGTATATCTTTCAGAAGCCTATGCCCACAGGAAGACTTGCAAAGTGGCAGATTTTGCTCACAGAGTTTGATATCATCTATGTGACTCGGACCTCGATTAAAGCCCAAGCATTGGTCGATCATTTGGCCGAGAACCTGGTCAATGAAGAGTATGAACCATTGAGAACTTATTTTCCCGATAAAGAAGTGATGCATATTGATGAGGTGGAGCAGGTTGAAAAACCAGGTTGGAAACTTTTCTTTGATGGAGCCGCTAACATGAAAGGTGTCGTAATAGGGGTTGTGCTCATTTTTGAAATAGGGCATCACTACCCTGTTACGGACCAACTTCGTTTCTATTGTACTAACAACATAGCTGAATATGAGGCATGCATTTTGGATTTAAGGTTAGCGGTAGATATGAGAGTCCAAGAAGTCTTGGTCTTGGGAGACTCGGACCTTTTGGTGCACCAGATTCAAGGAGAATAGGAGACTCAGGATTTAAAGCTCATACCGTATCAACAATGTTTGCATGATCTTTGTCAATGGTTTCGATCAATAGAATTCAGGCATATTCATAGGATCCATAATGAGGTCACCGATGCTTTGGCTACCTTGGCATCAATGTTGCACCATCCAGACAAATCCTATGTTGACCCTCTGCATATTCAAGTTCGTGACCAGCATGCCTATTGTAATGTGGTTGAGGAAGAACTTGATGGTGAACCATGGTTCCATGATATCAGGGAATACATCAGGATGGGGGTATATCCGGTACAAGCCACAAGTGATCAAAAGAGAACAATTCGACGTTTGGCTAGTGGATTTTTCTTGAGCAGGGGGATCTTATACAAGAGGACTCTAGATCTTGGATTGTTGAGATGCATAGATGCTAAACAAGCCACGACTATCATGACAGAAGTGCATTCCGGGGTTTGTGGGCCACATATGAGTGGGTATGTTCTGGCAAAGAAAATTCTTCGAGCAGGCTATTACTGGCTCACCATGGAACGGGATTACATCAGCTTTGTGTGCAAGTGTCATCAGTGCCAGGTACATGGAGACTTGATTCATTCTCCGTTATCTGAGGCATACAATGTCCGCACCGTGGCCCTTTGTTGCTTGGGGCATAGATGTTATTGGACCAGTTGAGCCCGCAACATCAAACGGGCACAGGTTCATTCTGGTGGCCATTGATTATTTCACTAAGTGGGTTGAAGCTAAGACTTTCAAATTTGTGACCAAGAAGGCAGTGGTCGATTTCGTTCATTCAAATATTATTTGTCGGTTCAAAATCCCAAAGGTGATCATCACAGATAATGGTGCTAATCTTAACAGTCAATTGATAAAAGAAGTATGTCAACAGTTTAAGATCATGCATCGAAATTCCACTCCGTATCGCCCCAAGGAAAATGGAGCTGTTGAGGCGGCCAAAAAGAACATAAAGAAGATACTTCGAAAAATGGTGCAAGGTTCCAGGCAATGGCATGAAAAATTTCCCTTTGCTTTGCTGGGTTATCGCACTACTGTTCGCACTTTAGTAGGTGCAACTCCTTATTTGTTTGTATATGGTACTGAAGCATTGATACCCGCCGAAGTTGAAATTCCATCTCTTCGGATTGTTGCTGAAACTGAAATTGATGATGATGAGTGGGTTAAAACCCGTTTGGAGTAATTAAGTCTGATTGATGAGAAAAGACTGGCAGCAGTGTGTCATGGCTAGTTGTATCAAAAGAGAATGGAAAGAGCATACAACAAGAAGGTGCGTCCCCGAAAATTTGAAGTGGGTCAGCAAGTATTGAAACACATCCTTCCACATCAGGCTGAAGCGAAAGGCAAGTTTGCCCCAAATTGGCGGGGGGCATTCGTGGTAACGAGAGTGCTGTCCAATGGTGCTTTGCATTTAACAGATATAAGAAGGCAAATGTGTAGATATGGCCATCAATTCTAATGCAGTCAAAAGATATTATGTATGATTTCTTTGGGTTAAATTGTGTTGTTTGTACTTGACATGTTTTGAAGATTGGAATGACGAAGGCATTTTAAATGCTATCTAAACACTTTGTCCTTTGTCACCCCTTTTTGAGCATTATTATTTTCTTTCATACCCCTCCTTTAGAATCAGAAGCAAAGTGTAGAAGTACAGATATAGAAAATATAAATAAAAAAAAAAGAAAAGAGGAAAAGAGAATAGAAAAAGAAAAAGAAAACATGGAAAAGAGTAAAGAAAAGAAAAAAAAGAAAAGAAAGAAGAAAAAAAGAGAGAAAGAAAAAGAAAAAGAGAAAAATAACAAAAACAAAGCAATTCATATGACATGAACTACGTTCGACCTGATCCTTTTAAGGATATATAGGCAGTCTCACGGTTGTCACACCTCCTTTTTACCTACACTCCCGGAAGGGTGTATAATGGAGTTTTTCCAATTAAAGGACAATCGGAACAGGATTTGGTTATTAACATTTCAGAGTTGCCACTTGGGTGATTAATGGTGTCCCAAGTCACCGGTTTAATCCCGAACCGAGGAAGATACTGACTTTGTATTACAATCCGCGAACCAGAAATTCGGATAAGGAATTCTATTAACCCGGGAGAAGGTGCTAGGCATTCCTGGGTTCCGTGGTTATAGCACGGTCGCTTAACTGTTGTATTTGATTTTATCTGATTTTAATACATGCTAGCTTATGTGCCTTTTATTCGTAAACCGCTTTTATCATTTTTAAAAGAATTGCAACGTCGTGAAAACGCGTCTCGAACCACGTCGCAATCAATGCACCCGCGGTCGTCAACACATTTCGACTCCGTTGAGATTTGGATTTGGGTCACATAAATGTACACCCGAGTTTAGGAATGTAATTTTATTAAAATCGCGCCTAAAGAGTCTAACGTATTATTATTTTGGGGAGGCCGTGAAATTCGCTAAACGGATCATCCCGAAGTCTAAAAATTAATGCAATATTTATTGAGGGCCCCGTAATTTGTGTGTTATATTTAGCGAGGCTCGTCTCATTTATTATTTCAAAGCCCAAAATGAATTCAAGCCCAAATCTTACTTCAAAGAAAGCAGTCGCGTGTTGGGCCTTTAACATGAGCCCAAGTTCTTTTATATGTAGCATGTGGCTTTAATGCATAACAAAATCAACATCTTTAGAGCACCCAACCAATTTTCAATTTAGTAACATTTGCATCTCATTGGCTCGAATATCTGAACGGGTTAAGCCAATTAAACTAATACACTTGAAATTACAGCCTACAAATTTCTATGTATGAGTTAGGCCAGTAACACAGAACAATACGCTTGATACTAAACTATGACTCTACTGGTGTATCAATACCAAATCACAACTGGTTTCGAGTTTAACTTTATATTAACAGGGATCTAGTTGCATACAAATGTGATATCAAGCATGGAATTATTAACACTACAACTGATGTTTATGTTCTTACTTTTAACAGTTCGAACACTAGATCATTGCTACAAATGCACAATTCCTGAATCAATGTCCAACTCGGATTATGCTCTGGTTCCAAGCGTTTAAACTAAGGGAATGAACTAAATTGACTACAAGTAATGCCGTTCCAAGTCTAACTATTGCACACCAATTCTCTGAGCTGATTATCAGTCTATTACAAGATGATAGCCAAAACAGTTCCAATCACCTAAGACAGTCTCAATTATACAGTCCAGCACAAATTAAACACTCCAAATCAATCCTTAAACAGACAATCCTAATTAAACAACTAACAACCATTGCAACTTAAACAGATTAAAGCTAGGCAACTAAATGTCATTTGGACTGATTTCAACTACTCGAATGAACACGAATCTGGAACATTACTTCATTTCAATCCAATTAAAAGCTACATCAGTGATTTCAAAATGTGTACCTGGATATGAAATGTAAGAAGAAGAAGAGGAAATCAGCGGCATTAATCAGGTGCAATCCAGAAAATTCAACAGCCCAGAAGTGATTTGAAACCAAACACAAACAGCCAATCAACCAAAATAGCACCAAAACCAACACAAATGAAACCAGTACCCTCTACAACCTTCATTAACCCAAAACTTCAATAAAACCAGCTCAATTATGCCTACAACTATTCAAAATCACCACAGTATACTCCAGAGACAACTTCAGCAATCAGAAAACCCAATTAAACTGGCCAAAACAGATTGAATGAACTCTCACAATTACTCAAAATCCAACAGAAAACTCTCTGAATTTTCAAATTACCAAAAATGAACTCAGGAATGTAATTCAGCTACCAAAACTAGAATTCAACTAGAAAATTGAATAAAACAGTATTTTTTTTTGGTTTCTACTGGATTTTGTTTGTTTTTGTATTTTTTTTAAAGAACTAAGAGCTAGAAGCAAATTTGGATCTGAAATTTGAATTCCAGATCTGAAACTCGAAGAGTACTATTTTTGGGGAAATTTTGGTGGCCAAAAAACTGCTCCTTCAAGGCAAAGGCATTGCCCTTTTATAGGCACAAATGGGCAGCCTTGAAATCTATTAATTGCACCATAGGTCCCTCTTCTTTTATTTAGTTAGTCCCTTATTTTCTAACTTTTTACCCAAGTAATCCCACTAAAATTATTGAAATCTACACTAAAGTACCACCCTAGAAGGCCCTAGAAGATTCTAGTTTCAACTACCATGTGCTGCCCCATCCTAAATGTCTAAACTACCTCTGAATTTTAAGCTAAAACTACAGCTATAACCAAGACAGTTTCTTAAGCTCTGAATATACCTCAAAAATTTAAAACACAAATTAAACTAGACATTGACCATGAAATTCACACATGCAGCAAGGTCATAAATGAAAAAGAAATTGAAAGTAAAAGGAAATACCGCTAAGAATTCACCGACTACAAAGAGCTCCGGCCGGTGGTTGCTTCTCCAAATCCCTCAAAATTTCTGACCCATAACATCCCTAACCATGAAAACACCTGGTTAGGGTTGTTAGGGTCCGAAATCATGGAGATTTTGCCTTAGGGCCTTGGTCGGAAACATTCGATTTAACATTCGAGCTGCTCCGGGCAGATTCGAGAGACAAGGCCATGGGGGTTGGGTAGAGGAGGTCCAGGCGGTCACAGGGTATAAATTTGGGGTTATTTGGCATAGGTGACGAACTGGCCGGAAAACTTCAAACCGACATTCGAGGGATTCGGCCGTGATTCGAAAGAAACCAGAGGTAGGGTTGGAAAGAGGATGAGCGGGGGAAGCTGGGGTGTATTTTTGGTGGCTTTTGGCATTGGTTGCGTTTGCTGCCGGTGAGGATTCCGGCGAGGCTTAGGGCTCATTGTTGGTCTCTTAGAGACGTGGGGTGAGAGACGATTGAGGTGGTGGGGGTAGTATTCAGACATATATGTATTAAAGAGTGGGGGCTTCTGGACCGTTCGATCTAACAACCTCGACGGCTGAGATCTGGTGCACTGAGAAACGACGTCGTTTGGCTCCTCTTGGGACCGGACCGGGTTGGGCATAGCTGGGCCTGGGTGGATTGTTTTGAGATTGGGCTGGGATATTAATTGGCCCAAATCATGGGCAGCCCTTCTCTTTAATGCTTTCCTTTCTCTTCCCTTGTTTCTTGTATTTAATTTTTGTATTTCAATTTGTATATATATATTTTTTTAATTTTATAAAATTGTAAAAATTAAAAATAAAGTCCTAATATATTTCAAAATTAAACTAATTAATTCCTAAAATTATTTTAAAAACTATTCCGGGACGAATTTGCAATTAAACAATTAAAAATGCAAAAGTAGACTATTTTTGTTATTTTCCATATATTCTATTATAAAACAAATTAATCCCTGATTAATACTAACATATGAAATTAGATCCTAAATGAAAAATGCATATTTTGTATTTTATATGAATTGATCATGCACAACTAAAATGCAACAATTACCAGAAAATGCCATAAATTGCCAAATAATGAAAGAAATTATTTTGTTTGAGCTTTTGGGAAAAATTCATATATAGGGCAAAAATCACGTGCTCACAGCTGCCCCTCTTTGCCTGGAAACATGAAAAGTTTTCGGGCAAAGATAAGTGAGCAAATACGAGCGATTTTTGCCCGTTCAAATATTCCATTGTGAAGCGTTTTAAAAAGTTTTGACCGCGCTCTGCTTCAGAGGTTGCCTACATATCCTGGGCTAAACAGGAATCAGGTCAGTGTAGTTCAGGAGTGTCTGGTAGATGGGACTACCAGGAGTTGTGATTTCACTGCGATTGCTGTTGTTGCTGCTTGCTGACCTCCCTTATTACACCATGTCAAAATAAAAAGAAGCTAGCCTAAGCTACGAATTACAAAATCCTATCTAATTCTTCAAACTTGCTTTTGTATTTCTTGTTGCTTTGTTGTTTTTATTTCTCTTGGTGAAATCCCTTGTTGTCATATCAAATTGCTAACTGAGATATTGTTCCTTCCCTTCCAAATTTCTAAACTTGAATAATCTTGGACTTGAATGTATTCCTCTGTTATCCAGGCGGGATCCTGACTGTTGAACTTGAACTTGAATGTACTCCTCTGTTATCCAGGCGGGCTCCTGATTGCTGAACTTGAACTTGAATGTGTTCCTCTGTTATCCAGGTGGCCTCCTGACTTCACAAAAATATACAAAACAAAGAAAATTTTCTGCCCCAGTTTGGAAACTGGGTACATGTTACCGGATATTAATAAGAATTTGACTAAAACTTGACTTGAAATACCTCTGTTATACAGGCAGGCTCCTGATTTCTGAAACATGAATTGTATACCTCTGTTCTTCAGGCGGGCTCCTGATTGCTGAAACTTAAATTGTATGTCTCTATTCTCCAGGCGGACTCCTGACTACTGAAATTCGAAATGCATGTCTCTGTTCTCCAGGCGGACTCCTGATATCAAACTTGAAAAGTATGTCTCTGTTCTCCAAGCGGACTCCTAATATCAAACTTGAAAAGTATGTCTCTGTTCTCCAGGCGGACTCCTGACTGATTACTGCTTGTTTTTCCCTCCTGGAGAATTCCTCCTCAACAACTAACTTTTCTGCCCCTGTTTCAATCAAAGAAAATTTCGTTAGTTTAAAACGGTGGTTAGTTGATGGCATTCTTGCTGAAAAATCCTTCCACCACCTTGCTTTGTGTTGACTGACTTCCTTGAACTGACCCTGAACCGCTTGACTTTCTGATTGACTTTCGAATTCCCCAACCTCTGACGACCCAAATGTTTTGTACCCGTGCTGTTGTTTCATACCTCCGATCCCTTTGTCTGAACCTTTACGTTTCCCACAATATTTCCCAATTATTCCACCGATGAAACTTCCTGCGACTTCCCATATTCCATTTTACATCATGTTACTGTTGACATGCTCCAACAACATTATGCTTTACCATTTTCGGAAGGTAGTAGTGAGCTTTGAAGTCCTTTTTGCTTGCATTGAACAAAACTGACACTTGAAACATCTTAGCTAGATAAAACCCTCAAAAGAAATGAAATGCAATGATTTTCTTTTGAGTTAAGGATAAGAAGAATCCAAAACCAGATGACTGTTTAAAAAGAGAAGGAAAATAAACTTATCTGAGCGGAACAGCTGGTACCAATGGTCATGACCTGCATTTTGGATTAATCGGCCCAATCTCTCCAATTAACCGGCTTTCAATTGCCATACTTTGTTTCCCCAGAATTTCGATCACTTGATTACTTTACCCAAACCTTAATTTTGTTCATCCTGCGGTGTCTCGAAACAGTTTTCCACCCACAGACCTTTTGCCAATTAACCATTTTTCAACTCACTTTCGCATCAAGGTGCCCGCGAGGGTTTTCACCAATAAGACTCTCTCATTTATTTTTTCTCTCAGCTTCCATCGCCTTATGGTGCCTGTGAAGGTTTTCACCAATAAGACTCTCTCATTTTTTACTTTGTTTTCTTGCTTGAACCAAAGTGTTGCCCCTATCATGAGTTACTTCTACCTGCTCAACTTGGCATTTCTCAAAAACTGATCAGAAGGTCTTTCTTTGGACCGTAATGTAGGCTTTTGGATTAGGTTAGAAAGAAAGGGTATAAAAAGCTCAAAAATAATTCAACATGGGTTAATAATTACAACTTTCGGAATCCAATTTTTCGCAACAATCACAACGTTTGCCCCAGTTTCTTGCTTGGGGACTTTTGGGTTTTATTTTGGTATGACTGAACCTCAGAGAGGCTGCCTACGTACCCTTTCGGGATCAAGTCGAACGTAGTTCACTGCATAGAGACTACGTTGTTATGTTTCTCTTCTTTCTTTCTGTTTTTTTTTCATTTTTCCTTTCTTTTTCTTTCTTTTTTTTTCCTTTTTTTTGATATCTGGCACCTGCGTTTCCTGATTATGCCGTTGATTCCGAAAGAGGGGTATGAACGAAAACAATTAAGGCTCAAAGGGGATAACAATGGATAAAGTGTTTGGATAGCAGAACAAAACGCCTTCGTCATTTCAATCTTTAAAAGGTGCCAAATACAAACAAGTATATTCAGAATAAAGAATCATACATAGTATCTCTTGACCGCATCGGAATTGATGGCCATTTCTATACATTTTCCTTCTATGTCTGTCAGATATAGTGCACCATTAGACAACACTCTGGTTACAACAAATGGCCCTGCCAGTTTGGGGCGAATTTTTCTTTTGCTTCAGCCCAATGAGGCAGAATACGTCTCAGCACTAACTGTCCGACTTCAAACTTCCTCGGACGTACTTTCTTATTGTACGCTCTTGCCATTCTTTGCTGGTACAGTTGACCATGACACACTGATGCCAATCTCTTCTCGTCAATCAAACTCAACTGCTCGAGGTGACTTTTCACCAATTCATCATCATCGATCTCAGCCTCCGTGATGATTCGCAGAGACGGGATTTCCACCTCTGTAGGTATTACTGCCTCGGTGCCATACACCAATGAATAAGGAGTCGCCCCCACCGAGGTACGAACGGTGGTGCGGTACCCTAACAATGCAAAAGGTAACTTCTCATGCCACTGTCTAGACCCTTCAACCATCTTCCGGAGTATTTTCTTTATATTCTTATTGGCTGCTTCAACCGCACCATTTGCCTTGGGACGGTATGGAGTAGAATGCCTATGGGTAATCTTAAACTGCTCACATGTCTCCTTCATCAAATGACTATTAAGATTAGCCCCATTATCTGTGATGATTACCTTTGGAATCCCAAACCGATAGATGATATTTGAGTGCACAAAGTCGACCACAGCTTTCTTAGTCACAGACTTGAACGTCTTAGCTTCCACCCATTTGGTAAAATAGTCTATAGCTACTAGAATAAACCTGTGCCCATTTGACGCTGCTGGATCAATTAGCCCAATAACATCCATGCCCCATGCAACAAAAGGCCATGGTGCGGACATCGTATGTAGTTCTAATGGTGGAGAATGAATCAAATCTCCATACACTTAGCACTGATGACATTTACGCACAAAACTGATACAATCCTGCTCCATAGTGAGCCAATAATAACCTGCTCGGAGAATCTTTTTTGCTAGAACGTACCCACTCATATGCGGTCCACAAACTCCAGAATGTACCTCAGTTATGATAGATGTGGCCTGTCTTGCGTCCATGCATCTCAACAACCCGAGGTCTGGAGTTCTTTTGTACAACACTCCTCCACTAAAGAAAAACCCGCTTGCCAATCGCCGAATCGTTCTTTTCTGATCACCGGTGGCCTGTACCGGATATACTCCCATCCTAATGTACTCTTTGATATCATGGAACCACGACTCGCCGTCGAGTTCCTCCTCTATCATATTACAGTAAGCATGCTGATCACGAACCTGAATCTGCAACGGGTCAACATAAGACTTATCTGGATGATGCAACATCGACGCCAAAGTAGCTAAAGCTTCGGCAACCACATTATGAATCCTTGGAATGTGCTGAACTCTATAGACTGAAACCGCTGACAAAGCTCATGCAGACATTATCGGTACTGTATAAGCTTTAAATCCCGTGTTTCCCATTCTCCTTGAATTTGGTGTACCAGTAGGTCCGAGTCACCCATGACCAAGACTTCCCGTACACCCATATCTATAGCTAATCTCAATCCCAATATACACGCCTCATATTCTGCCATGTTGTTCGTACAGTAAAAACGAAGCCGACCTGTAACAGGGTAATGCTGACCTGTTTCAGAAATAAGTACCGCTCCTATTCCCACGCCTTTCATATTTGCAGCCCCATCAAAGAAAAGTTTCCATCCCGGCTTCTCAACTTGTTCCAATTCATCAATGTGCATCACCTCTTCATCAGGGAAATAAGTTTTCAAAGGTTCGTAATCTTCATCGACGGGGTTCTCAGCCAAATGATCAGCTAATGTCTGTGCTTTCATCGCAGTCCGTGTCACATAGATAATGTCGAACTCTGTAAGCAGGATATGCCACCTTTCAAGCCTCCCTGTGGGCATAGGCTTCTGAAAAATATACTTCAATGGGTCCAAGCGAGATATGAGGTAAGTGTTGTAGGATGACAAATAATGTTTCAACTTCTGTGCCACCCAAGTTAGGGCGCAACATGTCCTCTCCAGATGAGTATACTTAACCTCATAAGATGTGAACTTCTTGCTGAGATAGTAGATAGTCTGCTCCTTTCTGCTCGTAACATCATGCTGCCCCAGTACACAGCCGAATGAATTATCCAAAACCGTCAGATATAGAATTAAAGGCCTCCCTGGTTCTGGCGGGACCAACACAGGTGGGTTTGACAAATACCGCTTTATCTTATCAAAAGCCTCCTGACATTCATCAGTCCATTTGACTACAACGTCTTTCTTCAACAATTTGAAAATCGGCTCACAAGTTGTCGTGAGCTGAGCGATGAACCTACTGATATAATTCAATCTTCCCAACAAACTCATCACCTCAGTTTTGTTTCTTGGAGGCGGCAATCCCTGAATAGCTTTGATCTTTGACGGGTCTATCTCAATGCCTCGACGACTGACTATAAACCCCAAAAACTTCCCAGATGGCACTCCGAAAGCACACTTTGTAGGATTGAGCTTAAGATTGTACCTGCGAAGCCTTTGAAAGAACTTTCTCAAATCTCTGACATGGTCGGACTGCTGTCTAGACTTCACGATCACATCATCCACGTACACCTCGATTTCTTTATGTATCATATCATGAAATATTATTGTCATGGCCCTCATATAAGTTGCCCCAACGTTTTTTAAACCGAACGGCATGACCCGATAACAGTACGTTCCCCACAGTATGATGAATGCCGTCTTTTCTGCATCTTCCTCGTCCATTAGAATTTGATGATAACCCGCGTAACAATCCACAAAAGAACCAATATCATGTTTGGCACAATTGTCAATCAGTATATGGATGTTGGGCTGTGGGAAATTGTCTTTTGGACTCGCCTTGTAACCCTGGTCTTGCCATCTTTCTTCGGCACAGGCACAACATTAGCTAACCAAGTGGGATACCGTGTAACCCGAATGACCTTTGCATCAAATTGCTTGGTAGTTTCTTTTTTGATCTTCACACTTATGTCCGTTTTGAACTTTCTCAACTTCTGCTTGACAGGAGGGAGTGCTGGATTAGTGGGCAGCTTGTGAACCACTAAATCCGTACTTAGACCTGGCATATCATCATACGACCACGCAAAAACATCCTTGTATTCGAACAATGCTTTGATTATCTCCTCCTTGAGTCGTGGCTCTAGATAAACAGTTATTTTAGTTTCGCGAACATTATATTGATCCCCTAGATTAACTGCTTCTGTGTCACTTAGGTTAGGTTTGGGTTTTCCTTCAAAGTGACTTAATTCTTTACTAATTTCCTCATAGGCCTCATCATCGTCACATTTCACCTCATCATCACACTCGATTTCTTGCATTATTATTTCTGAGTTATATTGGCTTTTAAAACTGGGCCGAAGATTCCTCATACATGTCAAGTCATTGATATCAACATAAAAAGAACTGTAAAAAAAGAAAAGAAAAATGGAAACAAAGTTAGGAATGAAGAACGAAGAAAAATTGCTTTTCATTGAATGTAAAGATAACAGGGTTTTAACTCATCCAAATGGATGGAACATAGCAACTAAATTACAAACCCTGGAATAATCCAGGTGAACTAAAGGAAAACAAAACCCACTACCACGACTCCCTCCAAATTGGAAGAGGAGTATCTTCCCAATTGTTGACATTAGCACATGGTCCGATGTACTGTATATCTGCTTTGCTTGACCCTTCCCCGACCTCAACCATGTTCACTTCAGCAAATACCCTCTCGAACACCTTATCCAAGTTCCCCTCTGCACCAATCAATGGACCTAACACCTTTGCCAATGACTGCTTCTTGACACCCGGCCTGACGAAGGACCTGGACAAGCGTGGAATCGGTTTGGGAAGAACCCAAGCTTTCTTTTTCAATTTACGAGCTCTTCTAACATCTGCCGCTATTGCTTTGAACCCCAGTCCGAAGATGTCCAGGTTTTTGGGCAGATAAACAGGTTGAACAATGCCTTGAAGCTCAGCCCCCATACCTTTTCCTGGCACGAACCCATTACTCAGCATTTCTGATACTACCATGACGGTCGCAGCTGCCACCCTAGGACATGGAATGCTTTTACCCTCGGGCACTCTGTTTACCGGGACCGTGTCGAAGACCTGATAAACCTATGGTCCCTTATCATCTTCAGTTTCTATAAAGGGCACAATGGCATCATTCATGGCGCATGTGGGATCTTCCCCATGTAACACGATTTCTTGTCTGTCCCACTCGAACTTGACCATTTGGTGCAGTGTGGAAGGCACTGCTTTGGCCGCATGGATCCATGGTCGACCCAACAAAATATTGTAGGACACTGTAGCATCCAACACCTGAAATTCCATAGTGAACTCGACTGGGCCAATAGTCAATTCAAATATAATATCCCCACTGTGTCCGTTCCCCCTCCGTCGAACCCTCGAACACAAACACTATTTTTGCGGATTCTATCATCATCAATCTTCAACTTGTTCAATGTGGACAACGTACAAATATTAGCACTTGACCCGTTATCGATCAACACTCGAGTAACCATTGAATCTTCACACTTGACCGTCAAGTAGAGAGCTTTATTGTGTTCTGTGCCTTCCACAGGCAATTCATCATTAGAAAATGTTACCCTGTTTACCTCAAAGATCTTGTTGGCAATTGTCTCCAGATGGTTTACTGAAATTTTGTCGGGCACATGAGCTTCATTCAATATCTTTATCAAAGCTCGGCAATGCTCGTTAGAATGGATCAATAATGACAACAACGAGATCTGGGCCGGTGTTTTTCTCAATTGTTCAACAATGGAATAATCCTCCACTTTCATCTTTTTCAGAAATTCCTCTGCCTCTTCTTCCGTCACAGCCTTCTTGACTAGCAATGGATTGTCTTTAGCGCCCCTAGCCTTTCTCAACTCTTCGGGAGCAAAACAACGTCCCGACCGAGGTAATCCCTGTGCTTCATAACTCTCTTCCTCAATTTCCTTTCCTTTGTATGTCACCACTACCTTGTCATATTTCCACGGCACGACTTTGCTATCAGCCACGGGTAATTGGACTACCGGCTTTATGACAACTGGTTCTATGTAGGCCCCTTTCACAACAACCACGGGTGCAGATGATGACCCTGGTACCACTAACTTGACTGGCTTTAGCTTTTTTGCAGCAACAAATGGTCCTTTTCCCATTTCCAACACTGGCTTATCTTTTATCGCTTTTAGCTGAACCGCTGGCCTCGCGCTAACTGTCTTTTCTTTGACCTTGGCTTTCGTAGAACGGATCACCATGACCGTCTGCGAGGGTTTTTTAGGCTCTGTCCCCTTATGTATCAGTTCGATCATATTGGCTTCATAATGCGCTGGTAATGGATTTTGATTGATGTTTGGAGCCTCCGGAGCCTATACTTCAATACGGCGATTATCAATGAGTTCTTGTACCGCATTTTTCAATTTCCAACATTTTTCAGTATCGTGCCCCGGCATCCCTGAGTAGTACTCACAGCTAACAGACTGGTCCAGGTTTCTGGGAGGGGGGTTTGGTTCTTTGGGCTCAATTGGGGTCAACATTCCCAACTGTTTCAATCTATGGAAGAGAGTGGTGTAAGATTCTCCCAATGGAGTAAATTTTTTTCTGTTCGGGGCCTTCTCACTTCTAAAAGCTTGGTTTGGGCGGAAGCTGGTTCCTGGTCTATTTGTCCTAGGAGGTGGATAGGTGTTTTGTGGGGGTGGATATGTGTTTTGGGGAGTCGGTGCACGCCATTGCGAATGCGCCGGAGGCTGAGTGTATGTCTGGGCGTGGTGGATAGAAAAGTGTGGTTCTGGTGGTGGATAGTAATGTTGTGGTGGGCCATATGGGGTATACTAGTAATTTGGGTGGTGGGGTCTGGGTTGGTTGTAGTAGGGCGGAGGGTTGTTGGGCCTGGACCAAGTACTAGCTTCAATTGCGGCAATTTCTTCCTTCTTCTTCTTTCCGAGTACACCACCAGTACCGCTTTGGATGGCCTGGGTAGTTGCTTTCAATGCCGAATAACTCAAGATTTTGTTAGACTTCAATCCTTCTTCAATCATGGCTCCCATTTTTACAACTTCATTGAATGATTTTCCAACGGATGTCACCAGATGACCAAAATAGGTCGGCTCCAACGTCTACAGGAAATAGTCTACCATCTCACTCTCCCTCATCAGAGGATCAACTCTTGCTGCCTGTTCCCTTTAGCGGAAACCAAATTCTCTAAAACTCTCCGCGGGCTTCTTCTCCAACTTCAACAATGACAGACGATCGGGGACTATCTCAAGGTTATACTGAAAATGGCCAATGAACGCTTGTGCCAAATCATCCCATGTATACCATCGGCCGGGGTCCTGTCTCGTGTACCATTCCAACGCGGACCCGTTCAGACTTTGACCGAAATAGGCTATCAACAATTCATCCTTCCCCCCAGATCCTCTCATTTTACTGCAGAAACCTCGGAGGTGGTCCACCGGGTCGCCACGTCCCTCGTACAAATCAAACTTGGGCATTTTGAAACCTGCGGGCAACTGGACATCCGGTAAAGGGCACAAATCTTTGTACGCAACACTGACTTGGTTGCCTAAACCATGCATGTTCCGGAAGGATTGCTCCATGCTTTTGACTTTACGAATCACTTCCTCCTGTTCCACATTCTTAACTGGTTTCTCAACTTCTCCCGGGATCTCAAAATGGGGTGTATAAGTATATGGCTCAGGCACTTTAAAAGTGGGTTCAGGAGGGTAATAGTGGGTGTCGTGAGCTTGGAATAGCGGCTCACTGGACGATCTATGTAATGGAGCTGGGGGAGGTGCCACAAAGACTGGAACCATGGGTGGGGGAGGGTTCTGTTTGGGTGGTGGAGTTGGAGGAGCAAATGAAGTAGTACCATAGCCCTGGGTGTGATAGGGAAAGGCTGAAGATGCATGGGGAGTAGTGGGCTCCTGAGCCTGAGCCGGAGGTGGGATGTAAGATGAATTAGCGGGGTATAGTGGTGTCGGGTGCACCTGAGACCATGCCCGATGCATTTCAGCCATTTGCGCTTTCAATTTTCGCATCTCTTCTTTCATAGCACCCACATCTATCACCTCAACTTCATTTGAAGGATCCATAATACTGGTATCCGAATCCTGTCCTGTCATGTTTACTTTATCTTTCGACCGGGTGTTGTACGGGTGAGTTGCCAGAACTGCCAATCAACTAACCACCTGCCTGGACTTACACATGTTGACAACAATTTCATTAGCGATTAGGTTTCAATGGATTAGATAACCGCACATTGCGCATGAATGCACCTATACAATTAACCATTTCTATTATGCATTTGTTCAACCGCATGCGTCATCCCGACATTTTCCTTATTTCTAATTGCAAAATTTCTCTCTTTTCTTTTCCCTTCTTCTTTTTCTTTCTCTTCTCTTTCATCTTTTCTTTCCGCATTCTATTCCTTTCTTGTTTTTCCGCTATTTTCTTTCTTTATCCTTTTCCACCCCTCTTGTTTTTCTTCTTTCTTTCCCTCTTCATTTGGTTGCGGTCGAATCCTATGGAGATTGCCTACGTATCGTGACCCCGCACGAATCAGACCAGACGTAGTTCGTGAAAATAAGTACAAAAATAAAGGAACAAATTTGTGAGAATTTTCAGATTTTCATTATCACGACATTCTATTTACAAACTAAACATTTTGAAATGGAAAATAACGGACTCCAACTAAACTCAAATACAAACTCTGAACATACTAGCATACTTGGACGTAAAAAGAAAATAGACTGACAAGCAACAAACTCTAGAATGAAAAATACAGACTCGATCTATGAATACATTAGTGCTTCAAAAGTGGGTGCCCGCGGGGCATCGTTCGGCCTCGCCGCGGGCTTAGGTGCCAAATCCCTTTCAAGTTGCTCTAGCTCATACATGGTTCGCTTGACATAAATTATTACTGCCGAAAAGAAGGTAGTGCGGGTCATGTCTCCACATGCCTGACATCTCCTGAGGATGGCGTGGGCAATGGTCTCAATCCTGTCTCTTGTTCGACCCTTTTTTATAAGAAGTCGCCTTACTTGATTATTGCGAGCCTCCAACACATGAGAATCCTGAAGATGCTGATCCTGCAGCTGCTGTATTTCTACTTCCATTCGGGCTAGAAAATCATAGCAGTGCCCACTTTCGGTCTCAAAAGCTTTAGCTTGCCTAGCTGCCTTATCCTCAAGGGTGACCACTTTTCTTTTCAGACTAGCAATGGTCTTTTCATAATCCTTCTTTAATTGTTGCATGCAATGGGTGCGTTCTTTTGTTCTTTTTACCCACTGTGCCCGGGGTCCCGGCACTCACCAATTTCCCTTTTCAGCCCTTTTATCAACCGCTCGTCCGACCGGCTCCTTTGTTGATTATTGGCAGCTATCCTCATTTGCTAGATTTGGGCCCTAAGCACCTCATTTTCTTGGGCCAACCTGTTCTTTTCTCCCTGATCAGCAGCAACTTGCATACTGTTCTCAAATTTCAGAGCTCCGATCTGTTATTTTAACTTGTTGATTTCGGCCTGATAGCCTTATTCTTTTGCTAGCCAACCCCATTGTTCTCGTGATGATTCAATGAAGTCCTGGATGTGGGGTCTTTTCGCTGGCCTTTGATGCTCAAGTTCTCTTCTGTACCGTGCGATGTATTCTGGCGACATTTCTCCTTTGGCCCGATCCTGCACACAAGTATCTGCTTGTAGGTATTGATATTCATTCCAAATCTTGCGGACTTTCGCTTCGGGAAACTGTCCGTCAGGGCCGATCTCAATTACTTGAACACTAATATCTTCCTCCCGTGGCATGGTTTGGCATCTCCCGAGTTGTCTCAGAACCTGACAGGGAGCATAAGGCTGGATGCTCTTAAGGCCCATCAAAAGAAAATGCTACCTAGCTGCTGGCATGTATATGATTTCTTCAACAGGCAACCATCCCAACGTCCATTGTATCTGTCTGTCTGTGAGAGTACGAAAGTATGATATCCATGCTGTTACTCCTTCAGGCAGACTAACCCCGTCAATCCTTGTGTAAAACTCTCCTATACATGTCTTGTCAGACAAACCATAGCTCAAGAGCGGGGAACGGTAACATAGATGCTCGGTCATCCATATTTGTAGCAACAGGTTACACCCCTCAAAAAAGTTGCCTCCGGCTCTGCAGGCAGTGAGAGCCCGGGAAATGTCAGACACGATCATAGGTGCAAGAGTGCTTTCATTTTGAGCAAGTAAGGTACTGACTACCCCGACTATTTTTATATCAATATTCTTGTCTTCCCTTGGGAACACTAGGAGGCCTAAAAAGGTTATCATGAAAGCCACCCGTCTGTGCTCATCCCATTTTCGATGATTATTTTTACTGCATAGCTTGATGTCCGTCTTGTTAAACCCTCCCACGTGGCCGTACCTGTCGTATATGAAGCGCAAAGTACAGAAGCCTTTTGCCAAATCTGGATTACGGACTGTCCTGGGTATTTTTAATGAATCTAAAAATCGATGCACCGTGATGGCTCTTGGAGCAATCAGATATTTTTCTCTTAACGGAACCTCAACATTTCCGATGTACCCGGCGATTTCCTCCAGAGTTGGGGTTAGCTCAAAATCTGGGAAGTGGAAGACATTGTGCGCTGGGTCCCAGCAAGTGACCAATGCTCTTATAATATCACCCCGAGGCTTGATTTCCAGTAAACCCGTAAGACCTTTCAGATATTTCTTAACTTCGTCTTGTCCTTGTTTGCCTAAATCATTCCACCAAAGATGCAACTCGAAGGGGATTTTAGTCATTATTGAGAAAGGTTCGTTTTGCATCGTGCTCATCCTGCACATTTATTAAAGTGATTTAAGCAAAACTTTTATTTGATCAAGACAAAATTAACTATTTCTTTTTTTTTTTTTCAAAAAAAAAATGAAAGACTCGGTTTTCAAACACGACATTTCAGCACTCCCAAGAACGAAGATTTTCAGGCTGTGAGAGTCAACCGGTCAAAATAAAAAATGACCAAAAGTGGCCGTCTTTGCGAAGTCAGCCTTCCGGCATCCCTTTCGGGAACATTCAGCTGTTTCTGATGAAAAACGGCATCACCCGACTTATTCATGCAAAAAATTTAAACTTTAAATATTTTTGGCTATTTTTGCAAAGGGGAGGTTGGACCCGATGAGGGTTGCTTACGTATCTCACATCCGGTGAGAATCAAACCTGGGTAGTTCGGGCCAAGAAACTAACTATATTTTTGAAAACAAGGCTCTTTCTTTTCATGTTCCATAGCAAGACAAACTATTTTTCTTTTTCTATTTTTGAAAACAAGACAAAATAACGACTCTCCTTTTTCTTTTTCATTTTCAACAAACAATAAACAACCTATATTTTTTCCAAACTAAAACAAAGACTCTTTTTCTTTTCTTTTCTTTTTCAACAAACAACTTTCCAAAAATAAAAGACTCTTTTTCTATTTTTCCTTTGCTTTCTAAACTGTTAAAAATAAAACATTTTCCTTTTCCATTTTCTCAAAATTTCGGCAGAGTTTTGACTCCCTAACTGCTATTTCACTCTTTTTCTCTTTCCTTTTCTCAATTTAACATTCCCGTGATTCAAAAGCCGGTCAACATGCCGGTTCAGAACAAATATATGTACAGAACATGTAGGATGCATCAGGATGGTCTTTTCATTTCAGGTTGCTAGCCCTAGACGGACCCAACCCCTGTATTGAGTCCCCTAAGTCAAATGCAGCATGATGCAATTAAGCGCTACTACTAGGGATCCGACATGAAGTCAAGTTATTCTGGGTTCAAAACCTGGGTATGTGTTCTAGATTGTGTACCCGAGCGGACAACTCGAGTCGAGGAGGGGGCAGCGTACCGGGGACCCGCGAGATCGTCCGGCTTTACAACTTATCCGGCCTCTTTCTTATTTCAGGGTATGACACTAACAAAATAGGGAGTCTCAACCAGTAAGCACATCCCCGGAGGTGAAGAGAGAAGGGTGTCGGCACAGTTTATATAGAATTCAGATAATATCAAAGCGGTAACATTTAGCACATTAAGCATGAAACATGTACGATAATCAGATATAGCCAAATAAAACAATTTATCTAAGCTCGAATTCTGAACCCTGAACCACATGGTCGTGGGTTCGTTCCCCAGCAGAGTCGCCAGAGCTGTCATACCTCCTTTTTACCTACACCCCTGGAAGGGTGTATAATGGAGTTTTTCCAATTAAAGGACAATCGGAATGGGATTTGGTTATTAAAATTTCAGAGTCGCCACTTGAGTGATTAATGGTGTCCCAAGTCACCAGTTTAATCCCGAACCGAGGAAAATACTGACTCTGTATTACAGTTCGCGAACCAGAAATCCGGATAAGGAATTTTGTTAACCCGGGAGAAGGTGCTAGGCATTCCCGGGTTCCGTGGTTATAGCATGGTCGCTTAACTGTTGTATTTGATTTTATCTAATTTTAATACATGCTAGCTTATGTGCCTTTTATTCGTAAACCGCTTTTATCATTTTTAAAAGAATTGTAACGTCGTGAAACGCATCTCGAACCACGTCGCAATCAATGCACCCGCGGTCGTCAACACATTTCGACTCCGTTGAGATTTGGATTTGGGTCACATAAATGTACACCCGAGTTTAGGAATGTAATTTTATTAAAATCGCGCCTAAAGAGTCTAACGTATTATTATTTTGGGGAGGCCGTGAAATTCGCTAAACGGATCATCCTGAAGTCTAAAAATTAATGCAATATTTATTGAGGGCCCCGTAATTTGTGTGTTATATTTAGCGAGGCTCGTCTCATTTATTATTTCAAAGCCCAAAATGGATTCAAGCCCAAATCTTACTTCAAAGAAAACAGTCGCGTGTTGGGCCTTTAACATGAGCCCAAGTTCTTTTATATGTAGCATGTGGCTTTAATGCATAACAAAATCAACATCTTTAGAGCACCCAACCAATTTTCAATTTAGTAACATTTGCATCTCATTGGCTCGAATATATGAACGGGTTAAGCCAATTAAACTAATACACTTGAAATTACAGCCTACAGATTTCTATGTATGAGTTAGGCCAGTAACGCAGAACAATAAGCTTGACACTAAACTATGACTCTACTGGTGTATCAATACCAAATCACAACTGGTTTCGAGTTTAACTTTATATTAACAGGGATCTAGTTGCATACAGATGTGATATCAAGCCTAGAATTATTAACACTACAACTGATGTTTATATTCTTACTCTTAACAGTTCGAACACTAGATCATTGCTACAAATGCACAATTCCTGAATCAATGTCCAACTCGGATTATGCTCTGGTTCCAAGCGTTTAAACTAAGGGAATGAACTAAACTGACTACAACTAATGCCGTTCCAAGTCTAACTATTGCACACCGATTCTCTGAGCTGATTATCAGTCTATTACAAAATGATAGCCAAAGCAGTTCCAATCGCCTAAGACAGTCTCAATTATACAGTCCAGCACAAATTAAACACTCCAAATCAATCCTTAAACAGACAATCCTAATTAAACAACTAACAACCATTGCAACTTAAACAGATTAAAGCTAGGCAACTAAATGTCATTTGGACTGATTTCAACCACTCGAATGAACACGAATCTGGAACATTACTTCATTTCAATCCAATTGAAAGCTACATCAGTGATTCAAAATGTGTACCTGGATATGAAATGTAAGAAGAAGAGGAAATGAGCGGCAGTAATCAGGTGTAATCCAGAAAATTCAACAGCCTAGAAGTGATTTGAAACCAAACACAAACAGCCAATAAACCAAAATAGCACCAAAACCAACACAAATGAAACCAGCACCCTCTACAACCTTCATTAACCCAAACTTCAATAAAACCAATTCAATTATGCCTACAACTATTCGAAATCACCACAGTATACTCCAGAGACAACTTCAGCAATCAGAAAACCCAATTAAACTTGCCAAAACAGATTGAATGAACTCTCACAATTACTCGAAATCCAACAGAAAACTCTCTGAATTTTCAAATTACCAAAAATGAACTTAGGAATGTAATTCAGCTACCAAAACTAGAATTCAGCTAGAAAATTGAATAAAACAGTATTTTTTTGGTTTCTACTGGATTTTGTTTGTTTTTGTATTTTTTTTAAAGAACTAAGAGCTAGAAGCAAATTTGGATCTGAAATTTGAATTCCAGATCTGAAACTCGAAGAGTACTGTTTTTGGGGAAATTTTGGTGGCCAAAAAACTGCTCCTTCAAGGCAAAGGCATTGCCCTTTTATAGGCACAAATGGGCAGCCTTGAAATCTATTAATTGCACCATAGGTCCCTCTTCTTTTATTTAGTTAGTCCCTTATTTTCTAACTTGTTACCCAAGTAATCCCACTAAAATTATTGAAATCTACACTAAAGTACCACCCTAGAAGATTCTAGTTTCAACTACCATGTGTTGCCCCATCCTAAATGTTTAAACTACCCCTGAATTTTAAGCTAAAACTACAGCTATAACCAAGACAGTTTCTTAAGCTCTGAATATACCTCAAAAATCTAAAACACAAATTAAACTAGACATCGACCATGAAATTCACACATGCAGCAAGGTCAAAAAGGAAAAAGAAATTGAAAGTAAAAGGAAATACCGCTAAGAATTCACCAACTACCAAGAGCTCCGGCCGGTGGTTGCTTCTCCAAATCCCCTGAAATTTCTGACTCGTAACATCCCTAACCATGTGTTTCATAAGAAAACACCTGATTAGGGTTGTTAGGGTCCGAAATCATGGAGATTTTGCCTTAGGGCCTTGGTTGGAAACCTTCGATTTAACATTTAAGCTGCTCCGGGCAAATTCGAGAGACAAGGCCATGGGGGTTGGGTAGAGGAGATCCAGGCGGTCACAGGGTGTAAATTTGGGGTTATTTGGCATAGGTGACGAACTGGCCGGAAAACTTCAAACGAACATTCAAGGGATTCGACCGTGATTCGAAAGAAACCAGAGGTAGGGTTGGAAAGAGGATGAGCGGGGGAAGCTGGGGTGTATTTTTGGTGGCTTTTGGCGTTGGTTGCGTTTGCCGCCGACGAGGATTCCGGCGAGGCTTAGGGCTCATTGTTGGTCTCTTAGAGACGTGGGGTGAGAGACAATTGAGGGGGTGGGGGTAGTATTCGGACATATATGTATTAAAGAGTGGGTGCTTCTGGACCGTTCGATCTAACAACCTCGACGACTGAGATCTGGTGCACTGAGAAACGACGTCGTTTGGCTCCTCTTGGGACCAGACCGGGTTGGGCATAGCTGGGCCTGGGTGGATTGTTTTGAGATTGGGCTGGGATATTAATTGGCCCAAATCATGGGCAGCCCTTCTCTTTAATGCTTTCCTTTCTCTTCCCTTGTTTCTTGTATTTAATTTTTGTATTTCAATTTGTATATATATATATTTTTTTAATTTTATAAAATTGTAAAAATTAAAAATAAAGTCCTAATATATTTCAAAATTAAACTAATTATTTCCTAAAATTATTTTAAAAACTATTCCGGGATGAATTCGCAATTAAACAATTAAAAATGCAAAAGTAGACTATTTTTGTTATTTTCCATATATTCTATTATAAAAAAAATTAATCCCTGATTAATACTAACATATGAAATTAGATCCTAAATGAAAAATGCATATTTTGTATTTTATATGAATTGATCATGCACAACTAAAATGCAACAATTACCAGAAAATGCCACAAAATTTGCAAAATTGCCAAATAATGAAAGAAATTATTTTGTTTGAGTTTTTGGGAATAATTCATATATAGGGAAAAAATCACGTGCTCACAACGGTTCAGTCCCATCAAATAAAAAATTCAAAAGTCCCCAGGCAAAGAAACTGGGGCAGAAGTCGCGGTTTTATAAAAGATCTGATTCCAAAAGTTGTAATTTTGAACCCATTAAAGTTGTTTTGTGCCTTTATGATATCCTTTCTTTCTAACCCCATCCAAAAGCCAATATTGCAGTCCAAAGAAAGTCCTTCTGACCAATATTTGAGAATGCCAAGTCAAGCGAGATAGAGGTACGATTCGCCTCAGGGGGCAACACTCTGTTCTGCACAAGGAAAATGAGCAAATGAGAGTCCTATTGGTGAAAACCCCCGCGGGCACCGTGGGGCGATGAAAGATGAGAGAAATCAAAATGAGAGAGTCTTATCGGTGAAAACCTTCATAGGCACCGTAAGGCGACAGTGAGTTGAGAGATGAACAAATGAGAGAGGTTTGTTGGTGAAAACCCTTCAGGGCACCTCAAGCCAAACAAGGTTGGTGACTTTGCAAAGAGATTGGAATATGGAAATCCCGGGGCATAAAGTATGACAACTGAAAGGTGATTGATTGAACAGGCTGGGCTGATTAATCTGAAATGCATGTCATGATAATTGGTGTCAGCTGCCTCACCCAAATAAGTCTCTTTTCCTTTTCTCCCTAAAACATTCATCTTGTTTCGATTTTTTTTCTTTATTCCTAATTCTCGAAGTCATTGCATTTCATTTCTTTTGGGTTTATCTCTCTAAGGATTTTCCAATGTCAGCCTTGTTTAAGCAAGTAAGAAAGGATTTCAAAGCTTACTACCAACTTCCAATTGCACAAAGCAAAGTGCGGCCAAAACATACCCGAAATAGCATGATGCAAAATGGAAAAATAAGGTGTTGGTGAAAGTTCCATTAGTCGAGTGGTTTGGGAATTTTGTGGAAGATACAGAGGTTCAGGTGGGAAGGACAGAAATGTAAAACAGCAGATTGAGTGCAGAGCACTCGGGTCATTCAGGGTCATGTGGGTGAGACTCAGTCAGAAAGTCAAACAATTCTTGGCCAGTTCAAAGCAGCCGGTCAGAACAAAGCACGGTAGTGAAAAGGCCACCTTCAACAAGAATGCCGCAAACTAACCACCACATTTTTAAAACCGATAAAATTTTCTTTGATTAAAATAGGGGCATGAAATTTTGTTTGTTCCGGAGGAACCCTCCGTAAGGAAAGCATGTACCGGACATGTTCGACCGTAAATCTTCAAGACCCTCATGGATAATGAGATTTAATTTAAAATTTTCAGGGCCCTCTTGAATAATGGGATTCAATTTTAAAGGTTCTCAGGACCCTCCTGGATAATGGGACTTAGTTGAATTCCAATACATTCATAGATAACAAGATTTAGCATAAGCTCTACCTTTAGGAAATATAAGTTGGCTTTGAGGTTTTCACTTTTAAGATGGAATTTAATTTCAATTGTCAGGGCCCTCCTGGATAATGGACTTTAGTTTTTAAATTCTTAGGGCTTTGGGGTAACATGATTCGATTAACACTCATAGATGTGCCCAGATACCAAACTGGGGCAGAAAGCTTTCTTTTGTTTTGTCTGTTTTGTTGTAATCAGGCGCCCACCTGGAGAACAAGGGAATACAGTTCAAGTTTTTGGCAATCAGGCGCCCACCTGGAGAACAAGGGAGTATAGTTAAAGTTTTGGCAATCAGGCGCCCACCTGGAGAACAAGGGAATACAGTTCAAGTTTTGACAATCAGGCGCCCACCTTGAGAACAAGGAATACAGTTCAAGTTTTGGCAATCAGGCGCTCACCTGGAGAACAAGGGAATACAGTTAAGGTTTTGGCAATCAAGCGCCCACCTGGAGAACAAGGGAATATAGTTAAGGTTTTGGCAATCAAGCGCCCACCTGAAGAACAAGGGAATATAATTCAAGTTTTGGCAATCAGGCGCCCACCTAGAGAACAAGAGAATATAGTTCAATTTTTTGGCAATCAGGTGCCCACATGGAGAACAAGGGAATATAGTTTAAGTTTTGACAATCAGGCGCCCACATGGAGAACAAGGGAATATAGTTCAAGTTTTGACAATCAGGAGCCTACCTGGAGAATAAGGGAATATAGTTCAAGTTTTAGAAATCATCCGCCCACTTGGAGAACAAGGGAATACAATTCAAGTTTTGGCAATCAGGCGCCTACCTAGAGAACAAAGGAATACAGTTCAAGTTTCGGCAATCAAGCGCCCACTTGGAGAACAAGGGAATACAGTTCAAGTTTTGGCAATCAGGCGCCCACCTGGAGAACAAGAGAATATAGTTCAAGTTTCGGCAATCAGGCGCCCACCTGGAAAACAAGGGAATACGGTTCATGTTTGATAATCAGGCGCCTACTGGGAGAACAAGGGAATATTATTCATGTTTTTTGTAATCAGGTGCCCACCTGGAGAACAAGGGAATGCAGTTCAAGTTTTGATAATCAGGCGCCCACCTGGAGAACAAGGGAATACAGTTCAAGTTTCGGTAATCAGGCACCCACCTGGAAAACAAGGAAACTCGTTGCAGAAGTCAATTAGCAACAACACAAATTCGCCTCGAGAGTGCAAACCAACAGTTCAAGATACACCACAGAACTATAGAAGCGGCAAGACCAAGTCTGAAGATGGTAGATAAGATTCTTGTAATGCATAGATCATAGTTTAGCCTAGATTTTTTATTTTTATTTTTATTTCATAAGGAGTTAAGCAAGCAATAGCAGCAGCAGCAAGAGTGAAATCACAGCTTTCCGGTAGTCCCAGCTACCGAAACTTTCCGAACTACACTAACCTGATTCCTTTATAGCCAAGGATATGTAGGAAACCTCTGAAGCAAGGTGCGGTCAGATATTTCAAAAATGCTTCCCCCGGGGTATTCAAACGGCCAAAAATCGCTCGTATCTGCTCACTTGATCTTTGCCCGAAAACTCTTCGTGTTTTCGAGCAAAGAGGGGCAGCTGTGAGCATGTGATTTTTGCCCAACCCAAAATACTCTTACAGAATCACAAAAAGTTTTTTGTAGTTTATTTTAATTTTATAGGATTTTTAGGAATATTTGTTCAAGTGTTTGACATTTTTAGTTGAATTTTTGCATGCATTAAAGCATAGAAAATACCCCGAAAATATCAAAATTCCATGCATTGCATATTAGATTATGTGTTCGTATTTTAGGATTAATTAATTGTTATTAAAATGAAAATAAAAAAAATCAAATATATATAATAAATATCATATTTTTTGCATTTTAGCCTTTAATGCCAAATTAGTAGTTTTCTCTTCTTCAATTTAGGATAAACTAATTTTATAAATATTATAATTGGATAATTAGCTTAATTAAGATTTTATTTCGGATTTAATTAAGTTAGATAGAATTTTTATTAAAGAAAAAAAAGAAAGAAAACAAAAGAAAAAAAAAGTTGTTCCAATATTGGGCCACCCAAAAGACCAAATTTGTAGCCCAAAATCCCCTTTCTCTTCCAATCCGCCCTAGCCCATTCCCTTTACCCGCCCCAACCTAAACCCACGCCCCGACCCGCCAGTGACCCGCCCCACAACCCCTCATATATAATCCCTCTTATAATATTTTCCTTAAACAAACCCTAAATCCTAAAGACATAGAAACGTCGCCCCCATGTACTGTTCATCGTCTCCCTCATCCGAGCCGATCTCAACTCTCCTGAAACTCAGACGAGTTCACTTACACACGGGTCCCATCTCTCCATGTCACCCTAATCCTAACGGATTTCTGACAAAACGAGAATATTCCCTTCGAATTTGTACGTTATTTTTGCATTCTGGAACGATTTGTTGGATTAATGGGAGTCGTGGATGGATGGAAATCAATCCACACCTTCCATTTGTCCCTAAAATCGTTTACAAACAGATGAGATATTCAGATTTTTGGAGGAAGCTTCGAGAAGATTTAAGGCTTATATATAAGGTAAGGATTTCTTGGTTGGGGGGGGGGGATTTTTTCGGAAATTTAGGAGAGTAAAATTTCTAGGGTTCTTGGAGTTCCCTTTTCTTCAGTTTTCTTCAATTTTAGTCGATTTTTTGAGAAGACAGAATAAAGAAAAAAAAAAGCAAAAAGAAAACAGTCCGAGTTTCATTTCAGTTTTACTTCATTTCGAGAAAAATCAAAAAAATGACCAAAACAGATTTCTCTTGATTTCTTGTTCTAAAAAATGGATCTTGATTGAAGTTTAAGTTGGTGTTCGCATTTGAGTGCTGAGTCCCGGCACATGTTTCAAATTTCTGTCTGAATTTCACGATTTCTACTCAAACCTGTTGTTGTTTGTGTTGATATTAGCTATTGGATTTCAGCTATTGGATTTCATTTGTATTTAGAGTTTAAGCAGAATTAATCAAGGTGTTTGTTGATTCAGGTTCATCTCTTAGCTCCTTTAATCTGTTTTTTTTTGTTGTTTCTTCTTCTTTTCTTTCCTCTTTGTGTCGTTTGAAGTATGATAAGAGTTGTGGGTTAAAATGGGCCTAAGGGTTTAAAGAATTGGTATAATTGTTGAAAACAAATTTACTGGGACTGAATTGAGTATTGATCTAAGAAGATTTTTTTTTATTTTTTTATTTTTTATCTTTGTGTTTGGAAATACTTAGACCTTTTGAACTTGTTTGTTGTCGCTGATTTTGGGTTCATTTGAGTATTATTCTAGTGTGTTAAGTTTATTGATGTTGGAATGGTTAAATGAGAACCTGAGTTTTCAGTTGCTTTTGGGTATTTTCTTATTCTTAATGTTCCTTTAAGCTTGTTGCATTCCATATGTTTGAGAGATAACAAAAATGGATCTTTAAGAAGTCAATTTGAGATTTACACAACTACTGACTGGTTTTGGTTTTCTTTTTTGGGGATATTGTATTAATTGGTTTAAATATCACTCCTTATTATGTAGTTGGAATCATTAAATGACATGATTTATGGGAATAGTTTTTCAAGAAATGATATCTTTATTTTCCTTTTGGTGTGACCAACGTTAATTGCTAGAACTATTCACTCAATGCGTTTGTTTCTATGTGACTGGCAATTCTGCGTTGGTCTCATGTGGAGTAAAACTTTATCTGTGTTAATTTGCATCTTGTGTATCATAAGGATTTGACTTTAGTCATAAATGAGATTGGTATTATCAAGGAAAAATACTTAGCCCTTAAAAATGGTTTGAAAAGAATAGCAATTTCGGTATTTGTTCCGTTTGTTTTTTTTAGAACAATAGGTGGCATTTAGGAGTTGGCGAGGTTACAAATTGATTTTCACATAGCTCTTATCATCCCGTTAACTCACTTTTTATTTTGTCTCATGTCGTTATCTTGTTGGAGTCTTTTACTTGTTAGTCGATCATATTTCATGCATTTCTTTCTTGAGTGCCATAAAGTTTTTCCATATATATGAGTTTGCTAATGAAAGATGATTAGGGTGTGGGGGGTTTTGAGTTGAGCAATACTTGGATTCATTTAGTAACTCTTCTCAGAAAACATACAGTGATCAAATGGTACACTTCATCCATAAGGTGATTTCCATAACTCATGGCCTCGCATAATCTCAAGTAATTTAGTAAATACGAACTTTCGTAGCTTGATTTAGGCGCAATAAATAATAAAATTATCATAGCTACGGGTACGGTTCCCGTGACGTAGTTGTGATACTTAATTTCAAATTAGTTTTAAATATGAATATCCGTAGTTCACTTAGTTGAATGCCTTCTCTTTTAATAAAAATTTAAGTGTGCCATACAATCATCTAGTCTATGGCCCTCACATCGATATCTTAATTAGTGAAGAAAATGCCTAGAAATCTCGTAGTTTGCTTTAGGCGCGTTAATTAAATAAATGGTCATAGCTACGGGTACAGTTCCGCTGACATAGTTGTGACGCTTAATTTCTAAAATTCGGGGGTAAATTAATGTGACCCGGCCATAATTTAATCTTGTTAATAAATTAAACACGTTGTGTATCGTGGGTACGGTTCCCGTGACATGATTCACAACATGTAATCAAATAATTACTTGTATAACAATTGGATTACTAAAGGCAGTTTTAAAAGGAATAAAAATGCACATAGGTTTCAAGAATGTTGTAAAAATCAAATAAATAGGCCAATATTAACAGTTGAGCGACCGTGCTAAAACCACAGAACCCGAGAATGCCTAACACCTTCTCCCAGGTCAACGAAATTCCTTACCCGAATTTTTGTGTTTTGCGAATTGTAAAATAGAGTCAATCTTTCCTCGATTCGGGATTTAACCGGTGATTGGGACACCATAAATTATTCCAAGTGGCGACTTTGATTTCTAAATAAAATAATCTCATTTCGATTGTCACTTAAATTGGAAAAACTCTCCTATACCCCTTCCGGGGGTAGAAAAAGGAGGCGTGACAGCTATGCCAGGATTACCACGGTTAGAGTGGAGAGGCACCTTATATTACACTCCCAGCAGAGTTATTTCAATTCCAAAGACTCAACGGATGGTTGGGAAGGGATGTGGTACTTATCTAGCTTATATGCGAGATGTCAATATTGATACTCCTAACGTGGAGTTAGTTTAGTAGTGAGGGATTATCCAAATGTATTTTCGCTAGATCTTCCCGGCATGCCGCCTGATAAGGATATCGACTTTGGTATTGATTTGTTATCGGGCACTCAGCCCATCTCTATTCCTCCATATCGTTTGGCTCCACCTGAGTTGAAGGAGTTAAATGAGTAGTTACAGGAGTTTCTTGATAAGGGTTTCATTCGGCCCAGTGTGTCACCGTGGGGTGTTCCAGTCTTGTTTGTGAAGAAGAAGGATGGTTTTATGCGTATGTGTATTTACTATCGCCAGTTGAACAAAGATACAATGAAAAACATCTATCCATTGCCATGTATTGATGACCTATTTGATCAGTTACATGGTGCTAGAGTGTTTTCTAAGATTGACTTCCGTTCAGGCTATCATGAGTTGAAGATTCGGGAGCTAGATATCCCAAAGACTGCTTTTAGTACTCAGGATGGTCACTACGAGTTCCTTGTGATGTCATTTGGGTTGACCAACGCCCTAGCAGTATCTATGCATTTGATACACAGTGTATTCCAGCCCTATCTTGACTCGTTCATCATTGTGTTTATTGACGACATTCTGGTGTACTCCCGGAGTCGGGAGGATCATGAGCAGCACCTGAGGACTCTACTTCATACCTTCAGAGAAAAGAAGTTATATCGGAAATTCTCAAAGTGTGAGTTCTGGCTAGATTCAGTGGCATTTTTGTGTTACGTAGTACCAAGTGAGGGGATCAAGGTGGATCTGAAGAAGTTGAAGCAGCGCGGAGTTGGCCCAGACCGTCCTCAGCTACAGAGATACGGAGTTTTCTTGGTTTGGCAGGGTATTACTGTCGATTTGTATAGGGTTTGTCATCTATTACAGCACATATGACTAGGCTGACCCAGAAGAATGCTTCATTCAAGGTCCACTTATTCCTATGTGTCATCTTATTTTGCTCCATATTTAGTTGTATCCCGTGATTCTTTGAGTTCTCTTATCTATGTGTCCACAGCTGTGGGAGATTCTATTGTTGTTGACCGTGTGTATCGGTCGTGTTTGGTTGTTCTTAGTGGTTTTGAGACTAGAGCTAATTTATTATTGCTCAGTATGGTAGACTTTGATATTATTTTAGGCATAGACTGGTCGTCTCCCTATTATGTTATTCTTGATTGTCACGCCAAGACTGTGATGTTGGCTATGCCAGGATTACCACGATTAGAGTGGAGAGGCACCTTAGATTACACTCCTAGCAGAGTTATTTCTTTTCTAAAGACTCAACGGATGGTTGAGAAGGGGTATGATGTGTATTTAGCTTATATGAGAGATGTCAGTATTGATACTCCTACCGTGGAATCAGCTCTAGTAGTGAGGGATTATCCAGATGTATTTCCAGCAGATCTTCAAGGCATGCCGCCCGACAAGGATATCAACTTTGGTATTGATTTGTTGTCAGGCACTCAGTCCATCTCTGTTCCTCCATATAAATGACTCCGCCTAAGTTGAAAGAGTTAAAGGAGTAGTTACAGGAGTTGCTTGATAAGGTCTTCATTCGGCCCAATGTGTTGCCTTGGGGTGCTCGAGTCTTGTTTGTGAAGAAGAAGGATGGTTCTATGCGCATGTGTATTGACTATCGTCAGTTGAACAAAGTTACAGTGAAAAACATGTATCTATTGCCATGTATTGACGACTTATTTGATCAGTTATAGGGTGCCAGAGTGTTTTGCAAGATTGACTTGCGTCCATGCTATCATGAGTTGAAGAATCAGGAGCTAGATATCCTGAAGATTGCTTTCTGTACTCGGTACGGTGACTACAAGTTCCTTGTGATGTCATTTGGGCTGACAAACGCCCCGACAACATTCATGCATTTGATACATAGTGTATTCTGACCCTATCTTGACTCGTTCATCATTGTGTTTATTGACAACATTCTGGTGTACTCCCTGAGTCGGGAGGATTATGAGCAACACCTGAGGACTCTGCTTCAAACCTTGAGAAAAAAGAAGTTATATGCAAAATTCTCAAAGTGTGAGTTCTGGCTAGATTCAGTGGCATTTTTGGGTCACGTAGTATCAAGTGAGGGGATCAAGGTGGACCCGAAGAAGGTTGAAGCAGTGCGGAGTTGGCCCAGACAGTTCTCAGCTACGAAAATTCGGAGTTTTCTTGGTTTGGCGGGGTATTACTGTTGATTTGTAGAGGGTTTCTCATCTATTGCAGTACCTATGAGCAGGTTGACCCAGAAGGGTGCTCCGTTCAAGTGGACAGAGGTGTGTGGGGAGAGCTTTGAAAAGCTTAAGACTGCTTTGACTACAGCCCCAGTATTGGTATTGCCTATAGGTTTGAGGTCCTATGCTGTAATTTGTGATGTGTTGCGTATTGGTCTCGGGGCGGTGTTGATGGAGGGTGGTAGGGTGATTGCCTACGCGTCTAGTCAGTTGAAGGTGCATGAGAAGAACTATCCTATCCATGACTTGAGTTAGCAGCTACTATTCATGCCTTGAAGATTTGGCGTCACTATTTGTATAGTGTCCCTTGTGAGATGTACACTGATCACCGGAGTCTGCAACATCTGTTTAAACAAAAGGATCTTAACTTGCATCAGTGGAGGTGATTAGAGCTTCTTAAGGACTATGATATCACTATTCAATCCATCTTGGGAAAGCTAATATGGTGGCCGATGCCTTGAATCGTAGGGCAGAGAGTTTGGGCAGTCTAGTATATCTACCAACAACGGAGAGGCAATTAGCATTGGATGTTAAGGCCTTGGCCAACCAGTTTGTTAGATTGGATGTTTCTAAGCCGAGCCAAGTTTTTGCTTGTGTGGTTTCTCAGTCTTCACTTATTGATCTTATCCGGGAGCATCAGTATAATGACCCCCATCTACTTCTCCTTAAGGACACGGTTCAGCATGATGATGCCAGAGAGGTCACTATTAGGGATGACGGTGCATTGAGGATGCAGGGTAGGGTATGTATGCCTAATGTAGATGGGTTGCATGAGTTGATTCTCCAGGAGGCTCACAGTTCGTAGTACTCCATTCATCCAGGTGCCATGAAGATGTATCAGGACATGAGACAACATTATTGGTGGAAGAGAATGAAGACAGACATAACCTAAATTGTCAGCAGGTGAAGTATGAGCACCAGTGGCCGGGTGGATTGCTTCAGAAGCTGGAGATCCCAGAGTGTAAATGGGAGCGGATCACTATGAATTTTGCTGTTAGGTTTCCACGAACTCAGATGAAGTTTGATGCAGTTTGGGTGTTTGTGGATATGTTGACCAAGTCAGCTCATTGCATTCCAGTGATGACTACTTATTCTTCCGAGTAGCTTGCTCGAGTTTATATCTGTGATATTGTCAGGCTTCACAATGTGCCAGTATCCATCATCTCTGACCGAGGTACACAGTTTACATCGTGGTTCTGGAGGGCCGTATAACATGCGTTAGGTACTCGGGTTGAGTTGAGCACAACCTTTCACCCTCAGACAGACGGACAGTCCGAGCGCACTATTCAGATATTTGAGGATATGCTTCATGCATGTGTGATGGAGTTTGGGAGTTCTTGGGATCAGTTATAGCCACTTGTGAAGTTTGCCTACAATAACAATTACCAGTCGAGCATTCAGATGGCCCCGTATGAGGCTTTATATGGTAGACAATGTCGGTCTCCAGTGGGTTGGTTCTAGCCGGGCGAGGCTAGGTTATTAGGTACACACTTGGTTTAGGATGCTTTGGAAAAGGTTAAATGTCACGCCCCGAACCTGGGGGCGAGACTGGCCCCCAATGCCTTACCTATCCTTGCGTACCAACTTGCAACTAAGGGACTCTAAACATATGATGTCATACTTTGGCCATGGGCCACATTACAAGAACTGCGAATGCTGACTAAATGTCAATATATAATTGGGCCGACAAGGCCGTCATAACTATTACAGCTGACAAACCAACCAAATATACATACAAGACCTACAAGCCTAACATATTGTACTAACTGACAGGATATGTCTATAAGCCTCTACTGATGGATATACTGTGACCAGAACAACTCTCTGACCTACTCATAACTTATATACATATATATACAAGATGTACATAAGGCTCTAGACCCGGAAACTCCGAAAATCATGGAGCTTACCGATCAAGCTGAACTCGCGCAACACTTATTGAAGAGGCCTACCCGTCTGTCTGTATGACCTGCACGCATAAAATACAATGCCCCCAGAAAAGGGACGTTAGTACGAAATAATGTACTGAGTATGTAAGGCAATATACTGAAAGCTAAAACTAAACTGATAATATAATAACTGCAAGTAGCTGGAAGTCAAAGATAATCTGAAGATATGCTCATCTGCTAATACTGACTCAATTCTCTCAATATAGTGAGTAAAATAGTTGTCCGGACCTATAAGGCTCGGTATACATATATATCTGCTCTGCCGTTGTAGGCTCGCTCATAAGCGCTCGGCCATACTAGGCTCTGTATCTCGACCAACTGGGCTCGCTCATAAGCGTTCGGCCACAGTAGGCTCGGTATATATATAACTACTCCGCCATAGTAGGCTCACTCATCGGCACTCGGCCATACTAGGCTCTGTATCTTGACCAACTGGTCTCGCTCATAAGCGCTCGACGCTCGGTATATAACTTACCATATGATAAGAGGTTGCCCAACAGGGGCCTGCCCATCAATTATAGTTCTATGGTAATGAAAATACTTTTAATACTGTATATATGTAAATTCTCTGCACTCTTAACTGGAAAAAGAAAATACTCAATTGAATATAAAGTCCCGATAAGGAGAATATTATAACTTACAAAACTAGGAAAATATACACGATTTGCGAGACTAGCAAAATGTACGCAAATTTATCGCATCTCTGGATTAATATTATTTTATGCTTTAATTTACTGGAAGAATAATGCCTGACGCTCTGTCCCATTAAAAGAGAAGAGACTATCGAATAAAGTTGGTGAACTTACAAATATGTAAGATAACAACTTTGAAGATACTTAATTGATCCCCTCTTTTTGGTTATAAAATTTAATAGTTCATAAACTTTTATCTAACCTCTTTTCCTTTTTACTAATGCTCTTTTTAGTACTTTTATCTAACCTCTTTTTCCTTTTTTTTACTAATTCTCTTTTTTAGTACGTATTAAGGAGTACTTAATATTTGAGCACGTAAACAATATGAGTTTCTTTTTAAAAGAAAATATTATTAAACAAATTTTATCAACTTACGTATTTTCTGAGACTCATGAATAGACGACAGAATAATAACACATATGAGAATTCAAGAACATGGACATCTCTAATACTCCTATGAGTAGGGTCATTTATGAAAGTTGTGCATTTGCTCGTTTCGTTTATATCATATGGATCATGTCAAAAGAAAGGAGGGATAGCCTTAACATATCTGAGTCGATTCTCTTGACAATCCTCCAACTCATGCTAATTATGACAATAAGCATTCATTACTGTGTTGAAAGTGACTATATCCAGCTAACAACCTTCCATACTCATAAGCCCAAATATTCCCTATTCATACTCTGAATATCACTACATTTTGAATACATATCAATTAAAGAATGACCAACTTAGAGATTCCATTCTGCACCACATATACTACATCTTTGTATACTTGTTCCCAGTATCCAGGCTAGAGAACTTTGCACAATCCAAAACGTTCTTACTTGAAAATTCATTCTTACTTATAGGCTTCATCTCCTTATAAGTACTCACACATTCTTCAATTAAGCAATTACGTGAAAAATATGATAACATGGCCATCCAAGCAAAAATATTTCTTTTAGATCATGTACGACAATTTGGTTATGAGTTTGCTTTCCTTGCTCTATTGCTTTGAAATTGTTGTAGAGTTGAAGTAAATGGCTTATAAGGCTTCTTAAGAATGGTCTCACGTTGGGTGCTAGCACAAATGAAAATTTCTTGTAGAAGCTCCATACTCGCATCTATTTGCCACATAATCCAAATGACATATAAGTCATTTATTAGGGGTGGGTTTGCTGCCACGTTAGGGAGGGGTTGGGCTTATCAAATTTATCCACTTAATTCCTTAATTAATAGTTAATCTCCCATTAACGAATAATTATCCAATTATCCACATAATTAGGATTTATCTCAAATTACTTAAAATATCACTCACTTTTAATATACTTTATACACCTTACTATTATGACTATCTATGTAGTATCTTGTGCGGCACTAGTCCATAAATACCAGGTATTTTAGTTCGGCCGTATTTTATCCCAAAATACCAAATCTCGGAGAAACTCATTTTTTCGATTTGCTTACCCTCTCACATTCACAAATTTACTTATCCCTTGCTTGAAATAGTGTGATACTTATAATCCCAAAATAAATCTCATTTTCAAACTTATGTCGATTAACTTACAAAGAAACATCAATGTGCGAAAATAAAATGCGGGACGTAACATCTCATTTACGATCTGATATCAATTTACTTGCGGCGTACTTCTACGTATGAAAACATGGGGTGTAACATTAAATTGATTAAGGATGGACTTTGCATAGCCCAATCCAGACAGAAGAGTTACGCGGATTGGAAGGTTTGCAATGTTGCATTCATGGTTGGGGAGTGGGTCTTGCTCCGAGTTTCGCCCATGAAGGTGTTATGAGGTTCGGGAAGAAGGGCAAGTTGAGCCCTAGGTATTCCGGGCCTTCTGAGATTCTTGAGAGGGTTAGGTAGGCAGATTTCAAACTTGCTCTACCACCTAGTTTAGCTGCAGTTTATCCAGTATTTCATGTTTCTATGCTCCAAAATCATCACGACGATCCGTATCATGTGTTAGATTTCAGCTCAGTCCAGTTGGACAAGGATTTGTCTTATATTGAGGAGACGATGGCCATTTTGGACAAGAAGGTTCAAAAGTTGAGGTCAAAGAATATTGCTTCAGTAAAGGTTCAGTGGAGGGGTCAGACAGTCGAGAAGGCGACTTGGGAGACCAAGCATGATATGCGTAGCTGTTATCCTCATATTTTCACCACTTTAGGTATATCTCTATACTCGTTCGAGGACGAAAGATTATTTTAAGAGGGGGAGGATATAAACGACCCAGTTGGTCATTTTGAGAGTATGAGCCCCGATCCCCCATTTATTGCTCCCTTTGTTTCATTTTATGGTTACTTGAATTGCCGGGTGCTCGATGACATTTTCGGGAGAGTATTAGAGTGAAATGGGACACATAGTCCCTAAGTTTGAAGTTTAAGTTGTAAGAGTTGACTGTAGTTTGACCTATGTGAAGACGACTCTAGAATGGAGTTTCGTCGGTTCCAATAGCTCCTAATGGTGATATTGGTCACAGGGGCATGTCCAAATGTTGATTTGGAGGTCCGTATTTCATTTCGGCATTATTTGGCGGAAGTTGGAAATTGAAAGATTTTTGGGAAGTTTAACCGGGAGTGGACTTTTTTGATATCGGGTTCGGATTCCGATTTTAGAAGTTAGAGTAGGTCCGTAATGTCAAATGTGATTTATGTGCAAAATTCGAGGTCAATCGGACGTGATTTGATAGGTTCGGCATCGTTTGTAGAAGTTGGATCTCTTTAGTCTCAATAGGCTTGAATTGGTGTGCACTTCATGTTTTTGATGTTATTTGATGTGATTTGAGGGCTCAACTAAGATCGTATCGTGTTTTAGCACATGTTGGTATAATTGGTTGAGGACCCGGGGGCCGTGGGTGAAGTTTGGATGGTTAACGAATCAAATTGGAGTATTGTTAGATTGTTGAAGTATTGTTGTGTCTGGTGTAATCGCACCTGCGCACTATGAGCCGTAGGTGTGGCACCGCAGAAGCGGCCATCAAGCCGCAGAAGCGAGATTGGACCTGTCAGCTGGGACTGCAGATGCGGTCAGAGGCCCACATAAGCAGTCAGAGGCCCGCAGAAGCGGACTCGCAGGGGTGATAGGGGAAGCGCAGAAGCAGATTTGGCCAGTGGGGAGCTTGCGCAGGTGCGATGGAAATTGCCGCACCTGAGATTGTGCAGATATGGAGGAAGGATCGCTGGAGCGAAGGCCCAGATCCAATGGTTCATCATAGAAGTGGAAGGATTGTCACTTCTGTGACGCCGCAGATACAGTTAAGTTCCCGCAGAAGCAAGAAGGCTGGACAGAACCTTAAATTCAAGGGTTCGCGATTTTTCTTCATTTTGAACATTTCAAGCTCGGGATTAGGCGATTTTGAGATAGATATTCAAGGGGTTTCTTGAGGTCCAATGTGAACATTTTTATTCAATAATCTTGGTTCCCCATTGAATTTTCCACCTAGTTTGTGTGTATTTAAGGTGTAATTTGGGAGTTTGAGGCTAGGGATTTGGAGAGTTTAATTTGGGAAGTTGAGTAGCAATTTGGTGTCGGATTTTGGTAAATTTGGTATGATTGGACTCGTGGTTGAACGGGTATTCGGATTTTGTGACTTTTACCCAATTCCGAGACTGTCACGCCCCAACCTCGGGAGGCGCGACCGGAGCTCAATCGAGTTAACCCAACTGAGCAAGCCTTATCAAACACTTCCTACCCAACTCGATACGAATAAGGAAACCATGCTTTCATTCATTTGCTTAGACGAGGAAAGATAGTGCATTCTACAAAGTTAGTTCATTTTAAATCACAACATTAATCCGTAATTAAGTTCCCAAAATTACATACAATTACACTTTAGCAAAACGAGAATTTGAATTACATCATAGTTCGTAGACCCATCCACGCCCGTACATAACCCACACATATGTCTACAGAGCCTCTAAGGATACCCAAGACAGCGATAACAAAGTCGGCGACAAGGCCCCAGCTATACCTCAAAAGAGACATTTATAATAAAAGGCATGTCACAAAACCCCTTGAAGGAGGAAGGGGCTCACCAAGAGTTTGAGAAGAGGATTCTTCGCTAAACACGATCGGCACTATCCGCTATGGAGCCACCTACATTCATTTAAAAAAATGTAGCGCCCCCAGCAAAAGGGATGTTAGTGCCATCGAGTAGCACTAGTATGTATAACTAAACACCATCAAATTAGAAAGAACATTCATACAAGAATAAGAAATCACAAGTATAACTCAAAACTTTAAACGATCACCACATTATCAAATAAAAGAATCATACAACTTCCACATCATTTTCCCATAGCTTTTAGTTGGGGCATTTCACACTATTTATTATTTGTTCACAATACCACCACTATCTTGAGCGGAGTCCGATCTCGACCCGATCGGCTAGGTTGCCTCATTTGAGACATATGCTTCAATCATAATCTCATTTTCCTTATTTCCCGGAATTCATTCACAATACCTTTCCAATACCACCGCTATCTTGAGCGGAGTCCGATCTCGACCCGATCGGCTAGGTCACCTCATCAAGGCATTGTTCCCTTCTCATAAATCAATTCATTTCTCATATATCATTTCATAGCCACTTGGGGCCACGACTTATCAAATCATTCTTGGCACTAGACCGCATTTTACATCGTTCCCAATTTTCAATATTAGCTTTGCCAGTTAGGATAGTAGGTGCATGCAAGAGCAATTTAAATTGTAACATAGATAAGATTTCACGTAGATAGCACAATATATTCAGCTACACTCTCAATTTAAGGTCTAAACATTTCCAATACATAATTCATACCTTTGCCCCTTTCAAGCTGTCAAGATAGCACATTGATTATGTTGAGACACATTTTTCACACATAAGATTACAACACCAATTCATGTAAAATAACAAGCAATGCAACAATTCAACTTTAATCTTACCATGTTCATACAATCACCGATGCAGCTCAATTTCTAAAAGACGGGATTTTAGCCATACATACCTCAATAAAGCTTTCCTTATTCCTTACAAAATTCCGGAACTTTTAGCACTTCGATCTATTGTGTAAGAATTACAAATTAAATCGAGAATTAGAGACGAGATTGAGATTCTAGCTTGTTTTGAGCATACTATCAAACACTAAAGGAGCATTGTGATCTTAGGCCCTTTTGAGAGAAATTTCTATCATTTTATGCCCCTCTTGCTTTTTTTTTAGTTCACTACCTCCCAATATTCTATGGTGTGATATGCATGCAAGAAATTCATTCTTATACCTATGAATTACTTCACTAGTGATCCCTTATTGCTAAGCATAGGAACAAGAGTTGAGGTAATGAAATCTTACCTCTTGGGAAGAATATTTAGGTGCCCTCACTTGATTATCTTCAAAGATTTGGCAAGGTTTCTTGGAGTAATTTGATGGGAAGCACTCCCCTCTCTAAGACCCTCTCTCTCTCTCTAAAAGCATCAGGAAATATGCTCAAAATGAGCTATAATTCCGAATATATCAATAAGGGGTCGGGTTTAAAAATTAGAAAATCGGAGCCCCGAGTCAGGTCTGCGATCGCATTTGCGATCGCAAAGTGGAAATACGGCCCGCAGAATGGACCGCAAAAGTGCTCACAAAATTTGAACACACTGCCTGGGTATGCGACAGAAATGAGGTCCGCATACCCGTTCTGCGGTCGTATAATGCACCACAGAACTACCCCTCACAAAAATCCCAAGGGAAGTGTGCAACGACTATGCGGTCTGCATATCGGTTCTGCGATTGCATATTTGACCACATAGTTGACCTCAAATTTGACCAACACTGTGACTCACTTTGTGGCGATTATGCAGTCCGCATACTTGATATGCGACCGCATTCTCGTCCTCAGAATCGCATTTTCTAGAAAACATTATTTCTTGACTTTTTATATCATAGATCAGTCCAAAAAGGTCCAAACCGCGGCGAGCTAGAATTTTACGCATCTCTAACGCATGATCCTAACTTGGCACCACGGGATTCAGGGTTCTGAGTAAAAAATTCACGGGGCCTTACATCCTCCCCCACTTAAGATCATTTGTCCTCGAATGAGGATCAAGGTTCACTTATTAACAGTCTTAGTGCAATCTTCTATTCTTTATAACCTAAAACATGTTGCCAGTCCCCCAAATTTAGCTAACTCCCTATATTTCCGAAAATTTCGTCAGAGTTTCCTTTGTACCTAGGCCTTATCCACCTATAAGATAACCCCAGAACATATCCTAACAGCATAACCATATTTAATAAACGTAACATCACTTGTACAATCATCAACCATGGCCGTATATGCAACATTTTACCAAAAAGGGGATAGTTTTACATAGATCAATTCTAAAGATAAGAGTTCATAAGAGCCAAATGCATAAAAGCTATTACATGACTATTCAAACAAATGTGGATACTTCCTTTTCATTTCATCCTCGGCTTCCCAAATGGCTTTCTCAACTTGCTGGTTCCGCCATAATACTTTCACGGATTCAATTTCCTTATTTCTCAATTTCCAAACCTGCCTATCAAGAATAGCAACTAGAACTTCTTCATATGACAGTTCTTCATTTACCTCAATAGTTTCAATTGGCACAATAGTGGACGGATATCCCACTACCTTCCTCAACATGGACACATGAAAGGCCGGGTGTACTAATGACATTTCAGGTGGCAGCTCGAGCTTGTATGCCACCTGACCAATCCTCTGAATGTTTCTGTTTGGTCCTGCATACCTCGGACTCAATTTTTCCTTCTTTCCAAATCGCATGATACCCTTCATAGGGGAAACCTTCAAAAATACCCAATCATCTTCTTTGAACTCCAAATCTCTGCGACGAACATCCGAGTAAGACTTTTGGCGACTCTGAGCAGTTTTCAACCTCTCCTTAATGATCTTGACTTTCTCCATGTCCTGATGCACGAGGTCCGACCCTATCAATTCCACTTCTCCGGCCTCGAACCACCCAATGGGAGACCTACATCTTCTACTATACAGTGCCTCGAATGGTGCCATTTGGATACTAGCATGGAAGCTGTTGTTGTAAGCAAACTCTCTGATTGGAAAATGGTCATCCCAACTACCCTTGAAATCGAGAGTACAAGCGCGCAACATGTCTTCAAGCATCTGAATAGTCCGCTCTGCTTGACCATCGGTTTGTGGATGAAAAGTTGTGCTAAAATTTACCTGCATACCCAAACCTTGCTGAAACTTCTTCCAAAAGTTGGATGTGAACTGAGCCCCTCGATCTGAAATGATTGAGACTGGAGTGCCATGTAATATGACTATTTCTTTGATATACAACTGAGCATACCGTTCCGTTGTGTCGGTAGATTTGACTGGCAGGAAGTGCGCTGACTTTGTGAGTCGATCAACAATCACCCATATTGAGTCGAACTTGTGCGGAGTGCGTGGTAACCCTACCACAAAATCCATGTTGATCATCTCCCATTTCCACATTGGAATTTCTATGCTTTGAGCCAATCCACTGGGCCTTTGGTATTTGGCCTTTACTTGCTGACAATTCGGACATTTTGCCAACGCCCACCACATCTTTCTTCATGTTATTCCACCAATAAATTTCTTTGAGATCATGATACATTTTTGTGGAACCTGGGTGCACGGAATACCTGGAAGTGTGAGCTTCTGCCATGATCCTTTCCCGAAGACCGTCAATATCAGGAACACATAGGCGGTCTTGGTACCATAGGGTACCATCATTCATGCCAAAGGAAAAAGTTGTGGTTTTGTGTTTGAGAATCCCCTCTTTCAGTTGTGCTAACAATGGATCCACGAATTGCTTCTCTTTCACCTCTGCCACAAGCGATGATTCACCCCTATTCTGCACAATTACCCCTCCTTCATTAGAGTCTGCAAGGCGAACTCCCAAACTAGCCAACTGGTGAACCTCCCTGACCAACGACCTCTGATGGGCCTCCAAATGAGCTAAACTTCCCATGGATTTTTGACTAAGTACATCTGCCACAACATTAGCCTTTCCCGGGTGATAGAGAATATCAATGTCATAGTCCTTGAGTAACTCTAGCCATCTTCTTTGCCTCAAATTCAACTCTTTCTGCTTGAAAATATATTGAAGGCTCTTATGATCCGTAAATACATCCACATGGACCCCATACAAATAATGTCGCCAAATCTTTAGCGTAAACACGACTGATGCCAGCCCTAAGTCATGGGTTGGATAGTTTTTCTCATGATTATTGAGTTGCCTAGAAGCATAGGCTATAACCTTGTCGTGTTGCATTAACACACACCCAAGCCCGACTCTTGGAGCATTGCAATACACTACAAATCCCTATGTACCCTCTGGCAGGGCTAACACTGGTGTTTTCGTCAATCTTGACTTCAATTCTTGGAAACTCTTTTCACAAGCATCGGACCACTGGAATTTAACTGCTTTCTGCATCAATTTAGTCAATGGAGAGGCAAGAGTAGAAAACCCCTCCACAAACCTCTTGTAGTATACAACCAAGCCTAAGAAACTGCGAATCTCAGTTGGAGTGGTAGGCCTAGGCCAATTCTTCACTGCTGCAATCTTTTGAGGATCGACCAGAACTCCTTCCCTGGAAATGACATGGCCCAAGAACGCGACAGATTCAAGCCAGAATTCACATTTCAAAAATTTTACATACAATTGATGTTGCTGAAGAGTCTGCAAAACTGCCCTGAGATGGGCAGCATGGTCCTCCCGACTTCGAGAATACACGAGGATATCATCAATAAACACTATCACAAAGGAGTCTAGAAAGGTCTTGAAGACTCGATTCATAAGATCCATGAAAGCTGCCGGGGCATTTGTTAGCCTAAAAGACATTACCATAAATTCAAAGTGCCTATACCGAGTTCTGAAAGCTGTTTTTGGAATATCCTCCTCCCGTATCTTCAATTGATGGTACCCGGACAACAAGTCAATCTTTGAGAAACATGTAGCACCTTGCAATTGATCAAATAAATCATCTATTCTTGGCAGAGGGTATTTGTTTTTGATTGTGACCTTGCTGAGTTGCTGGTAGTCAATACACATCCGCAGCGATCCATCTTTATTTCTTACAAACAAGACCGGTGCGCCCCATGGCGACTCACTCGGCCGAATGAAACCCTTCTCTAGCAAATCCATCAATTGCTCCTTTAGCTCTTTCAATTCTGCCGGTGCCATTCTGTAAGGTGGAATGGATATAGGTTGTGTGCCTGGTATCACATCGATCCTAAAATCAATCTCCCCGTCCGGTGGAATCCCAGGGAGTTCATCTGGAAAGACGTCCGGAAATTCATTCACCACTGGTACAGACTCAAGGATAAGTGCCTTGGCATTGGTGTCCGTGACCCAAACTAGATGATAGATACACCCCTTCTTGATCATCTTCGCGGCTTTAAGGTAGGAAATAAACCGACCTCTAGGCACTACATTATCTCTCTTCCATTCAATAACGAGCTCATTAGGAAATTCAAGCCTAATGGTTCTAGTCCGACAATCAAGTTTGGCAAAGCATGAATAAATCCAATCCATTCCTATTATTAGATCAAAGTCAACCATCCCTAACTCAATAAGATCGGTCGCGGTATCCCTACCTCGTACCGTAACAACACATCCCCTATAAACCTAAGTAGTTGTAATAGACTCATCAACTGGGGTAGATACCAAAAAAGGGCTCATAGAGCTGATCCGGCTCTATCCCGAATCCCATAGCAACAAAAGGGGTAACATAGGACAAGGTGGAACCAGGGTCAATAAGTGCATACATATCATGAGATTGGACAGTCAGAATACCTGTAACAACATCTGGAGAAGCCTCGGTAGTCTGGCAACCACTCATGGCATAAAATCGGCTAGGTCCTCCCGAACTCTACGCACCACCCCTAGCTGCACCACGCCCTACGGGTGCTGGGGTACCTTGAGCTGGAGAGGGGGCTGAGGATGTAGCAGCTGCTGGACCGGGTGGCTGAGCTGTGCCCCTAATGGCGGTGCACTGGCTGAAGAATGTGCAATAGACTAGGAAGGCCCTGATGATCCTCCCCTAAAGCTGATCTTCCCCCACCTAGTGACTCTCCCATGTTGCCTGTAGACCAGGCCTTGCTATTACCCTCTCTCTCCATTCTGTTCTTTAATTTACGGTTCTCTGTGGCCTGAGCAAATGCTACCATCTTCCTATAATTCATGTCGGAATTCAATGCAGCCGTAGAAGCCTCATTAATTGTCAAAGAATTAAGGCCCTGAACAAACTGACGCACCCTGGTTTCCATTGTGGACAACATATGAATGGCATACTTGGACAAGCGAGTAAACTCCATGTAGTACCCCCACACGCTTCTGTTACCTTTCCTCAAATTCTCAAATTTTGCTGCCCGGGCTGCCCTTGTCTCAGTGGGCAGGAAATGATCAATGAAGGCATCAGCAAACTCGCTCCACCTCGCCGGAGAGCTCCCCTCCCCATGGGAATCTTCCCACAACTCAAACCATGAATAGGCCACCCCTTTCAGACGGTAGATAGCCAACTCTACTCCCTCTGTCTCAGTCGCACGCATAACCCTGAGGGTCTTGTGCATCTCATCAATAAAATCCTGAGGGTCTTCTTCTGGATTGGCACCCGTAAACACTGGAGGGTCTAACTGAAGAAATCTGTTCACCTAGAACTAGTAGAATCCCCTTGCTGGCTGGATGAACTGGGCGCAACATTTGACCTCTGGGCCTGAGAGGCCACTAGCTGGGTCAACATCTGAATAGCTTCCCTAAGATCCCCATCCGAAATACCAGAACCGGAAGCTGGAGCTGGAGGCGGGACAGGAGTATCAACGAGAGGGATAGTGGTACCCTCCACAGGTGTAGGAACTGGGGTAGTCTGCTCCGAAGTAGAAGAATCCGGTAGAGCAATAGCAGGGTGGCTACCCTCACCAGCATCATCAAGCAGGGAATCATTAGCCACTCCTGAGGTGGCATTAGCATTGGCTTCCTAGCCAATTCTCTCTTTCTTCTTAGGTGCCATATTCTGAATGATAGAGCAACGCGCTTAATTAGAGAGGGAACAATTTCACCGCACAATCCAGAATATCAAAGAAGGGTGTTATTCCTAAATGCCCAAATAGCCCCCAACTTATAGATGTGGTCGACTTCACACCAATAAGAAGGACTCTACCAGACACGGTTCTGAGACATCCTAGGACACTTTAAAACCTTAGGCTCTGATACCAAGTTTGTCACACCCCAACCTCGAGAGGCACGACCGACTCTCAATCGAGTAAACCCAACTCAGCAAGCCTTATCAAACACATCCTACCCAACTCGATACGAATAAGGAAACCATGCTTTCACTCATTTGATTAGACGAGGAAAAATAGTGCATTCTACAAAGTTAGTTCATTTTAAATCACAACATTAATCCGTAATTAAGTTCCCAAGATTACATACAATTACACTTTAGTAAAACGAGAATTTGAATTACATCATAGTTCGTAGACCCATCCAACGCTTGTACATAACCCACACATACATCTATGGAGCCTCTAAGGATACCCAAGACACTGATAACAACGCCATCGACAAGGCCCCGGCTATACCTCAAAAGAGACATTTATAACAAAAGGCATGTCACAAAACCCCTTGAAGGAGGAAGGGGCTCACCAAGAGTTTGAGAAGAGGATGCTCCGCTACACACGATCGGCACTATCCGCTATGGAGCCACCTACATTCATTTAAAAAAATGTAGTGCCCCCGGCAAAAGGGACGTTAGTGCCATCGAAGAACACTAGTATGTATAACTAAACACCATCAAATTAGAAAGAACTTTCATACAAGAATAAGAAATCACAAGTATAACTCAAAACTTTAAACGATCACCACATTATCAAATAAAAGAATCATACAACTTCTATATCATTTTCCCATAGCTTTTAGTTGGGGCATTTTACACTATTCATTATTTGTTCACAATACCACCGTTATCTTGAGTGGAGTCCGATCTCGACCCGATCGACTAGGTTGCCTCATTTGAGACATATGCTTCAATCACAATCTCATTTTCCTTCTTTCCCGGAATTCATTCACAATACCATTCCAATACCACCGCTATCTTGAGCGGAGTCCGATCTTGACCCAATCGGCTAGGTCACCTCATCAAGGCATTTTTCCCTTCTCATAAATCTATTCATTTCTCATATATCATTTCATAGCCACTTGGGGCCACGACTTATCAAATCATTCTTGCACTAGGCCGCATTTTACATCGTTCCCAATTTTCAATATTAGCTTTTCCAGTTAGGACAGTAGGTGAACCCAAGAGCAATTTAAATTGTAACATAGATAAGATTTCACGTAGATAGCACAATATGTTCAGCTGCACTCTCAATTTAAGGTCTAAATATTTCCAATACATAATTCATACCTTTGCCCCTTTCAAGCTGTCAAGATAGCACGTTGATTATGTTGAGACACATTTTTTACACATAAGGTTACAACACCAATTCATGTAAAATAACAAGAAATGCAACAATTCAACTTTAATCTTACCATGTTCATACAATCACCGATGAAGCTCAATTTCTAAAAGACGGGGTTTTAGCCATACATACCTCAATAAAGCTTTCCTTATTCCTTACAAAATTCTGGAACTTTTAGCACTACGATCTATTGTGTAAGAATTACAAATTAAATCGAGAATTAGAGATGAGATTGAGATTCTATCTTGTTTTGAGCATACTATCAAACACTAAAGGTGCATTGTGATCTTAGGCCCTTTTGAGAGAAATTTCTATCATTTATGCCCCTCTTGCTTTCTTTTTAGTTCACTACCTCCCAATATTCTATGGTGTGATATGCATGCAAGAAATTCATTCTTATACCCATGAATTACTTCACTAGTGATCCCTTATTGCTAAGCATAGGAACAAGAGCCGAGGTAATGAAATCTTACCTCTTGGGATGAAGATTTAGGTGCCCTCACTTGATTATCTTCAAAAATTTGGCAAGGTTTCATGGAGTAATTTGATGGGAAGCACTCCCCTCTCTAAGACCCTCTCTCTCTCTCTCTAAAAGCATTAGGAAATATGCTCAAAATGAGCTATAATACCGAATATATCGATAAGGGGTCGGGTTTAAAATTTAGAGAATCGGAGCCCCGAGTCAGGTCTGCAATCGCAAAGTGGAAATACGGCCCACAGAATGGACCACAAAAGTGCTCCCAAAATCTGAACACACTGCCTGGGTATGCGGCAGAAATTCGGTCCGCATACCCGTTCTGCGGTCGCATAATGCACCATAGAACTGTCCCTTACAAAAATCCCAAGGGAAGTGTGCAATGACTATGCGGTCCATATATCGGTTATGCGATCGCATACTTGATCGCTTAGTTGACCTCAAATTCGACCAACACACTGACTCACTTTGCGGCGATTATGCGGTCTGCATACCTGATATGCGACCGCATTCTCGACCGCAGAATCACATTTTTTGGAAAATATTATTTCTTGACTTTTTATATCATAGATCAGTCCAAAAAGGTCCAAACCGCGGCGAGCTAGAATTTTACGCATATCTAACGCATGATCCTAACTTGGAACCACGGGATTCGGGGTTCTGAGTAGGAAATTCATGGGGCCTTACAGAGACGTGGGCACGAGTCGACCTTTTGGGGCGATTTTCTAATTCTTTTTTAATGTGATAATTTTATTATTATATTAAATTCTTATGGTTATATTTATAGTATGTAATTAATTTTGGCTAGATTTGGACCATTCAGAGTTGGAAAGTCAAAGGAAAGGTATTTTTATTGATTGATTTAGCGAGGTAAGTGACTTGTCTAACCTTGTTTGGGGAAAGTCCCTATAGGATTTGGTGCTGTTGTGACATTTTGTGATATATGAGTTCCGTGTACGCGAGGTGACGAGTGCGTACATGGGATAAATGTTGAAATTCCGACCATTGCTAAGTAGTTTCCTTTTTATGCCTTAGTTGAGTTATTCTAGCACGTGTAGTCATCATGTTTAGCCAAATTTCACATGTCTATGTGTCTTGTCTCTTAGTTGCAACTTGTACAACATGCTTAGTTGAATTACCTATTTCCTTGATTCCGTATTCGTTCTTTAACTGTAGGATTCCTTGCTTGCATTATTATTGTTCATTTACTACGTGTTGATTTTCGTGATTCTTGTTGAGATGACTGTTTGGTTGTGGAACGAGGTTTCTTCTGTAAGGAGTGTTATTGGCACGAGCTTTGTTTTGTGCGGAGTGTTATTGGCACGAGGTTTCTTCCGTGCGAAGTGTTATTGGCACGAGGTTTCTTCCGTGCAGAGTGTTATTGACACGAGGTTTTTTCCGTGCAGAGTGTTATTGGCACGAGGTTTCTTCCACATGGAGTGTTATTGGCACGAGGTTTCTTCCATGCGAGTGTTATTGGCACGGGGTTTCTTTCGTGTGGAGTATTATTGGCTCGAGGTCTCTTCCATGTAAAGTGTGATTGGAACAAGATTTCTTCCGTGCGAGGTGTGATTGGCACGAGGTTTCTTCCGTGCGGAGTGTTATTGGCACGAGGTTTCTTCCATGTGGATTGTTATTTGGCACGAGGTTTCTTCTGTGTGGATTGCTATTGTGGCACGAGGTTTCTGCTGTGTGGTTATTGTTTTCCTCTATTTGCTGTGTTGTTTTTTATTGTTGTTGTTCCTTGACTTGTATGATGTTCGTTTCCTTACGTGTTGTAATTGTCTTCTTGTTTTCCTGTGTTGTTGTTTTTCCCATACACTTTTATTGTTTCATGAACCTGTCATTAATTTTATTATTTTGCCTTCTGCCTTATTTCTTATATTTCAGTAGGGCCCTAACCTGACCTCGTCACTACTCTACCAAGGTTAGGCTTGGCACTTACTGCGTACCATTGTGGTGTACCCATACTATGATTGTGCATATGTTTTTTTGTGTAGACCTAGGGTACATCTTATCAGCCTCGATGGTAGAGCGTGTGCTGCTGCTTGGAGACTTCAAGGTATATTTGCTAGCGTCCGCAGACCTCGGAGCCCTCTATCCTTATTATGTTGTTTTCCTTATTCTCTTTAGACTTTGATGTATAGAGATATTTAGTACTTCCTTTAGAGCTTGTGACTTATAACTACCGAGTTTTGGGAGTTGTTCTTACTCTGAGTTGCAAATTTACTTGTACATGTCGAGCGGTAGTTTTCAGTTATATATATATATATCGATGTTGAGATTTTAGTCGATATTTCAGTTCTTTAGCATAATTATTAGGCTTACCTAGTCTTAGAGAATAGGTGCCGTCACAACATCCTACAGAGGGAAAATTGGGTCATGACAGTTCGCGACTAGCGGGTCGCGTTCGCGAAGCCTTCAGATCCAACTACTTCGCCTTTGTGTTATGTGTGTCGCGAAGGCTTAACGGCTCGAGGTCCCCCTACTCCCCATTGTTCTACGCGTTCGCGACTCCCCGTCGCATTCGCAAAGGGTAACCCAACTCCTTCTCCGTATTCACGACCTCTTCGTCGCGTTCACGATGAACATTTTCTAGCAGTCCAAAAATCCTTCTTCGTGATCGCATAACTCCACTCACAATTGCGATGCACGACACCAGAACTAACAATCAGCAACATCAAAAGACCCAAACTGGTATGAAACCACCCCGAATCACACCCGAGTCCCCCTCCCCCCGGAACCCCGTCCAATCATACTAACAAGTCCCAATACCCTATCCAAACTTATCCAAAGGCTAGAAACGCCATGAATAACATCAAAATCATAAATCGACGATCAAAATCTTTCTTTCAACTTTCAAACATTCAAACTTCGACAAACGTGTCTAAATCATACTTAAACATTATGGAATGACGCCAAACTTCATATGTATGTCACAAATCGCGATACAGACCTATTCCAAGGCTCAAAACCCTGAAGAGACATCAATAACACCAAGTCTGAAATAAGCGCTGAAATACTCCTAGGCCACCCGATACTCAACTCGAATATACGCCCAAGTCCGAAATCATCATAAAAACCTATTGGAACCTTCAAATCGTGATTCTGAGGTTGTTTACTCAAAAGTAAAGCCTTGATCAACTCTTCCAACTTAAAGCTTCCAAATTGAGAATTTTCTATCTGATTCAACTCCGAACTTCCCAAAATTCAATTCCAACTACGCGTACAAGTCATAAAATATGAACTGAAGCTACTCAAGGCCTCAAACTGTCGAATTATGCGCTAGATCTATAAATGACCGGTTGGGTCATTACATAGTTTATTTAATAGAAATTCAAGATTTTCAATGTGAACCAGTCATATCTTCTTGAACATTCATCGAAAATTGATGTTAGTGATATTGTGAATGTAAGTTGTTATTTATTTGGTTTTAATTAGTCTTGTTTTTACTTATATGTAATGATAGTACACTGGATTTGGTTCTGATAACTTGCATTTCAAAATTTGGTTGTTATATATTATGTTGGAAGTCTGGTCTTCGAAGCCTTGTTGTCCAGTTTTTTCTACTAAATAAGTATAATATACTGGATTTGACCATGTTTTTCCATTCTACTCCGATATTTTTTGCTGCAGTTTTATTATTTCTAATAACTTGCAATCCAGAATAATGTGCTAGCCTTTTTAAAATGTTTTTATACTGCATGAGTATAATGTACTGGATTTGAACTTTTACTATTTTTTTTCCAGTATTGTTGGAGTTTTATATATTTCTAATAACTTACAATCCATAATAATGTGCTAGCCTTCTTGAAACATTTTTATACTGGATGGGTTTAATATACTGGTTGAGTATAATATAATGGATTTGACCATGTTCCTGTGTTATTATGCTGAAATTCTGATAAGAGAAACAACAACATTCATTTATTTTTTCTTTCTAGAGGGTATCAGTCAAAGTTCAAGACATTATACGTTCAGATCAGGTGAATTTTGGCGAAAGTTGGAAGATTGAAGGTTTTGAAGGTTGATAGGTTTGACCGAGAGTTAACTTTATTGATATCGAATGCGTATTGTGTTTTTGAGAGTTGGTATAGGTTCGTTGTGTCATTTGGGACTTGCATGCAAAATTTAAGGTCATTCCGTGTTGATTTGGTATGGCTTGACATGAGTTTTAGAAGTTTAAAAGTTTATTAGTTCATTAGGTTTGAATTGGTGTGCGATTCATGATTTTGATATTTTGATGTGATTTGAAGCCTTTAGTAGGTTTGTGTTATATTTTGCGACTGGTTTGTACGATTGGACGGGGTTCCGAGAGCCTCGGGTGTGTTTGGGTTGTGTCACTCTCTTATTTGATGTTTTTGCATCATTTCTTTGGGCATAAAGGGTAACGTATTGAGAAAACAACTTTTGATTTGTGATTATATTGAACCATTAGATCCGTATCGTAATTATAGAATCATAGCCATAAGAATCATCGAATTCCGAGGTCGTTTGAGTGAGTTATGTTCATTTCTATGTCGGAAAAGATTATTGGTTTCTGGTGCGAACTTTGTTCTTCGCAAATGCAAGGGAGGTCCCGCAAATGCAAAGAAGGAAATTTGGGTTGACGGGTCAAAACAAAAAATTTCTCTTCGCGAATGCAATCGTATCCCAAAGGCGAAGAACAAAAATTACCTGGGCAGTGTTTTAAATGGGGAAACCGAGCATTTTAGTATTTTGAGCATATCTTGAGTTCTAGAGCTCCGTTTGAGGTGATTTTTGCGGTGTCATTCTCGTCTCAATAAGGGGGTAAATATTGGACCTTTAGTTTTATGTTTTACCATGATTATTTTCGTTGGTTATCATTTTTATCCGTGTTTGGATTGTAGAAATTAGGGTTTTGAGTCCCAAAGTCGAGAAATGGTAAATCCTTGATTTGATGGTCAATTCATGGATGTAATTGGATGATTTTATGGATATACACTATGATTTATGGGTAATACTTATTTTGATAATTCTCGAAATCCGGGCATGCGAGCTCGGCGTTGACTTTGTTGACTTTTCATGCGGAGTTAGGAATTTATTTCTAATTGTTGAATTATGAGTTTTGAGTATATGTTGATTGGTTTGCATATTCTTTATCTAGTTTAGGATCGTTTGGAATTGGTTTGAGGTGTTAGAGAGGCGTTGGAGCCGGTTATCCGATTTCGGAGCGAAGTAAGTCTCCTGTCTAACATTGAGATAGGGAATTTACCCCATAGGTGTTATATGTGCTATGTGCTACATGTTGTGTGAGTGTTACATTCCGTAAGTTTAACAACATTGACACCGTTATATATATATAGATATGGTATTTTGGGTGGAACTTTTTCTTTTAAAACAGTCATCGTCACAAAAAAAGGTTATTACAATAAAATAATTTTGTGTGTGTATATATATATATATATATATATATATATATATATATATATGTGTGTGTGTGTGTGTGTGTGTGTGTGTGTGTGTAATATATTCACACGCACATGTACTCTGGCTTTACTTCCATATATCCTACTCATAACTTTTCCCTTGTAAAAGAAATAAGTGGGATGGTTATTTTGTAGTCAGTAGACGAAACAATTTATATTGTTTAAACTTTAATATTAATTTATGATTGCATTTTTTAGAAAATAAAAAGATTTTCTAAAAATATGGTATAAACGATGAAAATAAAAATGAAAAGCTTGATACAATATATGTAGCGGTGTCTGAAAGAAAAGAAGACTTTAAACTTGTATTAAAGTCATAGAAGTTTACGTACTTATAAATTATTTCATTAAAAATAAAATAGAATGTTCAAAGTATAATTTTGGATAGTTACCATTATTACTATTTTCGAATATGATAAATTATACACCTAATATGAGAAGGTTTATGAGGTTTTCTTTATTGTAAAGATAAAAACTATTTTGTTACAAGAAAAGAAGGTTATCTTTTTACCATTTAAAGAATTAAGCGAACGAAAATTTGTACTCTTTATATGTAAGAAAATTATAAGTTGAGAAAATATATGTATTTTTACATGGATGTTTTAATGATATAATAGTGTATGAATTTATTTTACATGATACCACATGACCGTAATAGTATGATGTATAAAGTGTATAAATAAAAATAAGTAAAATTTTAAATAATTTAAGGCAATTCTTAATCATACGGGTAATTGGTTAATTACGGGGTAGCGAGATATTATCTAATTAATTAATTGACTATGAGATAAAATTAAATCCCCAAAAACGTGGCAGCAACCTAAGATATCAATTAAGTGACTCATACAATATATTTGCAAGGTGGCAACATAAAGGTGCCTTTATCTCGTTTGCGTAAGGACTTTACCAGAATCTATTTCATGTTTCTTAATCAATACTATTTCTCAAGTCAGTAGGGAAGGTGGGCCTAGACATATTAATTTGGGTTGAAGTTGCGTCAGTAGGGAAGGTGGGCCTATCCATTTTTGTAGTCTGAACTCCATAATCCATAGTCCATACCATTTCCTCACATTGACATGATTCAAACACATGAGCTTAACTACAGGACTGAAATTCCTAATGAGAATCAGCTGCTAGTGTTCACAAATGCAGAACTATCATTTTTTTCCCCCTTTCAAGCTTCCCGACTTTGGTTTATGCGGAGCTAGCTATGGAGATGGAATTGTTCACGGATGCAATGCCGGAAGAAGAAAACTGTTCATTTGATGAAAATAATGACGATTATTCAAGTTTGGATGGTGAAAGCTTGGATTTTTTTGGTTATCTTGGTTATTAGTTTGATTTTATGGAAAGGACTAAGTTGGAAATTTTGTTTTTTTGGAAGAAAGTTGTGATCTTGATGATATGGGAAGTGTGATTCTGATGTTTAAGGGTGCATAATTCTTGTGGAGTGCAGAGTGAAATCCTTTATTTGTTGAAATTGTTGATAAAGAACAATGAACATTGGTGCATAGCTAGCTCAGGTATGTCACACCTCCTTTTTGCGCGCCCGTCCCGAAGGGTTAAATGCGCGAGGGGAATTTTTCCAATTTAAGTGACAATATTCGAAATGAGATTATTTATTTAATTCAGAGTCGCCACTTGGGAAAGGTTTGGTTTTTGGTGTCCCAAGTCACCGGTTTATCTTGAATCCCAAATCGAGGAAATTTTCGACTTTTCCAAATGAAGTCTGCGAACCAGAAATTCTAAGTAAGGAATTCTGTTGACCCGAGGGAAGGTGTTAGGCACCCTCGAATCCCGTGGTTCTAGCACGGTCGCTTAAATTGTTATAATGGCTAAATATCTGATTTAAATACATGTTGTGACTTATGTGCTTTTATTAAGTTTAAACCGCTTTTATTATTATCATTTATTTTTATAGAATTGCAACGTCGTGAAAATGCATCTCGAACCACGTCACAATCAATGCACCCGTAGTTGTTAACACATTTCGACTCCGTTGAGATTTGAATTTGGGTCACATAAATGTGCACCCGAATTTAAGAATGTAATTTCAATTGAGTCGCGCCTAAAGAGTCTAACGCGTTATTATCTTTGGGGGAAGACAGTGAAATTCACTAAACAGTCCATCCCGAATTCTAAGTATTTATTATGGTTAATTATTGAGGGCCCCGCAATTTGCATTTTTATTTGGCGAGGCTCGTCTTATTTTATGAAAGGATAAACCTAATGGCGACTACATTTTTTCTATTTTTCGTTTGTCTTTGAGAAAAATGAAAGAAGGAAAAGTACACGCTAATTAAATTACATGCTTGACCAACTTCGGATTCTTATTTGATTATCTGATTAGTTGTTTATGAGGCGTGAATTGTTTCGTGCCTTATTTCATAGATGAACATGCTTTTAATTTGCTAGAGGATATTAATATACAAGATTAATAAACTGCCAAAACCTACGTTAAAATGTTCTTCAATCCTGAATTTAAACTAACTTATTTAAACTAAGTCAGTAGAATTGACTATCGGAAACTGCTACTAATAGGGTTCGAACGTGGTCATGTAAATTGCCTAACGAGATCCGATAAAGTTAGAACTCAAAAGATTAAAACTACATTGTATTCTGCAAGGTTAAAGCATTCTGCCCTATACATAAAAAATATAGCTGAAAGGAAATCTAATTATCCGTATGCCAACCAACTCATGCATTCTTTATCATACAACCAACTAGATAACTGAAATCACAATTTTAAGCACACTAAACTTCAATTAAGTACAGGTTACCCTATGTGTTCTTTATTGAGTTGCAAACTAAACAAGTTACACAAATCTAATAACGTTTATAAAACTGTAACTGCAGCAACGAACGATTAAACTCCCGCGTATCTTTTATTTCATGCTTTCATTGTTACATCAATGCGAAGTTCTAGTGTGTACCTGGATGTTGAATATAATAGAAGAAGCAGGGAAGTCAGTAGAGCAATAGGAGCAATACCAAACAGCAGCAGTAACAGCAGGTAACAAACAGAACAAGTCCCAGTGCAAGATACAACTATGGCCGATGGAAAAATGGCAAAATGACAGCAGCAAACAATGCAGTAGAAATAGAAGTCCCAGATAGACCAACTCCAGAAACAAACCGATGAAATAAACAACCAGTAAGCTCAGTTGGGACTTGGAAGAAATCAGTGTTGAACAAACAGGTCCAGACCAGTGAAAACAAAACAACAATGGAAATGCAGTTCCTAATTTTGTCTGTCTGTGTTTTCTATCTCTTGCCCTCTCTCTATCCTGTATATATCCTCTCTCAATGTGTATCTTTATGTATCTAACAATCAATCCCCTTCTGTCTATATGCCTTTTTCTCTCTTTTCTGAATCTCTCTCTCTCTGTATCTATGTTTTCTAAAATCCAGTCTGAAAAATCCCCCTCACTAATGGGAGTTCTGCCTCTTTTTATAGCCTAACATCAGGCTATTCACAGCCTGTTAAACAACTCAGAACTCATTCCTTTTCAACTATTTTTTCACTCAAACATTTAAAATTAGGAACCCTCCCATGATATTCCCTGACAGCCCTTTTAATCAACTTATTAAACTAAAAGCAGACATGGGCAGCAAGAATATAATCTGACAGCATATGCTATCAAACTATTTTAATCTTAAAAACAACCTTAATGCACATGTTGTGCGCAAGTGCACATGCCATCAATTCAGACTGCAGCTAAACAAACCAAATCCTTACATTTCTGATCCAAATACAAAAACTATAAGTAACTATACTCAATTCCCAATTGATTTAAGTAGGACTTCCAGCAGAAAAACTAATCAGATTGTTATCATTCAAAGCTGAACTTATGACGACGTATCTCGGCTCGACTATACTAATTGTAACACATACAATCAACAGCCAAGGATTGGAATCAAATAGTATTGCACAAAGGGTTCAGACTGCACTGTCAAAACAAAGATGACCTTGGGAATTGATTACTCAACCAATTTCAATTCAGTCGATTATGCAGTTTACATACACACACATTAATCAGTGAATGAAGAAGGACTTGACCAAATACAGAGGTTTGGGCAAGGTGGACAGGACACAGTCGACAAAACTCAAAGCAAATCAACTAAAACATTTAGCCATACGAACAAACCTTTAACAAACACATGAACTGAATAAACAAAAAGAAAAACAAACTTACCCTAAAGCCTTGAAAAATCAGAAAGCCTTAGCTCGGATTTGAATAGACCTTTCTTGGGGTTGAACGGACTTTAATCGAAGTGTTCTCAACTGAGAACACTTCGATTAAGGTCCATTAGACCCTAATCACTTGGCTCAAACGGACACAGACCGGGCATGAGGATTCCTAGGGTTCCTAGAGGGCAGATTTGGGATTTGGGTTTCCTTGGTTAGATTCGGACCAAACCAAGCATGGTTTGGTCACGAGGGAGGTCCGGGGACTGTCTGGTGTGAAACTAGGGTAGATCGGTGTAGATGGGAGTTCAGCTCGAATCTTCAAATGAAGATTCGAGAACCTGGGGGCTGATTCGAACTAAGAGGTTAGTGGATTTGGGTTCAGGGTGGTGAGGTGTATCTATGGTGTTAAGGTGGGGGTCACTGGCGTCCATGCCGCCGGGATTAATGGTGAGGGGAAAGGGGGCGGCTAGGGTTCTAAAGGATTTGGGTCTGTGGTGAGGACGATGAAGGGTAGGGGGTGTTTGGATGGGGCGTGGGGTATGGTTATAGGCTTATATAGTTAGTGAATGAATAGATCCTGGCCGTCGGATGAGGCGAGATGAAGGACCAGGATCTTTCAGCTAGTGGGAAACGGTGTCGTTTCAAGTGCAAGGGGTTGGGTTGGTCCGGGGTTGAACGGGTCGGGTTTGTTTGTGGGTATGGGGAATGTGATCTTGGCCGTTGATCATTCTGAGATCAACGGCCCAGATCAAGCATGACCCAAACGACGTCGTTTTGGGTACTCCTGGGGCCGAACTGAACTGGACCGGATAATTTGGTTTGGGCTTGTTTTATTTGATTTGTACTGGCCCAATCCGAAAATCCCTTTTCCTCTTTAATCTCTTAATTAAATTAAACAACACTAATAAAAATATTAAACAATAATTAATCACACAATTAAAAAATAACATCACTTTATATTTTTACACACGACGCATATTTTTATATTTTGTTTGATAAAAATACAAAAGGGGAAGATCACAAATAAATACCGAAAATGCTACGTAAATCCGAAAAATTGTGCAGCAAGACCAACTGCTATTATTTTGCTTCTTTTGGAGTGATTGTCGCGAAAACAAAAATTACGTGCTCACAGCTGCCCCTCTTTGTTCGGAAACACGAAGAGTTTTCGTGCAAAGATAAAGTGAGCGGATATGAGCGACTTTTGCCTATTGGAATACTCCGTGTGAAGCACATTTTGAAAGATTTGACCGAATCTTCGCTTCAAAGATTTCCTACATATCCTGGGCTAAACAGGAATCAGGTCAATGTAGTTCGGGAAGCTTTGGTAGCTGGGACTACCATGGGACCGCAATGTTTGCCGTTACTGCTGTTGCCGCTGCGGTTGCTGCTTACCGACTCCTTTATTACAACCAAAGAAAAATTGAAACTGAACTAACTACGTATCCGTGTCAACCGCTAGTTACAAGATTCCTATCTATGATTCTTTTGCGACTTGAACTTGGGTCTTGGCTGATTCTGCTTGTAGCCTTCGATCCGAATCTTGATGCTTGCAAGTTGCAGGCGCCTATTTATTTCTGCGACACTGAGTAAGATGGGGTTGGTAGAACTCGGGACTTTGATCGATACTTGGGGCGATCCGCCCTTCGTTTTTTCAAGCATCTCGGAACATCTTTTTTTTTTACTCTAGGTTGAGGCTCATCTCGTGGGTCTTCTCGATCCATGCGCCTCGAGGTCAGACCTACGGGGAAAAACAAACGAACGAAATTTTCTGCCCCAGTTTCACTAGGAAAATTTCGTGAGTTATTTGCCAGGAAGTTCATAGAATTGATGAAGGAATTGGAAAATTTCAGTTTCCAAAATGCCAACTCCGGGATTGGATCAACATATTGCCACAAGGTAAGAATGCTCAGTTTAGGGTTGGAGCCCTAAGGCTGGCGGAATGGGAATAGTTCAGTTCAGGGTTGGAGCCCTAATGCTGACTAGCTGGGGAGAAGTTCAGTTTAGAGTTGAAACCCTAATGCTGACCAACTGGGGAAAAGTTCAGTTTAGGGTTGGGGCTCTAATGCTGACTGAATGGACAGAAGTTCAGTTTTAGGGTTGAAGCCCTAATGCTGACTAAGGAAAAGTTCAGTTTAGGGTTTAAAACCCTAATGCTGTCTGACTAGACAAAGTTCAGTTTAGGGTTTAAGCCCTAATGCTGACTAAATGGACAAAGTTCAGTTTAGGGTTTAAAACCCTAATGCTGACTAAAGGGAAGAGTTCAGTTTAGGGTTTAAAACCATAATGCTGACTAACTGGGGATAGTTCAGTTTAGGGTTGGAGCCCTAATGCTGACTGAATGGACAGAGTTTAGTTTAGGGTTTAAAACCCTAATGCTGACTAACTGGGGATAATTCAGTTTAGGGTTGGAGCCCTAATGCTGACTGAATGGACAGAGTTCAGTTTAGGGTTTAAAACCCTAATGCTGACTAACTGAGAATAGTTCAGTTTAGGGTTGGAGCCTTAACGCTGACTAAAGGGAAGAGTTCAGTTTAGGGTTTAAAACCCTAATGCTGACTAAAGGGAAAAAGTTCAGTTTAGGGTTTAAAACCCTAATTCTGATTAAAGAGAAAAGTTCAGTTTTAGGGTTTAAAACCCTAATGCTGACTAAAGGGAAAAAGTTCAGTTTAGGGTTAAAACCATAATGCTGACTAAAGGGAAAAAGTTCAGTTTAGGGTTTAAAACCCTAATGCTGACTAAAGAGAAAAAATTCAGTTTAGGGTTTAAATCCCTAATCCTGATTAAAGGGAAAAGTTTAGTTTAGGGTTTAAAACCCTAATGCTGACTAAAGGGAAGAAGTTCAGTTTAGGGTTGGGGCCCTAATACTGACTGAATGGACAGAGTTCAGTTTAGGGTTTAAAACCCTAATACTGACTAACTGGGGATAGTTCAGTTTAGGGTTGGAGCCCTAATGCTGGCTGAATGGACAGAGTTCAGTTTAGGGTTTAAAATCCTAATGCTGACTAAAGGAAAAGTTCAGTTTAGGGTTTAAAACCCTAATGCTGACTAAAGGAAAGAGTTCAGTTCAGGGTTTAAAACCCTAATGCTGACTGAATGGAAAAGTTCAGTTCAGGGTTTAAAACCCTAATGCTGACTAAAGGAAAAGTTCAATTTAGGGTTTAAAACCCTAATGATGACTAAAGGAAAGAGTTCAGTTTAGGGTTTTAAAACCCTAATGCTGACTAAAGGAAAAGAGTTCAGTTTAAAGTTTAAAACCCTAATGCTGACTGAAGGAAAAGTTCGAGGATACTAACTGACACCCTTTTTTTGAATTTTCTTGTTTTAGTAAAAGGTAAAAGAGAATTTCGTGGAAACTTACCTTTCAAGTGGATTCCTTATTGCCAAATTGTTTCTTGTACTCATGTACTTTCTTCTTTGGGTGACACCTGCTTCTTGCACGGTTGTCTTGGATTATACCTGTTTCAACTTCTCAAACAAAGAACAATTGTTAGCTCGGAAATGGCGGTTGGTTCGGTGACCTTGATTGTTCCAGTTGCTTTGTCGCGTCCTTATTTCTGTTGAGAAGTCCTGCCATTGATTGGATTCAAATGGCGAAACCCTTTTAGACTACTCAAGCTTGTATTTCTAGATTCTGTGATGATTTGCCTCGTAAGGCTCTTTTTTTTTGTCCCGTTTTGCTTGGGGATTTTCAACGGGGATTTTAATGGGGAGACTCTGTGGGGATTTGTACAAGGGGAAACTCTGTGGGGATTTGTACAAGGCGGACTTGCTGGGGATTTGTTACAAAGCGGACTTGCCAGGATTTGTTGGAGCAAGCTTGCTGGGGAATTTTACAAAGGGGAACTCTGTGGGGATTTGTACAAAGGGAAGTTCTATGGGGATTTGTACAAAGTGGACTTGCTGGGGAAATTTCTCTCTTTTTTTTTTTTGATTTTACTTTAAATGCAGTCAAACATCATGATTCATCAGGTTTGGACAAATGTACCAACGAAACGGGACATTTCCCTTGCGAAACGGAATTCCGTGAAACCAAACCTGCCACCTGTCCTTTCCGGTATATCTGGAAACTTAGGGTTAAAAAATGAAAGGGATTTGAAGAAAAAACAAAGAAAGGAGAAAGCAAACTTCAGAAAAGAAGTGTCCCTTTCGGGACGAAAAAGACTTATCTGAGGAAGACAGTGCTGACTTTAAATGGACATGACATGCTCTTTGGACTGGACGCCTGACCTTCAATGAACTTGCATTTCCTCCCGAACCAAAATGGGTCTGTGTTTCAAAAACTGGTGGAACTTTGCCGAGACCTCCTTGGGTAGAGTCGTTCTTTCGGCCAACAGCGCCCTTTGCGGGTTTTTGCTAGCTGGCCTCTCTCATTTCCCTCCTTGTTGTCGCTTGATAGCACTCTTTACGAGTTTTTACTACACAAGCTCTCTCATTTTGGTTTCTCTACTCCCGTCGTCTCGCGGTTCCCGGAGGTTTTCACCGACGAGACTCTCTCATTTTATTTCTCTCAATTTACAGTGTACCGGTCTCCATTCGTGACGCTTTTTGGCTTCCCCCTACCTTTGGTAATTGATCCGAAGGGTTTGTGCTTGGTAAAGAAAAGTAGATGATACTACGACTTTTAAATCGTTTGACGTGCCCCGGTTTCAATTTCAGGGTAAATGGGATTTTATTATTGGTGTGACTGAACCTCAGAGAGAGGCTGCCTACGTATCCTTTCGGAATCAAGTCGGACGTAGTTCAGGCCTCGATCAATGTTTTGTTTTGTTTTTTTTTTTTTTTTTTTGTAACCAAAGAACCTTAACCGGCTCAAAGGCTTGTAGAGAGAGTTGATAGTGTTTGGGGTAGTGGGAATAAAACCTCCATCATTTCAAATGCGTCAGGATCGCTGGGGTGTCACTCAGACGTAGTATCTTTTGACTGCATCCGCATTCACCGCTGTTTTGGGATCATTTCCTTCAATATCACCCAGGTACAATGCTCCTCTTGGCAATATCTTCCTGATGATGTATGGACCTTTCTAATTTGGAGCAAATTTCCCTTTTGCTTCCTGGTGATGTGGCAGAATGCGCCTCAGTACTAGTTGACCTACTTCGAAATTCCTGGGTCGGACTTTCTTGTTGTAAGCACGGGTCATTCTTCATTGGTACAACTGTCCGTGACAAACCGCGGCCATTCGTTTCTCATCAATCAAAGTCAACTGCTCCAATCGAGTCTTAACCCATTCACTGTCCTCGATTTCTTCTTCGACAATGGTTCGAAGCGAAGGGATTTCTACTTCCGCTGGTATCACAGCCTCGGTCCCATAAACCAAAAGATAAGGAGTTGCTCCTACTGACGTGCGTACCGTAGTGAGATACCCCAACAATACAAAGGGTAGTTGTTCATGCCACTGTCGGGAACTCTGGATCGTCTTCCTCAAAATCTTCTTGATGTTTTTGTTTGCCGCTTCTACAGCGCCATTGGCTTTGGGCCGATAAGGAGTAGAATTCATATGCGTTATTTTGAATTGCTCGCATACATCCCCCATCAAGTGACTATTCAGGTTGACTGCGTTATCCGTGATGATAGTTATAGGAATACCGAAACGACAAATAAGATTTGAATGTACAAAATCCACTACAGCTTTTTTGGTGACCGACTTGAGAGTAACAGCCTCTACCCATTTTGTGAAGTAGTCGATGGCAACCAGTATAAATCTATGTCCATTTGAGGCCTTCGGCTCGATCGGACCAATGACGTTCATGCCCCAGGCGACAAATGGCCAAGGTGAAGACACGGGATGCAATTCCGTGGGAGGTGCATGAATCAAATCACCGTGCACCTGACACTGATTACACTTCCGAACGAAGCTAAAGCAGTCCTTTTCCATAGTCATCCAGTAATAACCTGCTCGAAGGATTTTCTTTGCTAAGACATACCCGTTCATGTGAGGTCCGCACACACCTGCGTGTACTTCGTGCATGATATTTCTTGCCTCCTCGGCGTCAACACATCTTAGTAGGTTGAGGTCCGGGGTCCTCTTGTACAAAAATTCACCGCTCAGAAAGAAACCACTTGCATGCCGCCTAATGGTTCTCTTTTGATCTCCAGTAGCATGCTCGGGGTATTCTTGTGTCTTCAAGAACCTCTTGATATCATGGTACCATGGCTGTATGCATGATCCTGCCTCGATTACGTTACAGTAACCGTGTCTCTCCCTGATTTGGATTTCCAAGGGATCGACATGGGCGTTGCCTGGGTAGGGTAGCATCGAAGCCAAGGTGGCAAGTGCATCTGCTTGTTCATTGTGACATCGCGGGATATACCTGAACTCTATTGATTTAAAACGCTTGCCGAGGTCCTCCACGTGCTGTCGGTAAGGGATAAGCTTGACATCTCGAGTTTCCCATTCACCTTGGGCTTGCCGGATAATCAGGTCAAAATCTCCCATGATCAGTAAGTCTTCGACATCCTGATCGATTACCATATGCATGCCCATGATGCAGGCTTCATACTCAGTTGTATTGTTTGTGCAAAAGAAACGTAGTCTAGCTGTGGTGGGATAATGTTGACCCGAGGGCGAAATCAAAATTGCCCCGATTCCTACACCTTTGGCATTTACGGCTCCATCAAAGAACATCTTCCAAACATGGGCGTTCTCCGAGACCACTTCTATGGTGTTTATTTCTTCATCTGGAAAATAGGTGCTCAATGGCTGGTATTCCTCATCGACTAGATTTTTGGCCAAATGATCTGCTAGCGCCTGGGCTTTCATTGTTGTGCGAGTGACATAGACTATGTCGAATTCAGTAAGCAAAATTTGCCACTTGGCCAGTCTTCTAGTAGGCATTGGTTTCTGAAATATATACTTCAAAGGATCCATCCTGCTTATGAGGAAAGTAGTGTGAGCTTGGAGATAATGTCTCAGTTTCTGAGCCACCCACGTCAAAGCGCAACACGTTCTTTCCAGCAGAGTATACTTGGCCTCGTAGACGGTGAATTTCTTGCTCAAGTAGTAGATTGCTTGCTCCTTCTTTCCGGTTAGGTCATGTTGCCCGAGGACGCAACCGAAAGAATTCTCCAAGACTGTCAGGTACAAGAACAGTGGTCTCTCTGGCTCTGGTGGGACCAAAACTGGGGGATTTGAAAGATATTCTTTAATTTTGTCAAAAGCTTCTTGACATTCAACCGTCCATTTGATCGCCGCGTCTTTCCTCAATAGCTTAAATATGGGCTCACACGTGCTAGTTAGCTGGGCAATGAATCGACTGATATAGTTCAACCTGCCCAACATACTCATCACGTCTTTCTTCGTTCTTGGGGGAGGTAGATCCCTGATAGATTTTATCTTTTTTGGATCTAATTCAATACCCCTCCTGCTCACTATGAAGCCCAAAATCTTGCCCGATGGGACTCCGAAAGCACATTTGGCTGGGTTCAGCTTCAAGTCGTACTTCCTGAGTCTCTCGAAGAACTTCCTCAAGTCTTGGATGTGATTATCCTGTGTCCTGGATTTGATTATCACATCGTCCACGTACACCTCTATTTCTTGATGCATCATGTCATGAAAAATGGCAGTCATGGCTCTCATGTAAGTTGCCCCAGCATTCTTCAGACCAAATGACATAACCCGATAACAGTAAGTGCCCCAAGGCGTGGTGAAGGCAGTCTTCTCGGCATCTTCTTCATCCATCAATACCTGATGATACCCAGCGTAACAATCTACGAAAGACTGGATCTCATGTTTGGCACAATTATCAACAAGGATGTGGATATTGGGTAATGGGAAATTATCTTTGGGACTCGCTCTATTTAGGTCTCGATAGTCCACGCACACCCGAGTCTTCCCATCTTTTTTCGGCACTGGAACCACATTTGCCAACCATGTTGTATACTGGACTACCCGAATCACTCCCGTTTTCAGCTACTTGGTGATCTCCTCTTTAATCTTGTCACTGACCTCAGTTTTGAACTTTCGTTGCTTTTGTTGAACTGGAGGACAATCAGGGTGAATTGGCAATTTATGAACCACTAGATCAACACCTAATCCCGGCATGTCATCGTATGACCAAGCAAACACATCTTTAAATTCAAAAAGAAGTTGAATTATCGCGTCTCGCATTTTCTTGTCCGTGTGAATGCTTATTTTGGTCTCCCGGATTTCTTCAGGAGTTCCTAAATTAACCGGTTCAGTGTCATTCAGATTTGGCTTAGGTTTATTCTCAAAATGTTCCAACTCTCGGTTTATTTCCCTAAAAGCCTCTTCTTCATCATATTCTGGTTCTGGGTTCGTTATTTCACAATTAAATAGCTCGTTGTGATCTGGGCGTGAAGTCTGCAAGCATATAATATTTAAAGCCGCATTATTATAACTGAAACAAAAGATAAAGGAAAAATAACAAAATCAGAACAAAGGGAAAAATGGGAATACAATGATGATTTTTTTTTTATTTTCTTCTTGACATTTGGAAGACAACAATGTTTACAAACTCAGGAATTCAAAACAACAATTAAAAGAAGAAAACATCCAAGTTATATCCTGGAGATAACTTGTGATGCAGGAAAGGTGGTAGGACAGGTCTACCCGGACTTCCGCCTAGTCGGGAATGGCGTGGCCTCCCAGTTTCGGAGTTTGGTGTTTTGCCCCATATATAGTATTTCGGCGGTGCTGGTGCCTTCTCTTGGTTGAACCATGTGAGCCTCGTAGAGCATTTCTCTCATTGCCCCACATATCTCCTCTATTTCCTCAGCCGTGAAAACCTCATCGTCTTCTTCTTCAGTGTATTTTGGTTCGACGAAAGTTTCATATAAATCCGGCAGTAGCCGAGGTAATTTCCACCCCTTATTCTTCCTTTTCTTCGCCCATTCTTCATCCTCTGGGGTGGGTTGAAAACCTATCCCAAAAAGTTTTTTGGCAGAAGGCAGGGTGATGGGTTCCGTTATTCCCTGCAATGTCCGTCCGAGCCCTTTCCCTGGCCTGAATCCATGTCGGATCATCTCTTTAGCCACCATAACCAAGGCGTTAGACAAGAAAGGTTGGGGGCAAGGTTTTCCCTCTTCATGCTGCTCTGCTAACACAATCTCGAAAGCTTGATAGACCGTGTGTTCGCTCCCTTCTCTTGGTTCAAGATATGGGATGGATGGGTCCCGATAAATAGCATGCTCGTCTTCTCCATGGACCACTATCTCTCGGTCTTCGTACTCAAACTTCACCATCTGATGAAGAGTAGAAGGCACAGCTCCTGCCGCATGAATCCAAGGTCTGCCAAGGAGGAAATTGTAGGACGTATCCATGTCAAGCACTTGGAAAGTTACCTTAAACTCTACTGGCCCTATGGTCAAAACCAAGTCTATTTCTCCAAGGGTGTCTCTCTTGATGCCGTCAAAAGCCCTCACGCAGACATATTTGGGGCGGATTCTTCCGGTCCCAATTTCCACTCTGTGTAGCGTGGAGAGTGGACAAATGTCAACCCCTGAACCCCTATCCAACATTACCCGCTTGACGTAGTAGCCTTCGCATTTAACTGTTAGATGCAGGGCTTTGTTGTGTGCCGCTCCCTCTGGGGGTAGATCGTTCTTGCTAAAAGAGACTTGGTTGATGGCAAAGAACCTCTCCGTCATCCGTTCCAATTGTTCAACTGAGGTTTCTACTGGTACGTATGCTTCATTCAGGGTCTTGAGTAGGATCCTTTGATGCTCGGCTTTTGTGGCACGCGTCCGATAACCACTGGTTCATTCAGCCGAGGTGGTTGAATCGTCCCCCGGACCACATAGGCCCCTTTCGGTACGTACATAGGTTTTGCCCTTTTGACCTCGAAGCTCTGCGGCTTCTCTGCTCGACCTCATGGGATGTAAAGAACTCCATTCTTCACAGGCACCGCCTTCTTCTCCACCTTCTTTTCGGGCTCGCACTTTACAGTACTGGCCTTTTCCCCTTTTTCTGGTTTCTGGGCTGTTTCAGGCTTTCTCCCTGCGTCGACAATGGCGATTATAGATTTCAAAGCAGGGTCAAATTCTTTGTCTTTGCAAATCATTCCGATCAACGGCCCATTATTGTGAGCAGGTAATGGATTGTTAGTCACATTTGGGACCTCCTCGTCCCTTAGCACTATTTTCCCTTGCTCTATTAAATTCTCGACCACTCTTTTCAATGCCCAACAGTCATTTGTATCGTGTCCCTCCGCCCCTAAATGATAGGCGCATCTGACACCGGCTTTGTAAGAAGGTGACGCCAGGTTGTGCCTTGTCTGAGGGACTGGCTGCAAGAAACCCAACTGGACTAACTTCGGGAACAAAGTAGAGTATGGCTCACCGATGGGCGTGAAAGTCCGCCTTCTAGGTGGTTCCTGAGGGCGGAAATTATTTTGAGGAGGCTATGGGTTGTAGTGGTTGCGGTATGGAGGCTGATTTCTAGGGGTGGAGCTTGGCCTCGGTTGGCTTGTTGTGGCGGATGGACATAAGGCTGGGTGTTCATAACCATGTATGGTTGAGGGGCATATGCCAGACTTGAGTGGGGGTAGTAGTGTTGTGGGGTTCTTTCCGGAAAACGGGGCATGGGATTACGGTATTCTCTTGCTTCCGATGCTTCCACGGCTGTTTCTTCCTTCTTCTTCCCTCTTGCCATTCCTCCGGACCCGCTTTGGAGGTTGCCCTTATGGCTTCTTGACTCAAAATCCTACCCGTTTTCAACCCATTCTCCACCATCTCTCCAATTTTAATCGCTTCTGCGAACGGCTTTCCCATGGCTGACATCATGTTTTGGAAATAGTCAGACTCTTGAGCCTGGAGAAAAGTAGTGACCATTTCTACCTCATCCATGGGAGGCTTCACCCTCGACGCCTGCTCGCGCCACTTAATAGCATATTCTCTGAAGCTTTCTGAAGGTTTCTTCTTCAAGTTCGACAGAGAATTTCGGTCTGGTGCGATGTCGATGTTATACTGGAATTGTCTCACAAAATCTCTAGCGAGATCATCCCATATATGCCATCGGGACATGTCCTGGTCCATGTACCATTCCGAGGATATTCCTACCAGACTTTCCCCGAAATATGCCATTAGCAATTCCTCTTTTCCGCCGGCTCCCCGCAATTGGTTGCAATATTTCTTGAGGTGAGCAATGGGGTCACCATGCCTGTCGTACTTCTCAAACTTCGGGGTCTTGAAACCCACTAGTAGGTGCACGTGAGAGAACATGTATAGGTCGGTGTAAGAGACGCTTTTCTGTCCGCTCAAACCTTGCATGTTTTTCAAACTCTATTCAAGGCTTCTCATTCTTTTGGCCATCTCATTTTGTTCAGCAATTCCGGGATTCTGATCCTGCCCAGGTGCAAGCTCGCACTGAGGCTGTGGAGGATGAGTGCTGGTGGTGAACCTAGTTGGTTCCATTGAGAAAGATGGTGCTTGGAATGTAAACGAGGACGAGTCAAAATTCGGCTTGTATGCAGCAGGTTGTGCCGTGATCGGGCAAGGTGGTGCAGTAAAGATGTTTGTGTTTACATCCGTTGTTGACACTCGGGGATAAGACTCAGAGGGCGATCCAGCAGAGAAAGCCGAAATGGCTGGGTATCCAAACGGGGTAGCAGGATAGCTTATGGGGACATTAGAAGTCCCGCTTGTCCTGGAGAATAACTCAGGGAATCCAGGGACGACACTTGGTGGCTCTATTCCATTATTCCAGTCATCCAGCATTTCCAACATGCGGAGCCGTAGGATTCTATTTTCTTCCGCAGTTGCGGACTCAGGCGTGAGGACGGCCGAGATCGAACTCTCCTCGGAAACAGGGATTGTTGGCAACGGAATTTCTGAAGACATTTCTACGCTTCCTTTTGACCTTGTGAAGTAAGTGTGAACACCGCCTCCTGACTTAATAAGAGGTAATTGAACACTCCCTTTCGACCTCGTGAAGTATGAGTGCGAGGCCAGACTTTCACCCAACCAACCGCCTTTTCCAAAAACCTGGAAGGAACTCAACGACAAACGAATGGTTAATTCGAATCAAATAACAGATAGGCAATCTCACGTTGGGGCATGATGCACCTATACAGTTAAATGGATTCCTACATGTTTGCGACGAAAGCATGTGTCATTCCGGCATTCTTTTTTAGGCTTCCCTTTTATTATTTTCCTCTTCTTTTTTTTTCAATTTTTCTCTTTGGTTAAACCGCGACCGGATCCGATGAGGATTGCCTACGTATCACGATGCCACGTGAATCAGATCATTACGTAGTTCAAAACACAAATTAGCGTAAAAAGAAACACACCTTTTATTGCTGAAACGGTATATTACAAACTACATTTTGCAACAGGAAGAGCAAACTTTGAAAATAAACCTAGACTCAATCAGACTAAACACCTAGATGCGAAAGACAGACAGAAAATGCTAAGATACAAACTCGACTTATGAGTACATTATGTTTTTGAAAATTGGTGCCCGCGGGGCGTCGTTCGGCCTCGCCGAGGTCCTAGGTGTGAGATCTCTTTCAAGTTGTTCCAACTCGTGCATGGTCTGCTTAACATAACCCATCACTACTGAGAAAACGGTAACTCTGGTCATGTTCTCACACCGTAGACACCGCCTGATGATGGCGTGGGCAATGGCCCTGATCCTATCTCTGGTTTGTTTCTTCTCTATGAGTAGGCGTTTTATCTGATCACTGCACGTCTTGAATACCTGAGAATCATGTATATACTGATTTTTAGTTGCCGCACTTCTAATTTTATCTGGGCTAACATGTCGTAACAGTATCTGCTCTCAATTTGGAAATCCTCGGCCTGATTAGTTGCTTTGGTCTCAAGTGTAGCCATATCTCTCTTTATTTTGGCAATAGTTTTCTCGTGGTCGCCTTTCAATTGATTCAAGTGTCGGCGATGCTTATCTGCTCTTGTATCCCACTGTGCTCTGAGCTCCGCCATGATGTTTTCAGACTTCTCTAAACCATCTCGCCATTCCCTGACTTCACTTTTTAGCCTTTTTATCAACTGCTCGTCCGATCGACTCCTTGGCTGTTTATCAGCATTCATCCTCATCTGTTTGATCTGGACCCTGAGCATCTCGTTTTCTTAAGTCAACCTGTTCCGTTATCCCATATCGGTAGCAATTTGCACGTTGTGCTCATATTTCAGGCTTTCCACTTGTTGCTTCAACCTGCTGATTTCAGTACAATAGCCTCTTTCTTTCGCCAACCAATCCCACTGCTCTTGCGACGACTCGGCGAAATTCAGGATGTGGGGTCTTTTAGCCGGCCTTTCATGTTCGAGTTCTCTTCTATACCATGCCAGGTAGCCTGGTGCCATCTCACTTTTGGTCTGATCTCGCACGCAAGTATCTGCTTTCAAATATTGACATTCATTCCAGATCCGGCGGATTTTTGCTTCCGGAAATTGTCCGTCAGGACTTATCTCAATCGTTTGAGCACTAAGATCCTCCTCGTATGGTATCATCTGGTATCTTCCGAGCTGTCTCAAGACTCGGCAGGGCGCGTAAGGTTGAATGCTCTTAAGTCCCATCAGCAGGAAATGAGTTTTAGTTGGTGGCATATATATGACCTCATCAACAGGCAGCCATCCCAGTGTCCACTGTATTTGGCTGGCAGTAAGAGCTTGAAAGAATGAGGTCCATGCCATAACTCCTTTGGGCAGACTGATCTCTTTGGTTCTCGTGTAAAATTCTTCTATGCAAGTTTTCTCTGAAGAACCATGGCTCAAGAGCTCGAAACGATGGCAGAGATGTTCAGTCATCCATATTTGTAGCAGCAAGTTACAACCTTCGAAGAAATTCCCCCCGGCTTTGCAAACTGTGATAGCTCGAAAAATATCAGATACCACCATAGGCGCGAGAGTGCTATCGTTTTGAGTGAGCAAAGTACTGACTACCCCGGATATCTTTAGATCAATATTCCCATCTTTCCTTGGGAATACTAAAAGGCCCAAAAATGTTATCATGAAAGCCACTCGTCTGTGCTTATCCCACTTCTGACGACTACCTTTGCTACATAGCTTGTTAATCGGATTGTTGAATCCTCCTACATGACCATACCTGTCGTATATGAAGCATGGATTACAAAAACCGGCGGCCAAATCTGGATTGCGGACCGTCCTGGGTATTTTTAGCGAGTCCAGGAATCGATGTACCGTGACAGCTCTTGGGGCGACCAGGTATTTTTGCCTTAACGGAAGTTCAACATTTCTGATGTACCCAGCCATTTCTTCCAGAGTCGGGGTGAGTTCAAAATCGGAGAAATGGAAAACATTGTGTGCCGGGTCCCAGTAGGTAACCAAAGCTCTTATGATGTCCCCCCGAGGCTGGATTTCCAACAAACCCACGAGACCTTTCAGATGTTTCTTGACCTCATCTTGTCCTTCAGCACCTAGATCATTCCACCATAGCTGTAACTTGACAGGGACTTTAGTCATTATTGAAAAGTGTTCATTTTGCATCGTGCTCATCCTGCACATTTATTAAGGTGACCCTTCTTAAAAAAATAATATTTTGGCTATTTTTCAAAAGAAAACCAGATTTTCGAACACGACCTTTCAGCACTTCAGTGATGAAGATTTTAAGGCTGTGGGGGTCAATTGGACAAAAGTCCTAAACATGGCCCAAAAGGTGGCTGTTTATGCAAAGTCAGTCTTCCGGCGTCCCTTTTGGGAACATTCGGCTATTTATGATAAACAGCATTACCTGACTTACTCTGACACATTTTTTTTATTGGTTTTGGCTATCTTAGCAAAAAGTGGGGTTGAACCCGATGGGGGTTTCCTACGTATCTCACATCCTGGTGAGAATCAAACCGGCGTAGTTCGGTACCTCGTGAATAGAGTAAATCAAATAAACCCCCTTCTTTTGGAATACAATTTTTAAAAGAAAAAGCAAGAATATTTTTTTTGATTTTTATATATTATTATTATTTTTTATTTCTTTTCAAAAAAGAGATAAAGAAAATATTCTTAAGGACTACTAAATAGCATGTTTTTTTGGATTTATAAAAAAAAGACAAATTTTATATATATATTTTTTTAGAAAATACCGGTGAGGTTTTGACATTACTTGGGCATTGGTTTTATTTTTCCAAAATAAGCACTTATCTCCCTACACTGCTATTTTCTTCCCTTTTTAAGTTTTCCCCTCTTTTTTTTTATGATTCGGTCAACATGCAGATCCGAAGCAAATAAATGCGCAAAACAAACGAGATGCAGCAGGATGGTCTTTTCATTTCAGGTTGCCTGTCCTAGACGGACCCAACCCCTGTGTTGAGTCCCCTATGTCAAATGCAACATGATGCAAATAAGCGTTCCTACTAGGGATCCGGCATGAGGTTTTGTTATACTAGGTTTATAACCTGGGTATATGTTCTAGACTGTGTACCCGAGCGGACAACTCGAGTCGAGGAGGGGGCTACGTACCGGGGACCCGCGAGATCGTCCGGCTTTGTAACTTGTCCGGCCTCTTTCTTATTTCAGGTATTGACACTAACAGAATAGGGAGTCTCGACCAGCGAGCTTCTCCCCGGAGGTAAGAAGAGAAGGGTTTCGGCACAGTTTATATACAGTTCAGATAATATCAAAGCGGTAAAAGACAACATTTAGCACGTTATGCCAAAACATGTAATAAAGATCAGATAATAAAGCCAAATATAACAATTATTCTAAGCTCGAATTCTTGAACCCTGAACCAGTGGTTCTGGGTCGAACTAATCCCCAGCAGAGTCGCCAGAGCTGCCACACCTCCTTTTTGCGCGCCCGCCCCGAAGGGTTAAATGCGCGAGGGGAGTTTTTCCAATTTAAGTGACAATATTCGAAATGGGATTATTTATTTAATTCAGAGTCGCCACTTGGGAAAGGTTTGGTTTTTGGTGTCCCAAGTCACCGGTTTATCTTGAATCCCAAATCGAGGAAATTTTCGACTTTTCCAAATGAAGTCTGCGAACCAGAAATTCTAAGTAAGGAATTCTGTTGACCCGAGGGAAGGTGTTAGGCACCCTCGAATCCCGTGGTTCTAGCACGGTCGCTTAAATTGTTATAATGGCTAAATATCTTATTTAAATACATGTTGTGACTTATGTGCTTTTATTAAGTTTAAACCGCTTTTATTATTATCATTTATTTTTTATAGAATTGCAACGTCGTGAAAATGCATCTCGAACCACGTCACAATCAATGCACCCGTAGTTGTTAACACATTTCGACTCCGTTGAGATTTGGATTTGGGTCACATCAATGTGCACCCGGATTTAAGAATGTAATTTCAATTGAGTCGCGCCTAAAGAGTCTAACGCGTTATTATCTTTGGGGGAAGGCAGTGAAATTCACTAAATAGTCCATCCCGAATTCTAAGTATTTATTATGGTTAATTATTGAGGGCCCCGCAATTTGCATTTTTATTTGGCGAGGCTCGTCTTATTTTATGAAAGGATAAACCTAATGGCGACTACATTTTTTCTATTTTTCGTTTGTCTTTGAGAAAAATGAAAGAAGGAAAAGTACACGCTAATTAAATTACATGCTTGACCAACTTCGGATTCTTATTTGATTATCTGATTAGTTGTTTATGAGGCGTGAATTGTTTCGTGCCTTATTTCATGGATGAACATGCTTTTAATTTGCTAGAGGATATTAATATACAAGATTAATAAAACTGCCAAAACCTACGTTAAAATGTTCTTCAATCCTGAATTTAAACTAACTTATTTAAACTAAGTCAGTAGAATTGACTATCGGAAACTGCTACTAATAGGGTTCGAACGTGGTCATGTAAACTGCCTAACGAGATCCGATAAAGTTAGAACTCAAAAGATTAAAACTACATTGTATTCTGCAAGGTTAAAGCATTCTGCCCTATACATAAAAAATATAGCTGAAAGGAAATCTAATTATCCGTATGCCAACCAACTCATGCATTCTTTATCATACAACCAACTAGATAACTGAAATCACAATTTTAAGCACACTAAACTTCAATTAAGTACAGGCTACCCTATGTGTTCTTTATTGAGTTGCAAACTAAACAAGTTACACAAATCTAATAACGTTTATAAAACTGTAACTGCAGCAACGAACGATTAAACTCCCGCGAATCTTTTATTTCATGCTTTCATTGTTACATCAATGCGAAGTTCTAGTGTGTACCTGGATGTTGAATATAATAGAAGAAGTAGGGAAGTCAGTAGAGCAATAGGAGCAATACCAAACAGCAGCAGTAACAGCAGGTAACAAACAGAACAAGTCCCAGTGCAAGATACAACTATGGCCGATGGAAAAATGGCAAAATGACAGCAGCAAACAGTGCAGTAGAAATAGAAGTCCCAGATAGACCAACTCCAGAAACAAACCGATGAAATAAACAACCAGTAAGCTCAGTTGGGACTTGGAAGAAATCAGCGTTGAACAAACAGGTCCAGACCAGTGAAAACAAAACAACAATGGAAATGCAATTCCTATTTTTGTCTGTCTGTGTTTTCTATCTCTTGCCCTCTCTCTATCCTGTATATATCCTCTCTCAATGTGTATCTTTATGTATCTAACAATCAATCCCCTTCTGTCTATATGCCTTTTTCTCTCTTTTCTGAATCTATCTCTCTCTGTATCTATGTTTTCTAAAACCCAGTCTGAAAAATCCCCCTCACTAATGGGAGTTCTGCCTCTTTTTATAGCCTAACATCAGGCTATTCACAGCCTGTTAAACAACTCAGAACCCATTCCTTTTCAGCTGTTTTTTCACTCAAACATTTAAAATTAGGAACCCTCCCATGATATTCCCTGACAGCCCTTTTAATCAACTTATTAAACTAAAAGCAGACATGGGCAGCAAGAATATAATCTGACAGCATATGCTGTCAAACTATTTTAATCTTAAAAACAGCCTTAATGCAAATGTTGTGCCATCAATTCAGACTGCAGCTAAACAAACCAAATCCTTACATTTCTGATCCAAATACAAAAACTATAAGTAACTATACTCAATTCCCAATTTGATTTAAGTAGGACTTCCAGCAGAAAAACTAATCAGATTGTTATCATTCAAAGCTGAACTTATAACGACGTATCTCGACTCGACTATACTAATTGTAACACATACAATCAACAGCCAAGGATTGGAATCAAATAGTATTGCACAAAGGGTTCATACTGCACTGTCAAAACTAAGATGACCTTGGGAATTGATTACTCAACCAATTTCAATTCAGTCGATTATGCAGTTTACATACACACACATTAATCAGTGAATGAAGAAGGACTTGACCAAATACAGAGGTCTGGGCAAGGTGGAAAGGACACAGTCGACAAAACTCAAAGCAAATCAACAAAAACATTTAGCCATACGAACAAACCTTTAACAAACACATGAACTGAATAAACAAAAAGAAAAACAAACTTACCCTAAAACCTTGAAAAATCAGAAAGCCTTAGCTCGGATTTGAATAGACCTTTCTTGGGGTTGAACGGACTTTAATCGAAGTGTTCTCAACTGAGAACACTTCGATTAAGGTCCATTAGACCCTAATCACTTGGCTCAAACGGACACAGACCGGGCATGAGGATTCCTAGGGTTCCTAGAGGGCAGATTTGGGATTTGGGTTTCCTTGGTTAGATTCGGACCAAACCAAGCATGGTTTGGTCACGAGGGAGGTCCGGGGACTGTCTGATGTGAAACTGGGGTAGATCGGTGTAGATGGGAGTTCAGCTCGAATCTTCAAATGAAGATTCGAGAACCTGGGGGCTGATTCGAACTAAGAGGTTAGTGGATTTGGGTTCAGGGTGGTGAGGTGTATCTATGGTGTTAAGGTGGGGGTCACCGACGTCCATGCCGCCGGGATTAATGGTGAGGGGAAAGGGGGCGGCTAGGGTTCTAAAGGATTTGGGTCTGTGGTGAGGACGATGAAGGGTAGGGGGTGTTTGGATGGGGCGTGGGGTATGGTTATAGGCTAATATAGTTAGTGAATGAATAGATCCTGGTCGTCGGATGAGGCGAGATGAAGGGCCAGGATCTTTCAGCTAGTGGGAAACGGTGTCGTTTCAAGTGCAAGGGGTTGGGTTGGTCCGGGGTTGAACGGGTCGGGTTTGTTTGTGGGTATGGGGAATGTGATCTTGGCCGTTGATCATTCTGAGATCAACGGCCCAGATCAAGCATGACCCAAACGACTTCGTTTGGGGTACTCCTGGGGCCGAACTGAACTGGACCGGATAATTTGGTTTGGGCTTGTTTTATTTGATTTGGACTGGCCCAATCCGAAAATCCCTTTTCCTCTTTAATCTCTTAATTAAATTAAACAACACTAATAAAAACATTAAACAACAATTAATCACACAATTAAAAAATAACATCACTTTATATTTTACACACGACACATATTTTTATATTTTATTTGATAAAAATACAAAAGGGGAAGATCACAAATAAATACCGAAAATGCTACGTAAAATCCGAAAAATTGTGCAGCAAGACCAACTGCTATTATTTTGTTTCTTTTGGAGTGATTGTCGTGAAAACAAAAATCACGTGCTCACAAGGTATGTTAAGGCTATTCCTTCTTTCTTTTTGGCATGATCCAAATAATACAAATGAAACGAGTAAAATACGTAACTTTTATAAATGACTCTATTTATAGAAATACTAGGGGTGTCTATATTCTCGATTCCCCATGTGAATTATTATTATATCTTCTGTTCATGGGTCTCAGAAAGATATGTATTTGATAAAGTTTATCCGAAATGTATATTGAATTTTATGGCATTCTGAGAAAATCTTATTAACGTATTCTTTTTATCCATTTCACGCATTGCATTCATTTACACTGACTCATGATCAGATGGTGTTATATATATATGTGTGTGTGTGTGTGTGTATGTATGTATATATGTATATATGTATATATATATATATATATATATATATGTATATATGTATGTATATATATATATATGTATATATATGTATATATGTATATATATGTATATGTGTGTGTGTGTATGGGATATGGGGAAAAGGTTACGGCGTTATATACGTACCACCACCTAATCAGCTGGTATACATTGATGATTTTGCCCACAGTGGCCGAGATGATATGATGGGATGCCCTCAGAGGTTTGATGATGTTATGAACACATGTACCTATGCACGATATGACATTCATATGCATATGCATGACATTATAAGTATTTCATGATTTGCAGAGCTATCCAGACTTACAGGTTGAGTCCTTTGCTCCATGTTTCTTCTCTGTCCTTAATTAATATTGACTTACTATTATGTTTCAGTTCTGCCTTACATAGTCAGTACATTATTCGTACTGACGTCCTTTTGTTGGGGACGCTATATTCATGCCTGCAGGTATAGATTATCAGTTTGACGAGCCCTCATAGTAGACGAAATCAACATTCAGCGAAGGATCGGTAAGACTCTACCTCATTCGGAGTGCAGCCGAGCTTTATAAGTCATCGTGGCAGAGTTGGCTACAAACTTATGGGTAGGCCAGTACCCTGTCCCATTTGATATCAAATAATCCTAGAGGCTTTGTAAACAGTGGTTCAGTTTGTGCAGGATGTTAGAGGCCTTAACGGCCCATATGTATTCGTAATTTAAGAATGATGGTTCATTAATATAACATATGCCCACTTACAATTGTATATTACGAGTTGTGGCCATGTTGGCCCATGATAGTTACAAAAGGAACAAATGAGTTACAGAGTAGTTCGTTCGGGCCACTACGGCACCGGGTCCCAGCCATGCCTCTCCAGGTTTGGGGCGTGATAGTGAGCTATGCACGTATGAGGTGACGAGTGTTCGTGAGTACTTTAGAATTACTGATTAGGTCCGGGTAGACTTAGACTCACCCTATGCATTGTAATATTTGACTTATTCTTTCATGTTTAATTACTTTAATTTACATTTTTTCCTGAGACTAGAGTTGCGTAGATTATCGGACTTGCGATTTTAGGTATTTGGCAAGCTACTTGATTAGCAGTAGAGATTCCACTTCTTTTTATAGATTTCTCCTGTGTTGTATTTATTTGTTCGAAAGTTTCTTGAATTTCACAACTCACACATATATTTGTGAGTGGGGATAGTGATTCATCAAGTATTCACTATTCCTATGAGATCGGGCTAAACGCCTTAGTAGTATCATTATGGGATCGGGTCGTTCGCCTCAACAGTATTATGAGATACATCTATGGTTCATATGGGTCCATATGCCACGACAGAAATTCATGCCCTTACTCTACTGGGATCGGGCCGCTCGCCTCTATAGAATCGTGCGAAGTATTTAATAAGGAATCAACATACTTATGAGTTTTCCTGACTTGAAATGTAATCGTTGATTTAGTGTTGACCATTACGTATTCCATTTGAGGAAGTTTTCAGTATTTGAGGACCTTGTGTTTACTGTTCAGTTGAGGATCGTATTATGTACCTCTATCTATTTTCACTATTTACTTACCATGCTTCATACGTATCTACTTTTTACTGTACATGATTTATTGGACCAGTAGTAAGTGTTGATGTCGAACCCTCGTCACTACTTCTTCGGGATTTGGCTAGATGCTTACTGGGTACGCGTTGATTTACGTACTCATGCTATATTTCTGCACAAATTGTGCATGTTCTGACATGTTCATTTAGTGGTCACCTTGGCGCATAAGTGTAGCTGCTGAGGGGACTTTATGGTAAGATGCATTCCATTCTACGATCCACACATATTTATTTACTTTATCCTGTCTATCTTATATTCCTAACAGATACTGTGTTATTATTATACTCCCTAGTAGATGCTCAATCACTTTTGACATCGGGTTTTGGGGATTTGGATTTTGCTCGTGGTTGTATTCTGTTATGATTTTGGGATTATATTTTTCAGCCACATTTGAATATTTAAGATAATGACATCTATACTTTTATGAAAACGAATGCAAATTCACTCCTTATATCTTTAATCATTTCGAAATGCATTTTGGACTAACTATTAATGTGTTGATGTTAACATATATGAGTCCACCAAACTGTAGAGCACCTGATCCTTTATGAGTTTCTACTGAGAATACTTATGAAGCAGTAAGTAAAAGAGACAAGGGCTTTTTACGTGAAAAAATCCCACACAATGGGACAAAAACCACGACCTACACTTGTAGGCTTTCAACTTCACTAACTTGTAATCTCACTATTACAATCCACTTTGTAATAACTCTATTACAAAGGATTCAACTCAACTAACTTATGGTACTCTCACCACAAGCCACTTTGTGACTCTCTAGTTACAAAGACTTTAAACTTATTACTAATCCTAGTCACAACATAAACTTAGAAAGTTTACGGATTTTGGGTTTCCTAAAACATAGCTTCTAAGAAAGCAAGATAGGAGTTACAATGAAAAACAAATAACAAGATTACAACTCAACTACGGATACACATAGACTCATTGTGAAACTAATCTTTTAGTGGAGTTGTCTTCTTGTTCTTGATACACCAGTGACTTCATCTTTTAGGATGAACACTTTGATGCTTGAGAGAATATCACTAAATGCACAAGTGAATATGTTGTTCCTTGCACCAAGTTGTTATACTACAAAAGACATCACAATAGTGATGTCAAATCTTGGTACACGCTTCTTCCCAATGAGAAGTGACTGTTAGACTGTCTGCTACACTGTCGCGTGTACAGTTGTGGATAGTCACTTTCTGTAGTTGCATTCCAGTTGTATAGTTGACTTGTACTTCTGTTAGAGAACTCTAAGGGACCAGGTCCTGTTGTGTTCCTCTTTATAACAGTTGCAGATAGTCACTTTCTGCTGTTGCATTCCAGTTGTACAGTTGATTTGTACTTCTGCCGGAGAACCCTAAGGGATCAGGTCCCTGTTGTGTTCTTCCTTATGGTTGTCACTCACTTGCTGGAGATCAGACTGAACATTGTTCATTTGAAATGTACACCAGGTGGGTCAGGTTCTTTATCTGGTTCTTGACAATAAGTTTGTTAGATCATCAAAACATAAGAAGCATAAGGCAAAAATATTGAAAACCCATCAATTTCTCCTTTTTGATGATGGCAAACTTAGGCAGTGATAGTATTTATTTAGAGCAGAAATAACTAGATAAGGTACCAAAAACTACACAAGTTCCCCCTGACCTTTTGCTTTTGATTCCCCCTTAATCAGATCCCTTATATTTGCAGCATGTTTCTACACAAGTTCCCTGACCCCCTGAGTTTCTACACAAGTTCCCCCTGACTCCCTGGACTTTTTCCCCTTTTGGCATCATTAAAAAGATACACAAGCAAGAAATCAACATAAATAAGTCTAATACAGCCAACTCATGCCACATATGTGCATACAACATGACAGAAAAGTGAAGCCAGAGGAAAACAACATTGTACATGCCAAAAGAGGAGCTGTTTCATTAATATTAACAATGGACTGAGCAAAATAGGAGCAGTAGTGGTGAAATCCAGCATGTCTATCACAAAAAGACAAACAAAAGGAAAACAACAGCCACGAAACATTAGAGCAAAAAATAGCTAGCCACTGAGAGGATCCTAGGAGGCACTAGAAGAGGGAGGCTTGGAAGAGGAGGCGGGAACGATTTTGAGAACTAGGTCCAGTCGGGCATTTGCAGACAGTTGTTCTTCAAGCAGTTTTGCGCGAAGCTTATCATTTTCCTTTGTCAGGCGGGCAACTTCTTCATTAATGGAGTCAGGTCCTTTAACTGCTTGACTGAGCTAAGTTTTCAATATGGCATTTTGAGCCCTCAACATTCTGATCTCTTCAGAAGCTGCATTTTGAGCATTGATACGCTGAGAAATGGTCGAGATGCTTCCACCAACTCTTTTTATGCACTCACATTCTTCCAGAGTGGTTTTAGAGAAGGGGACCTTGTAAAATCTGAACACTTGAGTGAGGAGAAAACCATATGGTAGCCCATGATTCCCACCTTTAAAGTTTGCCACCTTTTGCATATGATCTATCATGATTGCTGGCATATTGATTGGGACAAACTCATCAAGCGCCTCTATTAAGACCATATCCGATTTTGTAGCAATGGACCGTCTCTCAGAACGACGTAAGAGCACCTTATTGACCAGTTCAAAAAGAAGCTAATACTCAGGAAGTAATACCTTTTTATGCACCTGTTCCCCCTGCTGAATAGCTTTCTCTTTCATGATAGCTCTCCTAAAGTTGACACCACAAACACCTTTGACTGAGGACATTCCTTCACATGGAATTTTGAGAACCTTTCCCAATGGTGAAGCATCGAGTACAATGTATACTCCATTCACTAGTGCACAAATGTGATCCCCCTCAACAGTGAAGAGAGATGCATAGAAATTTTGTAACGCATCTTCGTACACCAGAGGCATGCTCCCCTAAAACAAATGCTCCCATTGCTGAAATCCCACTATCTCCAGAATTTGTCTCATATCGGCCATCTCTGGAATTGCTGGGTCAAATGTACGACCCCACAAAACTTTCTGAGTTCTTAATCTCTCCTGGCAAAGACCACTATCACTGGGCATGGTCCTCAGAGGACCAGGTTCCCTTACAATTTCCCGTTTTCATTTGCCAGATCCTTCAACAGACTTTCCTTTCCAACTTACTAGCCCCACAGTATCATCTTCAGACATGGCTTGCTCAACTGGACTCTTCTTAGACTTGCTGCTGCCCTTCACGGATGCACCATTTTGCTTCACAATAGTTTCATTGGAAGCTTCATCCATAGACTTTTGAGCTTTTATAGATTGTTTCACCAGGGAACCAGGTTCCTTTAGATCATTTCTGTCAACCCCACCTACTGGAACACTCTTGTTAGTAACAAGTTCCCCTTGATTCATCAACCTCTTTTTCCTTGTCTTGACACTCATCCTACTTTTCTACAATGTAAACTCAAAGCCCTCTTTCTGTTGTGACCTGATAGTGGGTGACTTGGAGGAGGATTCTAAAAGCTTAGGATGATCAGGAGGTGCAGAAGTGGGTTTGCCTGGAAGAGAATCAGGTTCTTCAGTAGGTTTTTCTGGAAACGTCTCATGAGCCAAAGACAGGAGGAGCACTATGGTTCTTACATCGCCTAGGAATTGAGTTTCTTCCCCCTAATACTCAGACAAGAGATATGCTCCTTCATTCATCAGACTCTTAGCAGCGATATCCATGATGTTATGCGCTGCTTCCTTTTCTGGTGACTCTGAGAGAGTTACTAAGTCCAAGATGGAGGAGTTAGATACTGATCAGGATCATCCTCGGAGACCTCTGACACTTGAGAGGTAAAACCTCCTGAGTGTTCTTTGATGAGATCAGAGGAATGATGAGACATAGGATTTTCAATACATGAAAGGAAAACAGGGTTTGTCAGAAAAGGAGAAACTATAGGAAAAAATGAGGAACTAGGTGTGGATACAGTAGTATTAGTGGGAGTGGAGTAGTGAATTTCTGGGGATGATTTTAAGGATGATAGGGAAGTGGGAGTGGTGTTAATGGTGGGAGAAGGAAGCGATCATTTGATTGCCATTATAGGAGTATTTGGTAGGCAAGTAGAGTGAGAGAGAGAGAGAGATGAAGAGAGGATCACAGATATACAGAAGAGATGAAGGTTCATGACTTGCTGTGAGGGAGAAAGAAAGTTTTATTGGATGAAGGGCTAATGATGAGAAGAGAGAGAAATAGGTTCTGAATAGTTCTAAAACGGCGGTAGGTTTGTGGGAAAACGTTATCGTGCAGAGGGGATGAAGGGATTTGAAAGACAAGACATGACATGCAGACTTTGAAAAGTCGGATGATGTGACAGTTAAGTTAATTTTGTTAACATTTTTGAGAAGGCATGCAGAACAAGCACATTACTACTAGCTTGTGGTAAAAGAACCTGATGCCCGAACAATTTTTTGAAAAAGATTTTAGCAGCTCTTCTTTCGCAGTTCATAACTATACCTTTAGCTTCTATGATCGTCATGCGTGTTTACCTGCAACAGTATTGATGTGAGTTAGGCTTGGCCATAAAACACTTTAGCTAATTTTACCTGAAGGTGTTTTACATAACCAACTGATTGAGAATCAGGTTCTTCATTAGATTTTAATAACCCCGACTTTACCTTGTTTCTTCCAAAATGTTCCCTACTCAAGGCTTTGATGAAGATATCTGGGATTTGGTCTTCTGTGCTGCAGGACTTTCCACAGATCAACCCTTTCTCCATATTGACCCTCAGAAGATGATGCTACACCTCAATGTGCTTGGTCCTCTTGTTTTGAACTGGATAGAGAAGGTAAACCATCAGAAAATACCCCAAAATCTTCAAGTTGCTGCTTAATTCATAGGGTTTGAGCACAGCAGGATGTTGCCGCTACACATTCTGCTTTAGTTGTTGACGAAGCCATTGAGTTTTGCTTCCTTGTGCCCCAAGAGATGAGACATGATCTGTTACATCTCGTGTTTTTGTACGTTAAAAATTTGTTTTCAATTAACCGATACATGCTCGAGAATGAGATCATCTTGACGTTAACGTACTTACGCTATTTATAGCAAGCAATAAATAAGTGTTATGAAGAATAAGAGAGTACACGGATTAAAGAAAATGAGTTTCGTTGAAAGTAGTCAATTTGGAATAAAGTGCGGGTCGAATGATAATACCCGATAATTATGAACTAGTACCACACAAGGTACCATATGACCGTGGTAGTATAATATATAAAGTATATATGAAGTATTTTAAAAATAAATAGAATTTTAAGTAATTTGTGGTAATTTTTAAATTATGCGGGTAATGAATTAATTACCGGGTAAAGAAATATTATCCGGTTAACTAATAAGTGGATAAAAATTAACATCCCAGCCCCACTGTCACGACCCTAAATCCCTAAACCCAGTCGTGATTGCGCCTTTCGTGAAGACAAGGCCAACCGACACTTCCCATTTCCAATTATCAACAGTTAAACATTTAGAAGCAGTCTAAACATGGATAAATAGACCAAAATTAAAGCAAATGATAGTATAATATGCGGAATACAGCCCAAACACAGCCCAATACCGAGGTGTCACTAGTCATGAGCATCTATAAATCCTACTACAAGTCTGTTAGAAACTGTGCGTCCATCAGACTATATAGAGAACCGGGTTCTCTATCTGTTTCCTTTGAAAATACTAATAAAACCAAACTGTATAGCGATCTAGTCCTATATTAGTTTGGTACAGTGCTAAGTTTGTGTGAATCCACCAAATAGTAGAGTACCTGGTCCTTTATGGGGTTCTGCTGTGAATGCTAGTAAAGCTGAATGTAAATAAGGTCAAGGATTTTTAAGTGGAAAAATCCCATACAATGGGATAAAAAACCACGACTTACACCTGTAGGCTTTTAACTTCACTAACTTGCAATCTCCCTATTATAAGCCGCTTTACAATAACTCTATTACAAAGACTTCAACTAACTTGTGATGTTCTCATCACAAGCCACTCTATAACTATCCTAGTTACAAAGAATTTGACTAACTTGTGGTATTTCCACCACAAGCCACTTTGTCACACTACGGTTACAAAAGGCTTTGACTAACTTGTGATGTTTCCACAACAAGCCACTTTATCACACTACGGTCACAAAGGATTTTTCTTATGACTCAACCTAATCAATGCTTCTAAGAAAGCTGGATAGGAGTTATAATAAAGAACACATAACAAAGACTCAACAACTCTAAGGACTTAAGATATCATCAATCTCGGATCAGGTCCTTGAGGTTGCAGCAACTTTGTTCTTAAGAGAGGTTCTTGAACACTTTAGAGAATATTTTCCTTTCCTGATTTTTGCAAGTGTTGAGCCAGAATCTTGTGCCTTGCATGAGGTTTATACTACACAAGACATTACCTTAGTGATGTCAATTCACAATGGTGATGTCCAATCTCAATGAAAAGTGGTTATTGCACTGTCTGTTGCTCGGTCTGCTGTACTGTTGTAGACAGTCACTTTCTGCAATTGCTCTCCAGCTGTAGTTGACTTTGTACTTCTGTGAGAGAACCCTAAGGGACTAGGTCCCTGTTGTGTTCCTCTTTGTACAGTTGCGGACAATCACTCAGTTGTGTTCTAGCTGTATAGTTGACTTGTACTTATGTTAGAGAATCCTAAGGGATCGGGTCCTTGTTGTGTTCCTCTTTGTACAGTTGCAGACAGTCACTTTCTGCAGTTGCGATCCAGCTGTATAGTTGACTTGTAATCCTGTCAGGGGAGCACCAAGGGATCAGGTTCCTGATCTGGTACTTGTGCACACTGCCCAGATTGTCTTGAGTTGAGTAACTTGAATCATTGTACTTTAGTTGATCAGAGAATGAGTGAGCATTGGAAACAGTGCAGTGCGGCAGAATCTTGGTTTCCAGCTGTGTCCTATTGACTTTGTACTGCCGTGAGGAACCCACAAGAGTATCAGGTCCTTATTTGGGTTCCTACCTCCTGAAGCTGTAGCAAGTTCACATTTGGCTGGAATCCGTTAGATGCAGTGTAATCCAAGTGAGTTAGATTTTCTATCTGGTTCTTGACATTAAGTTTGTTAGATTATCAAAACACAAGGTAAAGATATTGAAAACCTATCAAATTCCCCCTCTTTGATGACGACAAACTTAGAATTGATATTCCCCCTGAGAACCAGATCTCCACATTGTTCCCCTTACGAATCAGCCAAATTCCTCATGAGAATCGAACCTAAGGAATTGATCACAACTGGTTCCTCAAGACTATTTGGAAAATCATCAAAACTCAAAGTACCATAGCTTATCAATTTCCCCCTTTTTGATGAATGACAAACCTAGCTTTATTCCCCCTGAGAATCAGGTTCCTTATTTGCACTGATCACATTCGATCTGTACCCAGTATGTTGAGAACGTTTGTCATCATCAAAACATGACATAGAGTAACTTAGATCAATTTCCCCCTTTTTGATGATGACAAACCTAAAATTATTATTCCTCTTGAGAACTAGATTTCTCACATGTTTCCTTGTGGATCAGACCTATAATCAACATATTATCAGTACGTTCCCCCTGCGAAGCACAGCCATCAGCAACGTTCCCCCTACGAAGCAGAGCCATCTTTTATGCACAACACACATGTCAATTCGATTTTGTTCCTCCCCCATGTGGACACCTATATTACTTTCCCCTTTTGGCATCATCGAAAAGAATAATAGAAGAAGTACTACCAAAGAGAAGTTTAGCAACATTAACTCAGGCCACTTGGGCAACACAACATAAACAATAACAAGAACAACAAGTGAATGTCAGTGTACAAAATAGAGTGATTTCCCATAGTGGAGTAATTATGATAAAAGCACAATAGATTTAACAATGCATAATATGACAATTTAAACAACTGAAGTACCAATGTCATCAAATATAGGGATCAAAAGAAGGTAAGAATTCAAGGGAATTTGGAAGGAGTGAAGGACATGGATCACTGGGTAGGAAGAAAAGTAAGGGGCTAAGGCTTTGATGAGCTAGTCCATTTGTTCATTTACTCTCCTTTGATCAATGATCATCTGCTTTCTCAGTTCCTTCACCTATTTCCTCAATCTTTCATTCTCACCCTTCAACTTAGCATTTTATTCTGTCGCGGGTCCTCGAGGACCAGGTTCTCAACCTATCTGAGTATGTTGAAACATCAATCAACGCACCAAGAATCTCCCCAAGCTTCATCTCATCAAGAACAGACTCAGTCTCATGCACATATAGCATCATAGTATCACATAAAACATAGAAGTTTTTACTTCTTCTTCAGAAACATTGGGACTTGTAGGAACAAAGAGGTGATTCCAATTTTTAGAACTCAACAATGTCGAGAGGTTCCTCCATTTTTCAGTAATATCAGAGTCAACACTCTGCCTTACAGCACCTTTTGAGACTTCAACGTCTTCTCCCTCCAAACCTAATGGCTCAACCTTTTGCTTTTGTAAGGAACCAGGTTCCTCACTTACACTACCCTTTCTATCCCTGAGCACCATGTCTTCTTCTTCTTCTTCTTAATTTGTTTTACCCTTATCATCTGTTGTATCTTTCTCAACCAACTTTCTTTTCTCCATTTTTTTCACTTCATTCTCTCTTCCACAATCACCACATCAGCAGGTCACACCACTTCATCATCGATCAGCCTACTTTTCTCAATCCTCTTTATTGGATTGGAAGTTCGTTTAAACACAGAACTCAAGGAGAAAAAGATCATCATTAAAATTGACTTCATGAGAAGGACTTGAGGCATCAGGTCCCTTATTCAGTCCTCACATTTGCCAATTTCTCCATCCTTCAAGACTTCCACAAATCCAACCACAACTTCAGCCTCACGCTTTAGAATATTAGATCTACCTTATTCCCTTTCAGTTACATTTCCATCAAAATCTACCAAAGACTTCTTGGGGTTATGATTCTGATGGAGTTAGTTTTTTTTTTAAAGTGAGAGAGTTGGATTTAGCTCTGGCATATTTGGAAAGAAGGATTACTTTGAGACAAGGTTGATTCTGGTTTTGAAGAAAAGAATTGGTTTTATTTGGGTGTAAGATAGAGAAGTTCCTTTTTGGGGCAACGGGTCAGTTTAGAAAAGGTTTAACATTTTGGACTTCAAAAGTTAGGAGGAGAGGCAGGAGAAAGGCAGAAACAAATTGATGAAATGACACTTCAGCAACTTAAAAAGGCATATAAGTATTGAAGAGGCTACTAACCTGAGTCACAGGAACCAGGTTCCGTGACTGTTTTTGAAAATTTTGAGCAAGGACTCCTAAAAGTGCAATGTCACTCTTACTTTTTTTGTCCTGAGACTGCCATATGTATATACCTATAACAATATAGATTTGAGTTAGATGTTACCGAAAAATACTTTTTAGCATTGTACCTTTCCTTCTTAACATAGCCAATCATCGAGGGACTAGGTTCCTCTGTGCCATTTTGGAGATTCTAATGCTTTTCCTTCATCCTTCTGCTTGACTTGACTCATCAAATCAGTCTTTCCATTGGCGATATCTATAGCTTTACCATGAGCATTTGTGAATTCTCCATCTTCATCTGCTTGGTTTTGTGACCCTTTTTCCATCATTGTTGAGAACAAAACATTTGCATCCAAAGGCTCTCAGGTAGGTCAACTTGGCTTTTCTCCTATTGAGCAGTTCATAGAGAGACTTCTTTGAGGAGGGACCCGATCATACATTTGTTAATCAAGTAGCAAGCAGTGTTGACTACTTCAGCCCATGAACCAGGTCCTCCATAATCAACTTGTTCAACAAGTAGAAACTCACATGCCCAGTCATCTTCACCATAATTTAGCATCATCATTAATGACACTTAGGCATGTTAGATCACTACCATGCCGGGACTTAAAATCAGCAGTGTAGACATTCTTGTATCTTTTGGCCACTAGCACCACCTTACTAGTCACAAGATTTGTGACTGTGCGTATCTTGGACAAGAATTCCACTTTATTTCACACATTATGTCCTTTTATTGCAGCCTTGTAGGCTTTGTTTTAAGAGGAATATCCCAGAAAGATTCCTTCATCACTCTCGGCATCAAATTTACCAAGCTGATTCTTTCCATTGTAGAGAACATAACATTTGTACCCAAATGTTCTAAGGTAAGTCAACTTGGGTTTCCTTCCAGTCAGCAACTCATAGGGGGTTTTGTTCAGGAGAGGTCTGATCATGCTCCTCTTTTCACTCCGGCTCAGTATTCCTATAGGAATTGCATGCTCTGTGTCCTTTGAACTTTGAATTTGACAGACCATGGACCAGGTCCTTCTTCATCAATATCTTCAGAAGTGGGAAAACTTGTATCCCCCAAATCCTTTATGCCAAGTCTTCGAATCATTATCAACTGCATTCAAGCAGCTCATATCACCGGTTTAGACACGAACTTCTACCTTGTTTTCTTCCCCATACCTAGAATGTACCCCTTCTTTCCATTTTCCAAAGGGTACATCCCTTCCTTGCAGGGCTTTCAGTAAGAGAAAATCCATGGTATTTCCATTCATGTGCTTTGAGCATCTACTGTCCATGATCCATTGCAGTCCGCTTCCTCCCACTATTCCCTGCACATCTAAATTATGGGTAAGATTTAGGAACCCAAACTAGTTTGGGTCCCTTGTTATGATAGAAGGGATGGATAAGGGCTTTTTCTAGTCCATGTAGGCAACATTTGTTTCTTGCGAGCGGTACCTGGTCCCCTGTTAGTAGTCACTTTGTCAGTAAGCACTTTGTTTTTCTGAACACATTGAGCCCTGGCCTAGCAATTTTTTTTAAAGTGCCCATTGTTCCCACAGTGGGTACACAGCCAGTTATCAGGAACTGTGATGTACTTGTTGTAAGGGTTGTATGGATTTTTCTCCTTTTGGAACCTGATTCCCTACCTATTTCCACTATTGTTGAAGTATATGGCAGTGACAGCATCTGAGGACCAAGTCCATTTGAGAGATTTCTCAAGATCACTTTTTACTCTCTTCAATTCAGCTTGAAGCTGCCTATTTTTCTTGAGTTCAGCACATATCCTAGTTCTAGCAGCTTTCAACTCATTTTCAAGCCTAATGTGTTCCTCATTGGCTCTCTCCTTTCCTTTTCCAGAATTTTCAGGTTTTGACTTAATCTCAGGTTTCACGTGCCATCAACGCAAAGGTTGAGTCATATTCAGTTGATCTTTTTAACTTGAAGTTCTTGGAGAATTCTTGCTTCAAGAGAGGACAATTTTTCATGAAGTGTTTGTTGCGACCAAACACACACGCAATTATACGCGGTCGTCAAGTAATAAAGTGACTAAAAGTCGGATGTCGATCCCACGAGGACTTGCGATTAACTATTAACTAAATTAGACTATATTAATTATCTATACAAGAATTAAACCTAGAAGTATTTGATTCTAAACTAATTAAAATAAAAAGAAAATAACTAATGAACTCTGAGCCAAAGGATAGCAGATTTTTATGATATCAATGTAATGAAAACGATCTAAGGTTATGGGCTATCTAACAATCCTATTGTATTCTTCTATTGAATTGACTAACTAATTTATCTAGTTTATTGGTTGACATGGTTAATATTGCTCATAAGAATCTGTCGAGTTCTTACTCACCTATTCAAGCTAACCTAACGCCTATATGTCTATGGAGTTAGAATCAACAAGAACGTATTAATAATTCCTGTAAATCAACCAAGCAAGGCAATTAGGTATATGTCTATCCTAACCGCGAATCCGTTCCCCGATGCCCAGGTTCAAGAACTTTCTCTATTCAATCCTATATGTAATCTAGAATTCCCACTTTCGATTTCAATTCAAGATTCGTAGATAATATTCAATTGGTGATCAAGCAATCAAATAATTAAGTGCATGATTGAATAAATAAACCAATATTATAAACTAAGAAATCAAACTCAATATCCGAATAACAATAGTCATGAAAGAACTACAACCCTAGAACGTGAAGTTTAGCTCCACATAGACATGGTAGCAAAACAACAACTCATACAAAGAAACATAAAAATTACTAAGTTTGGAGGAAGAAAGATGAAACCCGATGAATTTCGGCCTCCATGGCGGCTCTATGCTCGTGTTTTCCTCTCAAAAACGTCCTCCTTGCCTCTTGCCTCTCTATTTCTTACACTAAACTATGAAAACCCTTCATGATTTAACCTTGGGCGAGATTGACTTTATATTGGTTAAGTGGGTTTCTCTCCAGATTTTCAATTTTACCCCTAAATAACATTTTTCCGGACCGAACACGCGCGAGCTCGCGCATAACTTCGCGCGTTTCTTCGCGCATGATTCTGCCTCTGCCTTTCTTACGCACGAACTTCTGCGTGCCTTTGCGCGTTTCTTCGCGCACCTGGAGCTTGATTTCGTCCATTTTTTCATCTCGTCCTTGCACGCACTCAACTCCGAAGGGTTGTTCTTGCTCATAAATCATTCCAATATACTCTTGAAAGCATCATATAGGCTCCTCATCCTGCAATGTATACATATCACAATTAAAGCCTATTTTTCATCAATTAACCATAATATGTCATTGGAATATAATCAAGCGGAAGCATAAACAATAGCTAAATCACCTAGATTTCGCCTATTATCAACACCCCACACTTAATTCATTGCTAGTCCTCGAGCAATCAACTATACTCTCTAGAGAATCCTTCACTCAATCATTTCCCTTAATGCATTACACCTAGAACAATGTACATGTATTATGCCTAGCAGTGAAGAATCCTAGCCTCAAAGTCGACTCTCAAGTGCCATGCAATATTCACACTTCCTCAAAGTACTCTACACAGAAGTCAAGACTTGCTTTTCCGTCACGAATCATATGCCCTCACAATTACATCAACAAAAACTGAGTTCAATCCACCACACTCAATTCATATACTCAAATATATCAAGGAAATTACTCACTCTCACAAAAGAGGTCACATGCATGCAATTGGTACCATAAGCTTACCCTTAATGTAAATCTCTACTAATGTAGGCTAGCTCTATCCAAAATCAATTAGGACTTTTTCATTGTTGTAATGTGGGCTAAGGGACGGGTAGAATGTATTTAGGAATAGTGACTCAACCCCTAAGCACTTTAACACATCACATGAGCAATTTTTAGCGCAAATTCTTCAACCCACTTCTCATTCACACACAATATCATCCCACAAATACTCCCTTCTTCTTTAAGTACTCTATTAATTCATTCCCACTAGCTGGAACAAGACACAATGTAATCATCTCTTCTTTTTTTTTTTGATATTCTTCTTGTCACTCAATTTCTGCTAGTGGTGTATTCGTTTACAACAATAGTGCACATTTCATCCTTTTATTGGTTCCACTCAAAAGTCACCCCACACTTATTTCCTTCTTACTTCTTTTAGCTCTCCTCTCACAATTAAAGTGCTTTAAGAGGTAAAAGGATCAAAACAATGTCAATTAAGAACAAAAGGGTATAGGCTTGTAATGCGGGTGCCAAACAAAAGTCTAAAGGCTCAAAAGGGTTAACTAGGGACAAATTTTATTTGTGATAAGCAATTAAGCTCAAAAAGGTCAAAGAAAGCCTAACATCATTTTTCAAACCGAGCATCACCTAAAATTTCGCTTCAATTCACATACCGGGCAAGTTCTAGACACAAGTACAATACATGGACTACACAAAACTCACCACACATGGCATAAGACTCATTCCAGATCAACTCATCAAGATACTCCATTACGAGCATTCAATTCAGTAACAAACATACAAATTAAGGAACTTTCAGTGAGATTTAACAATCAGGACTAAGCGTTACACTCTAGGGTCTATTGTGTTCAGGTGTGTCAACGCTATGGGTTCTCTTTCAATTTTATAGCTCGTAGCCCATTACCCTAATCTACAAATCAAAAAGAAAACAAAAAATAAAAATTACCTATGCCCGGTTCAAGCTAAACCCTTGGAAAAGAACCGCGGCTTAAAGAAAAACCAAGGGGGAATTGCTACACTACCTAAGAAAAAAATGAAAAAACTTTTTGTTGTTTTCTCTAGACTCACTTCCCTCAAGAAAATCGTCTAAAAGATCCGTCATCAAGAAGAGCCTACAATTTTTTCAGTTTTTTTTTTCCGACTCAGTCCCTCAAGAAAATTGTCTAAGAGATCCATCGTCGGGAAAAGTCTAATTTTTCTACCTTTTTCAATTTTTATTTTTGATTTTTCTTGTTTTCCACATAAAAAATTAATCTACTAAAATACTACACAACTATGAAGAAAAGAAATAAGAAGCTAAACTACTAAAAAGCTAAGTATCCAAAGGAATTCTCCAACCCCACACTTAAAAGAGTGCAATGTCCCCAATGCACAAATAAAGCAAAAATAACAAGAGTGGACAAGAAACTCCCTGAAAGGCCAAAGGCCGAAGCACTAGCAGCTCACGGGGTACTCAGACTTCTCCCAAGGATGGTCCTTTGTGCGGGTACCTCACACTAGTTCCAACCAGCTGGCTCGCATTTGCACACTTTCAGTGGCTTTTCTTCTATGCTCATAATCCTACAAAAAAATGCTACAAATATAGAAAACTAAAATAAACAAAAATAAATAAAATTAAAAGAAAACAGTAAAGCTGGGTTGCCTCCCAACAAGCGCCTGATTTAACATCGCGGCACGACGTGAATCACTTTTTGCCTCCACCTCGAACTTATAAATTGAGCCCCCAATTTGGCTTCAAGCTTTTTGCTATGCTCTAGGGGTGGTGAGACAAATTTAACAGGGCCAAGCAACCAATATCGTGTTCTACACTTTTTGGCTTTCAAATGAGGTATGTAATTATGTCTCTCTGGCATGATAAATTCCAGGATATAAGCACCCAGGTCCTTGTACATTGGCTCCCCCAAAGGCTCAGATGACTCGATTTCCATGTCATCATCCAAACACAATGTTGAAAAATGTATGGAATGAGGAGCAGTATGCCCCAACTCTAGAATTGTATCACTAGTTACATCCTCATATGTACACACACTAGAGTCTTCAAATATAACATTATCTACTTCCTCACATGACTCTAGAGTGCTTTCCTCAACATGGACATCATTAATAAAAGTACGCTCGAATGATTGACTCTCCAATTTTAGCTCCTCGAATTGGCGTATAAGCTCCTTTTCAGTTTCACACAACTCAGAACTATTTTGTTGGGCATTAGATGCATCAACCTTTTCAATCAATTGAGCTCCCAAGTCATGAATAGCAGTGCCAAATTTTTCGATCTCTTGTCCTATTTTAGCTCTTCCTTCTATTAGGTCTTGTATCCCATCTGTAATTTTCTCATGTTGAGCCTCATATATCTCCAATCTTTCAGCTTGTTCCACCAGCCAAGTTTGACTCAAAATCTCCTCTTTTTCAAAATTTTCCTCTTGCTGGTACTCATTATCTTCATTCAATTCTTCTATATTGGCCTTCATTCTTGTGATTGTTTCCCTCATTCTTTTCATATCTTTTTTGAGTTCATCCTGTTGCTCTGCTACTTGCTTTAAAATATCCCTAATATATGCATCAGGTTCCATATCTTGTACTTCATTGCCCCTATCAAACTCACAAACATTATTAGAATGATCATAATAAGGGCTCAGAGAAGGATGAAAAGAATTAGGACAACCATCCCAGTGGCCATCTTGACCACCACACATATTACAAATATTCCACTCAAAGGGTTGATATTGTGTGCACAACTTGTTTCCGGGAACATTCTGACAATTTTTCCACCAGTGCGGTCCTCCACAATATGGACAAGGATCATCAAAATAAGAATAACCATCATTCGAATAACTTTCATTCCAAGATTCCATGTTAAAATAAATAAAAAATATTAACTAAACTAAAACAAAAAAAATGAATAAATAAAAAAATTCAATGTCTAATCTAGAAGAATAGTTAATTTCTAAGTCCCCGGCAACGGCGCCAAAAACTTGTTGCGACCAAACACACACGCAATTATACGCGGTCGTCAAGTAATAAAGTGACTAAAAGTAGGATGTCGATCCCACGAGGACTTGCGATTAACTATTAACTAAATTAGACTATCTTAATTATTTATACAAGAATTAAACCTAGAAGTATTTGATTCTAAACTAATTAAAATAAAAGGAAAATAACTAATGAACTCTGAGCCAAAAAATAGCAGATTTTTATGATATCAATGTAATGAAAACGATCTAGGGCTATGGGCTATCTAACAATCCTATTGTATTCTTCTATTGAATTGACTAACTAATTTATCTAGTTTATTGGTTGACATGGTTAATATTGCTCATAAGAATCTGTCGAGTTCTTACTCACCTATTCAAGCTAACCTAACGCCTATATGTCTATGGAGTTAGAATCAACAAGAACGTATTAATAATTCCTGTAAATCAACCAAGCAAGGCAATTAGGTATATGTCTATCCTAACCGCGAATCCGTTCCCGGATGCCCAGGTTCAAGAACTTTCTCTATTCAATCCTATATGTAATCTAGAATTCCCACTTTCGATTTCAATTCAAGATTCGTAGATAGTATTCAATTGGTGATCAAGCAATCAAATAATTAAGTGCATGATTGAATAAATAAACCAATATTATAAACTAAGAAATCAAACTCAATATCCGAATAACAATAGTCATGAAAGAACCACAACCCTAGAACGTGAAGTTTAGCTCCACATAGGCATGGTAGCAAAACAACAACTCATACAAAGAAACATAAAAATTACTAAGTTTGGAGGAAGAAAGATGAAACCCGATGAATTTCGGCCTCCACGGCGGCTCTATGCTCGTGTTTTCCTCTCAAAAACATCCTCCTTGCCTCTTGCCTCTCTATTTCTTACACTAAACTATGAAAACCCTTCATGATTTAACCTTGGGCGAGCTTGACTTTATATAAGTTAAGTGGGTTTCTCTCCAGATTTCCAATTTTACCCCTAAATAACATTTTTCCGGACCAGACACGTGCGAGCTCGTGCATAACTTCGCGCGTTTCTTCGCGCATGATTCTGCCTCGGCCTTTCTTACGCGCAAACTCCAGCGCGTTTATTCACGCACCTGGAGCTTGATTTCGTCCATTTTTTCATCGTCTCCTTGCGCGCACTCAACTCCGAAGGGTTGTTCTTGCTCATAAATCATTCCAATATCCTCTTGAAAGCATCATATAGGCTCCTCATCCTACAATGTATACATATCACAATTAAAGCCTATTTTTCATCAATTAACCATAATATGTCATTGGAATATAATCAAGCGGAAGCATAAACAATAGCTAAATCACCTAGATTTTGCCTATTATCATTGTCCACCCTTTCCGCACTTGTAACAAAGATCATTGTTCTTTGATCTGTTAGAGCTATCCCTTTCTAGCACTTCTCCATTTCTTCTGACCATCTTATGAAACCTTTTGGTTAAGTAAGCCATGTAACTGTCTTCCTCACTCGAATCATTGTTAGCAGCTTTAAGTACCAGGTACTTTTCCTTCTTTAGTTTTCTCCTTTCAAGAGTTGGTGGAGTAGCCATGAGGATCCTTTCTAGGTGTTAGCCTGATAGGAAGAACCAGCTCTGATACCACTTGTTAGAAACTGTGCGTCTACCAGACTATATAGAGAACCGGGTTCTTTATCTGTTTTCTCTGAAAATACTAATGAAACCAAACTGTATAGCGATTTGGTCCTATATCAGTTTGGTACAATGCTAAGTTTGTGTGAATCCACCAAATATTAAAGTACCTGGTCCTTTATTGGGTTCTGTTGTGAATGCTAATAAAGCTGAATGTAAATAAGGCCGAGGATTTTTACATGGAAAAATCCCTGGAAAAACCCCACACAAGGGGATCAAAAAACCATGACCTACACCTATAGACTTTTAACTTCACTAACTTGCAATCTCCCTATTACAAGCCACATTACAATAACTCTATTGCAAAGACTTCAACTAACTTGTGATGCTCTCATCACAAGCCACTCTATAATTATCCTAGTTACAAAGAATTTGACTAACTTGTGGTATTTCCACCACAAGCCACTTTGTCACACTACGGTTACAAAGGCTTTGACTAACTTGTGATATTTCCACCACAAGCCACTTTGTCACACTATGGTTACAAAGGATTTTTCTTATAACTCAACCTAATCAACGCTTCTAAGAAATCTGGATAGGAGTTACAATGAAGAACACATAACAAAGAATCAACAACTCTAAGGACTTAAGATATCATCAATCTCGGATCAGGTCCTTGAGGTTGCAGCATCTTTGTTCTTGAGAGAGGTTCTTGAACAATTGAGAGAATATTTTCCTTTCCTGATTTTTGCAAGTGTTGAACCAGAATCTTGTGCCTTGCATGAGGTTTATACTACACAAGACATTACCTTAGTGATGTCAATTCACAATGGTGATGTCCAATCTCAATGAAAAGTGGTTGTTGCACTGTCTGTTGCTCAGTATGATGTACTGTTGTAGACAGTCACTTTCTGCAATTACTCTCCAGCTGTAGTTGACTTTGTACTTCTGTGAGAGAACCCTAAGGGACTAGGTCCCTGTTGTGTTCCTCTTTGTACAGTTGTAGACAATCACTCAGTTGTGTTCTAGCTATATAGTTGACTTGTACTTATGTTAGAGAATCCTAAGGGATCGGGTCCTTGTTGTGTTCCTCTTTGTACAGTTGCAGACAGTCACTTTCTGCAGTTGCGATCCAGCTGTATAGTTGACTTGTAATCCTGTCAGGGGAGCACCAAGGGATCAGGTTCCTGATCTGGTACTTGTGCACACTGCCCAGATTGTCTTGAGTTGAGTAACTTGAATCATTGTACTTTAGTTGATCAAAGAATGAGTGAGCGTTGGAAATAGTGCAGTGCGGCAGAATCTTGGTTTCCAGCTGTGTCCTATTGACTTTGTACTGTCGTGAGGAACCCACAAGAGTATCAGGTCCTTGTTTGGGTTCCTACCTCCTGAAGCTGTAGCAAGTTCACATTTGGCTGGAATCCGTTAGATGCAGTGTAATCCAAGTGAGTTAGGTTTTCTATCTGGTTCTTGACATTAAGTTTGTTAGATTATCAAAACACAAGGCAAAGATATTGAAAACCTATCAAAGTCCGATAAGTCTATAAACTATTACAAATGTCTGATAAGAGATAGAAATGATAAAGAGGGTGAAACACGGGACTACGGACGTCTAGCAGCTACCTCGTGGACTCTGATATCTGCCGGGAGCTCTCAACTCGCACTGGCAGGATCTGCAACGCCTAAATCTGCACACAGGGGTATAGGGAGTAAAGTGAGTACTCCAACTCAGTCAGTAACAAATGTAAATAAAGACTGAAAGCAAGAAATCACGTAAAACACAAAGCATTCTATAATGAACCAGTAAAACCATTTAAAAATCAGTAAATCAGTGAAAGATGGGCAAAAATCCTCTATATCGAATGTATTTCGTGAAAAAAGCCTTTTTCAACAATTAAGCAGGTAACTGACAATAAATTACGGAAAGTAAACACATAAATGTTCGCCCCTTGGGCATAGTATCAACAAATCCGCCCCTTGGGAAACATCTCATAACAGTACCAGCCCCTCGGGCAATCACATAGAACAATACCAGCCCCTCGGGCTCAATCTCACATCACAATGGGTACCCGTACTCACTGGGGGTGTACAAACTCCTGGAGGGGCCCCTTACGGCCCAAACGCAATATCAAGCCAGCTCGTGGCAGCATCACTAGGCCCTTGGACTCATATCAATCAAGCCACCTCATGGCGTACATATCTCAGGTCCTCAGCCTCATAATCAGTATCAAATGTTTCCTCACAACATAGGCCCTCGACATTACTCAATCAAAATCCTCACAAGCCACTCGAGCAATAGAAAAATAGTGTTTCTCAGCCCAAACATCATTTAAAATATCACTTAAGTGTTAAAACTGAGTAAACATTGCTGAGTATGAAAAGCAGTGGAAAATAGCATGACTAAGTTCAAGTATAAAGTCAAAACAATGAGGAAATATCAATAAAAATTCCCCGAAGGGTTCAAATTGTTGGCACAAAACCCAAATATGGCATTCAGCCCAAATTATGATGATAGCAAATAGATTTCAGTCAAATAAGCGGTAAAATCATCAACCAGGACGGACTAAGTCCCAATCCCCAATAGTGCACGACCCCACGCTCGCCATCAAGAGTGTGTCTCACCTCAATATAGCACTACGATGTGCAATCCGAGGTTTCAAACCCTCAGAACATCATTTACAATCATTACTCACCTCGAACCGGTCAAATCTCTAACTCGCGATGCCTTTGCCCCTCGAATCGGCCTCCACTCACGTCGAATCTATCCAAAATTAGAATCACGGCGTCAAAATATGCTAAAGGAACGAAGCCCAAGAGAAAATAATCAAAATACGACACAAATCCTGAAATTACCAAAACCCGACCCCCGGACCCAAGTCTCAGAATTCAATAATTTTTACATCAGTAGATTCCTTATCTCTCCACGATTCATATATATCAAAAGTTCTGAAATCCGACCTCAAATGGTCCTTCAAATCCCCAAAAAAAGATCTAAGTTTCCAAGCCCTAGTTTTCTCCAATTTTCACCCTTAATTTCCATAATTTCTAGCTATAATCCGTGAAATAATAGCATAGGAACGAGTTTCAAGTCCAAATTCCTTACCTCAATGAAGTTCCATTGAAATCCCTCATCCAAATCGTCCAAAAAGCTCCAAAGCCGAGATAAAAATGGTGAAATAGCTCAAAATTCGCGAATGCCACAATTTATACTTTCTGCCCAGACATTTTCACATCTGCGGTCCGTTAACCGCTTCTACTGTACTGCATTTGCGGTTCATCGTCCGCTTCTACGGAAATTACTTATCCGGCCAAAAATCGCATCTGCGATCACACTTCTGCATCTGCTACATCGCAGATGCGGTCACCCTAACCGCTTTTGCGGTTGCTGCTCATCATGCCCTTTTTCGCATCTGTGATCGATCTCCTGCACGTGCAGCGTCGCACCTACAGTCCCCAATCCGCAGGTGCGGAAACACCAGAAGAAGCAAAAGTTCAAAAACTGCAAACATCGCTCAAACTTCCCGTCGACCATCCGAAATCACCCCGAGGCCCCCGGGACCTCAACCAAAAGCACAAACATATCCTAATACCTTATTTAAACTTGTACCAATCTTCAAAACACCTCAAACAACATCAAATCAACCAAAAAACTTCGGATTCAAACCAAACTTTCTAAAATCTTCAGAAGCAGAAATAGGGAAAATGGAGCGGTAACTCATAAGACGACTGGCCGGGTCGTCACATCCTCCCCAACTTAAACAAACGTTCATCCGCGAACGAATCAAGAAACATACCTGAAGCCTCAAACAGGTGAGGATATCTGCTCCACATCTCTCGCTCGGTCTCCTAGGTAGCCTCCTCCACGGGCTGACCTCTCCACTGTACTTTTACTAAAACTATATCCTTTGACCTCAACTTTCGAACCTGACGGCCCAAAATAGCTACTGGCTCCACATCATAAGTCAAATCATCATCCAACTGAACCGTGCTGCAATCCAAAACATGAGACGGGTCCCCAATATACTTCCGGAGCATAGAAACAGGAAATACCGGATGCACACTCAACAAGCTGGGTGGCAAAGCAAGCTCATAAGCCACCTCCCCAATCCTCCGAAGCACCTCAAAAGGACCAATGAACCGCGGACTCAATTTCCCTTTCTTTCCAAATCTCATAACACCCTTCATGGGCGAAACCTTCAATAGAACCTTTTCACCAACCATGTAGGACACATCTCAAACCTTCCTATCAGCATAGCTCTTTTGCCTTGACTGCGCTGTACGAAGCCTCTCCTAAATCACCTTCACATTTTCTAAAGCATCCTACACCAAGTCTGTCCCCAATAGCCTAGCCTCACCCGGCTCAAACCAACCAACTGGAGATTTACACCGCCTCCCATACAAGGCCTCATATGGAGCCATCTGAATACTCGACTGGTAGCTGTTGTTATAAGCAAATTCTGCAAGCGGTAGAAACTGATCCCATGACCCTCCGAAATCAATGACACAAGCACGCAACATGTCTTCCAGTATCTGAATAGTGCGCTCAGACTGCTCATCTGTCTGAGGGTGAAAAGTTGTGCTCAACTCAACTTGAGTACCCAACTCTCGCTGCACAGACCTCCAAAACTACGATGTAAACTGAGTGCTCCTATTTGAAATGATGGAAACTGGGATAGCATGCAAATGAACAATCTCCCGGATATAGATCTTTGCAAACCGCTCTGAAGAATAGGTAGTACACACAAGAATGAAGTGCGCGGACTTGGTCAGCCGATCCACAATCACCCAAATAGCATCGAACTTCCTCAAAGTCTGTGTAAGTCCAACTACAAAGTCCATAGTGATCCTCTCCCACTTCCACTTGGGAATATCTATCCGCTGAAGCAAGCCACCCGGTTTCTGATGCTCATATTTTACCTGCTGACAATTGAGACACCGAGCCACAAATTCCACAATATCTTTCTTCATTCTTCTCCACCAATAATATTGTCTCAGATCCTGATACATCTTCGCGGCACCCGGATGAATGGAATACCGCGAGCTATGGGCCTCCTCCAGAATCAACTCCCGAAGCCCATCCACATTGGGCACACAAATCCGGCCCTGCATCCTCAACACCCCATCATCACCAATGGTCACATCTCTGGCATCATCATGTTGAACTCTGTCCTTAAGGACAAGCAAATGCAGATCATCATACTGGCGCTCTCTAATGCGATCATATAAAGAAGTCCAAGAAACCACACAAGCCAATACCTGATTAGATTCTGAAATATCCATCCTCACGAACCGATTGGCCAAGGCCTGAACATCAACTGCAAGAGGTCTCTCCCCAACTGGAATATATGCCAAACTCCCCATACTCATTGCCTTTCGGCTCAAAGCATCGGCCACTATATCGGCCTTTCCCGGATGGTACAATATAGTGATATCATAGTCCTTAAGCAACTCCAACCACCTCCGCTGCCTCAAATTGAGATCCTTCTATTTGAACAAGTGCTGGAGGCTACAATGATTAGTAAACACCTCACAAGACACACCATACAAGTAACACCTCCAAATCTTCAACGCGTGAACTATGGAAGCCAACTCCAAATCATGAATAGGGTAGTTTTTCTCATAGGGCTTCAACTGATGAGAAGCATAAGCAATAACTCTACCCTCCTACATCAATACACAACCAATCCCAACTCTCGAAGCATCACAATACACGGTATATGAACCTGAAGCTAATGGCAAAACCAATACTGGAGCTGTAGTCAAAACTGTCTTGAGCTTTTGAAAGCTCTCCTCACACTCGTCCGACCATACAAATGAAGCACCCTTCTGAGTCAACTTGGTCAAGGGCGATGCGATAGATGAGAATCCCTGAACAAAATAGCGACAATAACCCGCCAAACCAAGAAAGCTGCGAATCTCTGTGGCTGAGGACGGTTTGGGCCAACTCTGTACTGCCTCTATCTTCTTCGGATCAACCTGAATACCCTCGCTGGACACCACGTGCCCTAAGAAATCCACTGAACTGAGCCAAAACTCACACTTGGAAAATTTTGCATAAAGTTTCTCCTCTCTTAATCTCTATAACACAACTCTCAAATGCTCTGTGTGCTCCTCCTAACTACGCGAATATACCAGAATATCATCAATGAAGACTATGACAAACGAGTCAAGATAAGGCTGAAACACACTATTCATAAAATGCATGAACACTGCTGGGGCATTGGTCAGCCCAAAAGACATCACCAAGAACTCATAATGACCATATCGGGACCTAAAAATTGTCTTAAGAATATCCAAGTCCCTGATCTTCAACTGGTGATAACTTGAACGGAGATCTATCTTAGAGAACACTCTCGCTCCCTGAAGCTGGTCGAATAAATCATCAATGTGAGGCAAAGGATACTTGTTCTTAATTGTTACCTTGTTCAATTACCTATAATCAATGCACATCCTCATAGTGCCATCCTTCTTCTTCACAAATAGAACTGGCGCACCCCAAGGTGACACACTAGGCTGAATGAACCCCTTATCAAGGAGTTCCTGAAGCTGCTCCTTTAATTCCTTCAACTCCACTGGTGCCATACGATATGGAGGAATAGAAATGGGCTGAGTGCCCGGCACCAGGTCAATAACAAAATCAATATCCCTGTCTGGTGGCATGCCCGGCAGGTCTGCATGAAACACATTGGGAAAATTCCTCACAACTGGAACAGAATCAATACTGGGAGTCTCAGCACCGACATCCCTCACAAAGGCTAGATACGAAAGACAACCCTTCCCAACCATACGCTGGGCTTTCAAGAATGAGATCACTCTACTGGGAACATAATCAGTCACACCTCGCCACTCAATCCGTGGCACACCTGGTATAGCCAATGTGACTATCTTAGCATGACAATCTAGAATAGTACGACACAGAGATAGACAATCCATTCCCAAAATGACATCAAAATCCACCATACACAATAATAAAAGATCCACACGGGTCTCCAGACCCCTAATAGTCACCACACATGACCGGTACACACGGTCTACAACAATAGTATTGCTCACCGGGGTAAATAAATGAACAGGTGAAGTAAGAAACTTACAGGGCATACCCAAATAATGAGCAAAGTATGATGACACATAAGAAAAGGTGGAACCAGGATCAAATAATACAGAGGCATCTCTGTGGCAGACTGAAACAATACCTGTAATAACATCATCTAAAGCAATAGCATTGGGTCTGCCTGAAAGTGCATAGAAATGGGCCTGACCGCCACTTGATCGACCTCCCCCTCTAGGGTGACCCCTAGCTGACTGACCTTCATCCCTAACTGGCTGGGCGGGTGGTGGTGAAGTAACTAGCACTGAAGCCGATGAATGACCCCTCTGCTGAGATGAACTCGTAGGACGACGAGGGCACTGCCTCCACATATGACCCATCTCACCACACTCATAACAACTCCTAAGTGCTGAAGAAGGGGACTGAAGGGAACCCCTCGCACCGGAGTGACTAGCAGATGCACTCGGCATAGAAGAGCCCTGAACTGATAGATCACGGGATGAACTCTGAGCTGGAAGGGCACTAAGTGATGACTGGCCCTGATGAGAACTGTGAGAACCATGACCCGATGATGCCCCACGATAACCTGGGTGAGCTGGCTGAGCATGCCTGAATGGACGACCTCTCACTTGCTGAAACTGACCTCTCGAAGGAGTACCACTGTAACTACCAGATCCTCGAGGCCTCTTGGCCTCCCTCTCCTTGCGCTCTTGGTGATAAACAGATTCAATCTCACGGGTAATATCCACAACCTCCTCAAAAGTAGCACCAATTACCCTCTCCCTGGTCATGAGAATACGAAGCTGATAAGTGAGGCCATCAACAAACCTCCTAATCCTCTCTCTATCTGTTGGAACCATCCAAATAGCATGACAATCTAACTTGGAGAACCTCATCTCGTACTGCGTCACAGTCATTTCTCACTGACGCAACCACTCGAACTCCCTATGCAGCTCCTCTCTGCGGTACTGCGGCACATACTTCTCCAGAAAGAGAACGGAGAACTGCTGCCAGGTAAAGGGTGCTGCACCAATAGGCCTACACCTCTCAAAAGCCTCCCACCAAGTAAAGGTAGCTCCAGAAAACTGATAAGTAGTGAAAGCTACCCCACTGGTCTCCAAAATACCCGATGTACAAAGCATTTTCTGACACTTATCCAAGAAGACCTAGGCATCCTCGCCCTCTGCACCACTGAAGGTCGGAGGCTGCAGTTTACCAAACCTCTCCAACCTACGCTGTTCATCCTCCAGCATAGTAGGAACTACATAGTCCTGAGCAGCTGCAACCAGCTGGGCTGGATGTGCCCCCAGCGTCTGAAGTCCCTGCACGACCTGCTCAGGCATGCGAGCGGTGCTAGTCTGATTGCCTCCCCCGGCCTAAGAAGTAGTTGCGGCTGTAGTGGCTGAAACCGCCTGAGCTAGGCCAGTGCAAACTGATAAGATCTGAGCCAAGGCCTTATGAAGACCCGGAATCACAATGGGCACAGCTGGCGCCTGAGCTGGTGCTACTGGAGCGTCCATAACTGGGACCTGATCTTGAACTGGGGCAGCTGGTGGATCTGCAGGTGCTGCCCTAGCTGCTCTACCCCTACCACGACTACGATCGCGTCCTCGGCCTCTGGTGGCCACAGCCAGTGGTATTGGTGGTCGTCCACCCTGACCGGTAGTGCGTGTCCTCACTATCTGTGAGAGAATTGAACAACAGAAGTTTATTACTCGGATCAACAAATTCGCATGACAAGAATTTTAAGAATATGAAGTTTTTCCTAAAGGTTCTGCAGCCTCTCGAGGATAAATACAGACGTCTTCGTACCGATCCGCGGGACTCTACTAAACCTGCTCATGACTCGTGAGACCTATGTAACCTAGGCTCTGATACCAATTTGTCACGACCCTAAATACCTAAACCCGGTCGTGATGGCGCCTCTCGTAAAGACAATCCCAGCCGACACTTCCCATTTCTAATTATCCACAATTAAGCATTTAAAACAGTCTAAACATGGATAAATAGAACAAAATTTAAACAAATGATAGTATAATATACGGAATACAGCCCAAACACAGTCCGATATCGGGGTGTCACTAGTCATGAGCATCTATAAATCCTACTACAAGTACGATAAGTCTATAAACTATTACAAATGTCTGATAAGAGATAGAAATGATAAAAAGGGAGAAACACGGGACTGCGGACGTCAAGCAGCTACCTTGTGGACTCCAATATCTACCGGGAGCTCTCAACTCACACTGGCAGGATCCGTAATGCCTGAATCTGCACATAGGGGTGCAGGGAGTAAAGTGAGTACTCCAACTCAGCGAGTAACAAATGTAAATAAAGACTGAAAGCAAGAAATCATGTAAAGCACAAAGCATTCTATAATGAAGCAGTAAAATCATTTAAAAATCAGTAAATCAGTGAAAGATAGGCAAAAATCCTCTATATCAAATGTAATTTCGTGAAAAAAAAGCCTTTTTCAACAATTAAGCAGGTAACTAACAGTAAATTACGGAATGTAAACACATAAAGGTTCGCCCATCGGGCACAGTATCAACAAATCTGCCCCTCGGGCAACATCTTAGAACAGTACCAGCCCCTCAGGCAATCACATCGAACAATACTAGCCCCTCGGGCTCAATCTCACATCACAATGGGTACCCGCACTCACTGGGGGTGTAGAGACTCCTAGAGGGGCCCCTTACCGCCCAAGCGCAATATCAAGCCACCTCGTGGCATCATCACTAGGCCCTAGGCCTCATATCAATTAAGCCACCTCATGGCATACATATCTCAGGCCCTCGACCTCATAATCAGTATCAAATGTTTCCTCACAACACAGACGCTCGACTTTACTCAGTCAAAATCCTCACAAGCCACTCGGGCAATAGAAAAAGTGTTTCTCAGCCCAACATCATTTAAAATATCATTTAAGTATTAAAACTGAGTAAACATGGCTTAGTATGAAAAACAGTGGAAAATAACATGACTGAGTTCAAGTATAAAGTCAAAACAATGAGGAAATATCAATAAAAATCCCCCGAAGGGTTCAAATAGTTGGCACGAAACCCAAATACGGCATTCAACCCAAATAATGATGATAGCAAATAGATTTCAGTCAAATATGCGGTAAAATCATCAATCGGGACGTACTAAGTCCCAATCCCCAATAGTGCACGACCCCACGCTCGTCATCAAGCGTGTGTCTCACCTCAATATAGTACTACGATGTGCAATCCGGGGTTTCAAACCCTCAGAACATTATTTACAATCATTACACACCTCGAACTGGTCAAATCTCTAACTCGAGACGCCTTTGCCCCTCGAATCGCCCTCCACTCGCGTCGAATCTATCCAAAATCAGAATCACGACGTCAAAATATGCTAAGGGAACGAAGCCCAAGCAAAAATAATCAAAATACGACACAAATCCCGAAATTACCAAAACCCGACCCCCTGGACCCACGTCTCGGAATTCAATAATTTTTGCATCAATAGATTCCTTATCTCCCCATGAGTTCATACATATCAAAATTTCTAAAATCCGACCTCAAATGGTCCTTCAAATCTCCAAGAAAAGGTCTAAGTTTCCAAGCCCTAGTTTTCCCCAATTTTCACCCTTAATTTCCATATTTTCTAGCACTAATCCGTGAAATAATAGCATAGGAACGAGTTTCAAGTCCAAATTGCTTACCTCAATGAAGTTCCCTTGAAATCCCTCTTCCAAATCGTCCAAAAAGTTCCAACGCCGAGATAAAAATGGTGAAATAGCTCAAAATTCGCGAAGGCCACAATTTATACTTTCTGCCCAGACATTTTCGCATCTCCGGTCCGTTAATCGCTTATGTTGTACTGCATTTGCAGTTCATCATCCGCTTCTGCGGAAATCACTTATCTGGCCAAAAATCGCATCTACGATCACACTTCCGCATCTGCGACATCGCAGATGCGGTCACCCTAACCGCTTCTGCGGTCGCTGCTCATCAGGCCCTTTTTTGCATCTGTAATCGATCTCCCGCACATGCGACGTCGCACCTACGGTCCCCAATCCGCACATGCGGCGTCGAACCTACGGTCCCCAATCCGCAGGTGCGGAAATACCAGAAGCAGCAAAAGTTCAGCAGCTGCAAACTTCCCGTCGACCATCCAAAATCACCCCGAGGCCTTCGGGACCTCAACCAAAAGCACAAACATATCCTAATACCTTATTCAAACTTATACCAATCTTCAAAACACCTAAAACAACATCAAATCAACCAAAACACTTCGAATTCAATCCAAACTTTCTAAAATCTTCTGAATTCCGCTTTTGATCAAAAACCCAACCAAACCACGTCCGAATGACCTAAAATTTTGCACATACATCCCAAATGACACAACGAAACTACTGCAACTCTCAGGATTCCATTCTGACCCCTATATCAAAATCTCATCTACCAACCGGAAATTGCCAAAATATCAACTTTGTCAATTCAAGCCTAAATCTACTCTGAACCTCCAAAACTCCTTCTGATCGCGCTCCTAAGTTCCAAATCACCTCCCGAAGCTAATCGAACCATCAGAACTCACATCTGATCTCTCTAACATATAAGTCAATATCCAGTTGACTTTTCCAACTTAAACTTCCTTAAAAGAGACTAAGTGTCTCAAACCTTACCAAAATCATTCCGGATTCGATCCAACCAACCCGATACCATATAACACGGATAAACAAAGCATAAAGAAGCAGAAATGGAAAAAACGGAGTGGTAACTCATGAGACGACTAGCCGGGTCATCAGACCCACCCCTTGTGGCAAGAAGCCATACACCTAGAAAATGACTAAGTAGTCATATATCTAGGTGTTAGAAAGCTAAAGTCTTAGAAAGACTTAAAGCTATCTAATCTGCCTTAGTCATCTTTAAAATTGATTTTCATTGTTTTGGTTTTGAAAACCAAGAACGTGGGGCAAAGATCTTTTTCGTCAACACCCTTAGCCAAAAGAACTTTAATTAAAATTTCAAGAGAAACAACAATTTACAATTGCTTTCTGCTTTGAAACAAAAAATGTGAGAAAGCAGGATCATTTGGTTTCAAAATTTCAAGCAAAAATTTGATTCTGAAAAGCTTCCAACGAGAATTCTTTTTGGAATAATAGCAACGTAAAATTTTGCGGTTCTAAAAGAGTACGGTGCAATCTTCACCAAAAGTATTATACGGAGTTTTCCCTATTCCAGGTATGTTAAGGCTATCCCTTCTTTCTTTTGGCATGATCATACGATACGAATAAAACGTGCAAATGCACAAATTCCATAAATGACTCTATTTATAGAAGTATTAGAGATATCTGTATTCTTGAGTTTTCATGTGTCATAGTATTTTATCATCTGTTCATGGGTCTCAAAAAAATATGAAAATTGAAAAGAGTTTACTTTTTGATATTACTCAAAGGCAAAATGGTCTTATGACATTTCGAAAGACTTTATTAACGTACTTTTCATGCATTGCATTCATGTACATTGACCCGTGACCAAATGGTGTTATATACGCATATATATATATATATGGGATATGGGAAAAGGTTACGGCGTTATATACGCACCACCACCTGATCAGCTGGTATACGATGATGATGTTGCCCACAGTGGCTGAAATATGACTCGGACTGCGTTATATACGTGTATATATATATGGGATATGGAAAAATGTTACAGCGTTATATACGTACCACCACCTGATCAGTTGGTATACGATGATGATGTTGCCCATAGTGGTCAAGAGGATATGATGGGATACCTCAGAGGCTGATGATGTTATGAAACATGTACCTATGCATGAAATGACATTCATATGAATATGCATGATACTATAATTATTCATGATTTACAAAGTTATTCAGACCTACAGGTTGAGTCTTGTACTCTATATTTCGTTCATGTCTCTTATGTACTTATTTATGTGCCTTACATACTCGGTACATTATTCGTACCGAAGTCCCTTTTGCTTGGGGATGCTGCATTTCATGCTCGTAGGTCCCGATAGACTGCTCAAGAGCCCTCCAAGTAGGCTATCAGCTCAACGGAAGATGTTGGTGCACTCCATTTGCTTCGGAGTTGCTCATTTGGTTAGTATGATTTAGACGTGTATTGTTTGGTATGGCGGGACTTTGTCCTGACCTTTATGACATTTATGTACTCTTAGTGGCTTGTAGACATATGTCGTGTACGTGAAAGATTGTACGGCCTTGTCGGCCTATGTTTTCAGTTTATAAATAATCATATTGGCCTATTAGGCCCGTATGTCACGTGTATATGATAATGTAATAAGAAAGATACGTTACGTTGGTGCTCGGTTGAGTAAGGTACTGGGTGCCCGTCGCGGCCCATCGGTTTGGGTCATGACAAAAGTGGTATCAGAGAAGTTTTGTCCTAGGGAGTCTACAAGCCGTGTCTAGTAGAGTCTTGTTTATGGGTGTGTCGTGCACCACAATTATAAGTAGGAGGCTACAGGGCATTTAGGACTGTTACTCTTTCTTCTTACTCTAGATCGTGTGGTAGAGCTCACTTATAAGAATTCAAATTTCGAAATTCTATATTATTCATAATAAGACGATACCTACATCTGGAAAGAAGATTGGAAAGAGAGATAATTGTGGAAGAGCTGAGTCAGAGGAATTGGATTTTTGCATGATAAGTAAATGTGAGGTCTTTGGCAGATCATGGGTGTACTGAAAGGTGTAAGCTTCCTGATAAGAAACCTTAAGGCAAGAATATTTATCTACCTTTATGGTGAAAGACAATGCTTTCAAGATGTAAAAGAAGCAAGGTGAAGAAGGGTATGAGGCGCCCAGTTAATGAAGATTATCAGTATTACAATTCCGGCAGAAAAATATAAGCATTAAGAGTTACCCTCAACAGTAACAGAGGTATGTACAATTGGTCATACCCATATCAGTTATGCCCTATGGGAGCTAACATGTGTAGTTTAAGAAAAGTACGGAACATCAGGACCTAGCTGGGGTTAGAGTAAACCAAAATGGTAAATGGATGGTTTGCGTTAGTTTACAATTTCGAAGGACATTGCAAAAAGTGCTAATAGATCTCCTTGTGAAACACCTAGATGGTGCATTCTAAAATAGTACCACTAGATATGAGTGCTACAAAGATAGGCGCTGGAAGCCTGGAAAGGATAAATATTATCTTAGTATGACTCCTGTCCCTAGTAAAGAGATAATGATAGGCAACCCGAAGGGCCAGTGAATGGAGCAAAGGGGAGCTAAAAGCAAAAGAATGTTTTGTTCGAGTTTTCTGAGTAAAGTAGTAGACATAGATAATTAGCGGGAGATAAGAAGAGAGTTAATGAAGCATTATGAGTAAGATGTGATACACGGATGATAATGGTAGGTCAAAAAAATGATGACAGTATTACAGAGTTTACAGTCAAGTGAAGGAAAAGACAAAAGATGACATGCCTTGAGACAATAAAAGAATATATGCCATAAAGTCATATTCTCATTTCAAGAAATAAGTTTGCAACTCTAGCGCGATTACCAAGAGGAAAAGTTAGACCCCAAAGTAATAGATATAAATATGGACCGGTGAACAAGATAAGCTAAATATGAATTAGGGACTGAGTAATTTGATAATAGTCAGCATCATGAGAATTTCAGGTCGTGTTCCGACAATAATAGGATGGACAACAGAAGAAGATTCATGAGAAATTCAGAGAATGGTCATTCAGAAAGATGCTTCCCTAAAGCAAGCAATGTTAGCAAAGTTAAGCTTAAAGGGATGTATGTACCAGTTACATTAGTGTCACCCTCGCGAGTAAGGGATTTTGTCATCCTTGGTATATAAGGATTACCGCAAGGTGAGTAACGGCCATCGATGATGTGAATGCCAAAGATGAAGAGTTAAAATATCTATAGGTAGGTCATCGTAGTTCCACTTTTTAGTACTCCCTAAAAGGGGGAAATATGAAATAATAAAGGAAGAATGCGAAAAAAAATGAGAAGGGATGAGATTGAAATTGTCTGAAGCCTACATATATGTTACGATTCCAAAACATTATGCAAATACAACGTCAAGGAGAGGAAGTAAAGGTTCCTGCCCAAAATGTTAGTAATAGATAAGGAGCCGGTAATAGCGGTAAGTTAAAAAAAAGGAAATAACTCAAGAAAGATTACGTAGAAAATGGAAATGAGAATGGGCCAACGAGTAGTTAGTAGTTGATTCAGGAAGAGCCTAGTCATGACTAGACAAGAGGCTACAGACAAATCAGCAAATCATGCAAGATAAATATAGTAAACCCCAACATGGAGAATTCAACCTCACAGTAATATCATTATAATACTTGAGATATATTCAAATAGGAGTCGGTGTAGTTAAAGGTATCGTATGAGTGTTATGGGGATAAAAGAAAGTGCCACTGGGAAGACAATCAAAATATCAGTTTAGAAGCAACCCTACAAGCACAAGGGCATGGAGATAAACAACTACGGACAATTATAGGCAAGGAAGGACATCAAAAGGTCTGTAATAAGCTCACAGCTTTACGAGGGTCAAGGGTTCTCCCTAAGTACTACGACGAAAGACTAGCTGAGTAACAAGGAAGAAGGATTCAACTTAAGCACAATGACCTAAAGAGAAAATTGTCGTGTAACAACAGTCTCACAACAACATTATAATCACTCCAAAGGAAAGTGGCACCTACCGCGGCTAATGAACAGGAAGTAAAATAAAAAGTAATATTATAGATCATATAAGTTGCACGAAAACTCTGGCATGTGTGGGCACTAAGATAAGCTATGTATGGACGCAACAAGGGGGCAGAAAGACCAGGAAAAGTAATAGCTTACGTTGAAAGAAATCTAAGATGGAACGAAAGAATTATTCGATCAATGATCCAGAGTTAGTGCGTTATGGATACACTCAAGGTTTTGGAGAATTATCCAGACAGCATATTTGTTGACAATCATACAGCCATAGAAGACTCCGGTATAAGTTAAAAGAATGAATTGAGCCCAGGGCATAGACAAAGGATTGAATTATTAGAAGATTGTGTCATGGATATTCCATAATGCCCATGAAAGGCTAAGGTAATAACTGATATCATGATCCACAGATCGGAAGATAGCTTAAGCCTAAGTAAAGGCTAATTAGAAGGAAGAGGAAATTAAAGAATTACATCACCCAAGTAAATCAGGAGTCTGATTATTGGACCTAGAAAAATTGTAGAAGTTATGCTTGAGAACATAACAGAATCACTCTTAATATAAGATGTTCAAGAGAAATAACACAACAACCATAATCTATAATGGCTCTACAAGGAAGCAAGTTATAAGAAGTACCAGCCTCATAAGAAGTCAGTACGAAGCTCCCACTGGATTGTGTATGTACCAGAGGAGCGAGTATTATAATAGAGCCTCAAGTTATGGACGTGAATTACACATAGGTGGAAGGGAAGTCAGGAAAGAGATAGAAGATACGATGCGAGATTTTAAGGTATGTAAGGTAAAGGTGAACAACATACGAGATATTCAAAGGTAGAAGATCGTGAATAGTCCATACTTCAGATAAAAGGCTATAGGCACAGGGATCTAATAACCGGGAATGATAGTGGCATCATCGGTGGCATGTCTTCCAGCCTATGGCTTCTAAGTACTGAGAGATCTAGTTAAGAGAATAGAGAAAAGTTGGAGACAATGTGATATCTTGCTTGACATTCTAGAGTAACATAAGGAAATCTATGGTGCAAGCAAGTTGAAGGAAAGTTCATAAATGGATATGTATAGGTCGCAAGCTAAAGTATGGTAGAGCGACAAAGTTTTAAGGAAAAATGAGTAAGGATGAGGAAAGGCAAGTGAAAAGGTGATGAGAATAGATAAGTCTTTAAGATTAAGCCCATGAGAACAAGAAGAGAAGACAGTTTCTCTATGTTATACAAAGCTCACTATAGCCCTAATAAACTCAAAGGAGTCTAAGATTAATAGCATTTAGAAGGAATGAAATGTTGATCTGGTAATAAAATGAGGGTATAATTGTGACAAATAAAGGATGACGTCTTCGTTTGAATAATGATTTGGAAAAAAAAGAAGGAGAAAAGATTTCGCTGGCGGCATGAAATTAGGAGGTGAATCACATTAATACACTATGAAATATGATTATGGGAATAACTTTGAATATTCTTTGAGATAACGTAAGCCCTAGGGGCAAAGTATTACGTAAGAAGTTTCAAGTTATCAGTGGTATATTGTAGATCAATATTGAGGTGAATCAACAATTGATAGATAAAAGTTACAAAGTATGAGACGAGATTAGGCCATCATTCTAAAGATTAGCAGTAATGAGGAAGCATTAAAGGACTTAAATTTATACATATGAATAAGTAACGAGAGTAAGATGGGATTTGGTAGCAGACCTCAGCAACGATAAATTAAAGTAAGAGTTATGGCAGTAAATTCATATGGAAGTGCATTGGCGATCCTACCTGAGTAGTGCCCACGGATGATGTACAGATTACAGAGAACTTATCATACGAGGAAGTTCCGATTGCCATCCTAGATCGACAAATCCGCAAGCTACGGAATAAGGATGTAGCCTCCGTGAAAGTATTATGGAGGAACAACAATGTGGAAAAAATGACTTGGGAGGCCGAGGAAAACATGAAGTCTAGATATCCCTACCTATTCCCTCCTCCAGAGAAGGGTCCGACTGAGACGTCATAATCATGAGGTATGTGTACAAATTCTTTTATTGGCTATTGTCGTTGGTCGTGTGAGGCCATTGTCATTTGTGGTCCGGTGTGGCATTGAATTATTAAGCTTCTACAGGGAGAGTTGGTATTAGCATTATTACAAAGGCGACTCTACCAAGATTATATAAATCCCGGAGAGTTAAACATTCGAGGACGAATGTTTCTAAGGGGGGGAGGATGTTACATCTCGCGTTTTTGTACGTTAAAATTTCGTTTTCAATTAACCGATGTAGGCTCGGGAATGAGATCATCTTGACGTTAACGTACTTATGTTATTTATAGCAAGCAATAAATAAGTGTTATGAAGAATAAGAGGGTACACGCATTAAAGAAAATGAGTTTCATTGAAAGTGGTCAATTTGGAATAAAGTACGGGTCGAGCGATAATACCCAATAATTATGAACTAGTATCATGCAAGGTACCATATGACCATGATAGTATAATATATAAAGTATATATGAAGTATTTTAAAAATAAATAGAATTTTAAGTAATTTGTAGTAAATTTTAAATTATGCGGGTAATGAATTAATTATCGGGTAGCGAAATATTACCCGGTTAACTAATAAGTGGATAAAAATTAACATCCCACCCCCACCCCACTTGGCAAGAAGCCACATACCTAGAAAATGACAAAGTAGTCATATATCTAGGTGTTAGAAAGCTAAAGTCTTAAAAAGACATAAAGTTATCCAATCTGCCTTAGTCATCTTTAAAATTGATTTTCATTGTTTTGGTTTTGAAAACCAAGAACGTGGGAAAAAGATCTTTTTTGTCAACACGCCTAGCCAAAAGAACTTTAATTGAAATTTCAAGAGAAACAACAATTTACAATTGCTTTCTGCTTTGAAACCAAAAATGTGAGAAAGCAGGATCATTTCACTTCAAATTTTCAAGCAAAAATTCGATTCTGAAAAGCTTCAAACGAGAATTTTTTTGGAATAATAGCAACGTAAAATTTTTTGGTTCTAAAAGATTACGGTGCAATATTCACCAAAAATATTATACAAAATTTTTTCTATTCTAGGTATGTTAAGGCTATCCCTTCTTTCTTTTGGCATGATCCATACGATACGAACGAAACGTGTAAATGCACAAATTCCATAAATGACTATATTTATAAAAGTATTAGAGATATCTGTATTCTTGAGTTTCTATGTGTCATAATATTTTATCATCTGTTTATGGGTCTTAGAAAAATATAAAAATTGAAAAGAGTTTACATTTTGATATTACTCAAAGGCAAAATGGTCTTATGACATTACGAAAGACTTTATTAACATACTTTCATGCATCGCATTCATATACATTGACCCATGACCAGATGACGTTATATACGCGTATATATATAAATATATATGTATATGGGATATGGGAAAAGGTTACGGCGTTATACACGCACCACCACCTGATCAACTGGTATACGATGATGATGTTGCCCACAATAGCTGAAATATGACTCAGATGGCATTATATATGTATATATATGTATATGGGATATGGGAAAATGTTACGACATTATATACGCACCACCACCTGATCAGCTAGTATACGATGATGATGTTGCCCACAATGGCCAAGATGATATGATGGAATGCCCTCAGGGGTTGATGATGTTATGAAACATGTACCTATGCACGACATGACATTCATACACATATGCATGATACTATAATTATTCATGATTTACAAAGTTATTCAGACCTACAGGTTGAGTCTTGTACTCTATATTTCTTTCATATCTCTTATGTACTTATTTATGTGCCTTACATACTCGGTACATTATTCATACCGAAGTCCCTTTTGCCTGGGGACGCTGCGTTTCATGCTCGCAGGTCCCGATAGATGGGTCGAGAGCCCTCCAAGTAGGCTATCAGCTCAGCGAAAGATGTTGTGCACTCCATTTGCTTCAGAGTTGCTTGTTTGGTTAGTATGATTTAGACGTGTATTGTTTGGTATGGCGGGACTCTGTCCCAACCTTTATGACATTTTTGTACTCTTAGTGGCTTGTAGACATATGTCGTGTACGTGAAAGATTGTACGGCCTTGTCGGCCTATGTTTTGAGTTTATAAATAATCATGTTGGCCTATTAGGCCCGTATGTCATGTGTATATGATAATGTGATAAGAAAGATACGTTATGTTGGTGCTCGGTTGAGTAAGGTACCGGGTGCCCATCGCGGACCTATCGGTTTGGGTCGTGACGTGATCATGGAAAGTGAACCATTCCAAAAGTGCTTTTCCTGTCCACAAGATAACCTACATAGTTAACATCAGCATACCCAATAAGATTAAAACTGTCACCTTAAGGGTAATACAGGGTCAGGTCCTGAGTTCCCTTAAGGTATCTCAAACTTCTTTTGGCAGCCTTCAAGTAGGATTCCTTGGGACTTGACTTGGATTCTATTCTGGAGTGGAAATACAGAAGGGACTAGAAATTATTTTTTTTTGAATTTTGATTCTTGTCTAAAACCAGAATGAAGGGGAGTGATTATGTTATCAAGTAGATGAGAGCTTTTGTGTTTCCAGTTTGGGACTGAGGTTTGATTGGTAGAGGAACTTGGTAGGTTAATTGGTCTTCCCTACACTCCTTATTCTGTTACTTGTAGAGTGCCTTGCACTGCATCTCCACTCTTTCTTCAGCTTCAGTGGTAGTAATTGAAGTACCAGGTTCCTTATGAGAAGTGGAAGAAGATGTTGCATTGTCTTTCACCTGTCTCCTTCATCTTACTCATCATATTAGCCTTCCCATTTGAAACCTCAGATATTTCCCAGGGGCCAAAGATGGTTCATTATATTGATCATCATTGTTTCCTCCTTTGTTAGAGGAAGGTGTCTCGTTAAATAGCACACAAACACTTACTTCCACCTAGTATGCCCTTTTGTTATAGACTTTGTGGCCTTTACTTTGTGGGGAGTATCCCAGAAGGATTCCTTCATCGCCTTTTGCATCAAACTTCCTAAGTTGGTCCTTCCCGTCGTTGAAAACATGGCATTTTCATTCAAAAAGATTCTCAGATAAGTTGTCTTTGGTTTTCTTCCATTTGGCAGCTCATAGTGGGTTTTGTTCAGGAAGGACCTGATCATACACCTGTTCACCATGTAGCAAGCAGTGTTTATTGCTTTTGCCTAGAAATTTTTGGCAATTGCACTATCGATGAGCATTGTCCATGCCATGTTTTACCTAGTCCTGTTCTTTCTTTCAGCAACACCATTTTGCTATGGAGTCCTTGGTGCTGAGAAGTTGTGTGTGATTCCATTTTTGTTACAAGCTCATCAAATTTGGCGTTGTCAAATTTTGTCTCGTGGTCAGATCTGATGCATACTACCTTCAATTTTACCTTCACTTGGATTTTCTTGACAAAGGCCATAAATACTTTGAAAGTCTCATCCTTTGTTCTAAGAACCAGTGTCCAGGTGTATCTTGAATTTGGCAGACCACGAACCAGGTCTGACTGAATTAATTTACTCAGAAATGAGAAGCTTGCATGCTCCAATCTTCCATGCCAAAGTTCTGCATCATCATCAACTAACTTCAATCATCTCATATCACCAGCTTGTAGAGATTCAAAGTCAGCAACGTAGATGTTCTTGTTTCTTTTGGCCACTAAGACCACTTTGCCAGTTACCAGATTGGTATCTGTGCACACTTTTGATAAGAACTCTACTTTGTTCCCTTTATCACAGATTTGAGAGACATTCAGGATACTGTACTTCAGGCCATCCACATAGTACACGTTCTCAATTGAGTGTCAAGGAGATTTTCCAACTTTTCCAACATTGAGAATGTACCCCCTTCTTTTTCAAGGGACACATTCCCTTCATGCAGGGCTTTCAGTGAGAAGGAATCCATGGTGCTTCCAGTCACGTGCTTTGAGCATCCACTGTCCATGGTTCATGCAGTCCGCTTCCTCTCACTATTCCCTGTACATGCAAATTATGGGTTAGATTTAGGAACCCAAACTAGTTTGGGTCCATTGTTATGATAAAAGGGATGGATAAGGACTTTTTTAGTCCATGCAGGCAATATTCGTTTCTTGCGAGCGGTACATGGTCCCTTGTTAGTAGTCACTTGTCAGTAAACACTTTGTTTTTCTGAATAGATTGAATCCTGGCTTGGCAATTTTCTTTGAAGTGCCCATTGTTCCTATAGTAGGTACACAGCCAGTTATTAGGAACAGTGACGTACTTGCTGTGAGGGTTGTAAGGAGTTTTCTCCCTATGGAAACCAATTCCCTGCCTAATCATCTTCATCTTCTTCATCATCAGACTGAGGCATCAACGTGAATAGTGAGTCATACTTCATTGCTTCAATTTCTACTGCCATCATGGAGCTATTTTCTGCATCTGGTTCCCTTTCTAATTCACTGGAGGAGTCTCCCCAAGCAGCAAGAGTCTGCTTCACAATACTGTTAGCTGCACTTTTTCGATTGAATCGTTTGTCTGGAATCAGGTTCTTTTTTGCTGCTTTGTTAGGGTTTTGTTTATATTGCTCTTATTTCACAAGTGGACAGTCTTTGATGAAATGTTCTGGCTTTCCGCACCTGTGACAGAGATCATTTTTCCTTGCCTTACTTGAACTGCCCCTCTTTGGTAAACCACCATTCCTTCGAACCATCTTTTGATATCTTTTAGTAAGATAGGCCATATCACTATCTTCTTCACTTGAGTCACTGCTTTCAACCTTGAGTACCAAGTTCTTTTCCTTCATTGGCTCTCTCCTTTCACTGTCTTTCTTTCTTTTCATCTCGTATGTCTTTAGATTACCAATCAGCTCATCCATGGTTAGAGTTTGTAGATCTTTAGCTTCAGTAATGGCATTTACCTTACTTTCCTAAGAGCCAGGTAGAACACTGAGGATTTTTCTTACAGGCTTGTTTCTGGGAATAACATCTCCAAGTGAATGAAGCTCATTTATGATGGATATGAATCTGGTGTGCATATCCTATATAGACTCATCATCCTTCATCCTGAAGAGCTCATACTCTGTGGTGAGCATGTCAATCTTGGACGGTTTAACCTGAGTAGTTCCTTCGTGTGCGGTTTGCAATGCTTCCCATATTTCTTTGGCAGTATCACAAGTTGAGACTCTATTGTACTCATCGGATCCTATACCACATACCAAGATTTTCTTGGTACGATAGTTCTTTTCTACAGCTTTTCTGCCAATATCATTGTACTCCTTTCTGTCTTTCGGCACTATTGGTCCAGTTTCTTCAAGCTTTTTCATAGGAACATGTGAACCATCACAGATGATGTCCCACAGTTCTAAATTTTCAGCCATTATAAAATCTTGCATGCAAGTCTTCCATCAGCCATAGTACTGATCATTGAATCTAGGAGGTCTGTAGGTTGATTGTCCTTCCTCAAAGTTAGGTGGAGCAGCTATTGAGATCCTTTCTAGGTGTTAACCTTTTAGAAAGAACCTGTTCTGATACCAATTGTTAACTTGTATGAGTCCACCAAACTGTAGAGCACCTGATCCTTTATGAGTTTCTACTGAGAATACTTATGAAGCAGTAAGTAAAAGAGACAAGGGATTTTTACGTGAAAAAATCCCACACAAGGGGACAAAAACCACGACCTACACTTGTAGGCTTTCAACTTCACTAACTTGTAATCTCACTATTACAAGGCACTTTATAATAACTCTATTACAAAGGATTCAACTCAACTAACTTGTGGTACTCTCACCACAAACCACTTTGTGACTCTCTAGTTACAAAGACTTTAAACTTATGACTAATCCTAGTCACAATATAAACTCAGAAAGTTCACGGATTTTGGGTTTCCTAAAACATAGCTTCTAAGAAAGCAAGATAGAAGCTACGATGAATAACAAATAACAAGATTACAACTCAACTACGGATACATATAGACTCATTATGAAACTGATCCTTTAGTGGAGTTGTCTTCTTGTTCTTGATACACCAGTGACTTCAATGCCGGATGAACACTTTGATGTTTGAGAGAATATCACTAAATGCACAAGTGAATATGTTGTGCCTTTGCACCATGTTGTTATACTACAAAAGACATCTCAATGGTGATGTCAAATCTTGGTACACGCTTCTCCCCAATGAAAAGTGACTGATGCACTATTTGCTGCACTGCCGCATGTACAACTGCAAACAGTCACTTTCTGTAGTTGCATTCCAGCTATATAGTTTACTTGTGCTTCTGTCAGAGAACTATAAGGGACCAAGTACCTGTTGTGTTCCTCTTTGTAGCAGTTGCGGATAGTCACTTTCTACTGTTATGTTCCAGCTGTACAGTTGACTTGTACTTCTGTCGGAGAACCCTAAGGGACCAGGTCCCTATTGTGTTCTTCCTTGTGGTTGTTCACTCACTTGCTGGAGATCAGATTGAACATTGTTCATTTGAAATGTACACCAGGTGGGTCAGGTTCTTTATCTGGTTCTAGACAATAAGTTTGTTAGATCATCAAACATAAGAAGTATAAGGCAAAAACATTGAAAACCCATCTGTTGATATATTTGTTGCTTACCTAACAATGGTGTTGGGCCCCATCACAATCTATAGTAGGATTTGGGTCTTGAAAATTTGGTATCAAAGCGCTAGGTTTACTAGGTCTCATGAGTTATGAGCAAGTCTAATAGAGTCTTGCGGATCGGTACAGAGACGTTTGTACTTATCTTCAAGAGGCTATATAGCTGTTAAGAGAACTTCCCTTCTTGATTCCTTGTTGTGCGGTTTGATTTCATTGAAGTGTATATCTTTATTTCCTTCCTGCTCATTCTTATACGGTGTTGAGTATCTATTATCAATTGGTCATTGAGGAGTTACAGTGGTGCTGCAAATATGGTACATGATATTTTTCCATGCATATTCAGGCGGACTATTATCGTCGCCTTGTGGAGGGATGTTCTATCGTTTCAGCCCAGTGTTAGAGTTGCTTATGGTTTCGAGGCTATGCATAGTGTATTGTGATATTCATGCATTGTTATCGCGCAATGTTGGTGTGAATAATAGGGTTCTTATTTATGTGTCACAGTAGTGAATGTCCTAAAAGGAGGATTTCTCGGTTCATGGTTTGGATATTCGGTATTTTATTCTAGTGGAGTAGAGTCAATCAGATTATGGATGTTCAGGCTTTGGTTGATGGAATAACGAGATTGGATATTTTCGAACTTGGTGGAATTCTTGCTTGTGATGTGGTGTCGCCGTCTTTGTTTGAATGTATTTAGGCTTATCTGTGTGATGGTATTCATTGGTTTGCCTTCGGGGTGGGGTGTTGTGAAATGGTACCTAAGAAGCGAGTATCAGAGAAGGCGGTGTGTGGCAGCTTCAGGGTCAATTTGTTGTTTCTAATGTTGATGGCTCAAGAAAGATGATCTTTATGGAGGCTTAGAGTTGGTGGAAATTCATTAGTTTAGATGCTACAGAGATGGATTATGATTTGAGGCAGTGTTTTAGTAGCCAAGGATAAGGAAGGACATGTATGGTTATGTTTCGGGGTAGATGACTTATTAGCAGGTCAAGTACGAGCATCAGAGATCGAGTAGTTTGCTTAGGAAGTTTAAATGTGTCGGGAAGAGTTTGCTTGGAACATAGAGGGATGTGTAAGCTTAATTATCATTTTGGGATGCAACATGACTTCGACTTTTGGAACGTACCGTTGGACCTTCAATTGATACTAATAGGATGAACGGACTCTTGCGGCTGGCGGATGAGTGTGAACCTAGGAGAATCAATAGATTTCATAATGGACGAGGTTATGGCTATGCAGTTAGAGGATGTCGGTATGTGGTTACATATGTGGGCTATCTCCTGTGAGAAGGTTAGGGGTTGCATAACTCCTAATGAAGTTCCTATAAAACTTTTGCCTTCTATCTAATGGGATGCATGTACTGCGATGTGAGCTTAGATCTCTTGAAGAAGATGGTATGACTGTGTAGAGGTCAAGTGTGTGATTATGGCTGATAATTCGGGATATGTTATAATTAGTGCAACAAGAACTTATGAGAAATTTGGTTGAGCAATGGTGCGAGATTATGGTAACTGAGGAAGATGAGTCATTGTGGGTTCTGGATTTATGTGGTTGTGGCTTAAAGCTAAGTGGGGGAGCCTGTTGTCTATGATTGGGTCACATGCTGATGTGCCTTTGCAGTTTGGGGTTATCGGTATGTTGGTGGATTATTTATTACTAAGGGAAGAAAACATCAGGGGTAATTTGAGTAGGGGATTTGATGGATGTGATATACAAGGGAAAGTATTCAGCTGGTTGCTTCGTTGGAGTGCCTATGTGTTAACGGAGCACTAGTGGTTTGGTTAAATAATCGAGACTCGACTAGAGTGGGCGACACTTAATAATGGTTCTAGTATATCGGGATTTTAGGTGTGGTGCTTAAGAGTTTTCAGGTTCATTATGTGGCTGAGGATTGTGTTTTGTAGTAGAGTGTGAAGGTTACTTGGAGCATTTCTATGTTATCAACGGGTCTGCAATACAATGTTAGAAAAATGGGAGAAACAACTTTGGATTTGTAGAAGATCTAATCAGCGCAGGTGTATTAGTTGGAGTTACTATGGATTACATAAGGATGGTAAGAAATGGCTTATGGGTATTGAAATAGCGTGGTCTTGTGATTTGGGTCACTCGAGATGAGTGTTGATTAGAATCCGTTATGTGATGGGATAAAGGTATTGATTCTGAAGGCAAGTCAAGAAAAAATTAGAAGAAGTTGAGTCAGTCTAGTAGTGATCTAGATCGGCATGGTTAAGGAAATGATCGGTTCCTTCGATGTGGTAAGGCAATACTTGTGTTTCATGGATCTATGTGATGGCTTAACATCCTCCGTAATTTGATTGATTTAGAGGTATTTGATTATGATAGTTTTGATTATGTGTAAATGGGTCCCATAAGAGTTATAGCAGTGTGGAACACGACTTGAGTTCTATGTCTCTTGTGACTATGGGAAGTTGATTATGTGTTTCTATTCTTCTTCTAAAAGGAGTTAAGTTAAAGGTTCTAGCTGATGAAGTATTTATTCTACTGGTGGTTCAGGAGTTATGATAAAAAAATTGTGCTCTAGCGTAGTAGCATGATAGGTGCAGTAAGCGGTATGGAATTAGAATTTGAGGATCAAAGTTGCGATCCAATTTTGATAGGAATGTCATGAGCTCGGAAGATCTGGGAAGAGATTTCAGATATTTAGAGTATGTTGACGCTATTTTTATGTCGCTTGAGAATGGTGCTATGTGGAAGAGGCATTGTGTATTGATTTATGGATTCTTGATTTGCATTACAGTAATAGTATGGTTGGTAGCCATGGATGTGCAGATTTTGTTACCTGGTGAGAAAAGTCGTGAGATATCTCCAGCGGGATGATTGTATAAGTGTGACGTGTCAACCATTTATGTGGTAGAGATTGAAATCAGGTATGGAGATTCTAGTACTGTCGTAAATGGGAGACTTTATGTCTGAGAGGCACTCTACTTCTTTGGTTGCGGACTAGAAGTTTGTTCTTGATTTGATGGTTGATCGTATGTGTCATGGATAGGGTCATTGTGGATCTTTGGGAGGTTATAGACCCATTTGGGGATGATCATAATCAGCTTTGAGGTCCATGGGTAGGTCTAATGTGAATGTATATACTATACAAGATTAGATATGCTTATTCGCCATAGTATTTCTTATGGATGGATCTTCGGGCATAGTGGATGATATTCCTACCTTTTCCTACTTTAGGTTCTACTCTTTATGATATATGAGTTATAAGTCGGCTTGATTATTCACACATGTGTCTAGATCCTGTGTAGCCTGTGGTGTTATGTGAGCGAGATGGCTCTTGAGATACGGGTCATTTATTGCACCTTAGTCGTGCTTGGCATTTTGTAGCGCATGGCGCTATCTGTCTCCCCAAGGTTGTGTTTATGCTTTTGGCCTGCTTATGGTCGATATTCAGGCATTTTATGGGTATGAGCATTTTGCCTCGATGAGTATTTCCTTATTGATTATTATGTGTGGATGAGGATGGCACGCTATCACGAGTAAGATGTTTAGATCGAGATGTACGTCACAACAATGCGATGTTGAGTACAATTCCTTATACTTATTTTGTATGTTTTGTTTCTTATCTCTTATATAGGTTCATAGCATTAGGTTTGTTGTTTTTGTTCGTTGCGCAGGCTAGATAGTCTTATATTTGGGTTCATTATTCCTTATTGGTCATATTCGAGTTGTGGTTGGCGCATTGATGACGTCATATGAGATTCTAGGCAGTGTTTGAGGTGGCTTATTTCCCGAGCAACTTGTACTGGGTGAGACGAGTTTGTTGGACCTGGAGTTAGTGCAATCAGATTTATATAATGTATATCAGAGGGAAAATGTCACAAATCAGTTCTGAATGAGGCAATGGTTCTCGCCTAGCGGAGAGACTCCATGAGTAATTGATTTGGCAGGTGATTATGAGTTTCAACACATCTCTTTCATTGTTGCAATTTTTTGAGGGTTGGAATAAGGCTTATATGTGTTATGAGGTATATTACGGGTATCCGGTTCGTGAATTTGCAGCTATTATGGTTGGAGGATGTTATTATGAGCATACGAATTTTGCGGTGCATTGTGTGAATTCAGTATGAGTGCATAATAATGTTTTTGCACAACGTATTGAGATTGATACTGCGTGCATATGTTAGAATCAGACCTGGTAGAGATTTTTGGATATTGGAATTTGGTTCTAAGGCTTGTGGGTTAAAGTAAGGGGAGGGATATTTAGTCTGGCTTGAGCTAATGTGCTCATATGAGTTGTGGTGGCACGGGTAGGTGCATGAGGTGTTAAACAATGATTTTGGGCAACTCTGGAATGTTTCTTGTCATATTCGAGGACAAATATATATTTAAGTGAGGGAGAAAGTAATGATCCGCCCGATCGTTTTGAGCTCTAGCATGTTGTTCGGCGATTTGAGACCTTGAGTAGCTTCACTTCATGTATTATGACTTGCACGTGTAGTCGAATTAGATTTCGGGAAGATTAGAGTTGGTTTGGAAGAATAATTCTCAATTGGGAAGCTTTAAGTTAGAAGAGTTGACTAATGTTTGGCTTTTGAGTAAACGACTTTGGATCGTAGTTTTGACAGTTTAATTAGGTCTGAATGATGATTTTGGAGTTAGGCATATGTCCGGATTTGGATTTGGAGGTCCGTAGGTCGATTTGATGCTTTTTGGTGAAAGTTGGAAGATTAAAGGTTTAGAAGGTTGATAGGTTTGACCGAGAGTGACTCTGTTGCTATCGGATCCGGATTATGGTTCCGAGAGTTGGTATAGGTCCGTTGTTTCATTTGGGACTTTCATGAAAAATTTGAGGTCATTCCGAGTTGATTTGGTATGGTTCGACATGAGTTTTAGAAGTTTAAAAGTTCATCAGTTCATTATGCTTGAGTTGATGTGCGATTCGTGGTTTTGATATTGTTTGGTGTGATTTGAGTCCTTTAGTAGGTTGGTGTTATGTTTTGGGACTGGTTTGTGTGATTGGACGGGGTCCCGGGGGCTTGGGGTGTGTTTCAGATGTGTTTGGGTTGTGCCGCGCTCTTATTTGATATTTTTCCGTTGTTTCTTTGTGCATAAAGGGTACCATATTGAGAAAATGACTTTTTATTTGTGAATGGATTGAATCATTAGATCCATATCGTAATTACAGAATCATAGCAATCAGAATCGTCGAATTCCAAGGTCGTATGAGAGAGTTATGTTCATTTCCATGTCAGAAAAGATTGCTGGTTTCTGGTGCGAACTTTATCCTTCGTGAATGCAAGGGAGATCCCGCGAACACGAATAAGAAAATTTGGGTTTACCGGTCAATGCGAAAAATATCTCTTCGCGAATGCAATCGTGTCCTGCGAAGGCGAAGAACAAAAATTACCTGGGTCGTGTTTTAAATGGGGAAACCAAGCATTTTAGTATTTTGAGCATATCATGAGTTCTAGAGCTCTGTTTGAGGTGATTTTTACGGCGTCGTTATTGTCTAAAAAAGGTGGGTAAATATTGGACCTTTATTTTGATGTTTTACCATGATTTTTTCCGTTGGGTATCATTTTTATCTGTGTTTGGATTGCAAAAACTGGGGGTTTGAGCCCCAAAGTTGAGAAATAGTAAATCCTTGATTTGATGACCAATTCATGGACGTAATTGGAGGATTTTATGGATATACACTATATGGGTTATGGGTAATATTTATTTCAATAATTTTAGGAATCCGGACACGCGAGCCCGGCGTTGACTTTGTTGACTTTTCGTGCGGAGTTAAGAATTTATTTCTAATTGTTGAATTACGAGTTTTGAGTATATTTTGATTGGTTTTCATATTCTTTATCTAGTTTCGGATCGTTTGAAATTGGTTTGAGGTGTTAGAGATGCGTTGGAGCCGGTTATCAGATTTCAGAACGAGGTAAGTCTTATGTCTAACATTGAGAGGGGGAATTTACCCTGTAGGTGTTATATATGCTATGTGCTACATGTTATGGGGGATACACACGTATGAGGTGATGAGTTTTTGTGCGTACACTAGAACTCCTGATTAGGTCCGGTAGACTTAGACTCACCCTATGCATTGTAATATTTGAGCTATTCTTGCATGTTTAATTGCTTTAATTTACTTTTTGCCTGAGACTAGAGTTGCGTAGATTATCTAACTTGCAATTTTAGGTATTTGGCGAGCTACTTGATTAGCAGTAGAGATTACACTTTCTTCTACGAATTTCTCAGTGTAGTACGTATTTGTCCGAAAGTTTCTTGAATTTCACAACTCACACATATACGTGAGTGGGGCTAGTAACCTGTCAAGACTTCACTATTCCTATGGGATTGGGCTGAACGCCTCAGCAGTATTATTATGGGATTGGGCCGTTCGCCTCAGCAATATTATGAGATGCATTTATTATTCATGTCGGTCGATCATCGGCAGTGTACACGATTATGGGATCGGGCTGAACGCCTCAGCTGGGATCGAGCTGTACTCCACGGTAGAAATTCGTGCCCTTACTCTTATGGGATCAGGCCACTCGCCTCTACAGAATCGTGCAAAATATTTTGTAAGTAATCAACGTACTTATGAGTTTTCCTGGCTTGAGATGTAACCGTTGATTTGGTGTTGACCATTACCTATTCCATTTGAGGAAGTTTACGGTATTTAAGGACCTTGTCTTTACTGTTCAGCTGAGGATCGTATTATGTACCTCTATCTATTTTCACTATTTACTTACCATGCTTCAAACATGTCTACTTTTTACTGTACATGATTTATTAGACCACTAGTAAGTGGTGATGTCGACCCCTCGTCACTACTTCTTCGGGGTTAGGCTAGATACTTACTGAGTACGCATTGATTTAAGTACTCATGCTATACTTCTACACAAATTGTGCAGGTTCTGAAAGGTTCATTTAATGGTCATCTTGGCGCATAGGCGTAGCTGCTGGGGGGACTTTGTTGTGAGATTTATTCCATGTTACGATCCGCAGCACACAGAGTTTCCATCATATTTATTTACTTTATCCTGTCTATCTTATATTCCAGACTGATGTTGTGTTATTATTGTACTCCTTAGTAGATGCTCATGCACTTGTGACACCGGGTTTTGGGGATTTAAATTTTGCTTGTGGTTGTATTCTATTATAATTTTGGGATTATATTTTTCGGCCACATTTGAATATTTAAGATAATGACATCTATAATTTTATGAAAATGAACGAACATTCACTCCTTATTTCTTTAATCATTTTGAAATGCATTTTGGACTAACTATTAATGTGTTGATATATTTGTTAGCTTGCCTAATGATGGGTTAGGCACCATCATAGCCTATAGTGGGATTTAGGTCGTGACATGTTGATCAAAATTATGTAGATGCTGCTGATGGAGACAAATAATCAAATGAACAAAGATATAGATGTTCTTGTTTGTGGAGATTATGCTCATTGTTCGGGTGACAAACAAGATGAATAGGGGGAACATGTTGTTTTAGACAAACGAGATGCACATGGCAATAAGGAATTTGAGCAGATAACACCTTCTATTTCAATGCCATTAGTCATGGATATTGAGGCAGTCTGCAGAGGACAAAATAAAAAGGCTACTGATGAAGGTGCAACACCTTCTAGTTCAATGCCATCAGTCATGGATATTGAATTAGTCCACAAAGGACAAAATAAAGAAGGTATTGATGAAGGTGTATAAGCTGATGGAGATTTAGTGAAAGGTCCTTCTTGTGATGAAGAAAGAGTAGACTGTACTTCAGTTGAACCAGTTCTCACAAATGGCAAAGATGTTGATGCTATTGTGGAAAAAATAGGTGATGGGACATATGTGGTTTTCACACCACAATCCAATCAAGATATTTTGCAAAATTGTCCACATGCATCCTCAGTGCCATCAGTCATGGATATTGATTCAGTCCACGATGGACAAAATAAAAAGGTATTGATGAAGGTGTAGAAACTGGTGGAGATTTAGTGAAAGGTCCTTCTTGTGATGAAGAAAGAGCATACTGTACTCCAATTAAACCAGTTCTCACAGATGGTACAAATGTTGATGCTATCATGGAAAAAATAGGTGATGGGACATATGTGGTTTTCACACCATAGTCCAGTCAAGATATTTTGCAAAATAGCGCAGTTCCGTCCTCAATGCCATCAGTAATGTATTGAATCAGTCCATGTAGGACAAAATAAAGAAGGTACTGATGAAGGTGCAGCAGCTGGTGGTGATTTAGTGAAAAGTCTTTCTTGTGATGAAGAAAAGAGTAGATTGTACTCCAGTTGAACCAGTTCTCACAGATGGTACATATGTTGATGCTATTATTAAAAAAATATTTGATGGGACATATGTGATTTTCACACCTCAGCCCAATCAAGATATTTTGCAAAATAGTGCACCTGCGTGCTCTCAGGGAAGTGGACTAGATGTTCTAACAAACGGTACAGGTGTTGAAGCTATTATGCATGATATTGTAGATGGGAATATAATTTTGGATGCACCAGAGGAAGAACAACAATTTTTCATCTCATGTATCCACGACCTTCTAAAGATCACATTATAGCCCATGTCACCATCTACCACTTCAAACAAAGTGGTCTTCGTTACCCCTTCGGCGTGCATGGGTAACAAAATTTCTCATTGGGTTGTGGCACTTGTTAGGTTGAAGTTGGCCAAAAGTTTTGTCTCCGGAATGATGTTCCCAGTCAACTTCGTTTGTTCTAGGACCCTCCATTGTACGATATTGGGAGAACTCCCAAAATCGACAAAAACACGCTTAATTTTGAAATCTAAGACGTTAAGTGAAATTATCATTGTGTCATTGTGCGGTAGGAGAAGTCCATCAGCATCTTCTTCCGTGAAGGTGATTTCATCTTCCGAGACGTTAGATTGAGGAATTTACTACCAGAGGAGTTGGCTGAGCACATTATTGATAATATAACACCTCTAATGGAACATGATGTGCTTGATAAATAGGTGTGGATGTTGGATACAAAGGATGCTTTTAGTGTGAAGTCGGCATGAGAATATTTACGAATGAGAAGGGATCCTAACAATGCTTACAAGAAGATGTGGGTTAAAGGATTGACTTTCAAGATATCTTTCTTTATGTGGAAGTTGTGGAGAGTTAAGCTGCCACTCGATGATGTGATAACGAGAATGGGTTACATTATTACTTCTAGATATTGGTGTTGTGCCAATCCACAAGATGAATCCATGGCTCATGTCTTTTTTAGATCGTACGCTGCCACAAGAATATGGTCATATTTCTTCTCTCATGCTGGATTATCATTAGATGGAAAAATTTACTCTAGGCAGTGGTCAAATGTTAGACAACTCATGTAATTTCTCGACTCAAACCAATTTTTCAAGTGTTTCCATCCATCATCGTTTGGGAACTATGAAAAAGGAGAAACAGTTGCAAATATAAGGAGATGGTTCAAGTTAGTAGAGTGATATATCAAGTATCCTCTACTTTGCAAGCTTTTGTCAAGGTTAGGAAGCCTGACTTAAATCATGTACCTCACAAATGGCCAGACCTTTTGCAAATGCTCGAGCAGTATACACCAAGATTGAAGGTCACTGAAGTGTTATGGGAATTTCCTATGGAATGATGGATAAAGATGAACACAGATGGTGCTGCTAGGGAAAATCCGGGCATGAGTGCAATAGGTTTTTGCTTAAGGGACAATCACGGGGATGTTATTCATGCAGTTGGGTAGGAGATTAATGAAACAACCAACATTGAAGTGGAGACATTATCAATACTTGAAGCACTCAGATATTGTAAGCAGAACCACCTTTCTCATGTATGGTTGCAAATAAACTCTTTGTTATTAAAAAATGTCATTGAGGGGACTTGGAGTACATCATAGGGAATAGTGGAATATGTGGAGTAAATATGGAGATTAATGGAGATGTGTAATGCCAGGATAACACATTTATTTAGAGAAGGCAACAAATTGGCTGATCACCTAGCAAATTATGCACTGGACAGTGGGCCTATTGAGTAAAATTCTTTCGCATAACTGGACATCAAAGGAAGAAAGATTGTGAACGATAATAATTAGAGGATTTGAAGAAGGTGGAATCATGTAGTAACAGTCCTATCCTCCTCAATTGTGCTCTGCATATCATCCCCTCCTAACCTCTTGCAACTCTTATCCTCAAATAGGGACATTGTAGCTTATCATCATTCATAATTTTTCTTCCTATGATGTCCAATTGAGCGAAAGAATTCCACTCAATAGGACCATTGTCTAGTGCATAACTTGCTCGGTTATTTGAACAAGGTGGAACCATGTAGTAACAGTCATCTCCTCCTCCATTGTGCTCGTCATCTCATCCCCTTCTAACCTCTTACAACTCTTATCCTCTTATAGAGGAGAGCATGGTGGATTTGGTTTTTACTAACTTTGTGTTCTTTTTTGCAGGAAAAGATATTGTCTTCATGCCTTGTCTCTTGATACAAGTTCAATGGGTGGTATTAGTACTTAGTACTCATTCCCTTGAAGGAGTATTGAGGGCAAGTACAGGCATGTAAATCAAAATGGAAGCAAGGATCACAGTGTTGATTTTAAAGTTTGGCTGTTTTAGTTGGGCCTACTATACAAGGCAGTAGCTGAACTTGTTTTGTGTTGATACTGTATCCATCATGGGAGAGTGTACTTGTGTCCACTCTCGCACATTTGGAATGCAAGAATGGATTACTGTCCAGTTTTTTTGTCGTGGTCATCAGTTGGTGTACATGTTTTTGCGAGGAGTAATGAGGTTAATGGATGTATTGTGGATTGACAACCCAATGTCTTTTAGTAATACACTACCTTGCAAATGGCTTTATGCATCAAACTCAACAAATTGCAACTGGAAGTCACACGCAATTTTGTGTCAACAATGTGTGCCCGTTAGTGCTTCAGCTTGCTGGACATTGGAATTAGCGTATGCCATTGCTACTGTTGTTGGTACTGCTGGAATGAGATTATTGCAAAAATACGTTGCTCAAATAGGAGGGGAAATGAAGTCTCACACCGTAATGAGTATTTGCATACTTTGGACTATATGGACTTGCAAGAATAATGACTTTACATGGGTAGTTTGTATTCATCTTTTTTACTGCTTTAGTAACTCAATTATTGCATTCATTCATTGGATAAATTGTGCTACTAATTTTGAGCACCACTTAGCTCAAAATTGGTAATAGGTATCATGTATTCCACAAAGCTTATTACCTTTCATTTTGTAAGATCTCATGGTACTTTATTTTTTATTTTTCATATAGATATATATAAAAACTAACCTTAGGCACTATGCCTAATAGATTTTGTTAAAAAAATAGCGATTTAAAAAAGAAAACTTACTAACAGGACATGACGTTTAAAGGGAGAAGGGCAAAAATGTCAATTATATATATTTTAAGTTAAAATGGCTAGAAATCATTAATATTAGTGATAGTGGCTAATTTTGGATATCCAGCCATAAAAATAGCTATGCCGTGCCATTTTGAACCTTGGTGAATATTTTCTGACAAATTCGGTGTCACTTTAGGTTCAATCGAAAGTCAATAGGCTCGGGGTGAAAGTCGGTGCCGAGCCACGAAATTATCACTTTCATAAAAGAATCTCTTCTCTTTGTATTTAAAAAGATAGAAAAACTTACCCAGCTATAAACACTTGATTCGTGGAAAGCGTTGTACATAAAGCTGCGTGACTTGTACAGTGATCTCGAAAGCAGAGTTTTATAAAGGAAAAAGAAGATTTTGGTAGCTTTAATTTATGAGAGATTCTAGAGGAGTTTGCTGTTCGAGAACATTTGCTCTTTCTCTCTATTAGCAAGTAAGGTGTTTTCCCTTTTCAAATGGGAAGTTTCTCTCATCTAGATGCTTTTGTGAGATCTGAATTTGGATGGATAAAGTGGGAAGTTACTGAAAACGACTTGTGTTAGATTAATTTGAGTATGCGTGTTAAATGATTATACTCTACTTGTTTCTTTTTTTGTTTCTTTTTGTTTTAAGGAACAATTGCTGTTGGCTGCTAATTTGAGAAGCAACTAGTTGTTGGATTTCTTGCTGAATTAGCCAAATAATTCTGGGCGCTGCTAGTGTCATTATCTTATTTGATCACGTAAACTGATTTTTTGATTTCTAAATCTAGGATGTTTGGTTGGATATTAAGTTGGTAGTGAAATAGAGGTGAAGATGAGACATGGTGGGTGGGTGCTACTTGGAGACAATTCTAAGTAGCAGAAAGGGAATCAATGTTCATATGTTTGTAGGAGTAGAACGGAAAATAACTTACCTTTATATTGGGACAATTAACTTATATAGAAAACACTTTCCTGGTAAAATTTTTATTTCTTACTAAAGAGGTCCGTACAGGAGTTGCATCTTCATCTAGCTTTCTTTTTCTATATGTTGATTTTGCAGCAACCAAACTGGTTTTACTTCTGGTACAGGAAGGGATAGGGTGTTAATCTTTTCATCGGTATAGAGTGTAGTTCTGAGCGGAATAATTGAAACTTGTTATTGAATAAGTCATTCTTGATTGCACGCTCACTTCTTCGTATGGCAGTGGAAGATAATCCTTCCAAACCTTGTTCACTTTGGCTATTTTGTTTCATTGTTCAAATGCTCCCTTCTACAAGTCAACTTCAAAAGATTACATGTGCATTTCAAAGATAAGTTCAAATCTGCAAATTGTATATGTGTTATGTCGAACAAACTACAAAGTTATACAGATAATGAGCTTCTCGATGCTTATATAAATGCTTTTGAAAAAATAAGCAGGGTGGAAAATTGCCACTTATTTGAGATGAAACTGAAATGGACCATATTAGGAGATTGGATAGATTATTGGAGATACTTTTCCTTACATAAGTTATTTTTTTATGTCTTTATATTCCTTTTTTTTTGCAACTTAAAATTTGGGGTGGGGATTTAGTGCTTAGCAGCTTGGCTATGGCACAAATACTTAGAGTTAATGGATAGCTGATCCAGGAGCTTTTTGCTGCTGTTACTTATAGATTACTATGCAGTCATCTTTGGGTCGTTTAGACAGGGCTTTCATAATCAATAGCACAGTATTAACTGGAATACTGGATCACCATTTTTTCTTCGGAAGGTGGTACAAATTAGATCAGGGTTCTTGATTGAGGTGGTGCGATCCAAGTGGCACCCACAACAACCCTGTAAACAAGGGTCGTTAGCATTTGTATAACCATGTCATTGTCTATTAATAAGTATTTTACACACAACTATTTGAAGGTTAGCGCCTTCTTACTACATTTGCAATGGATTCTTTTTTGTGCTTCTTGTGGTTGCATAACCTCGTGGATCTAGTACATCCCCCCCCCCCCCACACACACACACACAACACAAAAAAATTCCGAAAACAAAGCATTGAGTAACTTCCATAAGCATAATCTCTTGTATTCTGTTGCATTTGTCTGTAGATTTCAGCACACGTCCCATTTGTTTTGTGCCCATTTTGCCACAATAGTCTTCTGATATGTGAACTACATGTTTTTATCTGGCCTTTGTGTCTTCTGAGAGTTTGGTATCTGAATATCATGACGTTATCCACATTAAATATTTCTGGATTCATTTCCTGTTGTGCATCTTGCAGATGAAGTAGCATATATCGCAGGGAAGTTCTTGGCTAGATTTGTAGACATGATTTCTGAGCTGCTATGAGACAACTGGAAAATAGAAGTGTTTTTAGAAAGTTCAATGTAGTCCCTGCATAATAGTTTGCATTTAGTACCTTCTATTTGGCTTCGTTGTTGTCCTTCCCATCAGATCCAAACTTGGCAACCGAGATCATCCATTTTCTCTCCAGATGATATTTTAAGCAGTTTTTTCTAGTTCTCTCCTTATTAACAAAAAAAAAAAAGTTCACCTCTTTCTCCAATTATGTCAGGATTGGAGAGATCACTTGAAAGGTGCCCACATGGGTGACTAAACCAATAAAAGTTTGGCAATGAAATTGCCGGAAATCAATCTTCAGAGACTACATTGCACTTCTTTTAAAAATATTAAGGACTCCCTCTGTGGGAAAAAATATTAAAAATAAGAAAGGTTCTGTGCCATTTGTGTTGAAGAAATCTCAACAATTGGTTGTTTTTATCTAGTTAACATGTAGTAGTTCCAGTAAGATGTGGTGCATGGGGAAACAGCTTTTAATTTGCTGTAAATCCCATTCATTTATGTCGTAGAAAAATGTGCTAGCACCTAACTGATTACTTGCAATATTGGTACCTGTGCCCATAGATTGTATGTTGCAAACTGAGCATGGTATTAAGTTTGATCCAACAATTTTGGGTTTTTAGCAGCAGATGGGATACGTACTTAAATGGTTCTAACTCCCAGAGGAGCTTTTGCCTAGTTCCCCCCCCCCCCTTGAAGTAAATAGCTTACTTTCCTAAAGATTTATGAAGGTTCTGACAAAATTCTCATTTCTCCAGCTGGAAAATAAGGAGAATGGCAGCAGAGCTTGTTAATTCTGCAACAAGTGACAAACTCACTGAAATAGATTGGACAAAAAATATTGAAATATGTGAATTGGTTGCACATGATCACAAGTATGGCAGTTTCTTTCAACTCCCTCTCAAATTTTATACTGAGTGGCGGTAGTACTAGTACCTTCAGCTATTACTTTACCAAAAATGAAGTTTAAATCTGTTACATAAAGTCTTCCCTTTTTTTTTTAATTTTTTTTTTTATAAAGTAAGAAAATTTCATTGAAAGAAGGGCAAAACATGCCAGTATAAAATCTGTTAGATAAAGTCTTTATCTGGCACAGTTACGTTTTCTTTTAATTTTGATTCTTATAGAATTTGTGAACATTCCTTTTAAATAAGAACTTCATTATTTGAAAATGATTAGTATCTAATGTCAAATGAAAAAAAAAGGAGAAAAAAATAATGGAGCTCCCAGTAAGGTACCAAGCTGGTACAAAGTAGTACAATAACAAAGGGAAAGCTGAAACTACTTTTTCCCTATGTTTAAAAGGTGTTGGCTTCGCAAGTTTCTTTACTATTGCCAATTTTAATTCTTTGTGGTACTTTGCTAGTTTCTCCAACGAAATACTATTCTAAGTACCTTGTCCAAAAAAAAAAAAAGGTACCGATTCTATGGCTCCTTACTATGTGTTTAATATATGTAGTTAATAGAGACCCTCATTTGCATGGTCCCTGTGACATGCCTAGGTAGGAACTACATGCTGAATTTTTTTTACTAGGATTAATGAATGTAAACTCATCCAGTTTTTATAATTCTTAAAAATCCCCATTTCACTTGTGGAAACCAAGTTCTTGCTAGTCTGGTGTGGTACTCCAATTTTTGTGTTGAATAAGTTTTCTAAGGAACTATGACTAAGCCATATTTAGCTACATTTCTGCCAAGCATTTAGGTTGCATCTTATTGATGACTCAAGGACATGATATTGCTTTGATTTGAGCAGGCAAGCCAGAGATGTCGTTAAAGCTATAAAGAAACGACTGGGAAGCAAAAGCCCAAACTCACAACTCTTCTCAGTAAATGTCAGTGCATTTAGATTCTCCAACATTTTCCATCTGATTGGAAATTTTGTTGTCCCGTTGATTGTACAACAATCTTTTTGCTGGTTTAGCAGCCTTTATAAAGACACTTCATTTGTTGGTTATACTTACTGGGCTGTCACTTAATACTGCAGTTGCTGGAAATGTTGATAAACAATATCGGAGAACCTGTTCATAAGCAGGTTATTGATACAGGAATCCTTCCGGGACTTGTGAAGATAGTAAAGAAAAAGGTCTGCAATTTTTCAGCTTTTATTTTTATTCCCCCCCCCCCCCCCCGTGTTAAATTTTTCATGCTCAGGTGTTGCTATTGCTCCTAATATCTGAGGGGTTGTTCATTTTTGCTTTCTCTTTATATAGTCAGATCTACCTGTAAGAGAAAAGATATTTCTTCTTCTGGATGCTGCACAGACTTCTCTTGGCGGAGCTTCTGGGAGGTTCCCTCAGTATTATTCTGCATATTATGAGTTAGTGGTAGGTAGATTCTCCCTAACCGTACATATAACAGTATTCTATTGAGAAACATTGACCTATCTGTACTGTACTGAAAAAGAAAAGAAAGAGTTGAAGAGACTAGGTGTTGCGTGTAAATCCTTTAATTATATCTCCTTAATTTTGAGGATGGTCATCATCTGTTTTTTAACTAATTGACTCTACGCTCGGTGCTTACGCAAACTCAAAATTAGCACATATATTTTGATGTAATTTTTCACAAGGTTATTGAAAACTGAGAAATTTGACCAAGTTATGCGTTATGAAAATTTTGGTAACTGGTAAAAGGTTCTTTTATGATTAGAAAAGTAAAGAAGAAAGGAAGGAAGAAAAAGGAGCAGTAGATCTAGTAAAGAAAGAGAAGAACAAGGAAAAAAATAGCAGTGTTTTGGAGATAAGAGTAGCTCGATACAAGTAGTAAAAATGAATTGTATCTTAAATTTTCTCACTTTTGGCGTAATGAGCTTTTTGTAGAAGATGCAGAATCTATTTTACAATTTTTGGAAGCCTTATAAAGTATACAAGGGCTGTAACTTGTAAATACTGTTGCCAGCATAATCTTTGTGCTGATGAATGAAATGTCACCATTCTCAAAAAAATGCTAAAACCATATCAACAAAATATTTCATTCTAGTTTTATACTTTCAGAATGTATTTTCCCCAAATAGCTCGCGTAGTTCCATTGCTCAATGGATGAAGTTTGGAACCCAAGTCCTCAATAACTCTTAACATTACTGATGCGGATTGTATTTAAAGACAACTCCTGAAGTTCATGCTCCTCTAGCCATGTAGAATGGAGGAAAGAACTTACATCTCGACTTAGTGATAGTAAGGCTTACTTGATCTTGTCAGAACCTTTTTGGGCTGAAGGCTAGTTGTAGCCTGGTCTTGTCTTGTGGCTTATGCGGTGTCAAGTGAAACAATGCTGTAAAAAATCAAGCAACTGGGATGATATTCCAGAATTGAGTACAAAGAATCAAAGATCTCTTTTCTTTTACAAGTACACCTTTGGTGTAAGCAGAAAATCATTGTGTTGTATTAGAGAGTCGGATAGATTTTTGGGGTTTCTAATGATATTCATTTTAGAATCACATTGTAATAGTCACACCAACTTGGTGTTTATAAAAATTTCTAATGTATTAAAAAAGGTATGGATGTGCAACAAATTTAGCCACCACCTGCAGTTTTGACGCTCAACCTTGTGACTTCAGATGTGCATAAGCATCGAAAGTAGAAATTAATACAACTAGAGAAGAAGTGATCAAATCTTACCTGAACTAAGGAAGAATACACTAAAAAGATAAGTTGTGGATTCTAAACGTATTATGTGGATTGCCTTTTGGACATAAAAGAATATCCTATTCTGCTCCATGGTCAATCCCAAAGTAACAGTAAGTAGAAAACGGAAGAGATCAAACCAAAAGTAGTTTGTTTTGTGCTTTTCCCTTTGGATTGACTCCCTCCTTGTCACGACCCAAAACCCCACCAAGTCGTGATGACACCTAACCTAATCCGCTAGGTATGCCAAACAGTATAAGTTACTACTACGAGGAGAAATCATCAATATTATAAGTAAAACCACAAAAGAATTCACTACGACTAACCCATGGACTGGTAGTACAAGTCATGAGCTACTATGATTTAGATTTACAAAATTGATGTGAGAAATAAATACAATATCTGTTTGAGGTTTTCATAAACGGAAATGAAATTCTAAACTATCATTAACAAAGGTAGCTTGAATCCGGAACGCTGATACATCTCCAATGCAAGGCTTCGTCCTCCACAACTGCTCAGCTCCAAAATCTGCACGCAAGGTGCAGAAGTGTAGTATGAGCAACCGACCCATGTACTCAGTAAGTATCCTAACTAACCTCCGTGAAGTAGTGACGAGATCTCAGGTCAAGGATACTCACTATATATATATATATATATATATATATATATATATATATATATATGTACAACTCAAAACATATGTGTCTACCCAACAATGGAATCAGAGTCTTAAACATGAAATACAAGTACCACCAAACAATGCACATAAAGGAGATGTATGCCCGTCTCTTAACAGTTCAACATATAAAGAAGTTATGCATTTGATATTAGAAAACACATCGACAATTGCATATAAAAAAGATATACACAGGTACTATTCTAGTTTAACAACTCAACATATGGAGAAGATATGAGTCAAATATTAAATAATACTTCCACAACTGCACATAGAGAAGATATGCACGAATTTCAAATAATCCTCCTACAGTTGCATATAGAGAAGATGTGCATGAAATATCAATTAGTCCTCCAACAGTTGTATATAGAGAAGATACGTATGAAATATCAATTAATCCTCCTATAGTTGCATATAGAGAAGATATGCATGATTAAATAAGTCACGACACACGGATCCACAAATAGAGAAGATATATACCGTGAACCATCTCATCTGGTAAGACAGCATATAGAGAAGACATGTATAAAGACATGTATACATTTCAGAGCTAGCATATAGAGAAGATATGTAGTAAAATCATGTATACATTCAAGGAGTTTGCAAATAGAGAAGAAATGCAAAGTCCAACCAAGGATCCAAATTCCATAAACCACGTCAACTAGAAACCCGTCGGTTTCTCACAACTTGCGCGTACATCATCAAGAGAGAAACATGATAGAATGACCCTAGGGGGATGGATTCTTATCCACACGCTGCACGGATAACTCACGTGCCAATAATAACCGCACGGACAACTCACCTGCCATAATCATATTACCGCACGATCAACTCACGTGCCAGAATAGCTCATCCCGCACGGACCACTCATGTGCTGCCAATCCAGTCCCTCACACAGAAGGCATATACAAGAATACATGTATACGAATAATGGATATCAAATCACATGTTCATGGATGGAAGAATATAGCATGCTAAGGTGTATGCATGTGCGAGTGTATAGCTACAACTCAAATCAGGCGGATACGCCGTACAACAACAAACATCATGCTCAATAGGAAATCAACACCTACACATGATCTCTAGCATGATTTATGGAACTCACGTAGTCATACAAACCTTTAAAGCATGATAGCATGAAGCACAATATTCAAATAAAGGCAAAGTTCCGCCTAAACACTACCCCGATCATGAATATACATAGCACCCGTATATATGCTTGTCACCTCGTATATACACCGCTTCTCACACATTTCAATTAACAAACGAAGTCTTATCCTAAGGGTTATTCCTTCAACAAGATTAGGCAAGATATTTACCTCAAACAAGCCAAATTAATACTCTAAAACGCTTTCCTGCGCGAATTGGCCTCCAAACGACTCGAATCTAGCCAAAAATAACTCAATAACATCAAATAATGTCATAGGAATCAAACCCAAATGATAAAGATCGAATCTTTAATCAAATACTCAAATCAACCAAAAAGTCAACTTGGGTCCCGCACCCCGAAACCCGACAAAACTCACAAATCCCGAACACCCATTCCAATACGAGTCCAAATATACATGTTTTATCCAAAACCAACTCCAAATTGAGGTTCAAATCTCCATTTTTCACTTTAGAAAAGTTTTGCCAAAACCCCAAAAATATGCTTTCTTCTCTTTCAAGCCAAAACCCCCTTTTCTTCTTTAAGATTCCTTGATTTAGAGCCAAAATCAACAATAGATTCATGTTATAATCATAAATTCGAGTTAGGTTTACTTACCCCAATGAAGTAGATGAAAACTTTCTCACAAATTGCCTCTTCCCGAGCTCCAAAACTTTGTGAGAAAGTAGATGAAAACTTTCTCACAAATTGCCTCTTCCCGAGCTCCAAAACTTTGTGAGAAAAATTGACTAAATCCCGAAATAAGTAAAAAAAATGCAGCAGCTGTCCCTGCTTGAATCAGATACTAGATGATCCCGAAACTCACATTTGATAAGCCCAACATAATCCTTGCGAGATTACACCCAAGATAGCCTTTTGAATTACCCAATTTGGCCTTAAAATGAGAGAGATATGATGTTTTGAAGTTTTAAAGAAAGTCTAAAATTTTTAGGGACATAACCGGTATTTTTGGAATTGTTGCACTTGAAAAATCAGCAATCGCAAAATCTTCATTTTAGCACCCAAAACTCATTCGGAACCTCCCGGACATAAACCATATATGCATTTCAATCTTAAGACACGCTAAACATGCTCGTGCACTCAAAACACTGAAAAGAGGTGCTTGACCTGATATTGACCGTGGTCAAACTCCAAATCCTTAACTTGACTAGTCTCTCAACCAATAATCCGAAACATACCCGAGCCCCTCGAGGACCCATCCAATTATACCAACAAGTACAAATACGTTATCCAAACTTATCCAAAGGCTCAAAGCACCCACGGGAACATCACAACAAAAAATCGAGGCTCACACCGGATAGAATTTCTCTTAAGTTGTTAAATCTTCATTCATTCAAAAAAGTGTCCGAATCACACTTACACACTTCAGATTACTTCCAAACTTTGTACAAAAGTTCAATTCAACTATATAGACCTATCCAAAGTCTCGGAACAACAATTGGAGTCCAATAACATCAAAGTCAATTCTCGGTCAAACCTATGAACTCTTAAGTTCTTCAACTTGCCAACTTTCGACAAATCGTGTCGAATTCTTCCAAAAACCTCCAAAACCAAATCTGAACATACGTACAAGTCCAAAATCATAATATAAACTTATCGGAACCATCAAAACCCGATTTCGAGTCCATTTATACAACAGTCAAACCTTGGTCAACTCTTCCAACTTAAAGCTTCTAAATCGAGAATCATTCTTCCAAATCAATCCCAAACCAATCGAAAATCAAAACGCAAGTCATAATACATTATATGAAGCTACTCAAAGTCTCAAACCACCGAATGCAACGCTAAAGCTCAAAACGACCTGTCGGGTCGTCACACTCCTAGTAGAATCCAGGGTTGCGGTGGGGTTGTTAAGGAGATAATGGAAGTCATATCATTGCCTCCATTCAGTTTGCATGGTGATCTCTTTTGTTGTGTGGGGCCTCCTCTCTCAAAGTTTGGATTCCCGTAGAGAAATGTCTTGGGCATTTTTCTGTTGACTGCTATTTTTGTTCATGAACATCATGATTTGTCTGCTTACATTTTGTTTGGATATTCTATTTTTTGATATGAAAGGTTGAACAATATGACTTTTGGTTTATTGCTATACATAAATATTGGACCCATACTCTCATGGTTATTGTCTGAAGGGTTTTCTTACCCCTACTCTCTGAAAGAATTATTCAACTTTGTATTTTCAATGGCACGCGGGGAGCCAAGTCATCTAATATGTGTCAGTAGAGAGTTAAAAAAATATACCTTTTCAATGTGTACTGCAAGTTACTTGTAAATTTTCTGGATCCTGTTTTTTCTTCTTTACAAGTAACATATTATCTGCACAATTGCTATCTTTTATGATGGTGTAGAACTCTTAATACCCTTTGGTAATGCTTGAGATTTGATTTTTCAGAGTGCAGGTGTGCAGTTTCCTCAAAGACCTCTCGTCTCCTCCGAACCGCATGCTCCCGCAAATGAGAATAAACATAATCAACGAGACAATGATCATGTCTCTCCTAGATGTGAAATAAAATTCCCACAAGCAGAGCCTCAAAAATTTCCTGACAACAGGTAAATGCCATATTGTGCCATACTTTTAATGGGAGAATGAAAAGAATTCGTTAAAACAGTTCTCTTGGTTTTAGTGTACCAGGTAGTCTTAGAAGTTTAAGACATTGATGAATAAAGCCATCTCCTCTGTTGATTTGTGGCCTAAATGGAGAAGAAAATGCTCATTTTGTCCTTTCTCTGCTCTCTATATCCTCATTCCTAGTGCAGGCTGCATCCTGATTGTTCTCTCGATGGATGCTTCTGCCGAGCCAGCACCTGGAGGAATAGGAATTTAAAATTCTACGAGAAAGTTCCGTTCATATTCTGGCTCTTATGGAACTTTTATAGCAACTTTTTATGACTCTTTTCTATATAGCTACATGATTTAAGATGTCATTAGAAGTTTTTTGAGTTAGAAACTTAAAAATGATAAACAGAATGTTAGACTATCCAAAATGTTACACTCTGGTTCCCACCAGCTCTTGTTTCATAGAAATGTTAATTAATAAGTAAAACCTAAATGGGTTTGTGCCCAAGGTTAAAGGGGGTTTGACATGTCTACTCTGTTGCATAGTCTCATGTCAACAAAGACCCAACCAAAAAAAATGTCTTCCCTAAACCCCGAGGATCAAGAACCAGAACCAAACTATCCATAGAGAGCCTGTACTCTTCCCTTCTAACGAAGTAGTCAGAAAATCAGAAGTCGAGCAAGCCTGAAAGATCAACATTCTTCACTTCTCTTGAGGTCCGTTTATCGTCAATTTCTTCTCTCTGTTATTATAGTTCCATCACTCCTTCCCTTTTTACTACCTTGCAGCATTGGGCTGTTTACATTCTCCTCTTTCATAGTTTTTTTTCTTCTTCATCATTTATTTGCATATGTTCTTGACTTTGCTGCTTCACCATACTCTTAAGTGAATTTTAATATGATGGGACCTTTACGAAATATTGCGTTACTAGAAATCTGTAACCAATCTGATGATTATACAATTCATAGTCACGTGTCTTCCAATAAATCTGGAAAAGAAGGCTGCTGAAGTAGATTTGTTTCAAATAATCGAACACAAATGTACCCTGATGTGCAACGCAAATGCTTGGAGTTAAAATCTTCCTCTTTTTTTTTTTTTTTTTTTTTTTTCTAACTTTTTGTAAGCTGTTTTAGCCTTCACCTTTTTGTTGAATCTTTAGGCGTTAAATTTATTTAGTGAGAGAGCTTCTGTATAATGCAGTATCCTACAGAAGGCTGCCGCTGCCCTAGAGGTTCTAAGGGAAGTCCTTGATACCGTCAACACTCAGCATCCTGAGGTATGTCGGGGGTAATCTAACATCTGTAAGTTTCTACGTTCTTTAATAGGGTTATGTACAGTGGTTGGTATCATTGGAATCATTTTCTCAAGTCACCATTACCAATTCTGCTACCTAAGGTTTAATTTTTAGTGATAATTTTATGGTATTATAGCTATTGAAATAAATGGTTACTTGTCATTGACACAAGTTTTGTCCAGGCAATTTTGTTCGATTTGCTCTTCGTTCAAGAGGTATTATTTGTCAGAGATCTGTTCTTTTCTGGCATACCTGGAAGAAAGTAGATTTTGTATTTAGTTCATTGTCTTGACATGATGTATGATTGCTCGAGTTATTATGTTTGCATATATTTAAGCCAACTGTCAATGTCTAACGTGCATACACTAAGTCCAATTAAAACGTGCCATTTTTCGTCTGGGTTCAATATGGTCATAGACTCAAAATCATATAACGTGTACATATTGGTAGTATAGTTCTCAGCTTTCAGTCATTCCTTTCTGATAAGCAGTTTTGGCTGTAATTTCTTTTTCCTTTATCTTTGGAGAAGGTAAGATAATATTAGTAAAGTATAGCACCTAGGAGATGCTGAGGTACGGGCTGTAATTTCTTTTATTTTTCTTCCTGAAGGGAGCAAAGGATGAGTTCACACTCGATCTTGTGGAGCAATGTTCGTTTCAAAAGCAACGTGTGATGCATCTTGCTATAAGTTCTCGGTAATGCTTCCTGAGTCCTGAATTCAATTGCTATGTGGTGGTCAGTGTAGAAGCAAGGAGAACCACTTTCTTTCGCACCAAATGACTTCTTGATAGACCCTTTTGTTTTCTATTGAACATGCTGGGTAAGTGATAGAGGAGAGTACCATATTTGAGATACATCTGTATAAGGGGTCCCATATGCGAAATTGGGCATCAGTTTGGTTCTACACCCACTTCGGAAGGATTTCGTTAGAGTTTGCTTTGTTTCTTTCCCATTCCATGTGGTATATCAAAGTGTTTGATGCTTAGGTTCATTTACGATGGAAAGAGAAGGTTAAGCTTTTTTCGTTAGGAAAGCCAAAGTAAAATTTAAAGAACAAGTACAATAACAAGGAAAAATGAATAAGCTGGAGTTCACCTTTGGAGTTCCTTTTTTAATTAGTGCTAGACTCTAGACTTTCAACTAACTGTGGAAGACGTGAAATGAAGTATAATAAGAAGCACAACTATGATGCAATTTTCCATCTTCGATATAAAGCGTGAAAGTTTCGAGATATTGAAACCCCCTCAGCCCTTAACTTACAAATTTGGGCAGGTATGTATGGGCGGGGGAGATTCACATGGAAGGGGGGTTGGTTCATGTGAACCCGTGCTCCCCTTCCTAAATCTCGTATAACACTACTACTTTTTTGATTAATTACTTAGATTTCTATATCTCTTGCAGAAATGCAGGGTAAGATTGCGTATAATAGACACTTGTGGTCCGACCCTTCCCCGGACCCCGCGCATAGCGGGAGCTTAATGCACCGGGCTGCCCTTTACTTAGATTTCTATATGTGAACCTAATATCATGGGCGGCTTTCCAGCCATGCCCCATGACCCCTTTGGACGTGCCTCATAGCGCCCTGGAAAGCCTTCCAACACCTAATGCCATGGACGACCTCGTGGTCTTGGCCGTGCCAAGTGACAAGTGTGCCTGTGTCTATGTCGCCCCATCAATGGCCCTCGCTAGCGCCCAGCCGCAGGCAGATGCCAACAGGTCACGCCCCAGCGCGTATTCGTTGTCAGCGCAATCAACCTATGCTCTGCGGCCAGCGCCGCGTGCACAGACCCTGATACTAAAGACAAGGTTGCGGCCCCTCCAAGATGAACCTGCTTTTACCTAATAGGAATCTAGGTCCCTTTTGATATAAATATAGAGTAGTTTTGCTTTATGTATTTCCATAAACACAGATATAACCAAATCAGTGCACATAGAGAAGATGTGGCAAGTCTTATAACAGTTTTAACAACTCACCATATAGAGGAGATATGCGTTTATCATCAAAGGATCTTCAATATTAGCATATGGAGAAGATATGCATTAAGAACCAAGTCATTGTGCGCAAGTTAACATATAGAGAAGCTATGTACCGTGCCTTCACCTTCCCGTCAAAATAGCATATAGAGAAGATATGCATAAAGAGGCGTATATACATTTTAGAACTAGCATATAGAGAAGATATGCATAAAGAGGCATGTAGAAATTTCAAAACTAGCATATAGAGAAGATATACGATAAAAATATGTTATACACCCAAAGTATTTGCAAATAGAGAAGAGATGCAAAAATCAAACACTGATTAGTTTTTCTCATACTGCGTGTATGT